>NC_047666.1:45256805-45921805 GCF_011762505.2 Arvicanthis niloticus | reverse complement strand
GGTGGTTTGATGCGCTGTCTTTAGAATCATTGCATGGGATCCCGAGACAACACTGTACTTTAAAATTTTTATCTTTTAAAGAACGATTTGATCAATAGATAAAAGACAAAAAATCACTAAAAAGGAGTTTTGAAGTTCTACCTGAAAGGATTTCCAATTGTTTAATGTTTTCTATAAAGAAAGCTATGTACCAGCAGACAATGGGAATTGAGAAAGATATTTAAGATGCTGCCCTGTAAGGGGTTCAGCCTAAATGTTGTCGATTTCTCTAGGGCCACTTAATTACTTGACTTCTCATATCACTTATGCATGCCATGTATACCATGTAATTTTTATACTCAATAATAAGTTCATTTATCCTCAATCACATGGAGAAATTATTGATGGGGGCGTGGCAGGGAACCTAAAGAATGAACTATCGAGCCCAAAAGTTTTCTGGTTTTAGATCTCAGCAGATTAGTCAGTTAGCTCTTATTACCTTCACTCATGATTTTAACATAATACTTTTCTTCCCCAAATGGGAGAACTATCTAAAATAATAATCGGTGGACAGCTTTCATTTTTCATGCCAAGCATCTACTTAATAGTTTAGTATTATTCACTTATTCTATTACATCCAAAGCTAGAAAGTTTTTCTTGTTAATTTCCAAATTAATAGTTAGTTTATTTTTAGGTCACATGACTTCTATTATAACTGCTTCTTCTCTCTGCTGTTACAGAATGGCAGCAGTTACAGACAACATGTTGACCAATTAGCTACTTAAAAAATAAACTTCATCTGTCCACATTTATTTTTTTTTTAAGTTAGCATCGTTTATACACATCTAGTTTGATTTTGGCAGTTACCTGCTAGAATGAGATGGCTTTTTAATGACATTCAGAAGGGTTATGATTAGCATCACGTATATTTTGTGAGGTGAGGAGGTTAAAAAGCTGAATATTGAGAACTAAGTCTATATTAGGAGGAATCTATGGAGTGAGGCATATCAGCTTTTAATTAAAAAGTGAGGAACTGGCTTAGCTTGTTAGAAGCTGAGATGAGAGTCTTCAGTGTGAAACAGAGTGTTGGTGGCACTCACCTTCATTCCAGGCACGTGGATGTATCTCTGTGGGTTCAATGCTGGCCTAATCTACAAAGCAAGTTCCATGACATCTAGGTCTTTGCTATCCAGAGAAACCCTTTCTCATGGAGGAAAAAAAAAAGTCTCCAGTGGAAAAGATGAGTCTGTAGCTGACATGAACAATGACAACAGAGTATGCCAGGTAGGTAGCTGCTGCTCTGGGGGAATGAGGTGGTAAACAATGAGCATAGATTAGCAGATGCTAATAACATTTTCAGGATTATATAAGGTTCTTCAAGTTACAAATATCCTTTTGCATTTATGTCCCTCTGGAAGTTAATATGGGGCGGGAAGGATGTTAATCATCACTGCCTTAAAATTGGTGACTATTTCATAATCCCTTGAGGGCAAGCAGCAATTATGACCTGGACTCAGGCTGAAGACTGTTTACTTTTATACCTTTATTGAGTGAACACTTGTTATTTGCAGTATGTCTAGATTTTGACACAGTTTGGAGTATGAAAAGACATGCTGTGTACCCTGCAAGTGTATTACATTTAATGGTATGAGCTCAAAAATCTAGCCAAGATGGTCTGGAAGCTCACTACTGATGCCCTTAAGCCATACAAACAGAGGCAAACAGACCTCTTTCCTAGAACGAATCTCTATCGAAAAGCTACTGGTCTAGAGCTGAGGTAACCAAGGCTTAAAGAAGATATTAGGTTGGAGGATGGTCAAGTGGACAAGACAGACTTTTATATGTGTAAGATATTACTAAAAGACAGTCAGGCACCCTTTAAGGATACTGAGTGGAAGATAACCAGAGGCACTCAATAATGCAGAGAGTGAAAGAGCTCTGTAGGATGAGTCCTCAATTTTTTGATTTATTGTTTAAATGAGTATAGAATTTGTACATTTATACATGGTTTGAACAAAATATAAAGTTTTACATTTTATTGAATAGATTTTGGAGAACCAGTCTCTTAAAAAGTTCACAAAGTCTGAACTACTTTAGCTTGAAAGATAAAGTGGGGCCTCATGAATTTTGATTTCCACTAGGGTTTCAAGAAGTCTATTTTAACAAGTCTACAGGTAATATGCTGCTTGCTAGAGAAATATTATGTGACAAGATGACACCTTTAAAATAGGATCTGACTTCCCTTGATGTTTCTCCAAAGATACTGGTGATTTTGCCAACCTACCAATATGACAGACTTCAACTCAGTTTTACTGATCAGTATTAAACAACACTCATGTCCACTAAATATTGATGACCACTTCAGTAAGATGCCTGTGAGTACTCTCTATTAATGAAAGACTCCAAATGTCTTAATTGTATATGGAATCACTGGGATATTATGAAAACCTACAATTCAGGAGTTATGAAACACAGTTCTTTTTGCTACACTCTCCAAATCAGTAGCACAGTGTAGAGGGCTGCTGTGGTCTCCAGCTTCTGTTCATACTCATCCTGGAAGCTGGGGTCTTAGAGGTTCCTTTCACTTGGGAAACAAAATTGTCATAGCTATATGAAGCCTATTTTCAGGTCACTTGTGGAGACAGAATATATTGTATGTGAGTTGCAGGCAACACACAGTATATTTTTCTAACACTGAATGAAGTTCAGGTTGGCTCCTGAGGATACAGTTAGAGAATTATATTTTAAAATTTCCCAGCAGACACATTTCTATTAGCCATTTTTCTTGGTCTCTGATCATCTTGTCTGATCCTAAATGAGAGAGAGAGGGGAAGTAGGCAAACAAAATCTCATTTCTCCTTCCAAGCTGCCAAACATCAAAATTCTATCAGGTTATTGTTTGATCCCTGCAGATAAGATTCAGTTGTTAGACAAAGAGAGCCAGGGGATAAATGAGGACAGGTATAATTATTTTGATTTTAGCTTTTTAAATTGGGTCATTCTTCTTCTAGAGTTTCATGGTTTGAATATAAAGACTAGTATCCAAGACAGAATCTTTGCCTAATTTCCTAAAATGATTTCCTCATGTTACTCTATCAGTTCCCCACCCTCTGCCAATCCATCCCACACAAACCTGCCAGAACAATATCCCATAAATATTCTCTTTTTAATCTTACCTCTATTCTAGAATCCACAATGCCTCCCTGATGTCGCCCTGTTTCTTAATTTAGCATCCCAATGTCATCACAGGAGTCTCCTCTTCTTCCTCTTCAACTCAATGTGAATTCATTACTTTATATAAACTGATCACTTCTAGACAAACCAATCCATTTTCTATGCTCCAAGATTTCCTCAGCAAAACCTGTCCTGTTACTCTAGGACTAGCATCATTTTCTCTTAGCCTATATCAGATTTAAACTACTTTTGTTACTATCTATAAGACAAGGAGTCATAACTGATGCCCAAGAAGCCAAGTTTTCTTGTTTCCTCTTTCCCATTATTACCAGGAGATCTTCTGAGTTTTGCTTAGAGAATAGAATTCTCAATAGAATTTATATTTACCTTTATCTGGAAGATGGGTATGGAGCATTTGTGGTGGTAAATCTATGTATTTTTACCAATATCATCTTTATATTCTATGTGTTTAATACAATCTCTTTCAACAAGAGGATGCTAGTGAAGAATTATTGAAAAGAAGTAAGCAGGCGTACTGGTACGGTTAAAAGATTTGTTGCTGTCAATCTTTGTCTGACTTACAACCATTGGCAGAGTTTCAAATGCTAGCCTTCTAAGTCACTATGTAATACCCAGGCAGTATGAGATAGGAAGCCGTGGGAAACTGTGTGGTTTCTAAGATTACTCCTCTTGACTTTCCCCACCACACCATGTTAGTTCTGATGATAGACCTTCACGTCAATACATGCTTCTAACAGTGGAACTACCAGAAGTCTGGTCCTCACCTGGTAGTTGTAATATTCAATTTTTCTTGTTCATGGCTTCTTTACAGCTACTTCCCACTCTTTTACCCCAATGTTCTGCCTATAGTGAAAATTTTGATTTCTTTAAAAACTCAATTATGTTATGTGAATATAATTTTGTTTTAATCCTACTTGTAGGATATTGGGCTGTTTCAGATTGTCAACAGCAGCTAACTATGGTTTGTCTTGTGCTCTGGCAGGGGTGTGACTCTGCTAGCTGAAGACAGTTTATGTTTGAAGTTCTGAGGACACTTAAAAGGGTATAAAGATGCCAGAGCACCAAGAGACCATTGTGGCTACTGCCTCTACTGCTGGTGGTGGTCTCTGCTGCTGCTTTTGCTATTTTTTGGATTGCCCCATAGTAGGCTTTGAAGTAGTCAAAGGAGATCTATGCCCACTTTCCTCTCTAACTTACTTTCTCACCTATCTAGTGTTGTGGCTTGGATGGAATTGGGGTAGAGAAGGGTGGTAGATATAATATCCCAATAAAGTAGACAGAAAGTACAGTTACACCTGCCTGTAGTGGTATCTGAAATCTCCACAATCTTGTCTGTATGTGTGGGAAGAAAAAAAATAAAACATTTGACACAGTTGTTAGCACTCTCTTGCTGTAAAATTTTAAGAAGCCAAACACAAAATAATCCAGGGATGACATGGTTGAAGATAAGGCAAATCTTATTAACCTGGTGGTTGTTGGGGAGTGTATTTCTAAACTGTCTTATTTCTAATAATTCTTTACTAAATAATTTGGCTTTACTTAAAATATGTGCCCTATAACCAACATGCCTAGGATATAATGAACACAAAATACTATTTTATTAACAGTTATATTTTACTTAATAAAACTTTGAAAGCATATTTAGCTTCTTCTGTAATTTTCTAAATCCTTGACTCATGGCTACATGCTTCTTCATATAAGATAAATGCGAAAATATTTTGTTTATTTATCCCACGCATACAAAGCACCTACTACTATGTTTAAAAAACCATATTGGATCCATTGGATATAAAGCCTATTTCAGTTTAAGTAAGAAGACTGTTTGATATTTAAACATATGTGATTAACTCCAAATTATGAATTAGATATCCATAATCTGGGGCTCTGATATTTCTTACAGTTGCATTTGTTTTTATAACTATTATCATGCTTCCCCAAATGAGTTTCCAGTAAGATCTGTTCTCCAATTACCACCCCAATGTTGCCCCATGCCAAAGAACCAATAGATACTCCTTAATCAACTCATGGATGCCAAACTATTTTGTGACTCCATATAATAAAGCCACAGAATTTTAACTATACAAGTTATATCTTCATTAGACAGACTTAGAAAATATTGAGAAAAGGCTTGTGCTAAGGTCAAGAATTCTTCAAAGTTTTCAAGTAGATTTGTTAAGCCTTCTTTGGAATATAATTTAACTTAAAATACCTGATTTTAGAACATATAAGAAAATCAGTAAAAATAATTATAAGATAATTCTAGAATGCAGTAGAATGTACCAGTTTTTAAAATTTTGCCTATATATACATATATATACACATATATATGTGTATATATATGTATGTATATGTATATATATATCTGTCATCTATCTATCTATCTATCTATCTATCTATCTATCTATCTATCTATCTATCAATGTTTTGCTTGCATGTGCGTTTGTGTACCATGTATCTGCCGGTATCTGTATATGCTAGAAAAGGAGACAGGATTCACTGGAGCTGGAGGTACATATGGTTATGAGCTACCATGTCTCTGCTGTGAATCAAAACCAGGTCCTTCAGAGAAGCAGTTAGTGGCCTTAATCACTGAAGTATCTCTCCAGCTTGTAATATGACAAGTACCTAATCTATGAAATCATATATTATAACAAAGGATCCAGGTATTCCAATCACAGACATTTGGGGGACGTTTAAGAAATGTCTTCATGGTTGTTGGGTCCCAATTATTCACAGTCAAATGGCAAAGCCATTGACTACATCCAAAATGACAGAGAAAACAGAAAGATTGCTGGTCAGAGATAAAAATCCATACTCAGCATTCCTCAGAAACCCTTTTATATCTGTTGAGGAGAAAAGCACTTCCCTATGTCCTGTTGTCTCTGGTGATTGGGACACCTGCTTCTCTATTGGCTTCTATCTGTGGTGTATGTTAAAAGTCCACACTAACCTCTGGGATACTTTGGTCCCCATTAACATGAACCCATAGTACATATTGGATCCATCTGTTCCCTCTGGCCCTGGAAGCCCCAACACTAGCCTCCTGGCTCTTCTCACCTCTCCTACTCCCTCCCTTTTCTTTAAAACCAGGAGTTTTAAAGAAAACTCCCCTCTCCCCTGCCTCTCCTCTCTGCTCCTGAGAAATAGTACTGGCAGTGGTCAGTCTGATATACTTTGTCTGCTACACATAGCCATGGCTGCTATGCCTCTGGCTATTCTGTCTCTACCACTGTAGAAATAGCCACACCCTATTTACAATAAGGTTTCCTATTTACAATAAGCTTTCTTCTCAGCCACAGAGCTGTCTAGTTAGGTGGCTTCATTACATCCTCACTCGCAATGGCTATCTGTCAGCAACTCTCCACAGAATCATTTATTTATCAGGTATTTGTTGAGTACTTTGTGCCATAGAATCTTTAAACTTCAAGACCACATGACCTGGCCACTAGAACTCTCAGGTCACAGTCAAGTAGGGGTAAAAATTTCTTAGCAAAATGCTCAACTTTAAACTTCAAATTGCACATCAATGATGTCGATACAAGTCCCTGGACTTTGGAGACTCATGAATACAGGTTGCTTAGAATCATTCCTGTAATGACACATTCCACTGTCACCTTTAAAAAACATGAGTCACAACAGAAAGTTCAAAGGCATCTTGTGAAAATAGACATTGTCAAAGGTCTTTGCAGAATCAGAGAAGGCTCAATTTGGTGTCAGAGCCGGAGTGTCCCATTTAATGCCAATGCTTGGAACATTCATTGAGAGTCAACAAATTATGGTGTATTCATTTGAAAAAAAAAATCTTCTCAGGTTGGAATATAAGCAAATGCTTTGATACAATAAGCCAGTAAGTTTTTTAAGTGCCAGCATTAGGTTTCTGCTTCCTTGGGATTCTATTCCTTCTTTGAAAACCCCTAGACATGAAATTCAATAACAATTCCCTAATAATATTCAGCCTTCCCACAGAAAAATGGATGACCTTCAAACACATAGGAGAAGGTTCCAACAACCAATGGTGACATCCCTCTGAATTATTTCTATGGATGTATGAAAAAATTCCTAATGAAAAATTCATTAAAAGTTGCATGCTTAATCTCAAGCAAGTCAATTTAATTTCCCTCCAAGCCATGTATATAAGAGGACTGCCTACTTTCTACTTGGGAATCTAATGTGCAGTCAGACAGTAAACACTATGTCAGCTCTTTACACTGCTTTGGCATTCTGAATACTGTCATGTTTTCAGGGGAAAAAATTAGTAAACTGTGAAATTGGAATTTAATTGTGATAAGATAGTCTCTCAAAAAGTCACTTCACAATGGACAGCATGCGAGAAGATTCCTTCCCACACTTGGCTCTGCTTTAATTAATCACAATGACAGTGTCTCAGCAGATGCCTGCTTGATAAGCCACTTAATATATGTGCTGATCCTGGTGGCTATACATGGGTGCCATTACTTGGGGATCTGTAGAAAGAAGAGAAAAGGCCAGGAATATTTCATGTCATACAATTTATCGAGAATGCAAAAATAAAATATTCTCAGTTGCATTTGCACCTGAAGTATGTTATTATCTAAAGGAAAATGGAAACTTAGCCCTGAGGTTTTACAGATGAACTATGAATTTTAAAGAAGTTGTTTTTAATAAGAAACTAAAATAAAATTTAAAGACTAGTAGCTAACCTACCTCTTTAATTTGAAATATTCACCAGTGTTGGACTCCTTAACACTTTCAATTTGTTCCTTTCATTCTCCTTAAACAAAAATCTATGTTTTCAATTTATGTTTTACAACATGGTAGGCATGAAGTATGGTATCTGAGTTCCCCTATATTATCAACTTCCAGGATCCGAGTGAAATTGTTCTCTTTAGAGGGACCCATGTTCCAGGATACTAGTATTCATTATGTCATATTATGAACCTAGCAAGTATCCATCACTCAATAAGTATTTCATATCACAATCAGTCAAGCAATCCTCATCTGATCAGTCAACAAAAGTAGTAAAGCATATAACATATAAAACCTATACTCAATGTTTAGCTATTCAATAATTAGTTATTGGAAATTTCCAATATCAATTTCAAAACTTTGTCTCTTAATGTCTTATTTATTGACATCTATCATCTTTCCCTGAACTGCTGATTAAAATATGTAGATATTTTGTCAAGTGGACTTTGAAGTATGAATTCAACAGCACAGACAGAATCAAAGAAGTATCATTGACCTTTATCTTTGAAATATTCTGCTTCTTTGTTCCTTTTGAGACCTTCCTCTTGGAAGTTAAGAATGCATTGAAGTTGAGAATGGGAAAATCAAGAGGACAGCAACCCACAGGCTATATAGATGGTGATAAGATGCAATCTGCCACAGGCATCTTACTGGAGCATCCTTAACTCCAACTACAAAACGCAGAAGAAAGGAGAAGGCATACATTAAGTGCAATAGTTAAAGTTGTTTCATGGCCTTACTTGACAGTGAACTTGGGAATTGGCATTTGAGTGATTATTCAAAGTGGGAAGCATTCTTGGGCTATTTGGACAAAAGTGTGATTTATGTTATAAGGAAGATAAACTGTTATTTGCTATTTTATAAATGGAAAGAGTGAATATTCTGATGCCATGGCTGGACTTTTGAAGTAAATTGTGTATGAGAGAATGTAAAATGAGGTTTAGATTAGCAAGAGTGCTTCAGAGAAGCGAGCCAACATGATGTGAATGCTAAACTTACCCTAAGAGGAATGATTTGCTGGAAGGAAAGAAGTTTGAGATTAGAAAAGTGAAGGCTCAGAGACACATGATAATCTTTGAAGAGTATGTAGAAATTTGCGTGCAGATCTTGTACTTGGTGTCACACCCACTAGCTGAGGGTCTTTCAGCAATTGATAACTCTTGGGAGAAGGAGAGTCAGTTTTCTTTAAGGATGTGTCAAGTGAGGTAAGCCATACTCTGGTGAATGGACACACATCTAAAAGTATATGAACAGCCCAAATTGGATTCAATGGGATTTTAAAAGGTGAAAATACATAGTTAGTTCGGTATGGAAAGCAAGTTGATCTAGGAGAAGTCAGCACATGAATATAATCAACATACATTGTGTGAAATTCTCAAAGAACTAATTAAAATGAAGGAGAAAAAATATGTGGATATGAAACGGACAAATTTCCCTATTGTAAAAGACAAAAGAAACCAAAGTAAGTGCATCTATGTGTTTCTCTCTCTCTCTCTCTCTCTCTCTCTCTCTCTCTCTCTCTCTCTCTCTCTCTCTCTCTCTGTGTGTGTGTGTGTGTATGTGTGTGTTTGTGTGTGTATATTTGTATGTGTGTGTGTTAAATAAAAGCTGCTGACTGGAAGTCTCACCAATTTAAGATCATGAGATCATGTAATATAAAATATTTCTTTTCAAAAGTTGTTTTCTTACCTATCAGTAGGGTATTGTAAGGGACCTGCTTATATAATACTCAAGACAATCCTTGTGTGGCTTCACTCTCACTTATATAACAGAGGAGAAACATCTTTTAAAGAGCATTGTTCTGATGATTAAGGATATCCTGCATGACATAGGGGCAGTGAAATGAAAGTACAGTTCCTGGTAGCCCATTACTCTAGGAGAGATTCCGTATTGGAACAAATGTCACTAGAAGGTAAGTGGATCTTCACTTTTGGCAGGACCCAGGAAAAAGCAAGATTAGAATTTCCTACCAGTCCTTGATTAGACCCAGACTTCTAAAAGTCTATTGGTTCATTGAAAGATGTTAAGGGCTAGGACACATAATGAACCATGAAGGGAAAAATGATACTTGAACCACTAGTCTGGAATAACCTCAGTCCATATGAGAGATTGGGAGAAATGCTTTTCCCAATTTTAAAACAGTAACCCTGCATGGCTGTTTATTGCCTAAGAATTCTGCATTGTGTGGCATTAAGGTGACAGCCACTTTACCAGCAGAGGCAGGCTGAAAAAGCTGTGAAGCTTGGTAGTTTAGTGGGTGGATATAAAATCAGACCAGCCTGGTGGTGAATCCTGCCTACACACACATCACAGTTATTATTTTAATATGCTGAAACCCCAGGTTTCTCATCAGAAACTGGACAAGGCATTAGTTAGGTCACCAGGCTCCAGAGATAATTGAGTGGAATGTGTACGTTACTCCTAGTGATTTACGGCCATCCATCTCTTACTCTGGAAGTGAGAACTGTCACCACCATAACTGCAATAACAATTAGAATTCATTTTAAGGGACTGAAGGGACAGTCAAGTGAGTGAAGATTCCCAATGCGAGTGTGAGAACCTAGGTTTGAATCCCTAGAATTCATGTAAAGGTGGCTGCTTAGCACGTGTCTGTCCTCTTTGACTCCTATGATGAGATGGGGGACAGAGCAAGGAAAATGTCTGGATACTCACAGGTCAGCTAGCCTGGCAGATGAAATGATGAGCAAAAAGAGACTCTGTCTCAAACAACAGACACCTAAGGTAGGTCCTCTGATTTCCATAGTTTCACAGTAACAGGCATGCTTGCACCCCCCCATTACACATCTGAATATCACACAAGTCACACACAGACACACACACAGACATATACAGACACAGACATACAGAGACACACACACAGACAATACACAGACACACACAGACACAGACACACACACACACGCAGACACACACACACACACACACACACACACACACACACACCCCTTTTAGCATGGTTAATACTGACCTGGCTTTCTTCATTTATTTTGTTTCTCTGTTGTCTCCAGTACAGGGGTTGAATTACTCAATACAGAGAGTCTGTCTCACATTATGTCATCTGAAGAGGTCAAGGTGAATGCAGCCACCCAGTGTTCCTCATAACCGAACAAGAAGATACATTTGCCTGTGTAGTTTTTGCAATTCAAAAGTGACATTTATGAATCCTCCAGTAGGAAAAAAAATATCCCATCTCTGGTACTGAGGAAATAAGAAAAGAAACTGAAAACAGAATTTCTGCTTTATTCTTTAATCATGAAAGCACACAGACACTAAACATGACCTTACAGTATGAGAGAAAAAAATCCAAATCTCAGCCTTTCTTACTGATACTTTGACAATGGAGCCTCTGTCAACATACTTGAGACATAAGAGTAAAAACTCCCAGCTATCATTAAGAATGTAATCTACAGAGAACTGGGCCAGGGTGCAGGGGGATTCAGACAGTGGCCTAATTTATGTGCTTTTTAGCAGCTAATCTGAGAAAGTGGGATGGCATCTACTTATTTGAAGTTAGTATTCCATGAGGGCAGTAAAGATGACTTATAGGGAGATATGCTATCACCAAGAGCCAGCTAATTGCTGCTTTCAAACAGAACCTATACATTATTTTTATTTGATTAGCAAGCACCATCATTTTCTTCCCCACATGTAGGAATCTTTATGTAGTTCTTTCAAAAAGTACAAGCTTCAAAGTCTTCATACCAATAGCTGTATTTTCTTATTTTATTTTTCAGAATGACAATTGGCACCCCAGGTGCCACTGTCACTGTTTCTGTCCACACCTCAGCTCATCTCCATAACTGCCACTTTCAATATCCCTGCCCAAGACTCATTCAGAAAGGCTATAGCATGCTATGTTGCTTTCCTGGAGCTTGTTGGAGAGAATTTCTTTACCATTTGAGGAATGTGTTCAAGATGCCGTGACAGATTTGCAGGAATCCTTCTGGTACAGTGTCTGAGATGTGATATATATCAGAACAGCCTTCATATCCTTGGTATCCTCTGCTTCCTTGTTCTAGAAATCTCATTTACCTTGAGAGGAATATTGAATCTGAAAGATTTGGTGCAGGAAGTGACCTTGAGTGAACTTCAAAACCTTTAGTACTTAGCTTACATTTTTTTTTAATGTAAAACTTCATTTTCTGTGAAATTTTTTTGCACCAAGTTGTACAAAGAGTACTTAAGACATTTTAGATTATTTTTTGGTCTTGGGACAGTGAAATGGCTCAACAGGTCAAGGAACTAGCTACTAAATCCAAGGCATGTGCTATGGCACATGACCTCACTCTTGAAAAGAGGAAGCAAATAAATACACAATTGTTAAAAAAGTGCAAAAGAAAACTTTTTAATTCTAGGCAAATATAAAGAAGACTCACTAAATTCTAATAATTTATTATGCTCCAAAGTCATATCACAATCCACTACTGCAGAAGTTTCCTAAAATATACACACATATACATACATTTACATGTACAGAAATACACATACATGTGAGTGCGCGTGCACACACACACACACACACACACACACACACACACACACAAGAGGTTTAAAGGACTAACCCTACAATGAGCAGAAAATACCTGAACTAGACACCTCATACTAGCAAGAAAACTCTCAGTACCCATCATGGGTTACCTCTGTTTGAGTTACTGGTTAATGGGGCTACATAGACCTTCTCAAGCACTGCTTGATATTTCCAGTACTCTTGGCTACTATCTAAGGCAGGTTTACACCTTGAGAGGTATTTTATTGCTTTCTGTAAAAAAGATTTTGCCCAATAAGATTTATAGTTCTCAAATTTAGTGCTTGGTCCAAACTCAGTGTGAAACAAAGGTAGATCTCATCCACAGGGCAGTCCATGCTCTGCTCTGTACAAATCATTTCAGACATGAGATGACTTTCTATCAGGCATGGACAGACCCAGTTATGGTTACTCTCTTACAATCATGGGTGTCTTATATTTGTGCTATGAAGAATAACTGGTCTTTCAGTAAAGATGTTCAGATGAACATTTCCAATAAGGAAAAAAAGTCATTTCTACTGGGAGAAGCCCTTGATATTGGAATGGTTAATATTATACTGAATATAATCCTGACTTCTGGTTCTAGTTAGAATTATACATAGTACCATGAATCTTTTTTTATGTTGTCATATTTTTTTTATGAGAACAACTGAGAAAATACAACTGATAGGTGGGTCCCCATTAAAACTGATCTTGTTCTACCTCTACATGACCCTACAAAGCAAAGTTTTCTGTTTGTAGCTGAAGGTGAGTATTCTCATGTTGACAGTGTTAATGTGTCCACTGTCATTTTGTGGTGAGTTACATGTGTATACACTTGATAATTGTTCTATTAATGCAGTGTTAATATGGACTTTGTTTCTAATTTATGGACTTGTACATGAGCTTCAGAGATCCATAAAGTCTCTAAAATAGGACCTCAGATTCGGTTTGTAAGTGTGATATGGTTAAAAGCAGTTGCAGGACACCCTCAACAGATTTTCAAAGTACATAGAACCTTAAATAATATTAATAGCCATATTTTGTGTTGCCTCTATTTTGTCAGATATATTACATTTATATATATATATATACATATATATATATACACATATATATATATATATATATATATATATATATATATATATTCTCACACACACATGAAAGAAAGGGGGCTTGGCAGTTTTCAGCTAGAATCTGGTATAAATTATTTCATAGCCTCATGAGATCTGTTGTATCAGGAATAACATAGACAATCTTATATTCCTTATAACAAAACTATGCTGGCATGAGGAAGAGTGGACATGTCACTCTAAGAACATGAGGTCAGCCTTTTAATTTTATGTTCATAAAAACCTTAACATTTATTCACTAGTGATGGAACTAATTGGGTTTTCTACTGATATGCCTGTTTTCAAGCCATTTTAAATCTTTTTTGCATTGTTTAGTTTTCAGCATTATTTTGTCCTATCCCTGTTAAGTAGTTAGATTTTTTTTTTTACTCATAAACAGGAAGAGAAGAGTCACTAAGGGGTATATATATCATTTGAGGTACATGTTTGATATTTTGTTCAAAGTGTAACTCCAGTTTCAGATTATCTTGTTTTGGGGTTGATAGATTACCTCCTATCCTTTCCCCATTCTTGTTCTTGCTAACATTTTATATCTAAGTACAATTATCACATATAGTAGGCTTACATTCCACAAGCTGAAGTGTGGCTAATCACATGTAGTGCCCACTTTCTGATGAGAAAACCACTGAGTATTTGGCCATACCTCAGTAGTAGCTTGTTGCGGGAGTGTCAGCTGGCTTGTCTCAAGGCTGCTGGAGGAGTCTGTAATTGCAGCATGCAATTTGCAATTATTCTTTGCAGAACAACTCAACTGAGAAGTTCAGTACCAGGAAAAGCGTTTTTCCAATTTCCACTTGAGCATGTTGCCTCCTTCTGCCAATTATGTTAGTAGTCTCCCGTGGAAAGCTGAGTTAACTAGCAGCTTGCTTAATACTTTATTCCAGGGATGGTGTAATGTGCTTTATGAACTGATGTCCCAGGCAACTGTCCAGCTGTCCACTGCCCTCCCTGCTTAATTTGACTCTACAGACACGAGTACAACAAAGACTAAATAAATATATCTGTCAGGAACTCCGGGAGAGCAGTAAATACAGACAATAACTAGAAAAGAGATCTGGTTTTAGACTAATTTCTCTAAATCATTACATTCTTAAGAGGAGAAAACATGTTCTGATTCCTCACGTCCTCAACCTGGGTGCTTTTTATGATTTTTATAGCATTTGTGTGGAAAATAATTAATCAGCCTGAAAGACAGAAACTTAAGAGTCTGAGTGGATATTTTGACCCAAATTTTAATCAGTTCATTCATGTTATTCTTTGAGAGCTGTTGGGACACATACAATTGTTTCAAACCCTTTTAAATAAGAAGGGAGAGATTTAAGGTACATTCTCCACCACACTTAAGAGTTTTTTGCATAACCTAAAGTATTTTCATTAGCTATATGATATTATTTTGCAAAATATCTTTAGATAAGGTTGGTTAGAAGAAGGTTCCAAGGGACATGAGACCAGATTCTAGCTTTAACAGTGCAGATAATAAAAGTTATAGACTTGAGCGAGGCAAGGATGAGTGTGGGTCAGCCCATGAAGAAAAAGCTTGTAGTGGGGGTTCTCAGCATTTACTCTGCCAACTCACTGAGGCAAGGGTCACTTATCAGGACATGAATGTGCAAGGCAAAGATAGGGAATGAGAAGGAAAAGTTATGAATTATGCTTCAACTTGATCAAAAGACAGAACTTTCCTGACTGATGAGTAGGGATGAAGAGTATATTATGTACGAATTTTCCATAGGATGGTGGACACCTTTTTTGATCTAATTCTCCTTTCTTGGTGGTAACAGAAAACACTCACCATGTAATAAGTCAGGCTGCCAGTGCAAATGCCTACTCTACAAACTAACAGCATTGCTCCCGTGCACCTGAGCCCACAGGGAGAAAAATACATTTTCAGTTTGTCATGGTTTAATAATGTTTAAATGGCACAAATCATTTTTCTAAATGAATTTATTACAGGGTTCATGTTCAAGGATTAGCAGTAAGCAATGGTGGGCTTGATAGTTTATTAATTTTATTAATGTCTATCTTATTATTAATAACATAGTTAGGAAAACTGCAAGACCATTGAATCGGACAGGATTTTCTGAGGTGGAATTTTAAGCATGCCTATTTTACTCTCTTAATTTAACTTTACACTAAGACTCATGAATAAACCAGTATGATTTTAAATCCCTTTAATGTTATACTTTTATTCTAGATAAAGTTTTCAAATTAGGGGTGAAAAGAATGGTTGAGAACTCATGTTTTTCTTGCAGAGGACCAGAGTTTGATTCCAAGCATCCACTTGTGGTAGCCCACAACAACTGGTAACTCCAGTTGCAGGGGATCTGAAGTCCTTTCCTTTCTCCACAAATGTGCATCCAGACACATGTGCTACACACACTCACCATCATGAACATGCACACATACATACACATACAAATAAGTATTTTTTAAGTTGTAAATTAAGCATAGAGAACTATTTTTTGGAAATGTGGCATGACCAGACAGAAGTATAGTCATTCCACACAGACACACTAGAGTTGTAGCATTTATTCTTTGTCAGCATCTTTTATGAGCTATCACGATTTACCTTTGGTTCATCTTTTTTTTTTTTGTTGTTTTTTTTTTTTTTTTTTTGGTTTTTTGAGGCAGGGTTTCTCTGTGTTAGCCCTGGCTGTCCTGTAATTCACTCTGTAAACCAGGCTGGCCTTGAACTCAGAAATCTGCCTGCATTTGCCTCCCAAGTGCTGGGATTAAAGGCATGCGCCACCACCACCCGCCTTTGGTTCATCTTATCATTCTTCTGTCTCCTTTTTGAAAATCTTTAAAATTGTATAGTCATATTCAGATGAATGCTGGACCATCTGTAGTGTGTTCTAAGAGTCTTTGACTTTTATATGAGAAGATATCATCATTTGTTTATTGAGACAACTTACTTTGAGAAACTTATGAATAATTTCCTAGGGTTTCAATTGCCCTAATAAAATGTCAATACAAAAAGAACTCTTTCTTCCAGGTTTGTTTCTTATACTTTGTATGTTATTTCCAGGTAATAGTCCATCATTGAGGGATGTCAGAACAGGAACATAAGCAGGCAAGAGCAGTTGCTGAAGCCATGGGGTTATGCTGCTTATTGGCTTGCTCTTCCTGGCTTGTTCAATCTGCTTTACTATAGAACTCAGGACCACCAACACAGGGGTGGCATCACCCACAGTGCACAGGGCCCTTTCATGTCAATCACCAATAAAAAAAATCACTATGAGCTTGCCCACATGCCAACATAATGGAAGTATTTTCTCAACGGAGTTACCTTCTTCTAAAATGTCTCTAGCCTACATCAAGTTCACACAAAGCTAACCAGCACAAAACGATACCTGAAAAGTGTAGGTGTCAAAGTTGTTCATACTTTAACATCTAGAGTATACTAAAATCAATGATAGACAATGAAATTTTCCTCAGAATACCCCATTGTCTGTTTCCTTCTGGAAAAAAACATGGGAGACACCCACCATTCAGCCTTCCCATGCCACTAAACTTGGTATTTTGCTCCTGGACACCAGGATATTTTCCCAGCAGTCATCCCTGCCTGTCACATCCATCAGTATTCATATAATTGCTCATAAAAGATATACTCAAATCCTCTATCTGTAAGCTAACACTCTATCAGGAGGACATGGACTGAAGAAGCAAACACCAAATGATCACAACCAGGAGGAATCTGTAAAGGAAGATATTCTAGGCTGTTCACTGGTGATGGTGTTCCGAACTGTCTAGGGTATGGAAAGTGGTTCTGAGATGTAAAACTTGGTCATTCAGAGATAGAAAATAAAAACAACAACAAACAAACAACAAAGGAGCCAGACATGAGTAAAGAAGAGGCAGCAAGAGGAATCAAGCTCCAGCTGACACCATCTTCTTCCGTTTTCTTGGAAACACTAAAGAGTATTTGTCTGCCCTTTTGCATCACAAAGATGGATGACCCTGGAAGGCTTTATGCAGGAAAATGACACAATCAGATTGGTGTCTGATATAGAAAGAAGACATACAATGGGATTCCTACAAGCCACACTTCCTCATGAACATTATTCTATAAATTGTAGTTGCAAAGGAAGCCATAATAAATTTCTCTTTGGGGCACTTGAATGACTTAGTTTCAACCTGCCATGATTTCTATTGGAAACCCATTAAGCATATGGTTACCTGTTTCACAGGTGGTGGAAAAAAATGTAGGCATGGTAGGCCAGAAAGGCACTAATTATTTGAATGGTTAAACAAGACTTGTTAGATGTAAATAGTCTTTACTGTTTATTCACATACACACACACACGCACACGCACACGCACACGCACACGCACACACCCCTCCATACATGTCTGTTTTATTGCTCATGGGAGTAGGTTAAATGGGTTAGGAAATTCTGTCGGAATTTGCAGTGTGGAATGCATATTGTGTGTATATGTCTGTGTGTGTGTGTGTGTGTGTGTGTGTGTGTGTGTGTGTGTATGTGTATTTAGAGATTTAGAGCCTTGGGTCTTCCTCTGTCACTCTCTGCCTTATTTTTCTCTCCCTGAGTCTGGCGTTTATTCAACTCCATTGGCTGTCCAGAGAGCCCGTTAGATATGCCTGTCTTCACTTCTCTACTGCTGCAGCTACAGAAGTGTGTGGCTTTTCCTGGATTTGGTGTGGGTTCTGGGGATTAAACTGAGGTCCTCATGCTTGCATAGCAAACACTATTCACTGAGCCATCTCCCCACCTCCTGGGTATAGTTTTACTCATGAAATCTAGGGACATTTTCTGAGTGTCCTGGGACTTCTGCAAAAGCAATTGGCAGAAGGCCATAAAGGTAAGTGAGCCTCTTGGGGTAGTCTAGCTTTTACCTTTTTCATACAGAAAAAAAAAAAAAAAAAAACCTTCAGAGTCCATCATGCCTTTCAAGCTTCCTTTCCTGATGAATAGTTTCTCAGACCAACCATTCTGAGAATTTTAGCCTATAGTCTATTATCAAAGCAGCTGACATGAGGACTTGGTCATATGTCCCAATATCACCCGCCCCTCCTAAACTCCACATATTTGGAAGGTGATGCTGTTCTATGTACCACTATCCCTGAGCAGGCTCTACAACTCACACCGCTGAACTCACACAGACTTCGCTGCCCATCTGCTCACAATTTGGTGCCTGAGCCCTGGGTGTATTTATCCCTACATATCTGAGTTAACTCAAAATAACCAGTATTTTAAAAGTGATTCAGAAACATGTCAATGCATGTACTTGATTTCATTATTTTCCCTGTTTAATTCAGCCACCTTTTCAAAGGACACGGCTGTGTTCCTATTTCCAGAATATAAATATCAGACTGTGTTTAAGTCTTGTAGCAAAAGACAGGATTGTTTTAGCTCTTTCTTTATTAGGGCTAATTTAAACCTATGTGAAGACCTTTAGTTCACCATTAATTTTCAGCTCAATGACATTTGCTTAAAGTAAGAAAGATAATTTGCTTACCCAAATTTATTTTTGTTATTAATATGGAAGAGATTGCATAACAATGATTTTTAAAAGGGATTTTGTTATCAGAATATGCCATGACCTATCTTTTAAAAAAAAATCTAATCCTATAAACCCCATGTTTACATCAGCATGGGTATTTTTGTGAATTGAGGCCAAGAAGGTTTAAAAGTTGAATTTTTCTGTTTTCAATTATGGGTTGGAGAAACCTAATGAACCTAGAGATCAAACCTCTATTTCAACCAGTATTCTAGAAGTTTTACCATCTCACTGATATTAGAATTAGCTGAAACAGAGCCGTCTCTGCTTTTTGTAGTTAGCTTCTACACATTTCTAGCCATGATCCATAAAATGAATGAGAGCAATGGAAAGTAGAGGTGGTAGCGTTCTAAAATAATACCTACAAAGTATTGCAAGAGCCAGGCATCTTTCCTAGCATGTCACATGCATTAAAGAAATGTAATTCTCTTAAGATCCCAAGATTTTAGTATCTTCATTGACCTCATTGTTTTTCAAATGAAAATGATGACATGTTTCAGTGTGAGAGACTGAGAAATCCTATTCCTTTGCATGCCACCTATGTCTTTGCATGCTTCACTTGAAACTGTTCTGGGATCATTTCCCTCTACAAGAGAATTCCTAGGAACAGATGCAATTTTGGAGTTCACTAGCATTGCAGGAAGACAAAGGTTCATTCCTTACTCACTGGATTCCTTCCAGGGGGCTCTCTAAAAATCTCCAAAGATTTCCCTGGCTGTCCCTATTGCTGTTGAGATTTGGATTCACTACTTTGAACCACTTAAATATGCTGTTTGTTAAGGAATGTCTCTCCCTAGACTGTAAGTTCATCGGGTTGAGAGATCATAACAGCAGCTGGCTTGAATTGGCTGGGCCTGGATCTGGGATATTGGCTGCTCAAACAGTATCCCTGAGCCAACAGTGAAGAGTTATGGAGCTTCGCAGGTTCTATGTCTGTGTAAATCTACTTTCATATCACCAGCACTGGCAAAATGCTTGATGCATAGGCAATGCTGAATAAGAATGAGTTGAATACAAATGGCTGCTGGGCTCAGTTTCAGAGCCCATGGGTAGAAAGGCTTAAGTCCAGCAGAAGGCTTTTCAGACAGATGGAAGAACATTTGTGAAGTAGGAGACAGTATGGTCACATGCCATATGATATTTTACTTAGTGATGAACTACTTATATCACCACGCTCTCATAACCTTATAATGGAGCTAAAAATGTTCTATCACCTTGTGACATCAAACTTGCCCTAGCACTGCAGTGCAGCACATTGTGTGTTTGTAGTGATGTTGGTGTAAACAAATCTGGGCAGCCAATCAGATAAAAGTACAATATTACATTTATGCATGGTAAATGATACTCACCTGTGGTATACTGGCCCTACTAGAGGTTTCTTTACCATCATTATTTTGGAATATATCATTCTTCATATAACAATGATTACTGTAAAGCTGCTGGGTTACCTGACAACATCCTGGATATCTCCTGTTCACCAAGTTCTCTAGTTGTACCAAGAAGTTGTACTGAGTGGCAGACCCCAGCAAGATGTGTGTCAAGTGTACTTGATGATGTTTGCTTGGTGACAGAACCAGCCAATGACGCAGTGCTCAGAATAGCTTCCTGCCTTTGAGCAAGACACAACTATATATGATATGCAAACATGAAGTCCATGCACTTGAGGAGTAAACAAAGTCAACATAAACTCATGCTGTGTGTAGGTGAGGTAAGGATGTATGATCCAGATCACTAAGGGTCTTGTGTTTTATGCTAATTGGATGAATTGCCTCATTATGAAAAGCAAAAACTAAAGAATTCAAAGCAGGATCTCAGTACAGTTATATTATTCATTAACAGTTATCTGGGCAGGATGGAACAGTCATAAAAAGAAAAGTGTGAGAAGAATGAATAGACTAGATGAAGGAAGATGGACCAGGTCAGAAACTATCATAGCTGTGTAGCAAGAGATGGTGAATGCATTTATTGGAATGGTAAAAAGTGATGGAAAAAGGGAAATGAAAGAAAAGAGTAGTTATGAAAATGAGAGTCAGCAAAATTAACAAGCCTGTTTGTGTACTAACCAGCTTGAGAAGAACAGAGGGTAGGATGTAGAGTTACCCCTAGATATCTCTCCTCTGCTCTGCCTTGCTTCTTTTCCCCTCCCCTCCTCTCCCGTCCTCTCCCCTCCCCTCCCCTCCCCTCCCCTCTCCTCCTCTCCTCTCCCCTCCTCTCACCTCCTTGCCTTGCCTTACTGCTCCTCTATCTCAGCTCACTCATGACTATGTATATGTGGTTTTCCATTTGTCAAAGAATAAGGAAGAGAAGAAAACTGGGAGAAAAGGTGAGCTTTCATCTGTGAGCAGCTGTTGAAGTTGGCAGATTAAGATTAAGTTCATAGTCTTCAGATTAAGAAGGCCAATGGAGTAAATGCATTATCAAAGAGAATGATGCTATTACCAATGTGAAATATTTCCCCTAAAATAAAATATCAACTATTACATATTTTCCTAGTTATTTATAGTTTTTAGGTTAAGAAACTTAGGTTGTGTGTGTGTGTGTGTGTGTGTGTGTGTGTGTGTGTGTGTGTGAACATGGGGGCAGGTGTCTATGGAGGCCGAAAGAAGATATGGTATTTTCTAAAGGTTGGGGTATAAGCAGTTTTGAGCCTCCTGATATGGGTGCTGCAAATTGAACTTGGGTCATCAGAAAGAACAGTACATAGTCTTAACCACTAAACCCTCTCTCCAGCTACATTTTATAGAGGCACTCATGTGCATCCTCAGTGTGTCCGACACAAATATTTAGAGACAATTGTTAATAATGTTCAAATAAAAGTTAATGCAGATTGATCTATCCATCAGTAATTATCAGTGGGGCATTTCTGCAACTTCTTTTTGTGCCTTGGTCTTCTCATTTATCACATGGCAGTTGCCATCCAATGTACAGTGAGGTTGACATTGCTTAAAAATATAAGCCATTTAGAAGACTGACCACCCCATAGAGATAAATCATCTGTCACTATGTCAAGTTTTAAAAATTATCTGTACAAATGTGTGCACCTGTTTGTGGGTACTCATGGAAACCAAATGAGAATTTTGGATCCTCTGGAGCTTGAGTTACATATGTCTGTGAGCTTCTTGATATGGGTGTTGGGATTTGAACTCCTTGTGATGTAACAGCAAATGTTCTTAAACTCTGAGCCATCTCTCCAGCCCCTATGTGAATGAAAAGAATGCAATTTTAATTTGCTTAGTAGCTTTCTTTCTTTTACATTATTATTCTGTAGTGTTCACTAAATTTTCCTTTAAAGAAAAGTATGTTTCTACCCCATTGATTAAAAACTTTATTCCAAAACTGTATTCACCAATAAAAGTAAGAAGTAATGGAGAAAACACAGGAAAAATGAAAAGTCAGCTTCACACACAAGAGCTTACTACCTGAGAAGCTTGCTGACCTGAAGTAGCACTAGCAGCTAAAGAGAGAATTCACTTCATGTCAGCCATTTCATATGGTGGTTTATAAAAGAAGCTACCTGAAGAGTTGAGCTGCTTTGTCTTTTCCACTGTCTTTTGCTTTTTTGTCTGCACATTAATAATTCTAACCTTTACTGTCTTACTGATCAACCTCCAGGTAAGGTTCCTATTGGCCATCTTGGGAAAATCCTCACAATGCCTTCTTCCACCCATCTTTGGGAGTGTTCTGTTAAGACATTGACATTGTTTTGGGGATTAAACAGGGAGGAGTTTATACCTTTAACCCAAGCCATTTCTCTTTGTTTCTCAAGAAGGCAGAAAAAATCCAAATGACTGTTATTCTTTATCAGAGGCAGTTGAAAAACATTTTTGAGGTCTGAGAGTGAGGGCAAAGAGAATTTTGTCACAGCACTAGAATGCTAACCAACTCTGCTGTCACTTTCTCAAAGAGGCTCTGTGAAATGGAGAAAAAAAAAGTTGTTATGATAACCTTTAGAAAGTCAAGTGATTGATACATAGTCATTCTGAGACAAAATATAACCCCTAAAATATAGGATGTGGGAAAGCGATTTTTAAATTATACGGTGAGGATGGAAACAAAATTAGCATTCTTTTAGAGCACTTGATGTATCTCCAGCAGCCGGCTGCTTCTCCTGGAAACTGGGGAATACCTCTCATTGCCTGAATTTTATTGATACATTCATATACTGTGTTTCCTGCCTTGAGCATTTTAGCAGCATTAAACGTAAACAGCATGCCTACCCGCCAGGTGACTGTATATTCCAACAGCACAGATGGAGAAGCAGCAACATGGGGGACTAACTGGATTGTAGTGGGGTCTTAGGCACTGTGAAGGATGGGAATAGGAACTCTGAGTGGTTTTCCGTGTTAAAAACAAGGACTTTATCTCTGAAAGTTGGGATTGTTTCTGCTTCCTCAGCATTTGGTGTTCTGGAAACAGAAGCCTTGGGTTTATGAAGGCTTCTCTCACTTTGAGTCTTCCTGTTTTGAATGTAATTGTAGCCCTCTTTCTGTTGGTGAGGCTTTGTGGCGTTTGTTGGCATAGTCTATTTCCCTGACCATTCTGTATTTGTAGAATGAGGAATCCTAGAACTATTTAAACTATGGCTTGAATTCTTTAAGCTTCAATTGGCTAGTGGATTATTAAGAAAATACAACAAGGGACGGGGCCACCCACCCATCTCAAAGTTTTTAACCCAGAAATATTCCTGTCCAAAGAAAGAACAGGGACAAAAAAAAAAAAAAAAAAAAAAAAAAAAAAAAAAAAAATGGAACAGAGACTGAAGGAAGGGCCAACCGGGGACTACCCTACCTGAGGATCCATCATGGCTGTAGACACCAAACCCAACATTATTGCTGTGGTCAAAAGGCTCTTGTTGACAGGAGTCTAGTGTGGCGATTCTTTGGGAGGTCTGCCCAGCAACTGACTAATGCAGAAGTGGATGCTTGGAGCCAACAATCACACTGAGCTCAGGGAACTTGGTGGGGTAGCTGGTGGAAGGACTGGAGGAACAAAGTAGGACTGCAACCCCACTGGAAAAACAACATGAATTGACTACCCAGTTCTCCCAGAGTATAGACCACCAACCAAGGAGTGTACCTTGAGGGATCCATGGCTCCAGATAGATACATAGCAGAGGATGGCCTTGCCTGACAGCAATGGGAAGGGAGACTCTTGGTCTGAGGAGGTTTGATGCCCTAGTATAGCGGGATGCTGCAGTGGTAGAGCAGGGGAGTCTGGGTGAATGGGGGAACACCCTCAAACAGGCAAAAGGGAGGGGGAGGGCAGATGTGGGATGGGGGGTTTGGTGGAAGGGGTAACCGTGAAGTGGGATATCATTTGATATGTAAATGAATAGAATAGTTAATTTTTAAAAATACAATTCTAAATAAAACCAACTAGAATCATAAAAACTAAACAAACAGAAGTAAAGCCTGAGGCTGTATATCCAGTTCCTGTATCGAACTGTGCCTGAAGGACTCCTGGAGCTTTTGGTTACATGAGTCATGTACATGAGGCATTCCTCCTAGTAAGGTTAAGTTTCTTTCATCAATGCAATAAAACAATATTGACATAAAGGCATTATGGTCTTTATAACTTGATTCTTCAAGATGAAGTATTTCACATTTCCCTTTACAGATTGTATGTGTGCATGATGTCTGGATATATAAGTATGAATGTATATTTTTATGTGGGAGGGGCATATGTACATGTCATAGTGTATATGTAAACACAGGCAACCTTCACTTGTTAGACATTGCCTTTCCACATTGTTTGAGATGTATCCCAGATTACCCATCCTGAACATTCTCATCAATTCTCCTGTCTCAGGCCCATATCTCTTTGTTGGGTGAACTAGAATAATAGACATCTGACTCATTATATCAGGCTTTTCTATGGGTTCTGGGAATCCAAACTAAAGTCTTCAGGATTTGGGCAACAAGCACTTTTACTTTATAAGCTATTGCCCCAGTCCCATAACATGCTTAGTTATTTAAAAAAATATTTTGTTTCAAATATTATTTGATATACATGGGTATTTTGCCTACATGTGTATACACCATGTATATGCAGTGCTCATGGGGGCCAAAGGGGCCAAACCATAACCTAACATAACAATTAGTAAAAGTTTCTGTAACCTAGAATCAAAAATTATTCAGGAAGAGAAATTAATTAAGAGGGCACTGTTGTAAATAGTGAAATAAAATATTGTCAATTTTTGAAAGATGCAGAAACATCTCAAGTGCCATATATATATGATACATATATATATATATTTGTAGTTTTGTGAGCATTGTTGGATATTTTTCAGAATGAATCCTAAAGCTATTAATCATAATTCCCTTATCCCAGTAATGGGGTACCAATTACTCTTGGTCAGAACTGGGCATACATTCATTTTGTTTCTTTTTCATTTTCTTTTTCTTCCATTCCACAGACAGGATGCTCTTTTATTGTGAAGTCATGATACAGGCTTATTTACTACTTAACTGTGTGTGCGTATTTGGCAGAAATGGTTCAATGTTTGTGTTTTAAAGGTCAACACTGGACAGGGATAAGAAATGAGCTACAGTTGTATTTTTGAGATAAGTCTTCCCACTAAGGGGGCATTGTTTTTAGAATGTCCATCAATGTCTCCTCACAAAACAGAAGAGGGATGGTGAGTCTGTTGGTCATTAATCCCAGTCAAGTTCAAGGCTTATTAGGCAGATAACTGACCCTAAATAGTCTGAATGTTTAAAAATTGAAATTTTCATCTCAGTCACTGAATGAATTTTGGTCTAGAGATACCCAGTTACCATTTATCTCTTGTGTAAAAATACCTCCATGTATATCTCCTGGTGTCTCCTCTTCCTATCATCTCTTGAAAGCAGGCAGAGGAACATGAGTGGAAGGTTTTAGGAGTGGCTAGTATCTCTTCACAATACTTGCATCAATATCTGATTTGTGATGTTCTGGAATGGTTAATTTTCTATTATGAATATAAATGTACTTGATGAGGAATAAGGAGTGTACTTATCTTTAGGTACAAGGACAAATAAAATACAATTGTTGATCAGAGTTGTCCATAAGACTCACAAAACATCACATGTTATTGTCATTCCCTTGGTTGTTCCCCAAGGGTAGAAGGTAAATGCCTTCAGATACAGAGTTCAGGGGGCCCTGAGCTGGAACTGATTTGAAAGCCTTCTCTGTGAGGACTAGCTTTCATGGCATCAGGAATCCATGAAAGCTTCCAAACGAGGAAGCAACCAATAGTCCCGCCTGGGTATGGCACATATGAACCACAGTAATGAACAGCATGTCACAATAATCCTAAGTGTGCAGGAGTGGCACACAAATACAAACATTGGCAGTAACCAACCACTCTTTAATTGAAATTAAGATTTTCTTAAGAAGAAGGAAATTGTGCCTGGTATTGGAGATCAAAACAACCACCTAGAGTTATGCAGTCATGGGTCTTGGAGGAAGACTTACAACAGCCACTTTACTAACAGTTAAATTTTAGGAAACTACAACCAATTGCAGAAAACCACAACCAATCAAAATTCAGTGTTTTGGATCCCAGTTCCAATGAATACAAAGAAAATACAACTTGAAAACCTAAGGCTCAGAGATCATTGTAAAAGAGGGGAGGATTTTAAGAGCCAGAGAGAGGATCAGGGAGTATTCTAGGAGATAGTGTCTCCTAGTAATGTCAGAAACTACACCCACAGAGTTTTACCAGCAAGACTGCCTAAAAATGAGCTGAACAAGTACAATAAAAATAGATATGCTAAAATGTATGAGAGAAAGTTCATAAGGCCTCAACCCTACACAAAGAACTTAGCCAAGTAAGGAATTCTGAGACTCTGTGTGAGTCTCGCTGAGGAAGACTGCACAGTAACTGATCATACAATACCAAATGATCAGTCCAGAAAGCATATATACAAGTAATATTTATTATACAGATGGAGATTTATAAATATTTAGGAATATATATGCATATATACATACATACATATTTGTATGTATGTAATAATACTTAATGAAAATAGAAGCTATGAATTTGATAGGAGGGGTATATGTGAAGGTTTGGAGGAAGGAAAGAGAAGAAAAAATGATGTAGTTATATTTTTATGTCAAAAAATAAAAGCAATAATTAAAAAATACAATTCACCCTCTAGTTGAAGTAAGCCTAATAATAGCATATATATGTTATTATATGGGTGTTATTATATATTATATATGTTAATATATATGTTTGCATACATATATACATACATATACTTTTCTATTTATGTGATAAAACTTAAAGAAGGGAGGTTTACTTAGGCTTTTGGTTGCAGAAGGTAAGAATTTGTGATGGTAGATAGAGGGTATGGTGGCACAAAGCTGAGGTCTTGCATTTTGAACCACAACCTTTAAGCAGAGAGAATGACCTGGGAACAGCATGGATCTTTAAACTCTCTAATTCCAGTAAACCCTAGTGACATACTTCCTCCAGGGAGGCCATACCTCCTAAACATCCCAAACAGTGCCACAATCTGGGGACCAAGTATTAAAATGGAAGAGACTGGAAGGTACATATCATTAGAACTACTGTAGGAAGGATTTGTCTTATTAACTTTAAGAAAAATTCACCTACAAATATATGTGATAAGTAGCTAACAGTCTGTGATTTGCATACCTTGTAAAGTTGCCATGTAATAAAATCTTTTAATGAGGCATCTTTAAAGAAAGAGGACATTTCTTTTTGAAAATATTTATTTAGTTGTACATGTATATTACCTGGATGAGTTTATGCACATTACATGTAACAAAATGTCTGACTTGTGGTCTTGGGAGAGACACAAATGAGTCTGTGCATGTCCTTGCATTACTAAGAAGACCTGAGCTGACCAGCAGGTTATACAACATTTTGTGCTTGGCAAGTCCTCCCTCTCAGAAAATAGAGATTATGTTGTTTACATCAATGAATGATCCACCTCTAAAATTATTTGTTATAACTAGGATCACAGTTCTATTCATAAACTCGTGAGCTTTAGAATTGTGTTAAGACTCTTCCCTCTTGCCATTCCATCAGCAGGCAGATCTTAAGGCTGCCTGTAAATGAATTGTTCTTTATATAAATGTAAACAGTAAATTAATCTGCCAACTGTATCTTTTTTGCTTTCTGCTAGTTCCCAATAACCACACAGAGAAACCAATTTGTATTTAAAACTGCACTTCAATAGCTGAGCACTTAAATAATCTACCTTAGCCTTCTATGGTAATCTGGCTACCTCCCAGGCCCATCCTATGATACTTGAGTATTACTGTTGATCTGGCTCTTTAGGCTTCAGGTGTGTTTCTATTATCTCCTTCCAAACCCCTTTCTCATGGCTCAAAATTCTCTATCCTTCTTATTGACCTGAACTTTCCTCTCCCCTTTTCTTCCTCTGGTTGGTGGATGTCCTACCCTATTCTCTATTCTGCCCAGCCATTGGGGGTGATCAGCATTTATTGATAAAGGCAGAGAATTGACAAGGTAAGAACATTTTACACAACTTGAGACAGGAGATTCTTAGTATAAGCAATACAGTATTATGTCTGGAATGAAACAAGATATGAGGGCAGAGAAATCAGAATTTGAGTAGCATAAGGGTAATCTTTATACAACGAACAAAAGCATTATGTCTACTGTGCCTCTAGTGCACTGAAGACCATACTAGAGTGCCTTACCTATAAATAGTTTTTCAAGAGGATAAAAACTTGCTCAATCAAACATTACTATTTTAAGGGGATCACTTTTACCTCAGGGTCCAGGGAGACAATAAAGACATATAATCTATGTAATGGAAAAACTCAGGAGCAATTCTATTTTGTACTTTATTGAGTTCACTTGTCTGAAGCATCTCTTATACTTGAGCTTGGGCCTCTAAGGACAGGTAAGAAAATCAATAATTGTGTAGGATTTAGAACCCAAATACCAATAATACTAATACAGAAGCAGGGTTTTATTTAACTAATGTTGAACAGAAAATCATTGAGTTATACACAGAGGAAGCAAACACATTTTGACCAACACCATGAAAATCCAACTAAGTACTTTTTTCATAAACTTCACATTAGCCTTGGTACAATCATGTGATAATTATGCAAAAATGTTAGACTCTAAATGTCATATAGCATGTTTATTTTGTCAAAACCAAGGATTGAGTACAATTTTTTAAACAAAATATGTAAGATATGTAATTTATGTAGAGGGTATGGTATGCAGCAGTTCTGATACTAAGGTCCTGTTCCCTTGTTGGTTCTTGATCTTTAAGTAAAGAAAGCCATGAGGCAAATGCTCTGTGGAAGAAATATATGGGACTTCTGGGTCCCTGGAAGAAAAGCAGACATATGCAAGGGAGGGGAGGAGAGTTCACCAGGTTTCTGATGGAGTAAAGTTGACCAGTCATGTAAGATCTTGAAATGAAATGGCCACATAGACAAATTCTACAGGCAGGTAGCCAGGAGAGTTTAGTAACTGAAGTTTAGGGCAGGTAGGAAGTTTGGAGCTAAGAATATTGATAAGGGCATGCTTTTCCAGGAGGGAGATAGTAGCACCCAGTAATTGTGCCAAGAAGGCAAGTTGAAATTGAACAATTGTGTGTGTCTTTTATCCATGGATTCAAGGGAAGCTGGGTGGGGGCTAGTAGCACCACCCAATGTCACAACTAAGGTGGGGTAGCAAAAAGCTACATACAACATAGCATAGTGTTTAGAAAATACTTTCTGGTGTCAGCAGAAAACTCACTAGGTAAATACACTTGCTATGAGGCATGATGGCCTAAGTTTGGTCCCTGAGACATAGTGGAAGAAAAGGTGATTGAGTTCTTTGTCCTTTGAACTATATACCCACCCAGCCTCACATACAATGGTACCTAAACATCCTCCTAATAACTATTTTTTTCTTTTTTAAAAATTGTATTTTTTTTACACTCCATATTTTATCTCCCTCCCAGTCCATCCTCTGACTGTTCTACATTCTTATATTAAGTAGTATTTCTTCAGAATCCTGACTAATATAGTACCTGTTAGTTTTTAGCTCAAAATCTTGATGTAAGAGTTTCTTTGGCTTTATTCAACCTTCTTTTTCTTTCTCTTCTCTAATTTATGGGATCCACTCTTTATAAAATCAAGGCTTTGAAAGGTTGCTTGTTGCTGTAGACCAGGGATACTAGAGGTAAGATCACAGACTACTGGTACTGAGCCAGAGGAAGCCAGTAAAGAGCTGATCACAAAAGAAAAATGTGATTGAGGGTTAGAATGTTTGCTCAGTTGGTAAAGTGGGACTAAGATAGCGTGAGGATTTGAGTTTAGATATATTCAAAACTTATGTAAGAAGCCTGAAATGGCTGTAAGTACCTGGAACCAAAATCCTTAGGATTGGGGGTGGGAGAAACAGTCATAGAAAAAGGCAAATCCATGAAACTTATTGATCAGTTAGCATAGCAGATTTGGTTCAGGTTCAGTGGAAGAGTTTCTTAAAAAGTAAAGGTAGAAAACAATTCAGAAAAGACATCTAATATTGGCTTTGAATTTCCTCATGCATACACAAACATGTACATAAATACATACATGCACACACCCAAACTATCAAGTACACTCAACACACACACACACACACACACACACACACACACACAAAGTGATTGAAAACAGTATGAGAGCTACTCTGAGAACAATAAACCTAGGAAAGAAATTAATAAGAACCAAAAGTCATAGCCACACACAAAGGTTAGTCCAGACAGGGAATATGCAAAGTAGGGACTCAGAGAAAAAAAAGTAGCATTTATTAAGAACACTGTACTTGATGTCAAAAAAATTTGAGTTCATACCATATTATACTTGAATTAAGCAAAATTAGGTAAATTGTTTACCTATCTATGAAGCATGATATATATATATATATATATATATATATATATATATATATATGCCACTATATAAATAATTGAATAAACAATCAATATTAAGCACTTTATAGACTATCTGCCACACAGTAAGAACTAAGCAAAGTTTATATAATGATAGCATTGATAATGGGGTACTTGAAATTAAAAATTGCTAACAGTTAATCTTGAAGGAAATTATTACTCACTATGTAGCCCTTCAGTTTTAGGAAATTTTGTATTCTTAAATGATAGGAGCACAGAACAGACTCTAGGAAACATACCTGATGTTTTCCATCCCAGTCACTGAGTCTGAAGAATACTTAGATTCCTTGAAGTACCACATACTCCATTGACCAAGTTTGTTCTACCAAGAGTAACACATGTCATCATGATGACACATGTCATCATCAAAGTAATAGTTCTCTTCAAGATTACATGTTTTCAACTAGACATTGAACAAGACATTATTACCTCATTAAGTTCATTAACTCAAACCAGGTTTTTAATCTTCATTATTTCTAACTTCAGTTTATTGTTTATATTTGAGTTTATCTGAGAATCCTCATATAATTTTTTTAGTGAGATAAAATACAGTACAACTTGTAGATACTGTGGGAAATGTTTTAGAGAGGGAAGTTGAACTCATAGCCCTAGTATTTAAATCCATCTGAGCTTAGTAACTTTCACTTCTAAATATTCTGGGCAAACAGCTGAGCATATGTTTATTACAACCTTCCTGCCAAATAATTACAAATTCTGAGACATCTTTATATATATATCTCCAACCAAATATCTTGGTTAATTTGTTACTGCAAAATTATATAACCCCATGAAAACAAGTTCAAAGTGACATTTTTTAAGAGTTTTGCATTGGTAAAATTCTCCCGTTCTAACTTAATCTGGCATATCTATATAACTAACAGTTTAACTTGTTAACCATTCATCTTGATAAAATTAGTTGCATTATCTGGAAAAAGAACCATGTCTTTAAGTTGTGGGTCCTCAGTATTTTCAGCTACCAGGTTTCAGGTCCATGGCAATAAATTCATTCTTAGGTGATTCTCTTTTTTCTATGCTAGTCTTCAATCTTTTAAAACATCTAGTGTTTGTTTGCTTTTGTTTAATCTCCCATGACCAGTTCATGCTGCCCAAATGTTCTTGGATATATGGTCTTTATAGGAATGTGTTCCACTTACCAAGACAGATTTTTAAAGAAAATCTGTCTCATTTTCCCAGCAGCTAAAAATTGCCAATACTTTCAATGCTAGGGGGGAGACTATGGACATAACTCCATTTTCCATGCTGGGATTTGATATGCATTTGGCTTTCATGGAGTTTAAAAAACTAAAACAAAAAGAACACAAAGTTGGGTAGATATAAAGGGAGATAGTTCTGCAAAGGGTTGTAGGTAATGAGGTGAATATGATTTTTTAAAAGTTTTAAAAGAAAAGAAAAATCACATTCAAAGGGAAATGCCTTGCTCTGCATGAGAGAGGGGTATATACTGTGCACACTGTAATATGTTGGATTATTGTGCATAGTGACCTATTTGATCTTATTTTCTTCTACTGCAATGGCTCTACATTTGTTCAAAGATCCCTGGGAAGCCAGTCAGATGTGTCTGTCAAGACAGCCGGGTGAGTTCCAAAAGCAGCCCTTCAGAGCAAGAGGTGTTCCCTCTTCATAACTGAATGTAGATGTTTTAGAACTCTTGACGTTTTTAGTACCCCACATCAAATCAGCACCCAAGAAGGTGCAAACGAAGCTTCTAAATCTGCTGTGAATATCTGACAATTTCTATGAATATTTTTAGCAACTCTTCCCTTAGAAGAGATTTTCTTGCTTCAAATTCTTATAATAATTGAATTTTACACATTTTGTAAAGTTTATTAATGGTTTGCATTTGTGTTGAAGACCCTTGACATTTATGGGTTTGGCATAAGCAGCCTTGACTGTTTGCAGATGACCCTGATGGTTCATGACATGCTTTGATTTCAGATCGTGCTCAGACACGTATTGAAGTGGAGCACACAGACAAGCTGATGTGTGGGAGCAAGTCAATGTAGCTAATGGATAATTCTAACTCACTGCCTGACACCCACATCTCAATATGCTTGTATTATTCTCTTCTCACTGGTTTATGGTAATTCATCTGCAGCAAGTAAAACTGTTGCAGCCTTGTGAAAAATGCCCTTAACACACACACACATACACACACACACACACACACACACACACACACACACACACCAACCAAAAAAAACCTCACTTCAACAAGGTTGAAGAGGATAATAGACATTGTGACAATATGTACATAGGAAAACCAAAATGAAATGTAATCCCAGAGGAATTCAGAAGAATTTTGTAAGGATGAAGGATTTTAGAGGTAAATTCAGGGATGGAAGATAGATTTCAACTCTTAGACCAATTCTGACTGACTTGTGAGACTGTCTGTATACAGAGCATATTATGCATTATAGTATTTGTATTGTGTTCTCTTTCTTTGCTGATTTCCCTGCCACCATACAGAAATAAGTTAGAAAAACAATTTTTATAATATTGTCCGTTGAGTATCCAATATCCATGTCTTTCACCCTAATGTCCTCACAGAACCATGTTATTTTCCCTTATCCTCATGTCTGGATACCAAAGTTAGTGGCATTTTGATGAATCCTGGATATTCAGATATGCTCAATGTTTTGACATTGCAATATGATATCATCATCTACAAAATCCATGCACGAGACTGGGACCCTCTCTGTTGTGTTACAGGAGCAAAAAAAGTAAAGCAGCTCTCCATAGGGTCTCTCTCTCTCTCTCTCTCTCTCTCTCTCTCTCTCTCTCTCTCTCTCTCTCTCTCTCTGTGTGTGTGTGTGTGTGTGTGTGTGTGTAGCAGCAGTAGTAGAAGACATTGGGTCCTTTGGAGCTAAATATACATATATTTGTGAGCTTCCCAACTTGGGTCCTGGAAAGCAATCCTGGAACCTTTGGGAGCACAGCAAATGCTATTACCTTCTGAGACATCTCTCTAGCCCCAACCTTGTGTTTTGGTAAGTTATTATTTTGTACTGGATTCATTCATAGCTATCCTGGGATACATGTGGCCTGTGGCCTGCAGGCTAGGCATGTCTGCTGGAATATCTATATTAAAATGTCCTTACAAAATCAAAGAGAAAGACTTAGACTCTTAAAAGGAAGAAAAGTTTGCATTCTTTCCTCATGCTTTCCTACCTCTTAGTTCCTGGGAATCCTTTCATTCTTTTCCAAACTTTCAGTCATGTATACTAGATACCAACATGAGGGTACATCATCTATCACAGTAATGAACATCTACCCAAAAATTAACCTTCTTTAGCGTATATTCTATACCAAGGATATCAGGGTAAACTATAGAAACAATTCTTTCTGGGGGTAGGAGTGGAATTAAGTCTTTTTTTGAGAATCATATGCATGCAAACTACTCTCACTCTGTTTTGGTTATGTGAATATTTTTTGTATGTGTTTAAGATCTGTTTTTGAGCAAGAAGAGTACATTCTGTGCCTAGCTGGCATCATTTTTCCAACTTCAGTATGCACAGGAGGTTGGAACATTTTTTTATTTCTGGACTCTGTGAACCTTAGCACATATTTGCATATCAAATCCCTATACATCTTGATCTAAATATGCCAATTTTATAAATAAACATAACACAATTTCCCCCATGGCCTTGACAAACTTTCCACCATTCTCTCCACTTCCAACACCTTCTGATAACCTTTGACTGTACTCACAAATTGTCCAGCATATTTGGGAATGAACTATTTAGAATTTATATAACAAGAAAGCTACAGATAAAGAATTTAGCCAAAGTTTAGTGGCAAATGTGAACAAAATTAAGCAATTCTGTCTATATAATTATACTTTGAAGTGTTGATTTTCTCTGTGGTTTTGTCCATGCAATGTTCAACAAACCTATGCATCTGTTCAGTCCAATTAAACACCTAATAAATTCAACCAAGAGAAACAGTAAAACCACTTATCTGACTGGATTGATCAGCCTTTTCAATTGAAATACAGCATCTACCACATTACTTGGGGTGAAATGAGTTTGACATTTTTTTTCTCTGATGAAAAACGAAGGGAGAAGATTTTACAGACTTGACCACATCAATAAAGTCCCTTCACATTCTGAAGATGCAGCCTCATTCACTGTTAGACTACCAGTACCACACTTGATCTATGTGAAGTAAAACTGAAAGTTTATAAAGTTCAGAGGAGCTAAAGTGAATATACTTAAAAGGAAAAATGGATAGAAGTTTTTCTAGAAAGAATAGAAGGATATTGTTGGCTCAGTCAAGACAGCTGGAGATGTAGAGCTTTCCTTTTGTGAATGGGGATTGTTGTGGTCAGGACTAGAATACCAAAGGTTTCACCAAGAGAATCCCAAGGAAGATGAATTCAGAATATTCAGGGGGACATGCAGAAGTCAGAGAAATACTTGTAAAACTTTTACTGATGGGATGCGGCAAAATTCACAGTATGAATGGAATTCCTATTATGATGAGGGCAGAAGGTTATACAAGCGATTGGGATCATGTATTTAGCAAAGGAAGATATTTTGGACATTATAATCTTCACAAAGACCCACTCATGGGGTGTTCCGTGGTGTAGCCATGGTCTTCATAGTTTGTGTTCTTTTTGTTTTTCCTTTTGACTTTGTTCTAGTACCAATCCATACCTGCCCTAGAGTTACCTGTATAGCAGTTTGTACACATGCCCCTCATTGTTTATCAGAACACAAGAGTTATTCTGGTTAGATTCTAAATCCAATCCCTTATCTATCTGTTCTTTTTCTCTTTTGCAAGGATTGTCATAGCTGCTTTCATGGACCAAGGCAATATCAGAACAACCAGTAAAAGACATGGTGGATTTCTGTGAAGTAAAAAGAAAAGACAACTAAAGTACTAAAATTAAGAATAAATTTTTAACATTACATACTCCAGGGGTGACACTTGCAAGTTTTTCTTACCAAACTTGAACATCACTCTATTTTCTCCCTCTTCCCCAAAAGCTCTAGGAGAATAGCCTTTCTTCTTTGATGCTCACTGAATAGCATCTCTGCTTCATGGCCATATCTTCCTCTAGTTTTCACTGTCTCATAGTTTCTCCCTTAAAAACCACACTTCCCAAAAATTCAATTCCCCTTTTCCATTCTCCATGCACTGTAGGAGCTAATGTTTCCCCAGCTGGTTTCCTACAACATTATTCCTTAAGAAATAAAGTTCTATCTTAATTTTTCTTTTTCCCTTCTCAGAGGTAATTACTTATTCAAAATTCCTGTGAATGTTCCTGTTTCTGAAACATTTCCCTTGTAAGTTTATCATCATAGCAATATATAATAGAATTTCAAGTCTGTATCACCCACATGCAGATTTCAGGTTTCACAGGTCCTCTGAAACATGCCTAAGTATAGTTTTTCATGTTTGTCATTTTTATATATTCTGCTTCCCTGAATATCTTTGTGAACTGCTTGTTTGTGTATCCTCTTCTTAGCTTTTGATTATGATGGTTTTTAAGTTTTAAACTTTTCCTGATTGTCAGCTGTGTGTAAAAAGACCCAGTCGATAATGATAGACTAAAATCCTTGTCAATTTTAATGGATCTTAGCTTTAAGTTTCATTTTATCATGAATAGTAAAAAAGAGCAAGTCTTATATTTGTATTATGGAAAGCATGTCTGTCTTCTATGGACTCTTTTTCTGTAGCCATTTTTCCTTACAGTATTAGTCATTTTTTAATTGCTTTGTTAATTGATTTGTCAGTCTCTAAATGTCTTACCTTTGATACTTGCTGGCTTTCATCTCAGAAGCTTCTCTTTGGTTCTCTTCTACTCATTTTCCTCTCAGGAAAAAAGGAAAAATAAAGAGGACTAATCACCTTGTTCTGAGAATTAAATATTGAAACATGCAGAGCAGTGACCGATAACGTAGTTAGTTTGAGCTAACAATTGAAAAATTACTACAAAACCTTAATGCCTTTTGCTTGGTCAGCTCTTTCTTTTTTGGTACATAATTTTTAAGTTTTAATGTAGAGAAGTCTCTCTGGTGGCCTTTGCTTTTTTGCGCCTTGTTTGTGAAAGTATTCTGTGTTGCACAGTTCTGCTAACCCCTGCTCTGTTCTCAATTTCTATGGCATAACTTGTTTGTACTCTATGAACAAAATCATGTGATGACTGGCTTTCTTTCCCTGACTTCTTTGATTCAGCACCATCCAGGTCCACACATGTTGTGGGGACATGGGAAAATCCTGGCCTTCAGGTCAAAATTTACAACTAGGTGGAACAAGTTCCAGTACTGTATCACATAGCAAATCACCAAAGAACTCTTAATATAGCACATTTCTCTCAAAGCAGGAAAAGATTTTTAATCTTCTTGCAAGGTGAGATGGTGATACTAATTGCATCTGTTTGATTATGACATGGGCATACACATAGTGAAACATGATATATTGTACCATATCTTGATTAGGATTCAATTGTTGTGATGAAACACCATGATCAAAGCAAGTTGAGGAGGAAAGTAATTATTTGGCTTACATTTCTACACCATTGTTCATCATTGAAGGAAGTCAGTATAGAAACTCAAACAGGGCTGGAACTTGGAGGCAGGAGCTGATGTAGAGACCATTGAGGGGTACTGTTTACTAATTTGTTCTTCATGGTGTGCTCAACCTACTTCTTATAGAACTGAAGACCAGCGGCACAGGGGAGGTACCACCCACAATGAGCTGGGCTCTCCCCCATCAGTCACTAATTAAGAAATGTTCTCTAGGCTTTCCTATAAACCTGGTCTTATAGCGAGAGACTTATTCTTAATTGAGGTTTATTCCTCACAGATGACATTAACTTCTATGAGGTTGATGTAAAGCTATCCAGCATATACTCCTTAAGTATGTACAATTATTGCCAATGAATTTTTAAAAAGCATTTCATGGCTTAATATAAAAATATGCTCTTGTATTTTCTATTATAAGCTACCTGGAAATGAATTGACTAACTGGTTCTAACTGCAGTTTCCCTTCTGAGAAGCAAGCATTCTTTGTGTCATTAGGTTTTAGGGTTTCTTTCTCACTAACTCACTGTCTCTGGTTCTACCTCTTGTTTCCATTTATGTTTGCAATTCCTCTAAGTCTCTACTTTGTGCCACTGATCAGTTTGTCTGTCCTTACTACTTTTCAATTTCTGATCTTTTCAGTTTTCTGCCTTGTACTCTCAAAACTCTCTCTTTTTCTGTTCTTTCTGTCTCTCTGTTTCTCTCTCTCTCTTTCTCTCTCTCTCTCTGTGTGTGTGTGTGTATGAGAGAGAGAGAGAGAGAGAGAGAGAGAGAGAGACAGAGAGAGAGACAGAGAGACAGAGAGACAGAGAGAAAAAGAGACAGAAACAGGCCTTTTAAAAGCCTTTGTTTTTTGAGTAACAATGTTCCTTTCCTTTAGGCATGTTGGTTTCATGAAACTAGGAGGCATTACTTTCTTGTTGGTGTTTGTAATTTTTATTTTCATTTATGAAGGAAAACTGCTTGTTATATTTATTTCCAGCTTAAGCTCAGGAGACATGCTAATGATAGACATTTAACTCTATAGTGAACATGACAGTGAAAGGTCTTGAATACTTCCCATGAAACCAGCTTTTAAGACTGGAATGCTTGGACATGTATTTGTTTACAAGTAGCATTTCCACAAATGTCCTACGAAATAGAGTGATACATTCAGTCAATGCTTGCTGCCTCGATACCTCTTGTTATTTCTGTTGAAATAGATTTTAATAAAGAACATATCAATTTATTTCTGTAGTGTTTTAGTTATTCCTTGGAAATTTTATCCCCTTATATAGATCATTCTGATCTGGTTTCTTTCAACTATCCCTAGCGCTATCACTCCATCGTCCTTCAAACTTCATGTCCTCTTTTTTTTCTTAAGGTTATACTCCTCTGAATCTAACTATTGCTGTGCCTATGCAACTGGCATGGGGCTATCTACTGGGTATGGGCAACCTACTATCAGCCATGTCCTCAAAGGACTAATTCTTTCTCCCTCAGCAACCACCAACTGCCAATAATTTTCCCATAAAGGATGGGGTCTTAGGAGCCCCTCGACCATTCCTGTTGAAAGTTTGACTGGATTTATTTGTGCAGGCATTATACAGGTAACCACGGGTGCTATGTGTTCATGTGTACGGCAGCCATGCCATGTCCAGGTGTCTGCATTAAACAGCTCTCCCCACCCCAACTGCTAGCTCTTCCTTTCTTCCTACCTACTTTATCAGGATAGAGTTACCAATTTAAACTCTATGAAATGTGTCGTTTTAAAAATATCCCAGAGCATATTGTTTGCCTAGGATAAAGTAAAGTACATGTAAACTACCTTTGATATTAAAAATTAAATATCTTGAAATGACCTATGCCAGTTTTCTTGCTTAAGACAAACTGACACAATCCATTTCACAGTGTCATTCACAGGTTGCAATCCTACTTTTGATATAAAAATCTTTGATATAATAGAGTACATCATATTTCAGAGACTCAAGTCTGCAGTGGATTGATTTGCTGCCATGGTCTTCAACAGTCCATTAGGGAAGGAGTCAGAAATAGTGAATTAATTTGAAATCATTTGTTGGTATGGATGAAGTGAGAAAAGTATTTATAAAACCATTAATCATGTTTCAAAATACAGTTGAAAATGAATCAGAGGACAGATGTAATAACTGCATCTCCATCAGTTCAGTCTCAGCATCTTGAGAAGTCTTATTTAAGTGTTGTGGAGTCATACCTGTCTTTTTCTCATTTCTTTTATTTTGATAAATATATCTTGTCACAGAGCCATCTGTGCAGCCATGAGAAATAGATTCTTACCCAACATATTAGGTCTGTATTCAGTTTAGTTGAATACAAAAATATAAAAACAATAAACTATGAAATCATAAATCAGGCCAAACATAATTTCTAAGATAATATAAAAAAGCACTATGAATCATATCTTCTTGGTAATTTTGAATATTATTTTTTAATTTGATTCCATCCTATCTCTTTGCCTTCAGGTCACTTTCTGAAGAAAGACTAAAAGAAATTGATGGCTTATTTTTCTTTCTTTTGTTGTGCAACCCCTGTTTCTTAATTTAAAACTATTAGTTAAGTAAATGGCTACAGCCAATTATTGTGGGAATCGAGAGAAACATGTCTTGAGTTACCTAGTTTAACATGGAAGAAAGGAAGAGAAAAGTTGGAAAGAGGAGAAGATGTCATGGGGTAAATGATCATGAGAATGGGCCAATTGGCCTGGTCAATTGAATAAAACAGCCCAAATCAAACATTGTATGTCATATCTCAGGGCCAGTGACAGGGAAGTAGATAGTAGTAGCTTAGAGGGTAGATATCTGTTTACTTCTAGTGCTGATTAAGTCTTATTATTAATATAAAGTATTTTTTACCTTTTATCTGGGAACTAAATGATCAAAGGTGGGGTAGAAACCTCCAATTGAGATTAAATATTTACAACAGCACCGTTGGTGCACACACACATGCATAAATATATCAATACAACTTATTCAGCCCTTTAAGTGTTGTTTGTATGTGTCTGATTTCAGAGATAATGATTTAGTATTGGATAAATAGTTAGAGGGCTCATCCCCTGGAAAGACCATTTCTCCTGCTTTCAACATTCCTAAGTTGTATGAGGTTCTTTGTTTAGAGATGAGACTATGTGAGCTTTCCCCTTCCACGTAAACATGTCTTTTGTTGTTATGTTCACTTATGTGGTATATAACATGAGTGAAGCTTCCCTGTCATTTCTAGAAGATACTCTCACAGCAAATTTTCTGTTCCTTTGACTTTTATAATTTTTACATTCCACACAGCATGACAAATACAACGACAAGCATGTCTTCCTTTCAAAATAAAGAAAAGCAAAAGTAAAATAGGCTAAACAATATGGAATGTTAAATGAAAACAAAGACTATATTTTACTAAAGTGACATTGCTATTCAGTTAAAAAACATATAAAACAGGAAGCTGGAGAGGTGTCTGAGTGTTTAAGTGCATAGACTGTTGGTGCAGAGGACCCTAGTGAGATTCTGGCTCCTACAACAGGCAGCTCACAACAGCCTGTAACATAAGATCCAAAGAATTGGATGCCCTCATTTTGACACTGCATTCATGAGTGCGTGCCTGTCTCCCATACACATAACTAAAATTTAAAAAGAAAGACAATGAAAGGTTCAGTCAAATTGTTCTTACCATTTTAACATCATTTTTGGAAGTTCTGGTTAATTTTCTAACACAAGCATGGCATAATAAGACACATGTTTGTAGAATGAAACATAGCCTACAGATTATGTAATCATGTACTTTATAACCAATTCTACTGAAACTGTCAAGAGAATTCTATGAAGTGGCTCTATTCAATAGGAATGCCATGGAAGTAACAGTATTTTCCCTTTGTGTTAGGAATTACAAGAAGTTGAAGGAAAAAATTTATTCACAATAGACAAAAGTGTGAGAGACCTAAAAATAAACTTAATAAGAATAATCAAAGACCGTGTTGAATGAAAAACATAAAATTTGAGGAGTACTAAACAAGTGTTGGGCAAGCAGACATGGAGGCATATATTCTGAAATCACCGTATTATGCCTATGTCAATTCTTCAAGTTAATGTGTGAGTTTACTATAAATATTTGGCAGATCACAGCATGCATGAATGTGTCAAAACCTGATGTAAGTGGATTTCACAAGATTGAGAGCTTATTTTTTCCAACTACCAGGTTTTATGTACCGTATTTTATGTTGGCGTGTCAATGCCTTTGGAAAAGGACATATTGTAAGGAAAAGAGTAAAAATCTATAGAAAAAGTTTTAACAATCATCATGAACTTTTAATTATGAAACAAACATCTATTGTGACTTGTAGCTTTACATGACAAAAGGAAGTAATTAATCTCTGCAGGTGATTAGGATTCTATAAATAACTAGCCAAAGAGTAATTTTATTCATCAAGGATGATATCTTGAATTAATCTGTAGGTTCTTTCCTACAGATTTTATGTTTAAAGTTTAACTTTCTAAGGTTAAAATAGTGTCTCATAAGTGAAAGATCACTAATTTGTGTATTTCACACCATCTATGACAAGGTATCTGAAAAATAGGTATTTAACATATGTCCTTGGACTAAATGAATCTAATATATTTATGTACTATAAAGAAAAATATTACTTATTTCCTGGTATTTATTCTTGCATTTAGTTACTTTACTGAGTTTTTATTATTGCTAATTTTCATTTTTTACTTGTATGTACATATATGTGACCATGAATCTAAGGATGCATGCAGCCTCATCTTCCAGTTGGTTCTAGGTTCTCACCTAGTGCAGACTCTTGTAGGCCCTGTGCATGCTGCCCCAGTCTCTGTGAGTTCATATGTACATTGTTCATGATGATTAGAGGGTCTTGTTTTTTGGTGTTCTGCATCCTTTCTGACTGTTACACTCTTTCTTTCTCATCCACATGGTTCTCTGATCCCTCACAGGAAGTAGTTGATACAGGCATCCAAGTTCTCTCATTCTCTGCATAATGTCTAGATATAAGCCTTTGAGGTTGTATTCATCTATTGCAATAGGAAGCTTTTCTAATGATGGCTGAGCAGGGGCACTGATCTATGAGGACAGCAAAATGTTATTAGAAGTTGTTATTATTACTATTGTTATTATTATTATTTTAGAACAGTAATATTTAGTCTTACTATAGGTCACTGGGGAATCAAGTCTCAGGTTCTTGATAACCCAAACAATGTTGGGTATGAGTTCCAGCCCATGGCGTGGGCCTTAAGTCAAATCAGTTATCGGTTAGTTACTTCCACGGGCTTTCTTCCACCATTTCCTTAGCATTCTTGCAGGTAGGACAGCACTGTATATCAAAGGGCTTGTGGCTGGTTTTCTGTTTATGTGTCTTCTTTAGTAGCATGCAGAGTACGTTCATGTAACAAAGATACTAGAACATGGAGGTAAAGACTCTATGTAGCCATCAGCTCAACTTCTCCATGTTCAATGAATTGTGTAGGTGTTGTCGTCAGCAATAGGGCATTGCTCTCAGTTTGTGAAGAGCAACCTAAGGTCTCAAAATCAGCCTGGGTTGTTGGGCAGTTCCCATAGGACTTCCTTGGTCACCAATCTAATTAAATATAACCCAATCTTAGTACTGGAAGCTTCACTTAGTGACAGTACATAGTCAGTTGGGATTCTGCCTCCCTCATTACTTGAGGATTTCAGTTAGACCACCTTCACATATGTATATATAATTTAGAAAGCTTCTACTGTATTATGTTTCCATTCTACCTCTCAAATTCCCCTTGATTTTAGTTGTCTCTATGTGTACTCCCTCCCTCATCCTTCTCTTCCCTACCCACCTGATCCTCCTGTTCCAGCACATCCCCATCTATAAATATTTATTCTATTTTCCTTTCCTAGGAAGATAGATCAGCCCTGTCTCACTCTTTTACTCTATACCTAACCTCTGGTTTTACAGATCATAGCTTAGTTATCATTGACTTAACAGCTAATATCCACGTATAAACAAATACATACTATATTTTTCTGTCTAGGCCTGGGTTACCCCACTTAGAATAATTTTTTCTAGTTCCATCCATTTTTAAAGGGAATTTTGTGTTTTTATTTTTTTAATGGCTGAGTAATAGTCAGTTGTATAAATGCACCACATATTTTTATCCATGCTTTGTTTAGGGATCTCTAGGTTGTTTCCAATTTCCAATTATTATGAATAGAACAGCAATGAACATGGTTGAGCAAGTGTCTCTGGAAAGATGAAAACTCATTTGGGTACATGTCCAAGAGTGCTATATGTGGATCTTGAGGTAGGTTTATTCCCATCTTCCTATGGAACTGCCATACTGATTTCTACACTCCCACCAGTAATAGATGAGTGTTCCCTTTTAATCTACATCCTCACTAGCATGAACTGTAACTTATACTATTAGCCATTCTGACAGGTGAAAGACGAAATATCAAAGTAGTTTTGATGGGCGTTTCCCGGATGGATATAGATATTGAATACTTTTTCAATGTTTCTCAGCCATTTGAGGTTTCTTTTTTAAAAGAAGTCTCTATTTAAATCTGTATCCCATTTTTAACACTGTTTTCTAGGTACCTAGGTTTTTTTTCATGTATTTGGAATATTAGCCCTCTATTGGGTGTGCAGTTGATAAAAATCTTTTTGAAAAACCATTTTTCACATTTTGTGGATTGCAAATTTGCCTGATTAACATTGTCTTTTCAGTTTCATGAGGTCCCATTTCTTACCTTCTGGTCTTAGTGCCTATGCTAATGGTGTTCTGTTTAGAAAGTTTGTTTCTGTGCCAATGAGTTCAAGACTATTCCCCACTTCTTCTCTACCAAGTTCAGTGATACCTCCAGTAGGTCTTTTAGTATTTAGATTTATGTTCTCGGTCTCTGTCGCTGTCGGTCTGTCTCGGTCTTTCTCTCTCTCTTCTCTCTCTCTCTCTCTCTGTGTGTGTGTGCATGTGTGTGTGTATGTATATATGTATATGTGTATGTGTGTGTATGTGGGTATGTGCATGTATGTGTGTATATGTATGTGTGCATGTGTATGTATGTGTGTGTATGTGTGTGTGTGCATGCACACATGCGTGTGCTTTGCCATATAACCCTGATAAATTTTTCTTTCAAGATCTATGGAGAATTTTGTTGGGATTTTGTGAATATTGATTTGATATTTTTGAATATTGCTGTAGATTGCTTTTAATAGGATGGTCATTTTTATTGTATTAATTCTATCATTCATGAGCATGAGAGATTTATCTTCTGATCTATTCATTACTTTCTGCATTTAATTTCTTAAAATGTATAGCATGCAAGTCTTTCACTTGCTCATTAGAGCTACCCCATGCTATTTTATATTATTTGAGGCTATTTTGAAAGCTACTGTTGTACCTGATTTCATTCTCAGATCATTTGTCATTTACATATAGGAAGGCTATGCCACAACTATGTGGAAGGACCCTTTTACCCTTAAATGGACGGGTATGGCCCTCATGCCTCACTGGACAATGACAGGAGGACTGGAGCCATTACCAGGTCTCCTTTAATTACTGGAGGTCAGGCCTCTATCCCCGCCTTGGCAAGATTAGAATCGCCACAGCCCTTCTATACTTGGAGAAGGGAGGAGATGTCAGGGGCAACCCTGCTTATACTCTGAAGGCCTAAAATCAGCCATAAGCCTAAAATCAGCAATAGGCCTGACATACATGCCTGCTAACACAAAGTCTTGGGTCTTTATGGAAAAACACTGAAACAGATGTCTATAAACTATTGTAAACAGGCAGCTTTTGTGGAAATCTACCAGCCTGAGTAGTCATAGACCTTGTAAATAGGCAGCCTTGGCTGATAGTACCAAATTAGATAAGGACAAGTAAATCATAGGCAGAGTCATAGTGACCTGACCCCTGAACCTTCACCCAGCTGATACCCTGTTCTGAAAGATATCTGTACTCACCCTGAACACCATCCTGCATTTTCCTGTTTATAACCCCTGTGTTAAAAAGTAAAAATTATGATTTGATAATAATAATAATAGTAATAATAATAATAATAATAATAATAATAATAAAGAAATAACACACAGTGTCCCCCTGGATCTCCTGACTTAGCTTCTTTTTTTTTCCCCCAGGAGACTTGGAAGGAGGTGGGCGGGAGCAAGCGGGATTCGAACACGTACAGAGAGAGAGAGCGTGGAGGGACCCGCGCCCTCTTCAGGCGGACGCCTTACGGGCTGTGCCACTACCGGTTCACTCTGACTTAGCTTCTGACATTCCATTTTTTTTTGTTCTCAGAAATACTTTCAATTATAAAAACATTATTGTGGTTTTTTTTAGTATGCTGGGTAAAATAATTATTTATTTCATTTTAAACTTCAAAGTTTGTAGTGAGTTAAAATGTCCTTCAACATAATTATAGGTCATATTTATTTTCATATTGTAAAATGCAAGTTAATCTGTTGAACATTTTAGAAAACTGGGTTCCTTTTTGAGAATTTCATATATGAGCACTGTATTTACATAATTTTTCCCTTTTCCTCTTTCCTCCCACTCTTTCCAACTCCCCATACTTTTCAAATACATCTTATTATTTAATTATTGTTCATATATGTATGTATATATATATGTATAAGTATATATGTATATACAAATACTGATAAATAAAGTGTTTTGGGGGAAAAAAAAAAGAAAGGACATTCACTATCTCAGATCCCAGGAACTCAAAGAATGTCTGGCATTTCCTGGGAGCTGGTTATGACAGTGGGATGGTCTTAGACAATGAGGATTCAATAGTGGGATAGCCTTAAGCAATGACCCTTGCCTAAACTTCCCATTTTGCTGTGTCTTTATAACCTCCACCTGAAATTAAAGTTTGAGACCTTGATTTAAAAAAAAAAAAGGAAGGCTACTAATTTTTGTCAGTTAATTTTGTATTCAACTACTTTGTTGAAAGTGTTTATCAGCTATAGGAGTTCCCAATTAGAATGTTTGCTGTCAGTTGTTTATACTATCATGTCATCTACAATTAAAAATACTTTGGCTTTTTTTTTTCTAATTTATATCCCCTTTGATCTCCTTCAGTTGTCGTGTTACTTCAGCTAGAACTTCAAGTACTGTATTGAATAAGTAATAGAGTGGCTGCCCTTGTCTTGCTCCTGATTTTAGTAGAATTGCTTTGAGTTTCTTTTTATTTCAGTTGGTGTCAACTATGAACATACTATTAACTGCCTTTATTATGTTGAGATATGTCTCTTGTATCCCCAAATCTTCCTGGGGCTTTTACATAAAGTGATGTTAGATTTTTGTCAAAGGCCTTTTCTATATCTAATGAGAAGACGATAGTGGTTTTTTTTTCTCCTGTTTCAGTTTGTTAATACAGTGAATTACATTTACTGTTTTATGTATGTTGACTCATCCTTGCATCTGGGATGATGCCTACCTGATCATGGTAGATGATCTCTTTGATGTGTTCTTAGATTCACTTTGATCTATTGTGTCCCAGATTTTCTGCACACTGTCTGCCAGGAGATTTTTAGATTTAATGTTTTCTTTGACTGCAGTATCTATTTCTTCTATTATATCTTTAGAACATGAGATTATCTCTTTTATCCCTGATAGACTGTTGATAGGAATAGTTTCTGAGGATCCTGTTTGAGTTTGTAAATTTTTCATTACAGATTTCTCTCAGTTGTTGTTGTTTATGATTTCCACTTTCCATTGTTAGGTGTTAAACCCTTTGATTCATTGCCTTCCACTGTTTGTGTTTTCATAGATTTTTAAATGGTATTAATGCATTCAGTCTGTAAGCACCTCTACCATATTCATAAGGGCTATTTTACCATCTTTGTCTTATGCTTCAACTATGTTGGAATACTCACAGACTGTTGCGTTGGCATTACTGAGCTCTAGTTGAGACATATTGTTCTTGTGCCGTTGACTATGCATTTATACTGACATATACATATAGGGGTTTGGCATGATTATAATTCCAGGTACTGAGACCTGGTCTTATCTTTGTTGAATGGGTGTGTTGTTCCTTGATTTCTTTTGCCCTTCTGGTTCCTAGGAAGTATGGTAGCTATGTTGCCTGGTAGGAAAGTCTTCTGGGATCCTAATAGTTATGGTCACTGAGGGCTCCAGGTAAGATGTATTTCTAGTATTGGGAGCTGACACTGGGGAATGTGGGTACTCTAGTATAGAGTGCTGTGGGGATCTACGAGAGGGAAGAAAGCAGGATCTGCTTAGTCCCTTGGAATGGGGGCAGAGAATGAAAAGAGGTCACAGAGCTGGGTTGACACTACGTGATCTGTTATGGATCTGGATTGGGACTGGGAAATTGGACCAAGAAGAATGGAGAGCTATGAGAAGACCTATAGTAAGTCTGCCTGCTTTGCAGACTGGTATGTCAGTTTTAGAGTTTAAACAGCATATGTCTAATATACTAAGAGAAACATTCCACTATGCTAAGGTTGACTCCCTTAGGCAAGAGGAACCTCTACTCAGAATTTGGTTCAGCTGCAAAGCATGGCTAAACTAATGTTATATGTGCAACGGAAGATTTAAACACACACACACACAAGGTTCACTGGGGCTTTCTGGTAAGAGCAGGGCAGGTTCTCTAGCTGTTCTGAAATGGCATGTAAGAAAGAGGAAGATACATGGTTGAGGATTTATGGTTAAAGGTTGGAGGAAGGAGAGAGGGGTTCATCAAAACAGTAGGGCTTGAGTGATTTGAATTTTCTTCTGCTGTAAAGATGTAAACAGCTTTATTGGGTTGCTTCTGTGCACCCAGAATTTATTAGCTATCTGAACCTAGATCTCCTTATTTGTGCACTCCTTGGAGGCAGAAACAAGAGAAACAAGAGAAGTAAGTAATAATTGAAAGCTGTCAGGAGTTAAAAATAGAGTCAGACTCTATCACAGATGTGTTTTAATACAGCTTGAGAAAGTAGAGTTATATATGTGTAAATAGATCTTCCATGTAGGAGATATTGAAAGATATTAAAAGTCTTTGACCTTTCTGTTCTCTGAGAGGCACACCACAAGAGCTCATGAGAGGATGTGTTGTTTCCAGGCAGATTTACGTGATAGTCTTCAGGTAACGTTTTAACTCTATAAAACATTTCACATCTCACAACTTCAGTTTTCTTGTCAAAAAATGTCTCTGCCTCATAAGATTGGCTTTAAGTACCTTATCGGTCTAACATTTCATACATAACAAGGCACATGGTGACAGCTCAGATTAATTGGCATGTATTGGTTCCTTCTGTTGTAATGATTTTTCAGAGAGACAGAAATTATTAGTAAGATTGAAAGAAAATAAAAACCTTAACATATTAATACTGCCACTTGAATATCCAGTTAGAATCTTTGTCAGTTTTAAGAAATATATAATCAAAATTTTTATTATGTATACATATATGTAAAAATGTATTAATTATTTAGGAAGATCATACATATATATGATGTATTTAGATCATATTCACCTACCATTCCTCCACTAAATCCTCCCAAAGCCGCCCTCCAATTTGTGTTTCTTTTTTGCTAATTCACTCTCTGTATACCCCTATGTGTGGGGCCCATATTCCTCTATGTATGAGGCCATACTTGTATGTATAAGGTATGTTTTACCTGCAAGGGTCTACACTCCTAACACTCCTAAAGAAAACTGAATCTCTCTCTCTCTCTCTCTCTCTCTCTCTCTCTCTCTCTCTCTCTCTCTCTCTCTCCTAGAGACTCTCAACTGTTTTTTGAACCTCAGATAGTGATAAAGATTTGTTAGTCCCTCCCAACTCCAGCAGGATGTTGAGTGGCTTGATATTATGTGCAAGCCTTATGTAGGGCACTGCTGCTGCCTGAGTGCAGTGGTCCTGTTATCTCCAGAAAACAATGTTTCTCTCCAGTCTACCTGAAACCCTGGTTTTTTGGGCTTTCCAACACTTCTTCTGTGGTCTCTGCGTCTTGTGGAGAAGAATGTGGTAAAGATATCCCATTTGTGGCCAAGTACTATTGGAGGCTGCATTGTAAAAATGTGAAAATGGTTTCAAATTTTTGAAAACTTACAGAAATTTACTATGAGTCATGAACACTTAAAATCTACTCAAAAGTATATGAGTCTGGTACAATTACTAAAATCTAGTGGAATAGACTAGATTGGGATTTAAACCCAAAATGCATTATATTTATTATTATTATATATTATTTTATTATATTAATAACAGCCTTTGGGTCCCATTTTGCACATTTAAAGGGACTATTAAGAGGAATGTAATATGTATTTTTTAGATTGCTAAAGGAATACTTCATCCATTAAAATTAAAAATTTAAGAATTTTGTTGAAAAATAAAGTAGAGATTGATGAAAGAATCTCCATAGCCAATTTCAGGACCAATTTGTGTCCTGAAACATTAATATTTATGACGTCATTTTGTGGTTTGCACATGAACTATCCTTCTAAGGCTTGTATGTTAAGTGCTTGTTTCTAACCCAATGTTCAGATATGAGGCTTTAGAAAACTTATCATACCATGAGGGCTTCTACCAAAACAATGACTCAATCCATTGGTGGGTTTGTAATTGGACTATTGGATGGTATTGGACACTAAAAGGTAGAACTTGCCTGGAGGATATATCTTCTCCTTAGCCCTTTTCCTGCCTTTAGTTTGCAATTTGCCTTAATGTCCTGGCTCTCTAGAGACACACTACAGTGAGGGCATTGGCCATAACTGATCCATCTGAAACTGTTAAGTGAGAAATAAATATTTTCCTCTGCTAAAATGTTTCTCATAGCTGTTGAAATAATAGACCAATTTTCTGTCTTGTAGCACTCATATAAACAAAATAATGGTTTTTTTTCTTTTTTTTTTCTTTTGCTTTTTTTTTTCAAGACAGGGTTTTTCTGTGTAGTCCTGGCTATCCTGGAACTCACTCAGTAGACCAGGCTGGCCTCGAACTCCAAAATCCGCCTGCCTCTGCCTCCCAAGTGCTGGGATTAAGGGCATGCACCACCACCGCCCGGCTACAAAATAATGTTTATTTTATCGTGAAGGAGAAAACTAAATCTAAAGAATATTTTTGAATTTTATAAAATATATGGAATAGTAAATTCAGAATTACAGGCTGATTATATAAGCATTAGGCTTGAGTAGCCATAGATGTGGAAAATCTTCACTAATTAAATTAAAAAATAGCTTATATTGGAAGAAAATGCTCATAATCTTGTAACTTGGGACAGATATACTTTATATATAATATATAAGGGTATATGTACATTAATATATATTTATACACATCTTATAAAAGGCATCACCTCCTATAAAACCATTTTATAGGACATAGTCTAGCCTATATATACACATACAGCTCAGAATTAAAAGATGACTATGAATGAGTTAACTTTAATACAATGTATCAATTGGTTTCTGGTGTGGTTGTAACAACATCAATAGTTGCAGGTGCTCCACATTTTTACCAATTTGCATTTATGTTGTCAACCTGCCGATCTCTATGTATGAAAGAGTTTCCTATGATTTCAATTTACCTTTACCAGTCACTTCTAAGGTTAAACAAACAGCAATATATAGGACATGGGCCTAAACATAAAATAACACATGGGATAATAGAAGACCTCAACATATGTAAGTGTTTGGGGGAAAAAAGTTCTAAAGACTGTTAAGAGATTTTTGCCTGGGTATTAAGCAAGGGGAATTAGTGATGGCAAGTACCAGTCTGGAGAAGGAACATCCCCTGCTCAGCTTCCAGTAAGTGTAAAACTATTGAGGCAGGAACATGGCTGACATGGCTGAAGAGTCATAAGGTCAGTAAAGAGTGGTAAGAAATGAGATGTTATTTATATTTTCAGTTTGGTTTTCTTTTAAGAAGTCATGATGGAAAACTACTAAAGACTTTTTCTTTGTATTTTTTATTTGTTTTAATATAGAATCTCACTGTATAGTTCAGGGTGGTTTTGAACCCCAAATCCTCCTGCCTTCACTTTCCAAGTGTTGGGATCATAGATGTCTACCATTATAAACCTCATCATTGGAGAATTTTGAATTGAAGTGTGTTGGGGTCTTCTTTGTACTCTAAAACATGGCATTCCGCAGGCTCTAGTCAATGGATGCTAGTTGGCAACATTCAGAATACATACATTTAGAAGTTACTCAACATCATCACGAAGGAGATAATGACTACTTGCTTAGTCTACAGTGACAATGGAGGATTGTTATCCACTGGGGCAGTACCAAGGAGCTGGCTTCTGAGTCTGATAAAAACCATCAGAAACACAAGTCCGAGGAGAACTCCAGTGTATTTTAACTGAGCTACTGGTATATAGTAAAAATCATGTCAAAAGTGGAAAACCTTAGGAAGAAACATGTTAGGGGCATCAGGATGATTGATATCTAAATTCAATACATATTAACTTTGAAGTGCTTCTCAACAAGTAATAAAGACTCTTAGCAGGAATTGGATATGTGTCTCTAGATTCTGGAAACAGGAAAGGCTAGAGATGAAATTTAGGATTGTCAATCAGCACATGTACACATAGCATTTAAAGCCAAGACTCTGGGAGCATTCTCATTTAGAAGTGCAGAAGTTATGATACATCAGGAATAAAGAAGAAGGAATGGTTATGAGTTGAAGGAAAACAGAATACTAAGGATCCCCAAAGCTAAGACAAGAAAGGAAAGAATTGCACCAATCCCTGAGAGGCCAAGGAGGACTGGAAAATAGCCACTAAATCCTGCACTGCAGAAACTGCTGGGGACTGAGATATATGTAAAACCTTCCTAGAGTGGGTTGTGGAAGGAATGCACAAGAAAGGATGATGATATGGAGGCCACAGAACATGCAACTATTAGAAAAGGCAGAGAGATGATGCCTTTTTAGAAAAAGGTACATTTGCGCAAGATTTTCAGAGCACCATAGAATGTTTGGCTTTGGGTTTCTGCTTCTGTTTTGGTCAGCTGCTGGGTGGAGCCTCTCAGAGTACTGTTATGCTCTGCTTTTGTCTGCAAGGGTAACAGAGTATCATTAACCAATCAGGGATTGGTTCTTGCCCATGGGAGGATATCAAGTTGGGCCAGTCACTGGTTGGCCATTTCCACAGTTTCTGCTCCATCTTTGTCCCTGCACTTCTTGTTGCGGAACAAATTCTTGGTTGAAAGTTTTATGGGTATCCTTATCCCTCCACTGGGATTCTTGTTTGGTTACAGGAGATGGACACTTTGGGATCCATATCACCCACTACTAGGAGTCTCAACTAGAGTCACTCTCATAGACTCTCTCGAACAGTTCAGGGAAGGATTGAGGAACCAAGAAGAGCCAACTAACCTGGACCCTTGGTGGCTCCCAGAGACTGAACCACCAACCAAAGAGTATACAAGGGATGGACCTAGCTACCCCCCTTCACAAAGTAGATGGGTAGCTTGGTTTTCATGGGGGTTTCCCAACAACTGGAGTCGGGGCTTACCATTACTCTGTTGCCTGCCTGTGGATCCTGTTCTCCTAACTGGGCTGTCTGTCCAGCCTCAGTGGAAGAGGATGCATCTAGTTCTTCAGTGACTTGAGGCGCCAGGGTGGCTTAATATCCAGGAGGGGAACTTTCCCCTCAATAGGTGAAGGGGAGGAGAGAAGGAGGGGAGGGACCATGGGGGGGGGACACTGGGAGGTAGGGGGACTACTATTGGGATACAAAGTGCATAAATAAATTTGTGGAGAAAAAGAAGGTACGTTTGAAAGATACTTAAATCCAGTTGTTATGATAACAGAAATGATCAGGTTGTAGAGATCAATGGTGAAGAACAAAAGAATGGTTAGCATGTTGATCTTGAATAGAGATGGGGGTCACAGGAGAAAGAGATGTCATAGGGAAGGTGAGGAACTAGTTAGTGTAATTATAGGTACAGGTAGATCTGTAGATTTGATAGCCAGTAGGTGAGCAAGATTTCTCTTCTGACAGCACATGGCCAAATGTTCCTTAGAAACTCATCAAGATGCATGTAAAGTCCTAAATAAGCTTTCATTCTGCCCTCTGAAATGGAATGTGCCATATCTTTGGCCATAAAACCTAGAAGAAAAATGACTGTATGTGCATATTTCCTGTTTATCACCAGTCATTTATTCTCAGATGATGTCACTGATAAGGGATGTACTTTCCCTGATGCAAAGTTCAAGTACCTCACCCCCTGTCTCCTACAGTGGACCTGACTATTACCCATAGGCTCAGCACCAGTGACCATCCTTAGTGCTGTTCCTGTGATATATAAGCTCAGAATCAACCCCAGTTTATTTCCAAAGTGATACATCATCTGAATTCCTTCTAGCTTCAGTAGGGCATCCTGTGAACAGAGCATGTATTTTTGCCTTTACTCACATACACAATCTTATCTTTTGGAACAAAGCTCAGGTTTCAGTGCACAATATTCCTCATCTTCTGTTCCATTAAAAGAACACTCATTGTTTTCCTTGGCTCAAAGAATAAAACAATCTAAAAATCCACCATAATGATAAGCATTTTCACTTGTTTTAAAAATTCTCTCTTTAACTTTGAAAAGTGTGGCCTAGAAAATAGATACCTAAACCCACGTGGGTGGTTTGGATGATGGAAGAAAGAGCAGAGCTGCCTCTGACCTTTAGTTTTGGCAGTCTAGAGGATATAGGGCTTTTTAGAGTTGCATTGTTAGGGCAGTTTATCTGTCTGGAATTTACATAAAACAGTAAGGGAAAAGTAGGGTGCAGATGCTGTGCTCCCATTATGGCACTAGAGCTTCGGTAGCATTTCCTCAGTGAACTCAGAAGACAGAGGAAAGTATGTTGTCATTGTCACCCATACTCCAGGCAGATCTGGGTTTACTCTGGTATTGTGCCATGGTTGATCACTGCTCTCAAGAACCCAATCATTTTAAAGTGTCTTTGATCAAGTAAGCAACATAAAACTGAGCCATGTCCCTTTTATTGCTTGAATATATCTCTAGAAATATGCTCACTGGCAGCTTCTGCCCCATTGTATCTAGTCGTAGATGCCACTACTACCAAGATAGATTGGTAAATAAAGTCTTAGAGCGATGAGAAGTGAAGAATAATGCATTATGTGTAACAGGACTAAAAAAGATAATTATCTTAAGCAAACATTGATGGCATAAAAGACAATTATAAAATTTTAATTTGGTTGAAAGCCAAAAATACAAGAATGAGTGTTGAGAATCATCTATAACTTCCATGGGGTGGTTAAAGTTGTTCAATTTACTGTCTTAATTTGAGTTGTCCCTTTTGTGTGTGTGTCCTTACATGACATCACATGTTCACATTCCCTGAGTTGTTTAGGTATGTAAGTGATAAAGGAGAAAAGCCTTTGTGCTTTCAACCTCCAGTTCTTCCCCTCTTGAGATGTAAGATTTATACCATCCATACTCTAAGCATCTCTCTGCATTTTGATTCTTTAACTCATATCCTGTGTGTTAATCAGAATTGCATTGACATTTCATCTGGCAGACATCTGTGCACCAGGAAGAGGAATGAAGCTGGCATTTCCAGGAAGTTCAGAATTTGCTAGTCCTCTATGTTGATAGAGCATTGCCTTCAGAAGATGATCAGTCTCAGCTTCCCACTCTATCCTGGACTGATGTTCTTACACAGCCCTGATACCTCTGTTGCCTTACCAGGCCTGAGATTGCAGCTAGTACAGGAGAATGTGGAGATAGCCTTTCACTGAATATTGATCCACATTGCCTGCCAAATACCTCTTGACTTCCAGTTGTAGTCCCTATCAGCTATGCCAAGTGGATAAATACCTGCTGATTTGATGTTAATTAAATGTGGTTATCCAAAGCCTGAAGAATAAAGATGGTGAGAGACTGGATCTGTTCTTGGCTGTTCACATCTTAAGATACTACTTACATGGCTTTACTAAAGGATATGCGTTTGCTTGTGTTCCTCCTGTGGAGGGAGCATTAGAAGTGGAGCATCTGAGGAAGTAGAATTAGGAAGTCACTTTTAGAAAGACTGCAGGAATCATCCATAACCCCTCTCCTGTTGGTTTAAGGCAGAATAGCATTTTCGACCTCCTATAAGAAGTCAAACTGACTGGGCACATGCTGGTGTTTTGTGAGAGTGACACAGTATACAATATTGTTCCCTTTATTTCTGTGGAGTTATAAGAACCCCAGAATGAGTGATGCCACATATACCTTGTAGAATTTTGTGATTATCAATAATAGTTACAATCATTTGGAGACATTTTGGTCTTCTGTAGACCAGTTTCCAGCTTTTCTTCTTGGTCATGTTAATCAGAGTGGAGCTGAACTGTTGATGCAGATGCAGCAAATATTTCATTGTAGAAGGTAGTAAATTCCTTTGTCCTCTAAGGTAACCATAGCTTTGTCACTTTATCCCTGGTTACTACACTCTGTGTTGGGATATTTGATTAAATGACAGGAATGATATAGAATCATGATTTTCAATTCCTTCCCCCAAATACGAGCTTTCATAGATGGATATTTTAAAGGCACAAACAATACAGGCAAATGTAAGATTTTAATAACCCCATTTCAATTCGCATTTTTGTTCTGTATATTATGCCTATAATATATGCATAGATCTTAGATCAAAAGATAACCTGTATTTTATTTTCAGGGAGGAATGAAGTAAGTATGGAGTATATGGATAATTATGGATGTGAATATAAATACATTTGATGCTTTCATCTTGACAGTTCTTGATGAAGCCTTCTACTTCTTCCTCTGCTCTTTTTACCTTTTCTTTTTCTTTGCACGGAATCACTTTTCCTTCCTAAGTCTTTAGTTATATTCTTTCCAAATTCAGCCTACCAGGCTTATATCTTTTCTGCTTCCCTGACTTTCCCCATTTTTTTCAATTTACTGTTTCATATTCTCTCTCTCTCCCTCTCTCTCTCTCTCTCTCTCTCTCTCTCTCTCTCTGTGTGTGTGTGTGTGTGGGTGATCATATGTGTGTGTAGTTTTTTTCCTCAAGAATCAAGGAATAAGACTATCAAAGGGCCAAATTGGGGTAGACAGAAGAAAAATTCTATTTCAAATGAAAATTGAAAAAGAAAGATGGACGACTACTTTACACATAAATATCTCTATCCAAACATAAGCCATAGGAAAAGAATTATGAATGAAGAGAAGAGTGCCTTTGGCTTTATATGAGATAAACAAATAGCTGGCAGTAGTAATGGTAATGGCAACAGTAATGAGTGTCACCATCATCATAATAGCAGCAATTGTACGGTGAGCATTTCATAACAGCTACCGCTAAACTGACACATTCACTTGCAGTGCAGTGTTGCTTGTCTTAATTTTTATAGCAAATTCAGTATGGAGGGAGTAAAATAGGCAACTGTATCCATCAAGTAGATGAGAAAACCAGGTTTTAAGTGGTCATTACTGGCTCCAGTTTATGTGGCCAAAAAGTAATACAATGTGCAGTGCAATAAACCTGTGTGCTGAAATCTGTGTTCATTCTCCTGGGTGGCCATATTTCCTAGGGAAGGATGATTGAACTGGCAACCATTGCTGTTGGCATGGTTGTTTAGTACCTTGTTCTATTCTTATTTGGTAATTTCTCCTGGATCCTTTCTACACTCCAGGTGGTAGGTCTGGCTAAAGAAGATTATTTGGTTCATGACTCGTCAATCATAGCAACATATACACATTCATAGGATATAATTAGATCTATTAAAGTCATTCATTCTCAGTCTCTCTCTCTCTCTCTCTCTCTCTCTCTCTCTCTCTCTCTCTCTCTCTCTCTCTCTCTCTCTCTCTCTTCCTCTACCTCTCCCACTCCCTTGTCCCCTCTCTGATTACAGCTTTTATTAAGTAAAACATGAAGACCACTTTTTAAACTATATAAGCAACAGATTTCCTCTCACTGACTTGTTTTCTTTGGGATAATTGTTATGATGCTAATTGCTAATTTTTTTTATTGTACTGATACTGGGTTGCATAAGGATACTTTCATGTAAATAAAATAATTTTCCTGTGCTGCATTGTATAAACAGCAAAGCAATTTTCCTCTAATTCACTTCATGTCCCTTCATTCTCTCCTTTCTCACCTCTCTTTTCCTGTGAGTCCCTTAGTTCTATTAGACAGTTTAACTTTGACTTTCACATCATATGTACAAATATGATTTACTGTATCTGTTTAAAACATAGTACTGACAAATGAGAAAAAAATGCAATATTTTTTTCTAGATTGACTTCATTTAATGTGATTATCTCCTACAAGTGATGTAACTTCATTATTACTAATCAATAAAAATATTCATTTCATACATACTTCTCTATATATAAAATGACATAAAACATACATGTATGTCACATTTTCTTTATCAAGTTTTCCATTGCTGGAACCTAGGTTGGTACCATCACTTAGCTATTGCCAATACTTCTACGGTAAACCCTAATGTGCAAGTATCCCTTTGACGTGTTGACTTAGGGCCCTTCAGGTCAGAAATACCCTTAGGCCTTTCATACTCAGAAATGATATAGCTAGGTCTACTTGATTTCCCCCATAGTCAGTGGGTTGCTTTATGGAGGAGTTTCCTTTTGTCTGTATCCATCATCAGCACTTGTTGCTGTTTTGTTTTGTTGTCTTAGTGAGTGAATGTCATCATATCTCATGTTTTGTGTCAGTACAGTTTTAATTTGCATCTATCCAGCCACATTCAGTTTTTGCCAGGGGCTCATAATTTGAAGATATTGGAAGAGTGTGTCATTTCAGGCTCAGTAGGCTAGAATGAAGAAAACTTGTATCTGCTTTACTTTCAGTGATAATCCTAATGCAAAGAGGAATGTCTATACAAGAACAGATGAAGCCATTGCAAACAAAACCAAGGAGCTACAAGAGTCAAGGGAGATAAAGAACAGATAAAGTCATTATAGTCTTCAAAACGCACTGAGCCTTGTATTCTTCAGTGGCTTCATTTAAACAAACCAAGGCTGAGTTACTACCTCATAAAACTGAGTTATAATTAGTAGCTACTAGTCCTAGATAGGAAAAGAGGATGAGAAATCAGGGACAATTGTGAGGAGAGAGTTGGAGGCCATTTCATAACCCCTAACACTCTGTATAGCTGGTGACATGTTGACATTGCAATGTCACTCAGAACAGAAGGTATGGTGACACTGAAAAATCTACATCAAGGTTTCATCCTGGTATACTGTTAATACTGTGTGAAAGTCCAGGGTACATGTATACAAGATATGTCAGCAGTATCATTCCAGTTTAGCAATTATCCCAGAATGTGTTTGTCTGTCTGTCTATGCATTCATCTATCCATTATCTATGTACCCTCTCACATGTCATTAGTTTAAACATACATAGTTTCTAGCAATCTCTAGTCTCTTTAGTTTCTCATACATAGCCCACTATATCTCTGTTATCATCTGTCCCAAAGGCATCCTCAGTATACTGCACCAACACTGTCTCTCAGCCCCTAGCATTTGCAAGTATTGGTTCTTGAAGTTATTTATATTACACTGTATAGTATTTCTTTGTCAAAATAGTTGTCATTTTTAAAAATTTTTTGATTATATTTTTATTTACATTCCAGTTTTTGGCCCCAATTCTGGTCCCCTCCCATACTTCCTCCTCTCATTCCTCCTTTCCCTTGCCTCTGAGAGGGTGCTTGTACCCCTTACCCCCCCCCCCAACACACACACATTAGGCATCCCTCTCCCCTGGGGACTCACGTCTCACAAAGATCAAGTGCATCACTCCCACTCCCATCAATTAGACTAGAGACCTCTGAGATGTGTGTGTGTGTGTGTGTGTGTGTGTGTGTGTGTGTGTGTGTGTGTGTGTGTGCGCCAGGGGCCTCAGATTGGCTTGTGTATGCTCTTAGTTGGAGGTTCAGTCTCTGGGAGCTCTCTGAGGTCTGAGTTAGTTGACACTGATGGTCTTCCTATAGGATCACTCTCCCCATCAGCTTCTTCAATTCTTCTGCTAATTCAACCATAAAGGTGCCTGACTTCAGTCCAATGGTTGGGTATATTTGCCTCTGTTTCAGTCAGGTGCTGGTGGGGACTCTTAGGACAGCCACACCAGCCTTCTGTCTGTAAGCTCATCATAGCATCAGTAATAGTGTCAAGCCTTGGTGCTCTACCATGAGATGGATCTCAAATTGGGTCAGTCATTAGACCACCTTTCCTTCAATCTCCTTTTCAGTTTTGTTCCTGTAATTCTTTTAGACAGAAAGAATTCTGGGTCAGAAATTTTGACTGTGGGTTAGTAAACCAATTCCTACACTTGAGGCCCTTTCTATCTACTGGAGGTAGACTCTTCTAATTCCCTCTCACCAATGTTGGGCATTGTGGCTAAAGTCACCACATTGATTCCTCAGTACCTCTCACCTCCTGAGTCTCTGGTACTTTCTAAAGTGTCCCTCTCCCCAGGCTACTTATTTTTGTTCATTCTTCTGGCCCTCGGGACTTCTCACCTGTCTCCCCCAATACTTGTCTTGTTCCCCTCCCTGTCCCAGGTCCCTCATGTCATTTTTGGTCTAAGTTACCTCACTCAGAATGATATTTTCTAGTTCCATCCACTTGCCTGCAAAATTCATGATGTTCTCATTTTTAATAGCCGAATAGTATTCCATTGGATAAATGAACCACATTTTCTGCATCCATTTTTTGGTTGAGGTCTGGGTTGTTTCCTGCTTTGGGCTATTACAAATAAGGCTGCTATAAACATAGTGGAGGACATGTCCTTGTGGTATGGTGGGGTGTCTTTTGCAAATATGCCCCAAAGTGTAATAGCTGGGTCTTAAGGTAGAACTATTTGTAATTTTCTTAGGAACCACCAGCTTGATTTCCAGAGTGGTTGCACCAGTTTGCAATCCCACCAGCAATGGATGACTGTAGTTCTTTCACCACATCCTTGCCAGCATGTGCTATCTCTTGAGTTTTTGATCCTAGTCATTCTGATTGGTGTGAAGTAGAATCTCAAGGTTGCTTTAATTTGCATTTTCTGTTGACTAAGAACAATTCTTTTAAGTGCTTCTCAGCCATTTGAGATTTTTCTGTTGTGAATTCTCTGTTTAGCTCTGTACCACATTTTTAAAAGTGCATTATTTGGTTTTTGGAGCTTAACTTCTTGAGTTTTTTATATATTTTGTATATTATCCCCCTAATGGAAGTAGGGTTAGTGAAGATTTTTTCCTAATCTGTTGGTTGCCCATTTGTCCTATTAATGGTATCTTTTGCCTTACAGAAGCTTTTCAGTTTTATGAGATCCCATTTATCCATTCTTGATCTTAGAGACTGATCAATTGGTGTTCAGTTCAGAAAATTTCCTGTTGTACTAATGAGTTTGAGGCTCTTTCCAGATTTCTATTCCATTAGATTCAGTATCTGGTTTTATATTGAGGTCCTTGATCCAGTTGGACTTGAACTTTGTACTAAATATGGATCTATTTTTATTCTTCTACATACAAATCACCAGTTAGACCATCACCATTTATTGAAGCTGCTTTCTTTTTTCCACTGTTTGTTTTTTGGCTTCTTTGTCAAAGATCAACTGTCCATGGGTATGTCGGTTTACTTCTGAGTCTTCAATTCTATTCCATTGATCGACCTGTCTCTGTACCAATACCATGCAGTTTTTCTCACTATTGTTTGTTGTAGTACAGCTTGAGGTCAGGAATGGTGATTTCCCCCAGAGTTCTTTTATTGTTGAGAATTGTTTCCGACCATCCTGGGTTTTTGTTTTTTCATAAGAAGTTGAGAATTTCTCTTCCCATGTCTGTGAAAATTTGGGTTGGAAATTTGATGTATATTGCACTGAATCTGTAGATTGCTTTTGGTATGATGGCCATTTTCACTATGTCAATCCTACCTATTCATTAGCACAGGAGATCTTTCCATCTTCTGAGGTATTCTTCTATTTTGTTCTTCAGGGATTTGATGTTCTTCTTGTACAGATCTTTCACTTGGTAAGAGTTACACCAAGATATTTTATATATACTATTTATGGTTATTGTGAAGGGTTTTGTTTCTCTAATTTCTTTCTCGGCCTGTTTATCATTTGTATAAAAGAAGGCTACTTATTTGTTTGAGTTAATTTTATATCCTGCTACTTTGCTGAAGTTGTTTATCAGCTGTAGGAGCTCTCTGGTAAAATTTGGGGATCACCTATCTATACGAAGATATCATCTGCAAATAATGATCCCCTTGATCTACTTTTGGTCCCTAATTGCTCTAGCTAGAATTTTGAGTATTGTATTGACTAAAGAGGGAGAGAGTGGGCAACTTGGTCTTGTCTTGGAGTTTAGTGAGATTGCTACTAGTTTCTCTCCATTTAATTTAATGTTGGCTATTGGTTTCCTATATGTTACTTTTATTATATTTAGGTATGTGCCATTAATTTTGACTTCTTCAAGACTTTTAACATGAAAGGGTGTTGTATTTTGTTGAAGGATTTTCAGTCTCTAATGAGATGATCATGTGACTTTTTTCCTTGAGTTTGTTTATGTTGTGTATTATGTTGATTAATTTCCATATATTTAGTCATCCATGCATCCCTGGGATGAAACCTACTTGACCCTACTGAAGGACTGTATTTGATGTGGTCTTGGATTTAGTTTGCAAAAATTTTATTGAGTATTTTTGCATCAAATTTCATGAGTGAAATTGATCTGAAAATTTTTTGTTGGGTCTTTGTGTGGTTTAGGTATCAGAATAACTATGGCTTCATAGGATGAATTACGTAGTGTTCCTTCTGTTTCTATTTTGTAGAATAGTTTGAAGATTATTGGTATTAGCTCTTCTTTGAAGGTCTGGTAGAATTCTGCACTGAAACCATGTGGCCCTGGGCTTTGCTTATTTATTTATTTATTTTTTTGCTAGAAGTTTTTTTTTTTTTTTATGACAATTTCTATTTCATTAGGGGTTATGGGACTTTAACTTTGGCATGAGGTATCTGCCTAGAAAATCATCCACTCTTCTAGATTTTCCAGTTTTGTAGAGTATATTGACTTTTGTAGTAGGAGCTATGAGTTTTCCTCTTAACCCTGCTTTCATTGTGTCCCATAAGTTTGGGTATGATGTGTCTTCACTTTCACTGAATTTTATAACATCTTTGATTTCTTTCTTATTTCTTCCCTGACAAAGTTATCATTGAGCAGAGAGTTGTTCAGTTTGATGAGAATGTAGACTTTCTTTTGGTTTTGTTTTTATTAAAATCTAGTCTTAGTCCACGGTGATTTAATAGAATGCATGGGATTATTTCATCCTTCTTGTACCTGTTGAGGTTTGTTTGTGTCCAACTAAATGGTCAGTTTTGGAGGTTTTGTGAAGGTGTTGAGAAGAAGGTATACTCTCCTGTTTTGGGGTGAAATGTTCTGTAGATAACAGTTAAATCCATTTGGTTCATAATTTCTGTTAGTTTCAGCGTGTCTCTGTTTAGTTTCTGTTTCATTGACCTGTCCATTGATGAGAGAGAAGTATTGAATTCTCCCACTATTATTGTGTGAGGTTCAATGTATGTTTTGAGCTTTAGTTAAGTTTTTTTTTTTTTTTTTTTTTTTTTTTTTTAATGAATGTAGGTGCGCTTGCATTTGGGACATAGATGTTTAGAATTGAGAATTCTTCTTGGAGCTTTTTTCCTTTGATAAATATGAAGTGTCCTTCCCCATCTCTTTGATAAGTTTTGGTTGAAAATATATTTTATTGGATATTGGAATAACAACTTCAGCTTGTTTCTTGGGACCATTTGCCTGAAAAAAAAATTGTTTTTCTAGTGTTTTACTGTGAGGTAGTGGCTGTCTTGGTCACTGTATTTCTTGTGTACAGCAAAATCCTAGATCCTGTTTAAATATCCAGTCTGTTAGCCTGTGTCTTTTTATTGAGGAATTAGGTCCATTGATGTTGAGAGATATTAAAGACAGAGGATTGTTTGTTCCTGTTATTTTGTTGCTGGAGGTGGTATTATGTGTGTATGATTCTCTTCTTTTGGATTTGTTGTGAAATATTTAATTTCTTGTGTTTTCATGGGTATAGTTCCCCTCCTTGTGTTGGAGACTAGTAGAAAGATATTGTTTAAATTTGGTTTTTCCATGGAAGATCTTGGTTTCTCCATCTAAGGTGATTGAGAATTTTACTGGGTATAGTATCCTGGGCTAGCATTTGTGTCCTTTTAGGGCCTGGATGACCTCTGTCTAGGAGGTACATTCATGGCCATCCCTTTCTTTAGGTTACGGGAATTTTCTTTTATGATTGTGTTGATGTTTTCTGGCCCTTTGATATGGGATTCATCACTCTCTTCTATTCCTATTCTTCCTAGGTTTCACCCTTACATTGTGTCCTGAGTTTCCTTCATGTTTTGGGTTAGGAGCTTTTTACACTTTGTATTTTCTTTGACTCATGTGTCCATATTTTCTATGGTATTTTCTATGCTTGAGACTCACTCTTCTGTCTCTTATATTCTGTTGTTGATGCTTGCATCTGTAGTTCCTAATCTCTTCCCTAAGTTGTCCATCTCCATGACTGCCTCCCTTTGTGTTTTCTTTATTATTTCTATTTACATTTTTAGTTCTTAGACAGTTCTGTTCAATTTCTTCACCTGCTTGGTTGTATTTTCCTGTATTTTTAAAGGGGTGTATTTGTTTCTTCTTTAAGAGCTTCTACCTCTTTGTCTATGTATTCCTGTGTTTTCTTTAAGGGAGTTATTTATATCCTCCTTAAAGGCCTCTTTCATCTTCATGATGGGACTTTAGGCCATAACATAGCTTTTCATGCATGTTAGGGTAGCCAGGGCTTGCTGTGGTGCGAGAGTTGGTTTCTGATGGTGCCAAATTGCATAGGGTTCTGTCGCTTATGATGCTGCTTTTGTCTCTACCCATCTGGTTACCCCTGGTATTAACTAGCCTGAGTGTCTCTGACTTGAGTAGGTCTCCTTGGAGGCAGGTAGAGCCCTGTGACCTGGGTTAGAGCCAGTCTCCTTGGAGGTAGGCAGTGCTGTCTCTGGTTAAGGTAGGCATCCTGTATCTCTGGTTAGAGCAGGCCTCCTGTGTCCCTGGTTTCTGCAGACCTCCTGTGAGGCAGATGGGCTGTAGGGTATAGGAGGGTATTGAGCCTAATTATCTGGTCTGGGTGGAGAAGCAGACTGGAAGAAAGGTGGAGCTAGGCAGGCCAGGTAGTTCTTGAGTCAGCTGAGCTCTGTGGGTATCCCAGGTGGTGTAGGTATTTGGAAAAGATTCTCATCTGTGTCCTTGCTTATTGTGGGCTTTCTGGGCATGCAGGCTATAGGGTGTGGGACATTATTGGGTCACTAGTCTGGCCCTTTCAGAGAAGCAGACTAGAAGGAAGGTGGAGTTTGGGGCAAGGGGTTGGGTAGGTTCTGCATCAGCTGGGCTCTGTGCCTGTCCCAACTCCCGTGGTCATATGACTGAGATTCTCATCTGTGTCTTTGGTTACTAAGGAACTCCTGGGAGGCATGTAGGCTGGAGAGTGTGGGGGTCATTCTTGTCATTTTTGTGCATCATAGTCCTAGCTGACACTTCAGAATTGTCATTGTTAGTTTTTCTATTTTCTTCTCTGTCTTTCTAAGTCCTACCCTGCCTTAAAATATCTTCCTGAGACCACAGGTCCCCCAAGTTCTTCCTGTGGTCTCTTCCCAATATATGTCCTTCTACAGTCTCTGCTGTTGGATTTTGAGTTGTTTTGGTGGCTAATTAGTACACAAGGTTAGTACTTACTTACAATTGGTATTTGGCTCATATATTTAATTCTAACTGTATGAAGTAATTGTCAACTTCCTAAAGACAGATTATTTTTTACAATTTTCTGTATCTTTTTGTAGTAAAATAATTCATTGTTCGCCATTTAATACAATTTATATATCCATTACAGGAAAATATCTTTTACTTTATAGTGTCTTAACATAATATTCAGTTACGATGGTAGAATCAAATTTTGGCCCAATTTAAAAGTTTCATTTATCAGGAGAAGATAGAGTATTAAAGTGAGTCCAGTTGATTTCTAATTCATGTCAAGGTCCCTCTGTGAGTAAAACGGAGCACTCTAAACTTCTGAGGATGTTTAAAGCCTTAAACTTGGAGTCAAAGTGGGGCATAACTTTGCTCTTGCCATCTCTGCTCTATAATTAGTCTTTACAGCCAGCTGTTTAAAGAGAAGAAAGTAAGTTTTGATCTGAAAGGCTCTATCTTCAGAGGACTCACAGATTTTCTGTAGAAATCTTTAGAAATCATGTCTTCTTAAACTCAAATTTGTCTTTGAAATGACAAATAATGATAAGCACAATATCTGAAATACAAGTGAAAGTTTGATTCTAGAATAAAGTCATATTCAATGGTGCTTTGTTCTCACTTTTTCCCCTGGTCCTTCAGAATTAGCGGGGTGTGAGTGTGTGTGTGTGTGTGTGTGTGTGTGTGTGTATGGTTTTTTTCTACCACAAAATATTCTTGACAAAGACTTTGCAGCTTTGTTCTGTAGAGAATTAATTGCTACGAATATGCCTTTCTAGTAGGATAGGGATATAGGTTGAGAGGTTAATTCACATCATTTTGAAACTTAGACTAAAATGGTTGACTCTGCTCAGCAGATAGATTCATTTTATAAGTGACTAGGCTTCTTCAGAGGAACTACATGTTAAAATTAAGGCACCATTGTACTTGCCCTAGAAGCCATTGTTCATAAAAAGAAATAGTTCATGACATCCTCAAGAAGTACATGCAGCAGGCATTACTCAAACAATAATGTTAACCCTGGGGATATCCACAGAGCCAGTAGGGTGCTGGGTTGGTGCAACAATCTCAGCACTCTTATGGGGACCATGCAAACATATGCAGTTCCCAAATGCCCTGCTGCAGGAAAATGAATAGAATTGCTTCTTCCACTTGTTTGCAGGCCCTTAGTAAAGGAAGTGAGGCTCACAGCTTCTATGTCTATAATACACTCTTTACCTTAAAGAGTTTGCTCTTCCACACCCCAGCTCTTTTAACAAGAACTATCATTTCATACCCCAATGTCCCAGAAATGTGATAGAATTGGCCCTGCATTTATATGGAAAGAGCTCACAGCTCATAAGTCCATAATGGGTTCTTGTATTAAAACATTTGCTTCACCCGTCTGGTGATTGTGGGTCCTCACCATCATTTCACACACCATTGTCTGGGAAACGCAATGGTGTTTGTGAAGCTTGACCGAATCTACTCTGAAACCTGCTTTGTTCTCCATGTAGTAGGATGTTAGTAAGATGTGTAGGTACATTCTCTGTGAGTAGGCTTATGATAAATATTTAAATATCATTCGTGACTGCATCTTGAGGATGCAATGCAATACCTGTCATGTGCTGACAATCATGGCATACGTTATTTTCCCAAGTACTCTGAGGTCAAATGAATAACCTGCACAAGACCCTTAATAAAGCATTTTGGAAGTTAATGTGTTCCCTACAAACTAGGATAGAGAGCATTCAGCTTTTGTCGGCAATCATTAATAGTCTTGTGTTCATTCATAAATAGGAATCTTTCTAGACTCTTTCCATAACAGCTTATGTGGCCAAGTTATCACTATATATGCCAAGTACTTCATGTTTCTTTTAGTCAACAAATCCAGAGGGAAAATAATACTATAGGTCTGTCCACTTAGTAAGAGCTAAGATTGAAACCTACCATTGGCTCAGAAGCCTTTGAACTGTGCTACATTACTTCCCATCCTTTGGGCTGTTTTTTCAGGACCAGTTCTCTCAGAGCAGAATGTAAAAGATAACTATTCTTAAAGGTGAGGGTTCCATTTAAATTCTTGTGGAGCAAATGGTACTGGATTTTTGTTGCAGTCAGACAAATTGAATTTGCTCCTTTCTGGTTCTATCATCTTGGACATGCCATGTAATGTCTCAAAATGACTTTTCAAAGCTGCTCATATAAGATATCTCATATCTTATATCTCCTGTAAGATAAAGAATGGGGTCTGGATATTCTTTAATTTATGTTTGACTTGGATGGTGGTTTATGATTCCATAAAATGGTCTTAATGTAATCTCTGAGGTATTATTGGGTCACTAAGAGGAGAGACATTTGTTAGAAATTATGCCAAGTTTAGTTTCATTTGATGTATTCTACCATAGTTTCCCCCATTCCAGTTTTTCTTACTGGTGAATTTTAGCTTTTATTTACAGGGATAAGTCTCATGAAGTCTGGTAAGTCTCAGATCAATGGATAAAATCTCCACCTTTACAGTCCTTGTCATCATTCAGTATGTCAGTTTTTATCTGGCACCCTCAAAGTTCTGAATTCAGGAAAAAAAGAGAGGGGTCTGACCTAGTAGATAGACTCTGCACTACAGAACCTAGACTCACTCAGATACATGAGAATAAGTCCCTGTGTCCTATGTCAGTGCCCTTGTACTCCCTATGACATTCAACTCTCCATTTCTTACTGCCTAGAGTGATCTTGCTAAGTATCAGCTAGACTACATCTCTCAGGTCTAATTTGCATTATATTTCTCTCTGTGTCTTTCTGTCTCTCTGTGTCTCTGTCTGTCTGTCTCTGTGTCTCTGTCTCTGTCTCTCTCTCTCTCTCTCTCTCTCTCTCTCTGTGTGTGTGTGTGTGTGTGTTGTTATTCCATACTACATTCTATGTATTAAAGGCACTTTCTATTGCCTTTAAGGTAAGTAGCAATTCACACCAGCATATAGGTTCTTGTGTATTACTCACCAATCTATTTATAGTACCAAGAGCCCAAGGGAAATGTTTAACATATAAGTGTATTTTAAAATGAAATGTCTGAGATGTTGGTACTTAGGAGTATAACTGATTAAACCTTCTAAAATTCCCAGTTTTCTCAAGACTTCCTAATAATAGCTAAAAATTCATGATCAGTTAATATTTTCTCAATATTACATATAACATTAATGAAATAATCTCAGAATTTGAAAAGTTGAGGCATGAACATTGCCACACTTGGATAACTTCAAATTCATGCCTCAGCTCTTTATTCCCCCGCTTGCCACCTGAGGTTACAGATGTCTGGCAACATGCCAACCTCTCCAAGCAGCCTTTACTGGTTTTAGATTTCCTTTAATTTTGACTTAAAAAATAACATCTCTAACTATAACAAAATACCTAAAAGAAACAGCATAAAAGGAGGTCTATTCTCTCTCGTAGCATCGGCTCATGCTCTCTTTATCCCATTGCTCTAGATCTATTGCAGAGCAGTACCACATGGTGGGATCCATATTCACAAAATAGAAGTTGAGAAGCAAAGCAAAAGAGGGACCAGAGTTCTAGACCCTGTCACCATTGTTGTGACTTCCTCATATTAACTTCAACTCTTAAAGGTTCCATCATAACCTGATAGTTCTGCTCCAGGGAGCAATGTTTTCACAGACTTGGGCTTTTGCATCCATGCCTTTTAAGACACTCAGATCCAAACTATGTCATTATCCTTGTGAAGTACCAAGTCTCCTAGCTCCCATTTCCACCTGTACTGCAGCTCTTATATCATCATCTATAGATAGTCTAAAGTACCTGTTGTAACATACTTGTTTTTCATTTAGAGTTGACCTTGAGTAAAGAAAGGGTAGTAGAGGGAGAGGTGCTATAACTCTGCCCCCCTTACTATTCATTGTGCGGCAAAACAGCATGTGAAATCAGTTTCATTTATATTGATAATTTATTATAAAAGACTAATGCAAGTAAGACTCCTATCACTTATCTTTCTCACTTGTCTTCTGAAGTTGTTCACATGGTCATTGTTATCTAGCTTTGAGAAAGTGTCTATAATCTCAGACCACTTAGTGCCCAGCTTTCAATAAATAATGGTCTCTGTGAACTTCTCGCAGTGCGAGCTCCAAATTACCTCCATTCCAGGTAAGAAATTATCTTTTGAAAAATGAAGGACAAAAGACCTGTGGGTTTTATAAATTTTTCAAGAGCTTCTGATAGATAACACAAAAAGGTGCATCTTATGTGACTTCAGTATTGCATTTCCCTCCTCACTTAAAGAATAGAACACAAATTACTACACCAAGACTTAGATTGTGTTAATAATCATGCAAGTATGGCATTTTATTTATATATAAAAATATATATTTATTTATATAACTCACTGTAACTGCAGTTCTAGGGGTTACGATACCCTTTTCTGGCACAATGCTTGTGTGTACATACACATAAAATAAAAATAAGTAAATCTTTTAATGAATCTTCCCCCACCTCCGAGTGTTAAACTTAGTTCATTTGACCTAACAGAGATCCATATAAGAATCTCCCTGCTTCATAAGTGACTCCAAAATATCTGACCTAACAGGGATCTGTACAAGAATCTATTTTATAAGTCATCACAAAATCTCATTCTATACAGTTAAAGTGTACTATATGCTCATGTCTTTCCAGGGCAGGTAGCAGAGAAAGGGGAATAGCTCTCTTCCATACAGTGGATCCCTGATCTTTATCTCGGTGACACAGACATCTGTAAATGTATATTTCCAAAGTCTCTATAAGAGATGACAAGGAAGAACTATGCAGACATATTTTATGGTTCTCATCTGAAAATGTTCCACTAGTCACACCACTGGTAGACCCTCTTCACCATGAAGGACTGGGAAAGACAGAGATTACTGATCTGGACAGAGAAAGAGGAAATGGGAACTGGGCCCCACTGGTAGACTCTAGAGAGTGTATTTTATTTTAGTTCTTTTTATATTTACTTTTATTTTAAAATTTTTAGTATTTGGGAATTTAAGAATTACATATGTAATAAAATATGAGCATATCCAATTTCTCTTTCTGTTCTTCAACTCCTGCCAGATTCTGCTCCAACATGCAACACTGTCAACTTCGTATCTTCTTCTTTTGAAAATAAATCAATAAAGTACAACTAGCGTTGCCCAAACATTCATAGGTGTGAGGGCATCACTAGAGCATACCCATTGTTAGCCCCACCCTTAAGGGAGAATGGTTCTTTTTACTCCAGTAATTTCTCAGTAAGGGCTGGGGCCTTGAGAGCACCTCTCATATCTATAACAGAAGTTTGTCTGGTGTGATTCTCTTTGGTAACTCTTTGGTAACTGCAGCTGATGTGAGTTTGTGAGTACAGCACCTGTGAGTTTATCATTGACATACCTACACCATGCACAGAAGAGCGCACATCATGATGCTTTCTGCTTCCGCCTCCTTAATGTTCCCTGAGTCTTGATGGGCAAGTTAGTAAAGTGACCCACTTAGGGCTCAGTGCTCACAGTCACTTATTCTTAGCAATCTGACCAGTTAGGATTCTCTGTCTGCATCAACTGCTGCCGCTTCACTGTGAAAGGTTAAGGGTATCCCCAGCCTATGGATATAAACTTCAATGCTTAGAAGGCATTTAATCAACGTGTCCATTTAGCAAAAATAACAATAGCTGGTTCCGGTTCCTGCTACATATTTCTAACACTTTGAAAGAAGCTTTGCTATGGAATCCAGTAAAGCTGTCCCCTACATTCTGTTTCAACGCTTCAACTGGCTGGAATGATCAGATAAGGAGAAAGGCTGCATTAAATATTCTGTCACCTTAATGCTAGTGGAAAGTCATGGTGATAGAAAGAAACAATATTGAGAAAAAAGAAAAATGATTGAACTGGGAACTAACTTTAAAACTTTTCGGTAGTAGGAGGGGCTGAGCTATTTTGTGCTTACAGTGTCTCTGAAGATACAATACTAGGATGAGACAGTTAGCAGTCCCTTAACTATTGAAATAGACCACAGTCTCCTGACTGCATAAACTAGCTGGGTTTTTTTTAATGATACTATAATGTAGCCCTGTTAGATTTTGGCTACTAATGATCTGGACTAAGTCCCAGATAAAACACAATATCTCTCTGCCTATACTCTTAAATGGAAATAGCAAGACTGATTAGTCAAAACTGGCCCCTGTCCCAGGACTTTGTGAGCCAGAAGCAACCTTCCCTCTAATTTTTTTTTCATTTGTTGCAGAGCTCTGAGTAGGTGGTTCCCTTACATGCATTTACATGCTGTCTCTCTACTCAGTTCTCAAGAGAACACTTGATAGGCCTGCGCCTGCAGAGTGTTCTTCTCTCTCTCTCTGTCTCTCAGTCTCTCTCTCTTTCTCCCTCTCTTCCTTTCTTTAAATAGATGGGTGAGAGATGGATGATAGATAGATAGATAGATAGATAGATAGATAGATAGATAGATCAGAAAGAAGGAACATTTATTTTGGTTCAGAGGTTTCAGTTCATTGTTAGCTGCTGCTACTGTTTGATGGTAGTGATGGTGGAGCATGCTATGTTTAGTCAGTGTATTATAGTATTGACATGTAACAGAATAGTAGACAGATAGATAGAGAATATATATTAATATATTTTTCAGTGTCTTTCTTTACAACATTTGTCATCTTGGCCTTTTTATATTCACAGCTCTTCCTCCTTAAACTTGGGTTTCTACCAGGCTCTTCCTCGAATTCATTCTTGAGTTATAATCCTGAAATATTGACGACTGCACTGCTATAGTGATGGTATAAATTACCACTCCAAAGACTATATGGTAAAGGCTAGATCCCTAGCCCAAGGCATTATTGAGTGATGTTAAAATGTTTAAGAGTTTGGATCTAGTGGAAAGTAGATTATAAAGGCATGCTCTTGAAGGAAATATCATGTCTGTGGCCTTTTTCTGTCTTTCCCTTTGCTCCTGGGCTGCTATCACTTTTTTTCTGTTGCACAATCATTATCAGGATACACTGTCTAAACAGCAAGCACACACACACACACACACACACACACACACACACACACACAACAGTAAGGGCAACTAACAATGAACTGAAACCTCAGAGCCAAAACAAATATAAATGCTTCTCCTTTGTGAGTTCTTTGTCTAAGGTATTTTGTTCCAGTAACAGGAAGTTCCAGAACAAGCAGTAGGCTTTCATCATCAAGGGCTTTCTGTGTTCCCTGTCTTTCTAAGGTCATTAGCTATCATGCTGCCTGAAAATTACCTTTAGATGTTTTGTTCTTTTTATTTTCTTTTTTCTTTCTTTCACTTCGATCTTGGGTAGAAGAGAAGTCCCATACTACTACTTAAATGTGATGATCAAACTACCTTTCAGATTCTAAGGTTTAATATTCTGAAAGGTAGTGGTTCTATATAATGGATATGAAATTATAGACCTGTATGGATATAAAATTATAGACCTGTATATATTACCTTCTCCCTGTTTCGTTCATTACTGTAATTGGCATTTTCACTTAAGAAATTGCCTTTTAAAAACCCTGATGTGTCAAAGCACTTATATTTTAAAAAGTTATCCTTACCACCTTTGGAACTACATAGATACTACTCAAAATTAATTGGTTTTGTTTACTCCTTGCAGCAGCTGTCAGAGTCATAGGCTCATTCCCTATTTTACTGTAAGAACTAAGATTATGTTTTATTTATTTTTGAATCTTGGAGACTCTAATAGAATCTTCATAATAGTAGACACTGAACAAATTATTTAACTTACCATTAAAATAATTTTCTGAGTAAAGCAATATAATTCAGCTGTTCAACTAACTTTATAATAGACATATGTTTTATTTATAACTATGCAACTAATAAAAAAAGTTAGGGTCGACATTCTTTCCCTCTTCATTCTTAATAACATAAAAATAACAACCAAACAACTCTGAAGTCTATAGAAAAAAATTCTTCGTACTGTATGAGTTTCAATTTCTACTGAATGACTTGTATGGAGTACTATAATAAAATGTAATTTATAACCAAAGAGTTATTATCTTCACATGAAGTAAAAACTATCATTTGTCAACTTATTTTTCAAATAGTAACAAATCATTTGAACAGACTTCTTAGGGTAACCCAGTAAACATTTAGGCACTCAAATGTATTGAGAAAAAGGCAAGAGCATGCAGAAAATTCCGCTGAGAGACCCCTGTGCCCAGGTGTATTGGACTCACATACTTAATTCCCTCTGTTCTCTATCTGGACAGTGAACAGAGCTCAGAAACAGCCAGGAAGGCTTTTTCTCAGACAGAAAAACAAAAACAAACAAACAAAAAAAAAACAAGCTAAGGCCAACTTGAGAATGCATTTGTTGGCCTTATACCCCACAGAAAGTTGTTCTTGTAGACAACCTGTCAGACACACCATCCTCATCAAAGGCCCACTCACAGCATTTACAGCTTTCTTGAGGCAACTGGAGACAGTAAACACTGAGAAGAGAAGCCCAGCCTCTCATGAGACAGAGACTGCCAGTCTTGATGATTTTTAGATTATCCTGAAAAATGCCTTCTTTGCAAAGTTATCTTCAAAGCATTTGCTTTTCTAATGTAAAGCATGGGCCATTGCTCCTTAAACATGATATCTGGAATCAAAGTCTTCACACACAAAACCAATATAGGGGTAAAATGTATTTATGTGAGAAACTGCTTGAGTAAGAAGGTTCTTAGGGTTACCTGAGAGACATGCCACCTACTAAAGACAGTTAACTGCATAAAGAATGTTACATGAAAAGTATTTGAATGTTTACCAAAACAAACAATCAAATAAGTCTTGAGTATGAAGGTCCAATGTTTTAGCACATATTTGTTTGGCAAACAGCATTTCCAAAAATATTCTTGTAATCTGCCAAATGTCACATTCACTCAAGGTTTCTTACATGTAAGCCTTCATGGACTCAAGAGTACCCTCCCCTCTCCCATATGATATGATACGATATAAAATAATCTAAGTACGATATAAAAATAATCTAAGTAACCATTGTGCTGTAGAGCAAACAAAAGTATTCTGTAGGTCATCTCCCAGCAGTCTTTCATACCCCTCTTCAATGAAAACAATTCTCCTTCGTTAGGCAGGACTGAAGCTGATCACCTGTTAAATCCATACAATAGTGAGTGGTGATTGGCTTCCATATAGCACAGGACATGAACTAAGACTGCTAATAGGAATCCATCCTCTGGTCTATCCTAAAACAGACTGTGAAGGGGTGGTCCCTTCTGTTTGCTAAGAGCTTTATTCAGGTTCTCACCCATGTGAAGGAGAGTGTTTACAGATAAAGTGAACAGAGCAAAGAGTATACTGAGGGGAATGGAAATGGAGAGAGTGCACCCGTAACCGTAACATTTGGTTCCTTGTTCCCAACTCTCATCCTTTATAGATGTATGAGCTATATGTTAGAGTTATTTGGTTTTGACTCTCTTAGTTTTTCTATTTGGTTTTGGAGCTATGAAGTCCGCATTGTCCTCAAACTCATGATATAGAAGAGGATGGCCTTGAAGCCCTGTTTTTTTTTTTTTTCCTGCTTCTACATTCTACTTTCTGAGAATATTAAAATATCCTTCTATGCCATGAAACAACATGTATTTTCATAAGTAACATCACTATTAAGTTTTAAATTCTTGAGCACACAGAAGTATTCATACTTAAAGGGCTTGGCTTTCTAAATAAGGGACATGGTAGATAGGTGTTAGAACAATGTTGCCAGAGAATAAGTGAGTCACAAAATGAGTACTATCTGAATGCCTTGTTAGCTGATAATATAATATAGAACAATATCAAATAAGTTATTCAGATGTAATCCATGTCATTGTATTTTATTTTGGCAAAGGCTGAACATTATATAAATTATGAGAAAGCAGAAATTGTTAAAAGACGAGGGTATCTCTTTGCCCAGATCAAGAGAACACAAAAGCTGAAGAGCTATAGACATTCTTAAGTCTAAATGAGAAATGGAAGCCTCTTGGACAACTGAAATTTCTCCCTGTAAGGTTTGGAAGCAGGTGTGCACTCATTTCTGAGTATAATTGTTCCTTCCTTCCATTGCCCGTTGCTCCTCTTAGATTTATCAACTCCAGCTGCATCTCTTCCCAGATAGAATTTTCCAGAACACTCTGATTGCTCTATCTTGACAAATCAGTGCTTGTGTGTCACTATTTAAAATAACACCACCCCATTAGTTTTCTCAAAAGTATGTAAAAATGCCCTTGACATATAGTTCTCCTTAATTTCAGTTGACATTTGACACAGTGGTTATGTGCTTACATACAAGTGTGTCTTCTTTATCCTCTGAACCTAGAAACAGGTTTTCCTATGTTATACCAAGTGTTTTATGTCTGTATTTTATTTGTCAGCTATTTTATTTTAATTTTTGTTTGCTGTTATTACCAATGTGTCTGCATATATATAATACACACACACACACACATACACACACACACACATATATACATATTGAGTGTTTCTGCTCGGTTGTATGTGTCATTTGTGTGTGGAAGTCAGAGAACAACTTTGTGAAGTGGCTGTTTTCTTTCTACCTTCCTATGTGGCTTCTGACACCTGAACTCAGACTGTCTGGCTTGTATAACAAGTGCTTTTTCCTGATGAACCATCTCAGCAGCCCCATGGTTTTAATTTTGATTAATGTAAACTATAACATAGTTTATTAGTTACCAATGTACAATACATTTTTGATAATAAATATAGTCCCTTAAAAACTTATATGTAAACTTTTAGAAATAGAATTGATATAGAAGAGTGCTTTTTTACACCCAACATCTAGCTAGTAGACATTCTAAAGAAATCAGAGTCAATGCTGCAATTTTTTAAAAGGTTTTTAATGATTATTTGTGAGTTTCACAACATGCACCCTAGTCCCATTATGTCACCATACCCTAGTATGCCCTTGCAGTCTTCCCCCCAAAATATAAAATACATAAACAATTAAAAAATAAACAAAACAAAAGCAAAGCATACAAGACATCTTGTGGAAACTACAGTGTGTCACAGTTTGTTCAATAATATACCCTTCTATCCACACATCTTCATTTATGAATGTTCATTGCCATGAGTCATTGGTCTGATTTGAGGTCTCTGGTTTTTATGACACTATCAATATTGTATCCTCACTGGGACTTCTCTCCGTTATTCTACTGTTACCCTGTGTCATAGATATCCTGCAGCATTGGACCAGCAGGACCAGCCTTTTCATGTGCCCCAACAGTTCACAGATTATGCAGATTTTGGAGTAGGCCAACTCAAAGCCCTAAACCTAGACCTGAATGTTAGCTGAGCTGGTCAGCTCTCCCACTTTCATGGCCTTGGGCCATCTTACCCACACCCATGCATCCAGAGCCAGTTGCACTGTGCAGCCCAGTCAAGGTGTGGGGCCTACTCTCCCAAGTGCTACAACAGTAGGTGGTCTGGACCAGCTCTCCTCCTCTCATAGACTCTGGGCTGAATCACCTCTGCCTCCACTATCCAGAGTGGCTCCACTGTGTTACTCAGGCAAGGTTCAGGACCCACTTTCCTGCTAGTGAATGGCAAAGCCATCTTTCCCACACTATATTTTTAAAAAGTTAGAAGAAAATATCTGAGTCTTAAAGGAGCCAAACTTTTCAGAAACAAGATAAACAAGTACTAAATAAATGAATGAGTAATTATAATTAATGAAATCCAAACACTTAAAACTTATTTTTAGAAAGTAGAAAAAGAGCAATAGAACACAGGTTCTCTACGACTTGGTGTTCCTGATGCAGTATTCTAAGAAACTGCTCAGTAAATAATGTTCAGAAAAGTAGCTTTTATTTTATTTTAATTCAAAAATGTAGAGTCATTTCATATTTTTAACTAAGTAGTAGACAAAGTCTGAAAATGGATTTTAGATTGCTGGAGAGGTACTGGCAGTTGTAAAGACTAATTTATGATCTATGACTAGAATAAAGTTAATACCCTAAGTATACAATAAGAATCTACAAATCTATAAAAAGATGAAACTTTGTTTCAAATGAAAAATAGACAAAGTGCAGGTACCAACATTCGAAACAATAAAGTAACCAATAAAATATGAATACATAAAGGCAAATAAATATTCTATAAGGAATACAGAAGACAGCCTTATCAGTTTCTTGAATGCCTTTATAATCACATGCTGGAAGACATTTCTCAGACATCAAAATGACAAGTACATTTCAGTTCAGATCAACTGTGAGGCTCCACACTATGTATGTGGAGTTGTCCACAGCAGGTACTTTCCAAAACATGTTTTGAAAAATATAGGCATTGTGCTTTTTAAGGGAACAGACTATAATCTGTACTGTTGATGAGATGTGATTTTGTACAACTTTTGTAGAGGCCTGTGTGGCACTGTGTGTTAAAACAAATCTAAATGCAAGTTATCCTTCTCTTTAGTCCAACAATGCTGCTGTTTACAATTGTAAAACAATATTTGGTATAGATTTATAGAAGCTATCTGATCATCTCAAGGGATATGTACTATGGTATTTGTTGTGGCCACATTTTTATATTAGTATAAGCCTGAAGATTCTGCAGCTGTCTGTTACAAGAAGAGTGGTTATGTTAATGCAATTCATCAAGTAGAGTACCAAGCCACCATAAAAAATTAAATAAACATACTGCATGCATAATGGTATAAAACAGTCAGGAGTTCTAAGTGTGGTTCTATGTGTGTTTGTGTGTATGTACAATGTATAGGTTGATTGAAGCATGAATGTCTATATAAAAATATATACAGTCTCGAAAATTAAACATAAAATGTAATGATGGTTCTTGTGATTTTATTTTACATATTTGAATATTATATATTTTAATTAATACAAATATATATAGGATGAATGACAATTATATCTTTCCTTTAAGTTTTGTTAGAAAAGAAAATAACTTTAAGACTGTTTACAGTTGAAAATCACTTTTGGAAATCATTAAAGAGTTTGAATTTTGTCCTCTGTAAAAATAGCCAAGGTTAGAACTAGGGGGCTAGCTCAGGAAGTACAGGCAGGTACATGCTACTCTGCTTGACAGAAACCATGTGTTACAAGGAGAGAGCTGACTCCCCAAGATGCCCTTTGATCTCCACACATATTATAACATAATGAGATGAAAGAAATAAAAACAAGTTAAACTTATAAAAAATTAAAAGCTTTCTTTAAAGAGTATAATGTTATTGCACAAACTATTGTAAAGAAGAAGTGACTCATAAATTAATATTATTCTTTTTGATATGGGCTTCAATGAGAGGGTTTTCTAAAATTGTATTTAGAGTATCTCAAGGGAGAAAAAATATCCAATAGACTGAAACTGTAAAGCTTAAACCAAAGTTTGTCCAAGGTGAAATGAGAACATGTATTACCAGAAATACCCATGCAGAAGAGAAACTTCCCTGTGATGCTCATAAAAAGAACATCATAATAAAGCAAAATTAAACATTGATAATCCTTTTCAAAAAAAGATAGGCCTCATAGTGAGATATGGAAAATTTATTAAAATGAAAAGGACTGCAGTAGATTTCATTAAGAGCTACATCTCTAGGTTCAAGAGCAGAAAATGTCTTTAGCTTTTAAATTTTAATTTGGTTTATTATGAAAGAAATAATTAAAATGTAATTTAAAATCTCTAACTTTCATTTGCTTAAAGTCAAATAGTAGCTAGATAGCCAGAGTGGAAATTCCAAGGCCAAGAAGCAAACACTAGAGAAAAATAATTCCTAAGGGCTTATGAATTCATAAAAATTAACCTTTCTTGGGTATTAATGGACTAAGTCCATTCCAGTGACGGTCAATGTTGAACTTCAAATGGCAAAGACATATGATAATGTGCTATCGTCAGTGTATATTTCTATTCATTAAGCCTCTTTGAAGTAGATTTTGTATAAAATGAGTTCTAATTTACTTATAAACAACAACAAATTCAATCTTACTTAAGGAAATGGGGGGGGGGGGCGGAGAGCTGGAGAGATGGTTCTGTGATTAAAAGCACTTAGTATTCATTTGTGTGAAGGATCCAAGATTGGTCACCACCACCTAGACTTACAACTACCTATAATTCTAGTTGTAGAGGATCTGATGCTTCTGGCCTCTAAGTGTACTTGCACACATATGCCCTTTTCCCTATGCAGACAGACACACACATATACACATAATTAAAGATAGAAAAAAATGCTTTAAGGAATATCCTGTTTCACATAAGGAATTTCAGGTAGAAGAACTTATGAATGATTGCAGACGAGCTCAGATACAGTAAGCTCTATGTTTTTGTAGGCATCATACCTATAGATTTAACCAACCACATATTAAAACACTTATGAAAAATCTGCATGCTGATCATATAGGTCAATAGTTGGCCATTTTCCTAGCATGATCATGGTTCTGGGTTTGAAAACCAGAACCACAAAAAGAATATACTTGTACCGAGTATGTAAACATCATCTTTGCCATTGTCTTTTAAAGAGTGAAACACAGCAACTATTTACATAACATTCCCATTGTATTGGGTCTTATAAGAAGTACAGAGTTAATCTAAGCTCTATCTTTAATTGTGGGTCACAATATGACTGAATGTGAACAGTTTAAAAATACTTAAAGTTTTCTGAACATATGACAACCAGATGCTAATTAAAAACAAAATGCATAATGTGTCTAAGATATTTCCACCAGATCTTGCATATATTACGTCATGAGATTTCCCTGCAGTCTTGGTTTTGAACACATAACACATACAGTTGGTCCTACATGTGTGGTCACGCCACACAATACCAAGGACCACTGCTAAAAATACCACAGCTCAGATTTGAGACAATTTTGTGTACATATAACATATTTGGCTCCTAGAGGTAGCATAACAGCTTGATTTCAGAAAATAGTGATTTTTAATAATTTCCTCAATATGAGTGTACCTTAGTATTATATTGTACTAGAATGTTCAATTCCAAAACTGCTGTTTGAGTTGCTAATTTGACTTTTAGAAAAAAAACTATCAAGTGAATTTGAGTTTAGGTCTAGGGCAGAATTCTCATCAGTTTCTAAAATGGTGTTAAACAAAGTTATCTGCACTGTCAATCAACTTAGGGAATACTGCAGATTAGTCCATCTTCTGAAAACGACACAAAAACATGAAGGTTTGTTTAAAGTTCAGGTGTTTGCACTTCAACATTAAGTTTAACAAATGTCCTCAAGCATGGTGTGGACAAGAAACACAAACTGTGTTCAGACTTTCATTGATGAGATTTGAAGCATATTTTGAATCATGATTAGGCCTGATGAGATCAAAAAGTATAAACAGTGTTAAAATTCAAAAGCTGGGAGATTTCCAACAGAGGGTTCAGAATTGCATTGCTCTCTGGTAAAAACTGGCTCATAACTAAAGATCTTGAGGTCAGTTTACTACCCAGAAACACTAAGTGGCAAACTCTGCTGTATGTGAATGTATGGTAGGGTAAGAAGAGACATACCTTTTATGCATCCATGTATAAAGCATTTGTTGTTGTTTAATTTTAAAATAATTATTTCCTTTGACATAGTCTTTTCACTTCAAAGGAAATTTCAAAACATCCATGTATATGTGTATCACAATGTTAATTATAGTTTGTATAATTAGAAAATTTAGAACAGCCAATAAAATGCAAACATGAGGCTTCTATTACACCTATATAATAATGTATATAATTATCTTCAAATATCTTCACTCACGTGTACTTTTCAAAATGGTAAATTGCTCATTACTATGTTGCCTATGTAAACAGTATGAGAAATTTCACCATCTTCACTAAAGGTTTATCAAGGGAATTATTAGCAGCGTTGTTGAAGGCAGAGGAGTAAACAGAAAGAAAAAGATGGAAGAAGAATAGAAACATCAGGAAGACATAAACTGGCACTAAGTTACTCCCTCGACAGCTATTTGTCAAACATCTGTTTGCAAACATGTTAAGCCCAGTGCTTGGCATTATCAAAGACAGCTTCCTAAGAAGACACAAGGGAAGAAATCATCAGGAAGCTGATGATACAGAGGAGAAGGCTTCACCTACACTATACACAAAGGGATTCAGAAAGGTGAGATGATAAGACAGCTGTTTTCACTAAGAGAGGATTTATCAGAGAATCAAGACAAAGGAACTGGGCATGTGAAAGATGTAGGTTGGGAGCTGGTACAACAAAGATTAGGATACTTCAAGTAGAAACACGCAAAAAAGCTGAAAGTAGGCAAGTGTCTAGAAATGTTGGCAATGAACAGGATGGGACAAAAGTATCTTGTAATAAATATAAATAGTAGTGATATCACTGGGAAGTAGGAATAGTGCAGTCATGATGTATGACCCCCTTGGGGGTGCTTTCCTAATAGATGTTAATGTGGTTTACAGTTTTGTCATCTATGGTGTCTATTCCTGTAATTCGGGGAAATAAGTAATTTGAAAGCTGGGCAGTTACATAAGCAGGAATAAGCAACCATCCAGGAGGCAATGTTGGGACATCTTATTTCACCCAGCTTTGCATTCTAGACTATGGGAGTGGATGAAAATTTCCAAAGATTGCTTTAGCTCTGTTAGCCTCTTGTCTTCTGAATGCCAGAAGTAGCCAGGGTAGCAGGTGCACAGTGAGCCAGTGTGCAGGCCTAGCTCTATCTCTGGTCTCTTTGCTTCCTGAACTCAATACAGAATGCTGTGTCTTTTCTTTTAACAGGATCTTCTTTGATAGCACAGATTCTTTGATATGAGGACTGTTTGAGAAGTAGGTCTCTTTTAACTTTGTAGAGAATTAATTGGCCAAACAACCTCAGAGTTGGTTTAATGGGGAAAGGGGAAAGAATAAATTATACTAGACGTTATTCTTTGAGTCATTTTTTTATGTAAAATGTACTCTGGATATTAAGATAATATAGGAGCGGGGCTGGAGAGATGGCTCAGAGGTTAAGAGCACAGACTGTTCTTCCAGAGGTCCTGAGTTCAAATCCAGCAATGACATGGTGGCTCAAAACCATCTATAATAAGATCTGATGCCCTCTTCTGGTGTGTCTGAAGAGAGCAACAATATACTCACATAAAATAAATAAATAAATCTTTAACAAAAAAGATAATATAGGAGCATTCAATTGTCTCTATTTGATAGTGGTACATTAGACATTATTTAGAAAGATTTTTAAAACTCAAGGCATCATAACTTTTCTGAGTTCTCATTTTGTCATTTAATGTCTCCCTCACCTGATGGATAAGATAGAATATAGCACATACCCAAACATTTTACACAAATATTTTAGAAATACCTGTGTCCCACACTAAAGGAATATCATAGGAGCCTGGGAAGATAAGAAGTTAGGAAATGGTTGGCAAATCAAGTAAAATGTGAATCACTTTAAATTGTAGATACGCCTTGGATGATGTGTTAGCATTGCCTTATGACCACAAATTGTCAAGTTACAATGAGGAGGCTGGTTTTTTTTTTCTTTAGCTTTAAAGGTTTCAGAGGTGATGCTGTGATTCTGAGCATGTGGTACCATAGAACAGCAAGACAAAAGTCTATGCTGAAGTACACATGCTCTCATTGTAGACGGCATGCAAAGAAAAGAAGAGCAAGAGAAATGGTCTCTCCTGTCCTCTCCTTTTTTTAAAAAATGTCTTTTTTCAATGTAAATATCTTTTTTTATTAGATATTTTATTTACACTTTAGATGCCATCCCCTTTCCCCATTTCCCTCCCCCCCTTAGAAAACCCCTACCCCTAAGGCACACAACTAGTGACCTAAAGACCTCTCATTAGGTCCCACTTTCTATGGGTTCTACTACCTTCTGGTAGGACCATACTGAGGACAAAGTCTTTATCACACAGTCTTTAAAAGGAACACTCAAGATCTGAACTCTAGCAGGTAGTCACAAGGTATATGGAGAACACAGTTGTTTTTGACACAGAATAAAATAAGAAATAAAAGGCAGAGAGAGGGTAAATAGCATATATTTACAGATCCCCAATGATAGCATTTGATCCATAGAAAGCTTTTCGTTCTTTGGGATGTGATAGGATGTAGGATAAAGATTGCACTTTGATGTTTGAATTACAAGCTTCTAGATGAGATACCCTGTGTTGGGAGTCTATTCCCTCATTCTGTACAAGTGAGTTCTCAATGCTTTCTTTCTAATGATGTAATGCTTTAATTCAGTTTCTCATGTTGTAGTGACCCCCAAACACTTATTTTTGTTGTTATTGTATAACTGTCATTTTGCTACTGTCATGAGTCATAAAATAAATATCTGGTATACTGGATATCTGATATGAAACTTCTTTGAAAAGGTCACTCAACCTTCAAAGGGATTGAGACCCACAGTTTGAGAATCACTACTACTCAATTCATATTGGTAAAGGACCTTGACTTTCCTCTTCCAAAGAGCAGCACCATGGGTAATTGGCTGATGACGGCATGCATGAGAAGGCATTTTGACAAGTTTATTAAGCTAAACTCATTTGTTGACTGAAACTTAAGTATTGTAAACTCATCTTCAGCAACTATGCTTTAATTCTTGGTGCTTGTAAATCTCATTGCTCATGGTAGAGATATTGAATCCACAGTTACGTAAACAAGACTTAAGAACTGTGTGATTAACCTCTTCCTTTCCAAGAGAGCCTACCACAATGTTTCAACAAGAGATGGAAATGTTTTCCTTCTGCATTCTTTTGTCTGGCATTGATTTTCTTTGAAGCAGCTTCTCCCTGTGGTATGACATGACATACATTTTATGATTTTTTTTTCCTCCAAATCACACTTCAGATTAAATTCAGAACATTTTTTTTTTTTTTTACTATTTCTACTTATAAATACAGTATAGTTGTTCCTGGAACATCACAGTAGGGTAGCCTTATAGTTTATGATTTGCTGATGTTTTATTCACTGTTTAAGACAGTGTCAACTGCATTGATGCAAGGATAGTATGGGATCCCAGGTGTGTGAGACAGTACCACTAAACCATTGTCAGCCTTTCACAGCTAGGAGTTTTTCCAAGTCCCTGAATCCTGAAAAAAAAATCTCTGTTAGTTCTGCTGTAGCAGGAGGAGCACTTGAAGCAGAACTGACTGTCTTGCCCTGCTTCACCTTCTTTTCCTCTACAGGAGTGTAACTGGGCTAGAGGGTGTGGGGTAAGCCAGCATCACTCTTTCTCTTCTTACTGAACTGAGGCCACCAATGGGTTGAGGTGGAAAAGTCACAATTCTTTAATCCTATAATCTTTATAAACATCCTTAGTATAACATATCTCTGCTTCCTCCCTTTCCACTCTATTGTCCTCTCTCCCACGTTAAGCACACCCACCCCTGCTTTTCCCCTTCACCATTTATAGTGCCCAAGTCCTACTCTCCTTCTCTGTACAGTCCATCCCCCATATTTGAATATGTGGTACTGAACTAATTTTCAGTCTCTTGACACTTTGACCTAGTTTTTCAATCTACCATCAGGAAAGCATCAGGAAAGAAACATAAATGTCTTATGATAATGAAACTCTTTCAAAATAAAAAAACTATTCTTTAAAACCCTGTTGCCTTGCAAGGGGAAACATAGAGTTAATTTTTTTTCTCCTCATTTCAGTTTAGGGAACTGATTCCAGCTCCAAATGTGTTTCAGATTTTCTTAGAGTAGTGGTTCTCAACCTTCCTAATGCTGTGACACTTTAATACAATTCCTCATATTGTGGTGACCCTCCATCTATAATAAATATTTTTGGTTGCTACTTCAAACTAATTTTGCTGCTTTTATAAATTATAATGTATATATCTGGTATGTAGCATATCTGATAATATAACCCCCAAAAGGTCACAACCCACAGGTTGAAAGCCACTGCCATAGAGCCAGAGCTGAATAACGCATCACAGAGGTCAGTTTGTTCATTCCTGTGTCTCTGGAAATTGAACACTGACACCAGTATTCGAGAGATATCAAATAGGAGGCGATTGCCCTTGTTCTCTTCCATGCATGTTTGCTGAGAGGCCCAGAGTAGTATCAACCTACTATCTTAGAGGCCTAGAATGATTGAATTCTGAGCTGATGTACTCATTCCAGCTTGCTCTGTTTTTCACAAAACTATGATCATTTTGATTGGCTCATGTACCTTTGACTTTCTTCTGTTCTGGTCATTGTCATAGTGCTTGGTAAACAAAAGATGTATTTTAAAGTGATGTGGAATAGAGTTTATCCCCTTGGACCCATGTAGTGTTAACAGGTAACTCAATCCTGAAAGTTGTCCTCTAATCTACAGACGGATATCTATTTCCACTTGTCATCTATTAGGAAAATACTGTTATATACACACATATGTCTACAAAGTTTTATGTGGCTAAGATAAACTCTTCTAGATATTACTGAGTTTATTCATTCTTCAAATCTTGGCTCAAGCCTCCAGAAGTCTTCCATCATTAAGTGTGTGGCTTACTCCAGTAACTTCGCTGTGCCATCAGCCATCAAATGACGTCACTTTTGCCATCAGAAGTGAGATTCACATTACACACTAGATATGTGGTCAATACCAGCAACATTTGTTCAGTGAGTACAATTGACCAAGGTTAGAATCACGGACGCTAGCTTTCCAGAGTTTACAGCCTCTAATTCACATAAATTCCTGTATCTATTGGCTTCTCTAAAAGATATTAACAATTCACCATAAAACAGACATCAGTTGTTTACAGGTTACTTGCCCAAGGCTATCTATAATCTAGAGCTGCCTAAATTATTTTATTCATATTTTTTTTGGATTAAAAATCACTTAGTTTGAGGGCAAAGAAGACCTGAATTTGAATGTCAGCATTGACATGGGAAGCCAAGCATGATTGTATGTAGTTATGAGCCTAATGGTAGGACAAGTGTGTCTGAGCTACTCTAGCCAGTTGGTAAGCTCCCGGTTCATTAACATCAATTGATGACTTTCATATACTTGTAAAGACACACATATCATTCTCAGGCCTACGCTAATACTTAGTATATAAAAACATTCTATTTTCTGTAACTAGGAAGCAAAAGGGCTACTTATGTTTATGTTGTTTATACTATTTTTATATTTATATATACTTAGACATATTCTATATATATATTATTTATATATTATATATTTATATAATGTAGTATTATGATATATAACTCTTTGTTGTTAACTATTTATTTTTCTTTATTATTATATTTATTCTTTAGTATTCAGTATTCCAAACATGATTTTTCCTAGCAACTTTAGAAATCTGAACCATAGACATATCTTAGAGGTTAGCTTTGCCTATAATTGATTCAGCATGTGCATGTGTGTATATGCATTTGTGTTTTGTACCTTTGTTATGTTCTCCAATATGATCCTCTGCACCTGCACTATTCCAGTAGCCATATAGGTCCCCATGTTAAGAACTCTTGAGTGTAACATGATGATGCTTTTTAGACATAAATCACATAGAAAACCTTTATTTTTTGAAGCTGTGTTTTCTTTTATGTTTTGAACCACTTATTCTGGAATGTTACAAATTTTCTGGAAGTTTAAAAATAGTAGAACGATTTCCCATTTGCTTTTATGTAGTTAAAATGCATATGCCATCAAATGTAGGTTATATATTCAGTGCCAGAGCATTAAATATATAAAAGTTGTTGTACAGCCATTACTACCTGCCACCTCCTTAATGCTTCTCAGCTTATAAAACTGAAACTCTGTGCCCATCATCCAGGAACTGCCAATCATACCTTCCTCTTCTCAACCCTTGAAACCACTATTATAGTTTCTCCCCATGTGAGTTTTAACTATTTTGATTGCCTCATATAAATGGTATTTATACAACATCTGACATTCATGATTTATTTCATTGATCATGATGTTCTTAAAGTTTTTATCATACCATCACAAGTGTCAGAATGTCCTTTTATTAAATGGTGCTTTATGATATTCAATATATTGTATTTACTCATCAGTTCTGCTGGTGGATGCTCTGGTGACTTCTACTTGTAGCTATTGTGTAATCTGGTGCTCTCAACATGAGCATAGCAATATCTGTTCAAGACCCTGTCTGTAGTACTTCTGAGTATATTTCCTGAAGCAGGATGCTATAGTATGTGATAATTATACTTAGAATGTTTCTGAGAAGCTGCCATCTTGCAGTCCCACTAACTATATATCTTTGTCAGCCCTTGTTATTTTCTGTGGGTTTGTTCTCTGTATAGGAAATACCTTAATGTGCTAGAGATAATATCTTCATAGTCATTTTTATATGCATATATCTAAATGTACATGTATTTTAAATGGTGCATATAAGCTAGTATATATTTGTGAAATATCATGAGATGTTTCAATACATGCCTCTGCTGCAGAATGTTAAAATCAATAAAATATATCTATGTTCTCAGTTATTATTTTTTTTCAGATGTAAGTGTGTGTGGTTTGTGTTTATGCATGTTCTCATCCATGGGCACAGGTGTATACTTGATGCATATGTTGAATGTCTTCCTCAATTGCTTTCTAGCTTTTCATTGAGGTAAGATCTCTCAATTGAACCCGTTTCCCTCAGAAAAGTTTAGATTAAGTACCTGGTTCTTCCAGGAATTCTCTGTCTCTGCCCTTTGAGCACTGAAAAAAAATGTGACACCAAAAAAGTCAGCTCATTAGAATGAAACTGAGTAGAGATTTGGAGCAACAGACTGAGATCTGTCTTACTTAGGGTTTTTGTTGCTCCATAATTTCTAACTGTATTCAAATACTTATCCTTAAAACCCACTTAAAATCACCATTAACAGAGACCACAATAGAAAACTACAACAGATCAATATCTCCTCTGGTTGTTATGATGACCCTGGCAGTTCTTGGGTTCTGATTTGAAAATGTCTCAGGTGTTTACTCCATTATCAGAATTGCAATAAGTGGGGAAAGAATCTCAGGGAGGAGAGGAGATTTTTGAAGCAGCAGCATTATCAAACAGAGAAATATTTCAAATACAGAGAGAAGCATGACCCAAAGTTAAAGATGTGGGGATCAACCTGGACTTGTCAGAGTTTGACTACTGTTTAATTTTTATAAAATAGGAAGAACATAAGTTATTGAATAGACTTCATTATGAGCCAGTTACAGACTATAAAGCAGATTCATTTACATGAAAGCCCATGGCCTAGATGGCTACAAATATGTCTTAGATGTCTTAGTTGACAACAGATATAGGTTTAATGAGAAAAGAAGTCATAAAGACAGATGCTCGTGTGGTGCTTTGGAGTTATTTTTGCCTGTAATTAAGTTGGATCTCCTGTTAGAGCATTTCTAGTTCTTGATAGCTGGTGATTCAAGAAAGAGACTGTTTTTCTTCTACAGCTCACATAGCAGATCTTGAATCAGTTTACTACTGGCACTCTGTAATTCACTAAGCTAAGCAAGCATGAAATGATGCAATCTAATTGGCTGGCCAAACTCACTGGTTTGGAAGAGCCTCTTCTTCCTGTCACCTGGGAGGGAGTTGTTAGCTTCCCCCAAACCAGACAGAATCAGTTTCTTATTATGAAAGGAACATTTCTGCTCAGAATGATAAATGATGCCTGAGGTCAACAAAAATAACAGTAAAAATAGTAACAGAGTGATTCTACATTAAAATGAGCACACAGTAATTCTATGTACTGGAGAAACTACATGTATTATTTTTCCATGAGTTAATTTATTTATTCATTTTACATCCTGATTGCAGCCCCTGTCTCCTTCTAGTCCCCACTCCCCTTCTCCTCTGAGAAGGCAGAAACCTCTACTCCAGGTATGAACCCACACTAGAATCTACAGACCCATATATGATTTTTTTAAAGAAGATAAAATTTGCATTCATGACTATGTATAAAAAATCCTTTTCTTTACATTTGTTATTAAATGTTTATTACATTTATGTGCCTGAGTGTGTGTGTGTATGCATTCGTGCATGTGTATGTGTGTGTGTGTGTGTGATGCTTATGAAGAGAAGAGAAAATCTCAAAGAAATTCATTCTATTTTTCCACCAAAAAACAGGTCCCAGAAATCAGACTAAGGTCTCCAGACTTGGTGGCATGTGCCTTTATTTCCTGAGACATCTCTTGGATGCAAGATTTCTTTTTTAAAAACAATGGCATTCCCAAACACAGAAGCAACCGTCTTTTCCAAAGCACTCATAAGAACATTGTAGCCATGGTTACCTGGTAAGAACAGCATGAGATTGGGCCTGTTCACCACTTTATCATTCATAGGGGAGGGACACATGAGGCTCCGCCTCTCACTGAAGATCTACTAGTAGTTAATGGTTGCTGGGAGGGGCTGTCATTTTTCCTCAGCAGTGTAGCCATCAACAAGTTTCCCATGTTTCAAAAAATAATTGACCTGCTCATAATTATATAAACAACCTTATTTGAAGTCAGTGGACCCCTGCTCAATCACACACACACACACACACACACACACACACACACACCTCTTTTAAGATGAAGAAGCTGGACTGTGGGCTGTAAACACTTGACTACCTGCATATAGAGTTTGGGGGGAACATTCCATGTTTCATTTTGCCCACACATCAAAAAATAAATATGAGTGTACTTTAAAGAAATCAGCTTTTAACAAGGATGTGAGGATGGAGGAACATGTCATGGCTGGTGGGAGTGCAGACATGTACAAACCACTTTGGAAATCAATTTGGCCATTTCTCAGAAAACTGGAAACAGTTCTACTTCAAGCTCCAGCTTGAAGTACCATTCCTGAGCATATATCCAAAAGATGCTCCAACATCTCACAAGGATACCTACTCAACTATGTTCTTAGTAACTTTATTCATAATAGTTAGAAACTGGAAACATTCTTCAACTGAAAGAATTCCTCAACTAAAGAATAGATCAAGAAAATGTGGTATATCTACACAAAGGAATACTATTCAGCTATTAAAACCAAAGATGTCATGAATTTTGCAGGCAATTGGATGGAACTTGAGAATATCATCCTAATATTTGGTATCATCCTAGTATTGGTAACCCAGTCCTAAAGGACATACTTGGTATGTACTCACTTATAAGTAGATATTAGCCATAAAATACTGGTACTATGCTATACTCCACAGACCCAAAGAAGCTAAAAAGAAGTAAGGCCCAAATGAAGAAACTTGAATCTCACTTAGAAGGGGAAATAAAATCATCATAAGAGGAGGACTGAAGGAGGGAACTGAGAGGTAGGGAGGTGGGGAGGGGAATGGAGGGTTCAGGATCAAGTGTGGGAAAAGACAGGGGAGATGGCTAGATGGCCATGAAAATTAATGGAAATCTGCAACTGATGGGGGTGTGTGTGGAGGTGGGGGGATCCCTAGGATGAGAGACCTGGGTTAAGGTTGATCCCCAAGAATCAATGGAGGTGACCTTAACTGTGATTCATAACACTGGAGATATGGAACCTGAAGAGAGCACCTCCTATAGACAGGCAGGAACTCCAGTGGAGCAATAGAAATACCAACCTGCCTACAATACTTTCAACTCAAAATTTATCCTGTCTACAGGAAATATAGGCATAGGGGATAGAGCAGAGATTGAAGGAATGGCCAAGAAATAACTGGCCCAACTAGAGATCCATCCTATAGCAAGCACCAATCCCTAACACTATTAAAAACATCTGTTATGCTTGCATGTTGTCTCCTCTGAGAAGCTCCACCCAGGAGCTGACTCAGACAGATACAGATACAGTGGATGGAGCAAGGGGACTCTTACGAAAGAATAGGAGGAAAGATTCAGGGTCCCAAGGGGGATAGGAACTCCACAGGAAGTCCAAAAGAGTCAACTAACCTGGACTCTTGGGGCTCTCAGAGTCTGAACCAACAATCAAAGAATCACAGGCCTTTCCACACATATGTACCAGATGTGCAGCTTGGCCTTTATGTGGGTCCCAAACAACTGGCAGGGGCTATCCCAAAAGCTGTTGCCTGGGCTCATAGCCATCCTTAAAAAGATCCAATGTCCTCTCCTGGTGTGTCTGAAGACAACAATGTATTCACATACATTAAAAAAAAAAAAAAAAATGCTGTTGCCTGTGTTCTTCTAACTTGGCTGCCTTGTCTGGCCTCAATGGGAGAGGAAGCACCTAGCCTCACAGAGACTTGAAGTGGCAGGATTGGGGAATACTCAGAAGAGGGCCCACCCAGTCAGAGGAGAAGAGGAGTGGGGTATGAGGGAAGGATTATGGGAGGAGGTGACCAGGCAGGGGGCAGTGAGTGGGATGATTAAAGTGAATAATTAGTGAATAATTGAAGACTAAAATTTAATTTTTTAAAAAAGGAATCGGCTTTATTACTTGATTGGAAACATTTGATTCTCATGAAAAGCATTCACAATTGTTTCTGTCATTGTATCCATGTGAGTATTGATCCCTGCAGGAGGGCACCATCTGAGGATCTAGAGTTTTCACTGTGGGTGGAGGGGGGTGTCTATTTTAGATTGTTTATTTTTCTTTGAGCATCCAATCAAGAAAATACCATAAGTGGGAGCACCAGCTAGCAAAGTGACAAGTTTAAGTAAAATCATACCCTATCTGGAGCCTCCTTCCTTTAGCATGTTTGTCTCACAAGCTTTGTTCTTTAATCAAGGCTAAATGAAAAGACCTGTTGAGTGAACCCAGTGACCAACACTGGTATACATAGTGAATTCAAGGACCCAACTCCTTCTAAAGTTTGGTGGGTGGGTACAGCTTTTAGTGGCAAGTGGGGGAAACAGTTCTTCAGTTATGAATCTGTCCACTTGATTTAAAAAATGTGCTTTAATTAAGTCTTCTGCAAAGGAGACAGATGTTACTCTCGTGCTAAGGGACCAGCAGTAATATATAGGAAATGGTGGGAAAAAAATGAATTCAAGTACAAAGCAAAATTGCTAACAGTGCTATGAATGGAGACTCATGCAGCAGTTGGTAGGAACAAAAGAATAGATTTCCCTTCCTTTCCCTCCCCTTCCCCTCCTCCTTTCCCTATATTCCTAGACATTTAAATTTTAATAAATGTGACAGAGACTTAATAAGCTTCCTTATCTTGAATTCACTATGTATCATAGGCAGACTTTCAACCTGTAGTCTTGCTGCCACAGCCTCCAGAATAATAAAGATTATAGGTATTGGCTATCACACTCAGTGTACTAGGTACAGACCATTGGGGATTTTTAATTGTCAACAAACCAGACTTAGTTTTAAAGAAGTACCTGCCCATCAAACTTAGTGTCTGTTCTCTTAGCAAATGAAAGTTCATAGTCAACTTCTTATACTCGTTGGAAATTCTGAAAATCTTAAAACGTTTTTCACTGTATCTCTCCCTTTGCGGTCCATGCTCTGTGAACAGAATATCCACGTTATCAAATTTGAGGAGGACTCTGACTCCCTTCAAGCTTGCTGCAGCAGTGAGAAAGATAAATTGTGTCCAAAATGATAGTAGGATAGACACCAAACAACTAAGCCATCAAACTATTATTTTTAACTCTCACACACGCACTGTTCTCTCTTGAAAAGTAAAATACAATCATAATTTTTCTTCTCCAGAGAGAGTACATTTTCCTCTTCCAGAAATTGGTTCTGCACCAATTCTAGATATTCCAGTGTGAACAACCACTGACCCCAAAGATGGATGGGCTCAGTCTCAAAAGCTTGTCCCTGACTCTGAGCAGTGACCCTACATAATCTGGCCAAGCTTTTCTGGTCTGCAGGACATATGGAGACCTAATGCTGGAGTGAATTCCCACCAGTTACATAGACTTTATTTGTGCTGGGTCTGGGAGATCTAAGAATGCAAGATATAAAGTCCTTTCCATTCTGCAGAAAGTTTAATTAAGAGTAAAAGTAATTCAGCTTTGCTGGTGTGTTTCTTTGGCTTATATTACTTATTATTTCATTGTTTACTACCAGGAAAAAGGGGGAACTTTATTAATTTGTAAAGCAAACAACACACTATAACTCATTCTGACATTTCACACATACAGGTCAGTGTAGGGCTTGTTTGTTTGATTGATTGATTGAGTCTTCTGACTAATTGCCTTTCTTCCTCTTGTACTTCTGATTCCATTCTTACCTTCAAATAATCCACTTTCTTTTTTTTTTTTTTAAGATTTATTTATTTAAATGACTAAACTGTAGTTATCTTCAGACACACCAGAAGAGGCCATCAGATGGTTGTGAGCCACCATGTGGTTGCTGGGAATTGAACTCAGGACCTCTGGAAGAGCAGTCAGTGCTATTAACCACTGAGCCATTTCTCCAACCCCAAATAATCCACTTTCTTTTGTGTTTCATTACCATTTTTCTTTCATTCTCCCTCTGTTGAGTTCTTCACCTTTCATGGAGTGTGTGTGTGTGTGTGTGTGTGTGTGTAATATTATGTGACTATATTATGTAAAATATATATTTAATTAACTTGTAGTTGTTGACATATATGCAAGAGTGGCACAGCTTGCTCCTGTGATAGCTGTAGTTTTCCCAGCCTCCTCCAATTCCAATTTCATAGTGACTACAATAGTTTACATTCCCAACAGTAAATATAAGGGTTATCTATGCCAACCTGTATTGTTTTTTGTGAAAACTGAACTTTGAACTTAGAGGAGATTGAACAAGATAATACAGATGGAAAAATCTCATGGCTTGAGAACCAGGATTTAAAACAGGTGTTCTTGGGTACAAAGTATTTGCAATAAGAAAACTGAAGCTGATTATGGTATCTGAGTTGGGGGGTGGGGTAATGCAGTTGATCTGTTCCCAAGTTCATGTCAAGTCATGGTCCCTGCCACCACCCCTTGGGCCTAGCTCTGGCTACAGGCTGTGTAAGAAGATGCATTCCTCTGGGTAGGACTCCTCTCACAGTAACTGTGCTTCATGCCTCCTTAATGTGCTGGACTAACCTTTCTGAGAACCCAGATGTGTCCTTGTTCTCTCTACCATCCTTTTGGGAGTGTCAAATCTACATTGCAGTCTGCAAGTCTCTCTCCATCTCTCCTTTAACCTTCACAGGCATTTCACCCATAAATCTCTTGCTTGATTAACCCTGTATTGATGTCTGGCTTTTGGATGGCAGAAGCCAACATACTCAGGAAGGTAATATCACCTGAGAACTTTCATGCAGCTGGTCCTTGCCACAGCAGACACCCCGATCCATCTTGCTATATACCCAATATAATTTTTGGTCCATTAAACCTCAGTTCTTCCGTGAACCCATGCTGAGACAGTCCTGAGTGGAGATGATGATTACACTGTAGGCAGAGGAAAGATACAGCTGAGCCGGCAGCAGCTGCTTGCAGAAGAAGATAAAAGCAGATCCCTGGGGAAAGCCTGGACTAGGAAAGTCATACAGATGTTGAGCTAAGCTTGTGTTTCAAGCATTTCCCTCTCCTGTCTCATATCCTGAATCAGTAGAACTAGGGTGCCAAATATCAAGGTGTCTGTCACATGGAAGGACTAGGGATGAGAAATCAAGAACAATAGAATAAAAGATGACAAAAGCAATAACAGGGACCAAGAGCTCTAGCATATGCTGATGACTTATGTAAAGCAAGGTTATTAAGAAGTACAACATCTTATATACCATTTAAAGGGGGTGGGGGATTAGGGGACAACTGCTAAGGTCAACAGTTATGTCAGACAATGTTGGCAAAGAGGACACAGGATGCCTCAGACACTGCTGCTTTAGAACTGATAAACATATCCCAAGGGAAAAAGGCAGGTCCACAGAAACGACAACCTTGTCTCCTACAAGACCTTGACAAGTCTGTTCCTGGACAGGGACACAGAACTAAAGTTCCTTTTGTCCTTTCATGGGGAGCTCTGAACATCTAAGGTTGGTCTGGCTTCTCACAGTCCAGTTCTCTGTGAGCAAAATAAAAGTGTGGTGTGGCCAGCATTAGTGGCAAAGGACCTAGATTCAAGGTCAGAGTCTGCTATTTATTAGTGACAGGAAAGAAGATAATTGAAGTGAAGGAATTAAGCACTTAAGGACGAGGGATCCGAAAGGCATTTGTGACAAAGAGCTCACTATGTGACAAAGCTCTGGATTGGGTAGGATGGTCATTCCTACAGGAATTCCAGAGGCTCTGGTGGCTGAAGCACAGGCTGAACCGTTTAGAGAAGCTAAGGTAAGAGTAGAAAGGGGGCAGGACAAGCATACATTAGGGACTGGAGCGTGTGTGCACATTACACTGAAAAACAGGTGTGATTTGTTTTCTGGCATCGTAACAATTCCAGATAATTACAATCAGGTGTGAAGGAGTGAAACAAAAAGCTCTTAGTCACCCCTTACTCGTACAGGTTATTTAGGCTCAAGTGAAAGCAGCTAGAAAAGATGGGTATGGGCACTGGGATACCATTTAAAAAGCAATGACAAAGAAAGATGTTGGTATCATTTTGAATAAAAGGAAGTGACAAGAAAAAAATCCTGTATTGACTTAGGTGTTGGTGTCTGGTTGGGTACAGGACCAGCAAGACAATTTTCTAGATTTATAATGAGGGCAAGACTTGTTGCACTGGATATTGTGCTGTGCCTTCAATAATACATCAAATGTTGCTCTATATAGAGTAGATTCAGGCATAAGAAGCTAGAGGCTTACATCCCACATACCCTGGAAAGATGAGAAATTGTAATTTAGCTCACCTAACAGGGCTGGCAGAGAAGGAGGGAGCAGGTGTGTGCCCCTGAGCAGAAGTGATATTTTGGCACAGGAAGACTTTAAACTGGGGCTCCAGATCCATCTTGCTGACCTTGGACAATATGTTCTCCTGAGCAGAGGGGAAGAAATAAGGTCATTGGATAAAGGCCAGAGATGATGTAACAAAAAATCTCTGCCGATACTACTTTCCACTCTTGCTGACAATGATCAGAAAACGAATTAGAAAAGCAGAGAACTATTTCTATTTTATCACAGTCTGAAGAAGAAAATCAAGCTTAGCCTACTTCGTATCTTGCAAAGCCTACTGTGTGATGCAGTTACTGTTGATTTAGGGAGCTGAGCATTTCTTGGGAGACAAACATTAATCTAATCTTCACGGAAATAATTGGACACTGATTGGTCCTAGAAAGAGAAGATATATCACACAGTGACCATATCTAAGGGAATTCTTGACTTGATTAGATCAGAATTATGAACCTGTGCTGTCATGCCTGGCTTCTGTGTAGATTTGGGGAATTTAAACTCAAATGCTTTACCCACTGAGCCAGCCCCTCAGAAGAGAATTTTTAAAATGACACATAGTTTTAGCTTTGTGTGTCTCTGGTATGCCTGAATTTAGGTTACTATGGCTTAATTAAATAACATGAATCATTTAGCAGCTTTGCTTCAGTTCTAGTCATCACAGTATGTAAACTGTGGCTGATTTTAGCTTCACTGTAGCTCTTCAGTCCTCAGGACACACACACACACACACACACAGACACACACCCCAGATGTAAAATATAATCAAAGAAAATCTTATCACCTTCTCAAAGTCTATAGGCCTTTTGTCATCATTGAAAGCTGTCTTGGAGTATCTGATGTTCTGTTTCTCTGTTTTGTTTTTTGGTTTGTTGTTGTTGTTGCATTGTTTGTTTTGTTTCATTTGGAAGACAATAAAAGATATTGCCAAGGACCACCCTCAGCTTGGAGAGAGGTTCTGAGGAAAGGGTGTTTGAAAGTGGTGAAACAAATGACCTAAAGTCAGACCACAAGGTGCAAGCCGACGATGGCCTATGTTATACTCAACACAACTTTCCAGATAGCTCTCTACTTGAGACAGTTTTCTCTAGCAATTCTAAAAGAATCCTCTTTGGATAAATCATCTCTTGCTGTAGTACAACCAATTTAAACTTATCTCTGACTAGCTTACAAATAAATGAGACTCAGACAATGATTATTTTATTTGGCCTTGACAATTACTAAGGAATCACCCCTAATTTACTCTTCTATCTGCTGGCCTGGCTACTTCCCCAATGGTATACCCCAGATTCTTACTATTTCTACTGGCCATGTACTCATAGTTCCACTCTCCTTTTGACAGTTTTTCCTCCTCTGTCACCTTCTCTCTTTTTTTCTCCTTCTCACACAACCAGGTCACTCAAAACCAACCTACCTCTAATTCCTCCAATAATTGGCTGTGGCCAATTTTATTTAACCAATAGTTTTAAATCAAGGAACAAGATTTGCACAACAAAAGCCTAAAAATGTGAGAATACAGTCTCACTTAGACCTTTGGGTACGATATTATACTTTGGGTACGATATTATACTTTGGGTACAGAATTATACTTGCAGGCCAAAAGCCCAGTTTTTTATTTACATATCAATTCAGTCATTACCCAAGGTTCACTTTGATTATCCTATGAATCAACATCCTGTGACCCCAACCCTCTTAGAATGAGATAACAAGCATATTTGTTAACCTTGCAAAAGAATTCAGAGATCTGCTTACTTTTGTTAAACACAGACAATAGGCTGGCTGGGTGGGACCCTGACCTAAAATTACCACTCCTATCACAATTGAGCCTAGACTTATACTTCCTCTGTCCTAAGTTGACTCTGAACTCAGGAATCTTCCTACCTTTCTAAGCATAAACAAAATACTTAGCTGCTTGGGATCTTGCTCTGAGATCACCACACCCTAAATATGTTTATCTCCTTCCTTAGAATCTCTCTGACAAGCTGTCTCATAGTACCATTGTCTCTGTTCTTTTAGGTCTCTGAAGCTTCTTATACAATTCATATTGCATCCTTATATTTTGCATAGTTGAGAAATTATATATTTTTGAACACATGTTCTCAGAGTTCTTTCCCACAGACTTAAAGACTACCCAGAAGGTCTCAGTGTTTGCCATTTTGCTGAGACATTAGCCACACCCTCGGCACCTGGATAGGTGATGTCTGTGATTACCATGGAGTCATTAACCTTAGCAGAGAGGACATTACTCAAAGTAGGAACATGAAAATATATACATTATTATAAAGAATTATGCCAACAGCAACCATCAACACTTATGGAGGCCCATGCCCTGCTGGCTCTGTTCCAGTGGCAGGAATCATGTCTGCTGTCCCCACCATGGCCACACCAGACAGAGCAGTAGGTAGCTACATTGCCTCTGTATCTTCGAGAGGCAAACCCATACAAGAATCAGATGGTTGATTTCATGGGGAGTGACCAGCAGAAATTAAAAGGCATCAAAGCCATAGTACTGGAAATAAAAATAAAAATACTAAAGTAAAAAGAAAAAATAAATAAATAGAAATGCAGCTACAAAAGATGTTGCAAGCTATGGAAGCTTTTACTATAGGTAAGTGTGTGTATTTCAGGGCCCTAAGTGCAGACAAATAATAACAACTTCCTAAATGAAGAAGAGTATCATATAGGAAAAACCAACAGTTACCCTAATGAAACTAAGGCAAACAAACAAACAAACAAAATTCAAAACCTCACATGAAAGGGCTTTTTAAAAGTATTCCACCAGAAGGGGCAGGAGAGATGCCTCAGCAGTAAGCACATGTGGTTGTTGCAGAGGACCTGGGTTCAAATCTCAGCACCCATGTCAGGTGACTGACAACCACCTGTAACTGCAGCTTTGAAACACCCTATTCTGGTCTTCTCTGGCATTCATATGAACTTGCACAGATTCATCCATAGATACATAATTAACAATAAAATATAATCTAAAACAATATATCACACAATATAATCAGCAGCTTATCCAAGAAAAGGCATATAAACATTCTACAAGCCATGTAGAAGATACATTATAAACCTGAATATATCAAATACTAACTTAAAATGTCACCTGATGTATCTTCCAAAGGAATAAGATAATTTAATTCTTTAGATAACCATGAAGGAAATGGATATTCTTGTTTTTGTTTTAAATTTTCTTATCTGTCTCAACCAATGATAAGCATTTAACATTCTCTAAAGCAGTTTAAAAGTCATGCATAGACTATGTATGATTTTTACAATTGATTGATGGTATGGCTTTAGTTTGATCTATTTTCTATTAAAAAATCTCTATGCTATTATGCATAGGTAGGACTACCTGTGCTGTTGTATGCATGTACACATATGAATGTACATTCCTATGTGTGTGTTCACATGAATGTTGTATACACATGAGTACTGAACAGAGATTGACACTGTATGTCTTCCTGGATCACTCTCCACTTTATTTTTTTAAACACGTTCTCCCATAAAACCTGGGTAGACTGATTGGGCATGGAGCTCCAGAGATTTCCCCGTCTCTACACTCCCAGTCCATGCTGGGATTATACATGCTTGGCTTTTAATGTGTTATGTGCCTGGACTTAATGTGGGTTCTGATGAATCCAATTGAAATCTTTAAGCTTGGACCGGCAAGCACTTTAGAAACCGCGACATCTTTTTAGCCTTGCTATTTGTTTTTGTACTCATGTTCATTATAGATAAAAACATGCACTAATGCTGAACATGTATCTTGAACTGTGGATGGAAAGCATATGTTTTTATGTAACTGCACAAAGAACAACACAAAAAAACAGTGTGCATCCCAGAAGTGTCCTTTGTAGCAAACCCCATCCCCATCGACAAGTCAGAGTTTGCCTTTTAACACCATAGGATGGTTTCTTAACTCTATGGCAACATGAAGGTTCATTAGGGTACTCTACTATGTCTTCACTCTACATAACATTCACATAGTAATTAAAGTTGTTTTCTCTGGCTACAGTTCACTCGTTTTCACAACTATAAAGAATTCTATTGTACAAATATGTCTCAATTTGAAAAATCCATTGTTTGACTGTTGATGAACATGTGTGTTGGTCTCAGTTCGAGGGATAGTATAAATAATGCTTCAATAACTATTCTAGGGTATGTGTTTGGTGTACATTTCCACAGTTTGCATTCAGTGTGCACTTAAGAGTAGAACATGCTGGCCATAGGTTCATGCACATGGTTCGGCTTTTAGTAAATATGTTCTTCTGGTTTTCCTAAGTGATTCATTTCAACTTGCACCCACCTAAAACACAATGCCACATTAACACAGACATTTAATATAGTTAGGGGTAGTTTAAGCTACCTATTTTGGTTTTATAAGCCATTCTGTTGCTTTTACTCTGACAAGCCATTGTGGCCTTATTTACATTTCTCAATGAGTAATGAAATTAAACACTTTCTAACATGCCTTGGGCTGTTTGAATATATTTCTCTGTGAAGCAAATTTCCTTATACTGTGTGTTTTAAAATGAGATTATCTGAAGGCGGTGGATGTGTCTCAGCTGTAGAGAGTTACTGAGCATGCTTCAGGCCCTGTGCTCAGTCTCTAACACAGAGAGTAAAATTGGATTATTTGGATTTCACATAGATTTGCTGAATTCTTACATTTTATGGATATAAATCCTTTATTGCTTATTTTATCTCAATTACTGTTTTAAGACTCTGTGCATGAAGACTTTTAAAGAACGCAGATCCTCGGTCTACTGTTGTGATTTATGTCTGTGCACATCTTTATTATTTCTTCCTTTCATCCTGACATAGTGTCAACTTGCTGTATCCTATGCAAAACTTCTTGCATTGCATTTTTCTTTTGGGGTTTGCATTTTTAGACAGAATTTGACAAAATCCAGGTTGACATTAAACTCGACAATCTGAGTGACAATGACCTTAAACTTAGGATCCTCCTATCTCCACCTCTGAAGGGCTGGGATTACAAGCATGCACCATCATATCTAATTTTATGTGGTATGGGATTGAACTTAGAGCTTCCGTTCATGACAGGCAAACACTGTACTAATTAAGCTACATCTCCAGCCCTTAAGGTGTAGTTGCTGTTGCTGAGTTTCCATCCTCTCAAACATAATTACACTCTCTATTTCACTGTGCTTATGACTTTAATTCCGTCTGCATCCTATAATTCTGATTTTTGTTTCGTTGTTATCATATAGCCTAAAGCGTTTTCTATTTTCTGCTGTTGCTCTTCATTTTACCATTGCCTAAACTGCTAAACATCTAATTACTAATAGCTAATTTAATTCTACAGCCAGAGGGAATATGCTATGTGGTTTTCATCTTTTGAATTGAGTTAATTCGTGATTTTTGGTTTGAATATATATTTATCTAACACTTTAGAATCTTATTATCATATTGGGCTTTGTATATGTCTCTTAAATATTATTTTTTATGTTTTTGTGAGTATGTGCACATAAGTGCTATTGCCCATAGAGGCCAGAGAGATTGTTGGATTCTCCTGGAGTTTTAGTTACAAATCACTGTGAGCAACCATGTAAGAGTGCTAAAAGCCACACTCAGGTCCTCTGTAAGACTGAAATGCTGTTTTAACCACTGAGCAATCTTTCCATACCCTTATGGATGCTCTTACCAACACCCTGCATGTGACATATGGGTCTTTTATTTTGTTCTGTCCATTGTCCACCTCTTTCATTGAGTATTTCATTTTTGCCTACAGATCAATAGTTCTTTTAAAAACATGCCTTTATTTTTTGTATATGAGTATTTGACTGTATGTATGCATTCCTGTACATGCATGATGCCACAGAGTCCAGAAGAGAGCATCGGGTCCTCTGGAACTGGAGTCACAGGTAATTGGAACATGCTTTGTGGGTGCTAGGAACTGAACCTGAATCCTCTATAAGAATAGCAGGTATTCTTCACTGCACAGCCATCTCTTCAGTCATCGCATCTATATTGTTTCTGTTTATCTCCATTCATGCTTCTCTGAAAGTCAGTGTTGTGGTCAATCATCACTGCAACATCACTTGGTTTAGCATGTTCTATTTTACAGGGCATTTATTTTTTCATATTTTGAGCTTTGTTGAATTTGCATATCAGGGATGCTCCAGTACGGACCGCAGTATTTATTTTGAGAATTCAATTAGACAGTTTTATTGCAGAATGTACACATTTGTTCTATTTCTCTTTGATGAAACTGCAGATACACAAGCATACTCTTTTACAACTTATCATTTTGTTTTTCAGTGACTATTATAGTAAATATAATAACATAGTAATCTATTAAGTCTAATGCAAATTAGAAATTTTGCCTCTATTTGTGTTTTTGAAAACATGTTGCTATGTAGTCCATGATGGCCCGAATTTTACTGTGTAGGTCAGATAGGTCTCAATCTCACAACCTCCCAGTTTCCAACTTCTTTTACAATTACAAGCATGTACCATCACCAAGAGCAGTTAAAAATTTTGCCACGTTGATTTCAGAATGATTGCTTATGTCTGTAGTCCTGGCTCCCGGGATGCTGAAGCAGGGTACTTAGCACGAGTATGGAGTTTCAGGCCAGCCTGGGTCACAGAATGATACCCATACCCTGTTTTACAAACAAGGAAAAAGCCAAAAAGAAAGAAAGAAAGGAAAGCAGTTTCTCCCACCATACTTTTACTACAGTGTGTCATATAGCCCCCTCCGGACTTTGGTTTATTTTATAAAGTTGGAGGTGCAAAGTTTTGATGCATATGGTTGATTTTTTTTTTAAAGTCCCACTAATGTGTCAGTAATAACTATAAAACAGAACATAGCAAGTTGGTGCAAAGTGTGCTGTGAATTATAATGTTATTGAGGGAAAAATGCACAAACTACTAGGTAAGTAAGACAGGGAATGAAAAAACAGGATAAATAAGATTAAATAAGAAAAAGATGTCAGAGAAAAGGAATAGAGAAGAACATTATGGAGGAAAAGAAAAAAAGGCAAGAGATTGGAATAAAAAAAGAGGGAAAAGTGGGCTTCATAATAATGAGAAAACATAAAGACCATTAAGAAGAATGTAGAAAGGGAGAGAAAAGGTATGAATAGAAGAGCTTTACAAAAAAATACAATGAAGCGAGTATTAAAAATGAAATAAAAAAAATAAAGGCACAGTACAGGGACAAAAATAGTGGAGGGTTGAATAATGAAACAGCTTTTTCAAGGGCTCCTTTAAAATGGGAGTTTCTAGTAATATGCTTGGGGAAGGTATCCCCTGAGTGTGTATAGTTATCTTTCCTCTGGTCTATTCTGTGTTGCTCATGTTTTCCCAAATATCTGATGTCTGAAAAGGCATCTTGACTTAATAGCTTTCCTTTGCCTATCAGGAACCTCACTTAGCTGTGTTGTTTGTGACCTGGGCAGGTGCTTACTTTCTAGAGACTCCCTACACACCAAGCGTGGCATAAACATACACACACACACACACACACACACACACACACACACACACACATATATATCTGTATCTGTACAGGCAAAGTACCAGTGGTCATTCTTTCTACCTAATCCTGCACATAAGCTTAAGGGATGGAGTCATGGTTATCAGCTATTATGCTTGAGCAGGTACGTGACTGGAGGGGTAAATCCACCTACTGACCTTGAACTTAAGGCTCTCACACACCAGAGTTACTGTCAGTTGATAAACTCTGTTCCAGATCATCAAGAGTGAGACCGACTTTTGTGCCCTTCAGTGTAGCTGCTGAACTTTCTGTCACCTAAGCTGTCTGTTTTATCAGCTTCTGTGACCTTCCAGATCTGCACAACTGCTTACACATCTGTCTCTCACTATGGAGCTGTGGAAGGTTAAATCCAACTCCCTAATATGTAATTAGATTGTTCCCAGTATAGGTCAGTTTTAAAATAACAGGTTCCCCATCAAAGATGGCACCTGGCCACTGACCTCTGAGTCACATAGAGTGATACATCAGATTCCTCATCACTACTGAATCACCTCCCTGAGACTCACAGCAAATGGATTGGAGACTTGTGAGGTCTTATACTGAGGATACGGCTGTCAGGCTCACATCTGGGATGCAAGTACTGCTTCACCTCCCCATGGCTGGAGAAGTGCTTAGCTGCAGCTCCATCCACCTTGACTTACTGCTCTGTAGGATACTGCCATCTTGTCTCCGTTTTTTTCAGTTGTTCTATTACTATTAATATGAATATCTCGAGCTGTTCTTCTCTTTATCTCTTCAGAATACTGCCTATTTGTTTCTTGTCCTTACCTGATTCTTCTTCTTTCCAGGTGCAGCCTCTAGACTTTGTATTTTATTATTATAAAATAATATAGTTTTCTCTGTTTGTTATACATGGAATATTTCATTAGTGCTATCCACATATTTGTCACTCTATTGCTCTCCATTCCCTTCTGCACTGTTTCTGGTTTCATTTGAGACCATATTTCTTAAAGACTGCTTGTAAGTTTTCATTCTTTGAAAGTGACATTTCATGTTGTTGTCCTCATTATATGGCTCTTCTTACACCTTTATTTTCTGTTAATCTTATAATCATATGCCAAGGAGGTAATTGTTCTTTTTCGATTCCCATCAGTTCTTGATCCTGTGGGTTACTTAGAATGCCTTATTGTTTTCTCTGTCCCGGGACATCACATCCCCCATCTCTATGCTTTTAATATTGTTTCTGCCTTATTTTCTCTCCTACTAGAACCTTATAAGGAGGAAACAGGTCTTTTAGCTGGTTTGAATACATTTTTCAAGCTGTTTTGATTTTTTTTTCTCACAAAAGTAAGAATGATCAAAAAACCCAAACCAAGGAACTTTTCAGGAAAATATCTCTGTGAAAAATAAAGAGAAAAGTGTAATAATAAAATAAATTTTAAAATGAAAATTTAAAACCACATTCACTAAAGCTAGTTCATGAAAGCTGGAAGCCTAGAGCACATCATGTCACTTGCAGGCAGATTAACAGATAGGGGAGTACCTTTTCTCTGTAGTTCAGCTGGTCTAAGAGTTTTCTATTCTAAGCAGTTTGGGTTGCCTGACAGTGTCTCTCAGTGGTCCTTCCTGTGTATGTATACTTAGGGAGGGGGGAGCCTAGTGAATCTGGTCAGTTTGAGGAACTTCCTGAAGCCTTTGAATTGTTTACTTCCTGAGCTTAATGAGCTTCCCAGTAGGATGGAATGTGTCACTTCCCCTTAGAGCAATTTGTGTCTCCTTGGCCACCACCATGTTCCGGCTCTATGTTCCCATACTAATGGCGGCAGAGGGCAGAGGTGCGAGCCTGGGAGCACCAGCCCTGGCTCCACTAGATGTTACCATAGCTGCTGTCTCTGCCAGTCAGCTCTGTGGAGTCCATGGCTCTAAGTATGGCTCTTGAGCCAACTCTGCCACTCTCATAATGCTCGGCTCAACCACAGACAATATCTGCCATGCTCATGGTACCCGGTAGAATAAAGACTATTAATGCTTAAGATTATCCAATGGATTTATATATTAGCAAATACTCAATGTACAAGATGCCCACAAAATTAGAATTGTAAACCCCATTACCTAACCTTGTTATAAGTAACTGCTAAAGACATGAGGGTAACATCTCCTGCCATCTTTCCTCTCCTCCTTTTTCCTCCTTCCTCCTTCTCTTCCTTCTCCTTCCTTCCTTCTCCCAACTCCTAGCTCCACCTACCTTTTCTACTTCCCAATTACAGAGCTCCACTGCAAATACAATGGGCCGGAAATGTTCCTGCAACGTTTCTACTTCTTAACATGCTAGTAAATGTGTCCAGAGTACAAAAAGATCATAGCAAGCTCTGTCTCTAACAATGAAACATGCACAATCCACTATCTGGGTAAGGAATAATATTGTGGCCAGTAAGGGAGGCAGCTGAAATCTTGTCTCAACCCTTTGATTCAATGTTTTGGGCAGAGGTGGTTTTCTTCCATAGACTTCACCTCATACAGTTAGCTCAGAATATCTTAAGCATTCAGATTCTACTTCATTCCTTTTCACTCCTGTTGCTTTCTTCGCCCAATGAGAGGACAGAAAGTGGGATTTGAAACATTCATTATCTGAAAGTACCGCTGTGCCTGTCTCTGAGGAATCAACTTACTGAAAGCAATTTAGCGGTGAAAGGCTCTTCCACATCCACACATCCACAAGGAGTTAGTTTAGCATTTGCATGCAGGAATCCCAGCATTTTTTTTTTTTTTTTTGCTGCCTTGTAATGATATGTTGCTTATTTACAATCATACAGATTGCATGCTACAGTCATCCATTAGTTCTTTATAATGAATGTGCACACCTGGCAACTCTCAGCCCCAATCCTCTGCTTTCATTGGCTTTCTGTCAGTCATTAGAGATGGTGCAGATAGAAGGGAGAAAGATAATGTTTGTCAAAGGCAGAGCCCTAATGCAGGTGGTGGCAGGATTTGTGTTTGCACCTGGGCCCATTCATTTTTTTCCTTTCTGATTTTAAAGTATGAGAAGTTGTGAATCAAAGGTCATGCCTCTTTTTTACATCTTTGATTCTCTGACAAACCGTTACTTTCTTGAGCAATAGAAGTGTATTAGCTCACTATCTCTCTCTCTACAGCCACCTTGTCTGACCAAAAAGATCAGATTGGCTCACCGCTTCATTGATATATAATTCCATTCTGATTGGGAAATCACAGGTTGTCAGTGTCTCTGCCTGTGACTGTCAAGGGGTAAGGAAGTAGCTTTTCTCGTGGCATGGGTCGAGAGATAGGGAGTTATATCAAGGACACCACTATATCTACTTTATTCTTTCCAACAGGTTCCACCCTATGAAAACCTATAGCAGCCTTTAAGACAATGCTATAAATTGAGGATTGAGAATGAAAAATGTGAGCCTACGAGTAACATTTCAGACTGAAACCATACCAGGAAGCTAGGTGTGAAGCTGGGAGTGCTGGCTGTATCTACTGTCTACCATGAGATGTTCTTTCAGTGAGTACTAGGTTATATTCAATTTTGCCTCTCTCAAGAATGTAAAGTTATCTGCGAAGTTACTTAAGCACCCAAACTTAGGTTTCTTTAATAGCATTGTTCAATTAGTTCAGGAAGTCAAATTATTTCTATGAATTTTTTTCTTTATTTTTTGTTTTGTACTTTATTCTCCTAAAATATTTTACACCCCTAAGATACTTTATAACTCCCAAATACTTTACAATGCCAAGATCCAAGATACTTTATACCCCCAAGATACTTAGGGATCATATTGTGTGTGTGTGTGTGTGTGTGTGTGTGTGTGTGTGTGTGTGTGTGTTGTTATCCTATGCTACATAGAACATATACAATATAAGATAATGTATAGCATATAGAATAATTCCATATATAGGACATAGAATTATATATAAAAAAGACAGAGAACAACGGGATAGCTAAAGGCTTATCAGCTACATTTTTACATATAACTCTTTACCATCTACCTCATAAAAAGTTAAATTAATTAACATTTGTAGGTATGACTGTTCATTTTCTACTTCTCTAACTTTAAGAATAATTTAAGATCATGAAGAAAATAACTTTACTTTACAATAAGTTAAATGCTTTCTTTAAATTGATTTTCCATCTATGTAGTCCAAACTTAGGATAGCAGGTACAAATCAGAGGTCGAATAATAACACCAAGTGTAAGGTCTTTGACAATCTCTTTTGTTACTGTGTATCTTAACTATTTAAAATATGAAGACTAAAGAGAGGAATATTTCAGCTTTGGAGAAATCTTTCTTTAATACAGAGATTTGTGCAGGATTTTACAGGTTTTAGAGCTATTTATTTAACATAGTACATTCCAAATAACAGCAGGATCTGCCCACATGTATGTAGGCATTAGGGGAAAAAATGCAGAATTTCCCAAAGGAGTCTTGTGGTCTGCACCTGTAAATATCTGCTTGAGTCATACACAAAAATAGAAAGAGCAAATGAGAGAGTAATCGTGTTTTACATATTCTAATTAAAATATTAGAAGAAAGCCAGGTGTGGGTGGCTCCTGCCTGTTAACCCAGGACCTGCAACACTGGAACAGAAGTGTCACTGGTCGGTGGGATCTGGGCCAGGTGTTTTGAGATTCTTGGGCTCTTATTCAAAGAGTTGGAATAAAAACAAAGTAGATTTTTAGTAGAAAGGCAGATATATTCAAAAGCAAACATTTATTATAGTCTGGATCTAAAAGAAATATGCTATCATGAGTGACAGTGAACTACATGAGTGAACATATTCAAGGGCCCTAGATTATTGCCTGTGACATTTTTCATAGAGTCTAATGAAAGGAAGTGTTGGCTACTAAACATGTAGATGAGGTGTTTCTCCATTTTCTTTTTTTCTGTTGTTGTTGTTGGTTTTTTTGTTGGTGGTGGTTTTGTTTGTTTGTTTGTTTGTTTGTTTGTTTTTCAAGATAGGGTTTCTCTGTGTAAGCCTAGCTGTCCTGGAACTCACTCTGTAGATTAGGCTCGCCTAGAACTCCGAAATCTACCTGCCTCTGCCTCCCAAGTGCTGGGATTAAAGGCATGTGCCACCACTGCCCGGCATTTCTCCATTTTCATCAAAAGTTTTCAAGTTCTCAAACCTTTACTCAATGTCTTTTCCTATTTTCTGATTTTAATCTTATAAATACCCTATTCTTATATAGGTATAAGATGTAAAACAGAAAATCCTCCATAGCAATTCATATAGAGGATACAGTTATTGCATGTGCATCCACAACCAATGTAGGCTGTGCATTCCTCCCCATGAACCTGGACACGAGTGGAATACAATTTAACAGAATCTTGATTACTTAGGAAATAAGAAACTTCTTCCATTATTCAGAGTAGGGTATGAATGCAGCTTGATGCACATATTTGTGGGGTGTAGTGTTCTAGATCTCTAAAAAGGTGAGGTGTGTTGTTCAGAGTTGAATATGTATTCAAAGAATTTACGGGTTAAGGCCTCAGGCTGCCAAGTACATTATTATAAGGGAGCTGTGTGATAAGTCATATGTTGATAAGCTATTCCCTGTGCTTGCCAGCTTTAGGAGGATTGTCATGAGTGTCAGACAGGTGTGGGCCATAAGTTAAAACCCTGCCTCAAAAATAAATAAATACAGAGGCTGTTAGAAGAGAACTATAAACCCACAGAAAGAGTATAATATATGAGAAGGGTCCATAAGTTTATAATTTAAAAAGCAATGGACTGATGGTAAACAATAAGACTAATTCTAGAGCACTGGCACATTGTAGCATGCTTTAGGACAAAGGCCTGGATTGAGATGCAGGACACCTGCGTTCTTTGGGCCAACAGAATGACCTTGGGCACAGTTCTTCAGATGCGGAATCAAAGACCAAATTATCCATTTAAAGAGCATGATTCTTCTGTGAATCTTTGTAACATCAATCACAAGAAAATTTGGCTTTCATAACTATGTTCTATGTATATTTTATATCTGTATTCAGTTTGTTTGCAGAACATTTTATGAATAAATAATTACAGAAAGCAAGTACCCAATGCAGTTTAGATATTGAAATTGAGGCCAGCTGAACATGAAGCCCAAAGGAAGTGACTAAAGAATGGATTGTAATGGTTACTCATTATCTATTCAGCTCTTGATTAGCTTTGGATCGATGCTGCCAAGTATGAGACAGAGACACATGGCAAGCAGATTATTGTGGGACTACCTAGAGTTATTGGTCTCATTAATTTATATAATAAAACTATACCTATCTCAGCCTGATTATTTTTAGAACATTAGAAAATAGAATAGAAAAGCATTCATCTAATGCCTGACTTCAGATGAAAATAATCTTACTGTAGAAATGAATAGAATAAAAATATAAAAAATAAATATACACATTAAGGAAACAGAATTTTACATACTTTCAAACATCTCTTTACTCAGCTTAAACAAGACTTTACTCAATTTGTACAAATATAATGGAAACAGTACTGAGATAAGCACCATGATCTTTTAGTCCTTTTTTGTATACTCAGCACCTAGAAAATTAGGAACATGAATAAACATATTATAATATCCTGAAAATTGTTTATTCTACATGACAGCTCTTTTACAATTTAGTTGCTGTCTTGTATGTCTTCTGTATATGCAAATACTTCGAAAGATACACCCAAAAGTATGACTGACTATTTTACTAGTCATTTTTAATCAAGTTGGTGTTCAAGATCAACCATCATGGATTTCATCATAACTTGCATACACAAATTTTATGCACATATCAATATGTATGCACAGCACATATGTTTATATGTTTCCATATATGCATGTAATATACTAGCATACGTGAATGAATTCAAAATAGCATAATGGTTATCAAAAAATATATTTGTATGTTGTATTCATGTCTTAGAACACTTCCTTAAAAATATATACATATCTATCCCATGCTTTATGATAGCTGAGATACTGAAAATTCATGCATATTATAATGTACTTAATGCTTAATTTAGAGATTTAGGGATGAGATACAATGAGACTTACCCTATTTGTGGTAGTGTGTCAACTGGTGTCATTGTACAGGTCTTGTTTTACATAACCATATTTTTGAGATTTTATGGGTGCCATATGCAGCTTCATTGAGATAGATAGAAGACACTATTCTGAAGCAGATGTCCTGGTCTTCTGCCTCTTACAATCTTTCTGTTTTGCAGAGTACCTTGAGCCTTATGGAATGCATATGTAGCAGTTGAAGTTAGGAACCCTTACAGTATGTTGTACCCTGTATTTTGACCAATTATGGGTTTTTGTAAGTATTAGCTGCTGCAAAAAAGTTTCTGTGTTAAGATGTGAGAGCTACCACTACCTATCAGTAGAAGGGAAAGTTTTGAGAATGGAATTCATGGCTGCTGCAGAAGTCTTCTAGTCACTTATTATCTAGTCCCAAGAGGTCAGCCTTAAATGCATATACACATGAGCAACACTGAAAGGACTCAGCCGGCTGCATGTGTGTTGTGCTTACATGTAACAATAATAAAAGAACAGTTATTGAATTTCAGGTGAGTGGACAGAAATGGAAGGGTTCCAGGGGGACATGAAGGGTGCAAGTAATGTGAACAGAGTACAAATGTAGAAAATTCTGAATACAGTTTGGATAAAAATAAAACTTACATAAACAAAAATAAAAACATATTTATTACTCATTGAATGTTTGTTTCAACAATATTGGAAACAACATCATTCTAAACATTGCTGTGCATTTATAGGAAACATGAAATCAAATGCCTAGTGGTGAATTAATCAAGTAAAATTGACACTCATTTGATGATGTGTTAAATATGATTATGTTGCCATGCAGGAACATCTTACCAGTTCATAGTAATTGAGAGTACCATATTTTGAGACATACAAAACTCTTTTGAAATGTTTCTACCATGAAAATAAAAAGTGTTCTATTCCTATATTGAAAACATAGCTCATTGACAGTTTCTGGCTGCAGCATCTTGATCATGCCCAGGACTTCTCTAGCAGCTGGCCTTCTGGCCCTCTGGCTCTTGCAATCTTTCTCCTTGCTCTTCTACAGTGTTCCCTGAGCCTTAGATATAGCCATTTTCATTGTAGATGTACTGATTATGTTGGGTAACTGTGGACATTTATTCTCTGCATTTTGATCGGTTGTATACCTCTATAATAGCCTGTCTGCTGCAAAATGAAACCTCTTTGAGGAAGGATGAGAGCTACATTTACAGGTAGTCAATGGCTACTGGAAGATGAAGATTCAGTTTTTTCCAAGGACAAGACCCTAGGTTATCTAGTCCTAGGTGGTCAGCCCTAAGCATGCATACCTATAAAGCCACATTAAATCGCTTTATATAACACACACACACACACATACACACACACATACACACACACACACGTAATATATATATATATATATATATATATATATATATATATATAATCACAATTATAAATGAAGAAGAAGAGGTTTTGAATTTGGGAGGAACATCAAGGGATTTGGAAGAGAAAGGGGAAGAGGTAGAGATTTTGTAATTACACAACTTATATGTGAAAGTCTCAAGAAATTAAGTTTCAAATGTGCAAAAATCTATAAAATTATTGTGAGTTCATCCTCATGACTTCTTTCCTTATTTATGGGCATCCTTCTGGCCTAAAATATAATGCTTCCCTGCTCAGAAGCTCTGTACTTGTCAATCATAACTTGTCAAATCTGCCTGTGCCCTCGACTACTTGCCACCAGACCCTGCATGCCTTTGTGGGTTGGAATCAGTAACACAGACTCTGGGAGCAGGTGAGTGAGAAACACCTCAGGCTGCTGCAAGCTCCTTTATTACCCCACTGGTCCCAAGAAAGCATCTCTTCTAAAGCAAGAAATCAGTCCCCATTGGCTGGCATTATCTGTGTCAGCAATCTTTGATCTCTCAGGCAGTCCTCAATTAGGTCTTCCTGTAAGAGATGCCTTTGTGGCTGTGTGGCCACCGGCATTTATGTAGAAGTGGCCTCCACCATTCCTCCTACAATCAAGGACTGTGTTTACCTACATTCTGCTTCAAGTCTAAAGGAACAAGTCTGTAATTAATTTGCTTGAACTCAATCTGCATGATGTAATCTCAAATGTCTTGGGAAATGGTTCCCACATCATACCCTTTTCTCAGCCCTCATGCTGAAGGGAAAGAGTGTTTGCAAGGGGCAGGGCAGGGGTGGGGTGGGGTGGTGCTTGGACTTGCAGAAGAATAGGGTTGCTTCACCTGTCTTGATTCTAAGTTACTCTGAAGCCAGGCCTCTGAGCAACACCTGTTGCTTAGAGTGGGAGATTAAGTAAAGAAGTAATTGCTAGGACTCCTTTCTCTCTTACTCAGAAGCTTCGCCTCTTCTTTCCTGGCTGGAGGGAGGTTCAAATCGATAAACTTTTATTGAACCAGGAGAAGAGAGTCACACTCTCAGAATAAAACATTCTTACACAGGCAAATGTGCATAGAAACATACATTGTTTCATACATTCTTGCAGGGCCTGGCTACTAGTCTCATACTTATATATTTACACACATGCATTTACACTTACATATGCAATATGGTGCAAAAGCCCAAGCATCAGTGCAGAAAGAACTCATTCATTCTGGATAAAAAATATGCTTCAACATTTATTGTATAGAGAAAGAAAAAGCTTCTACCTTTTATCGCTAAATGAATTAAATGACCTGTCTCATTGTAAGAAAAGCCTGCCTGCTGCTTTCTGCTCTCTATGTAACTCCTTCTTTTCTAGTCTAGTCTCTTTTCTCCCTAGCCCTGCTCTAGTTTGCTATGTTCTGCTGTCTGTCCTGCTTCCTCTTTTCTTTTCTTTTATTCTCCTTCTGTATCTACTTCTTTCTCCTGACTGCATAATTCTCCTTCTGCATCTACCTAATTCTGTTCTTTTCTTCATTTCTTTTCATCTTTTCATCTCATCTCTGTAAATGGTTCTGTCCTATTCTCCTGCCTCATTAATTCTGTTCTCTCTTCCTGCCGCTGAATGTTATCATTCCTATTTTTTTGTACCTTTTCAGGAGAATAGATCACATGCTATTCCAAAAGTTGACAACATGTTGAAACATAAATTAGAATCATAGATTGAACAAGAAGTTACAACTGAGATGTTTACATGTGTTTCCATTAAGACTAGTTGTCTAACTGGACATCTGTCACTAGCTCCACAGGTTGATGGAGAGTCTAAAACTGTAATTCGTAGGTCTAAGTTAACATCGAAGTTTTGTATGGATATTGACACCAGTCAATATTTATCTCCTGTCCTTGCACCTACCGTAAATTGTTCATCCCTTTTTTGACCTTAGTTAATGGTTTTATGGCCTAAAGAAACGTATTCCTAAATTGTAAATATGTCTTCTATCTCAGCACAATTAACTCATGACATGTGAAGACTGGCAGAGCTCTAATTGAAGTCTTTATTATAAATGTCTTAATAATTGCTAGTATAAATTTAGGAGTTCTTATAAAAATCATCATTAGACATTAAGAAATCATCTATTTGTATAGTGTCACGTTGAGACAGGACAACTTTGTTGATCTGCAGAAAATCTGTCCAATAGGGTAGGCTAATGCCCAGGTGTAGGAAGCCGCTGTTAGCAGTGGCTATACATTTGCATTTCCAAGATGGCGCTGGCCGCGTGTCTTCTCCAGATGTAAACAATTATCTGCGCAGTTGCTAGGCTGATAGGCGTGCCAAAGTCACTGCCAATCCCGAGGCATAATATTGGGTGGTGCGCGAACAGCCAATCAGAAGTGAATACGTCACTCTAGATTGTACTTAAGCCGGACCCCTTCCTCAGCTCTCCCCTTCCGCGCCTCTCCGCGTTTCCCCACGTGTGTGAGAAAGATTAAAGCCTCGTTTTGCAGTAACTACCTGATCTCTGTGTCTCGTGCTTTCTTCCCCACGGATGCAAGGCTCAGGGGGGCGCGTTAGACCTAGGGATTGTCATATTAATTTAGTAATAAGAGGAAAGGCATATCAATAGCAGGAATCAAATCCTGGGATGTCATCCCTTGGACCTTGCCAGCAAGGGCTCCTTCATTGCAGACCTCAGTCCATGATGAAACCATATCAGGGAGATTACCTGCTAACCTTTAGCCACTCCTAGATGGCTTTTGATAGGTGGGCTTTGCAGATTTGTCATAGCTCTAAGAAATGGAGTACTCCGCACTAATCACTTCCCACTCTGTCTTAAGTCCCAAGACTGTCAAAATCTAATTTCTATAGCTCAGACTTGTCACAAGCCACCAGACGAATATGGCTGCATGGATCCTCTCATCTTTTTGGATTCTTGCCATTGATTAGATTCAAGTCCGGTAATTTGTCTGTAATGTCTAAAATGTTAGATTTCTTTAAACACACACACACACACACACACACACACCCCAGTAGTTTTTAACCAGCATTTTCTACTGTTAGTAAAAGTTGGTCTAAATACTTATCTTTCAAATTAATAAGAGAAAATATTTTCTTTGTTGTTTAAGCATTCAGCTATTTTTCATTCCTCTGGAACTTTTTGTGCTTCATGGTGTGGTTTACTCTGAGCCATCTCCCGTTTTTCTATCCCCTCATTGCTTACTATTTCACTGTTGTTTGCTTGTGCCCACACAGCTCTGGACTCTGTTCCCCCAGCACAGTCATGGCTCTTTGCATCCATGGCTTCTTCTTTTTTTTTTTTATCTGCAGTAATATGTTCATGCTACTTTTCTTTTAAAGGATATAATGGTTTATTTTCTTTATTCATATGTGTGTGCATACATGATTTTATGTGCCCCACATTCATGCAGATGCCCATAAAGTCCAGAGATGATCAAATCTCCTGGAACTGCTGTGACAGGTGGCTGTGAGACCTTTGCTGTGGATGCGAGAAACTGAACCTGGATCCTCTGCAAGAGCAATAAACACTCCTCAGCCATGAATCCATATCTCCATCCTTGTTTATGGTTGTTTTATTAATAACCTTTTTCAACATTTGCCATTTATAATTTTGAAGATTGATTTAGCTTTATTTTATGTGTACGAGTGTTTTGTCTGCATAGATGTATTTTCACCATGTGAGTGGAATGCCCAAGGAGGCTGTAAGAAGGCATCAGATATATGGAACTAAAATTACAGATGGTTGTGACCTGCCATGTGGATACTGGGAAAGAAATCTTGGTCCTAGGGAAGACCAACAAGTGCTCTTACCTATAGATCCATCTCTCCATCCTCTCACATTTGCCATTTTCACTCAAAATTTACAGACCTGAGTATTACTTGAGTTTACACATATGGGATACCTGATAGATGGAGAATATGTTGCCTTTTCATTCTGAAGAGAAATCATATATCACTGAGTTATTTTCCATTTCTGTTATTGCCATTGACTTTAACTATATTTTTGGACTCATTAGTCATTTCAATTCTTTCTATGAAATTTCTTTTTCTCAAATATAATCTATAATCAATATTGAATCTAACGTGGCCCTGACCTACACCATCTCTGTTGTTCTAATCAGTATTGTGAACGGGGGAGGGCATCATTTGCCTTTTTCAGACATTTTAAAATTCACTTTATTGTGTGTATTTAAGATGCACAGCATACTGTTTGGATAAACACATTTAGCAATTACAGTACTCACAGAAATAAACCCTCGTATGTGTGGGAGTGAGTATACCTCCATGTGAATAAGCATTTGTGACATGAGCATGACTTTATCAAAGACTTTAATAACTCAAACTCCTGGGAAAAAGGCCTCCATGGGTCAGGCTCAGAGGAATGGCAAGTATGTCCCCTGGTCTGAGTTTGGATATTGGCAATGTGTATAGAGGGTATCAACCACAGATCTATCCTAGATGACCACACTTGAAACTGCTCACCTACAGAGGTCCCCCTATAAAATTATCTAGTCTGCATTCTCCTTGAGTTGTCTATAATAAACTTGCCTCTTTGTTCAGTTGTATATTATAAATGCACTGTGTCTCTAGGTTGCTGATGTGCCTCCCTGAGAGTGAATAACCCATCAAAGTCCAGCTTTTCTGTATGCCAATCATTCCCTATCACTCCAGTCAGGTCAATCCCAGTGTTCAAAGATGAAGTGCTCCTCCTGCCACATTATTGCCATTGAGCATAATGTAGTAAGAGCACCTGAAACCTACTATTTTAGCAAATTTCAATATTCAATCATGTTATTTACTATAGTCTTACTGCTGCACATTAGAGCTTAGATTTATCCACCGGGTTTAACCATATACCCCATAGCATAACTTTATATGCTCTTATAACTTTACATGCCTTTCCTCAATTTGCTGGCCCTAGTGGCCGCCATTCCACCTACAGTTTCTATGAATTGCCGCTCTCTGTGGAGAAAGTAAAGTCTGAGTTTGCCTCATCTGTCATTTTGTCCACATCTACTTGTTAATCTGTCCAAGTTCTTTCTTTTTGTAATTAAATGATAACAAGAGCCAGAAGGTGAAGACTGGAGATGGAGCTTTGTCAGTAGAGTCTTTGCTTAGCATGCACAAGGCCTAGGTTTATCCCAGGATTGCATACATCAGTGATGGTGACCCATGCCTGGTCAAACTAGATTCATCATTGACTATGGATCAGCACTGAGGAGACTGCTCCTTTATCTTTCCTGGCATTTGTCTCTTGTCTTTTGAATCTTTCATATATTTTTAATATTTATTTATTTAATATGTATGAGTACACTGTAGCTGTCTTCAGACACACCAGAAGAGGTCATCGGATCCCATTATAGATGGTTGTAAGCCACCATGTCGTTGCTGGAAATTGGCAGAGCAGTCAGTGCTCTTATATTCTGAGTGATCTCTCCAGCCCTTAATCTTTCATATTTTTACCATAACATTTTTATTATTTTGTAAGTTAAAATCGTGAGACAGTCTGCCATTAGAATTAATCCATTCATGCTATACTTCTTTTAAGTGGTAACTATGTGTCAGTTAATGAATGTTCTAAGTACTTAGGATACAGCATCCAATGAAAAAGGCATATACTCCTGTCCCCTATGGATCTTGTGTTCAAAAAAAAGTAGATGGCAACCATATATGGATAATCTATACTCATACATAATTGCACAGCAAAATAGAAAGCAAACATTAAGTAGGGCAGAAAAGATGGATCAAGGTCATGGGAATTAGGATGCAAATGAGAGGCCATAGCAAAAGAGAGGGTGTACATAGGCTGAAATAATAATTGAGAAATGAAACTTTAAAGGCCCAAATAACAAGAATAGTAGAGAGAAACTGGTTCATTCTTGTTACATTTCAAGATGTGGCTATAGTATGAGGTAGTGGGGGCAAACACACCTGCCCATGTGAGTTTATGTACCATATGCATCCAGATGTCCATGGAGGCCAGTAGAACCTATCCTATCTCCTGGATTTAAGAGCTACAGGTGATTGTGAGCTGCCCTATTCGGGTGCTAAGAACTAAGTTTGGGTCCTCTGCAAGAAAAATAAGCACTCTAAACTAGTGTACCCTCCCAATCCATTTTAACTGTGGATTGTGAGAAAGAAAGAGAAGTCAAGTCAAAGATGACTTCATGCATTTGGTTCTCAACAGTTCCAGCCAGCTAAGATTGGTAAAGGGTCCCACACTATATGTTCTAAGGTGAATTCAGGGAGTCAGTTTTGAGCATGTTGAGTTTTAGATGCCTGAACAGGTCATAGTTTGGAGAAATATTAAGCTCAGGTCAAGTTATTGTTCTCAAGGTTTATAAAAGCAATTTCAACCAAAGGGAAAAAAAATACTGAAATATAGTATAAAAAACAGCACTTGAGCTAATGGACTGGTTATTGTTACTATGAAAGTTAATATTGGTAATGAAAGGTTGAAAACTGGATCCCTGTGCTCTAACACTAGGAAACTAAAGACAAGTTGAAGAGATAGCAAAGAAGACTGAGAAAGGGGCTCTCAGAAGACAGTATAAATGTCAAAAGCATCTATCACAAATCACAGGTGATAAAGTAGGAGTGAATAGCTCTGTCGAATGCTGACAACACACTGAGCATTGCTTAACGGCTCTAACCATGTGAAGGCCATTCGTGATCTTTTCAAGAGGGATTTAGATTGAATGGTAAAGGCGAAAGCATTATTGGACTAGATTTAGCAGACAAAGAAAGAAGAAACAGAAATAGAAGACACAGACACTCCTTTTAAGATTAAGCTGTGCTGTGGTAGAACTCAGATGCAAGAAAAGAGCTACCTCTATGAAGGACGCAGCGTCAAGAGGAATTTGTTAGGTTTGAAGGCTGAAAGGTTAACAGGATTTTAAGATGTTGATAGGAAATACCTATCAGAGATATGGTAGTATAAAAAAGATAGGAAAGTTGTTGAGAGATCTCTAAACGTGTCAATGAAAAGGTAAGATTGAGTGTTGACTAGAAAGTATGTGAGATTCATGACAGTGTAGTTGAAGACAGAGGCTTGAGAGTGCCAAATCTGAAAGTTCCCTTCTGATCCTTCCATTTCTCTCATGGAATGTCTGAAATTTATGGAGCACATGCTCAGGATTCAAAAACCAGAGAAGATAGGAAACAGTACTCCAGAGAGTGGCATGCACCAATGAATCATGTGCTCAAAAGTGGTAGACAGAAGCCAGAAAGAAGCTAATATATATATATATATTATTATATATATATATATATTGCAAGAAAGAAAAAAAGCCAGAAAGAAGCTAATATATATATATATTGCAAGAATACATCATTAAGACATTTCAAGAAACCTAAGACCAAGCAAACTGCAATTGAGGTAGCACGTCAGATGCTAATTATTTTTTAATTCTTATTTTTTATTATGTGTATGTTTTTCTACATATGGGAATGCATGTGCATGAGGTCAACTACCCACAGAGGCTGGAATACAGTATCAGATGCCCGGAGTTATAGGCTATGCCAAAGCACCAGATACTGGTGCTATGCACTGAATTCAAGTCCTCTACAAGAGCAATAGCTTGAGCCGTTCTTCAATGAGCCAGGATTTTTTGACAAATGGCAGAATTAACATGAGGTTTGATGTTGGCTTAAATCTTAGAGATGTAAGCTGAAGATGAGCCCATCTGAGGGGATCACATCTTCTTGGTTTCCTGTTGACCTAAAGATTTTCAAAGCAAGCTTTCCTTTTCTCACTAAGGAAAATTGCTCAAGGCCTCAGTACTTCCATATATTCCCTCATATCATGATCATAGGTTTTCTTCAACCAACTGAAATGCCAAACGATTGAGGTGTGGGTGGGATGAGAAATCTATGTTAAGATGCTGTCGAGGATGTGGAGAAAGAGGAACACTCCTCCATTGCTGGTAGGATTGCAAGCTGGTACAACCACTCTGGAATTCAGTCTGGTAGTTCCTCAGAAAATTGGAAATAGTTTTACCTGAGAATACAGCTATACCATTCCTGGGCATATACCCAAAAGATGCTCCAAAATATAACAAGGATACATGCTCCTCTATGTTCATAGCAGCCTTATTCATTATAGCCAGAAGCTGGAAACAACCTAGATGTCCCTCAACAGAGGAATGGATACAGAAAATGTGGTACATTTGCACATTGGAGTACTACACATCTATTAAAAACAATGACTCACGAAATTCACAAGCAAATGGAAGAATCTTGAAAATATCATCCTGAGTGAGGTAACCGAGTCACATACATGGTATATCCTCACTAATAAGTGGATATTAGCCAAAAAAAGCTCAGAATGCCCATGAGACAACTCATAGACCATATAAAACCCAAGAAAAAAGAAAACCACACCAATGTGTGGATGCTACAGTCCTACTCAGAAGGGGGAAGAAAATAATCAAGGGAAGTAGAGGGAGAAAGGGATCTGAAAGGGAGAGGAGCGGGGGAGGGAAAAGGGGAGCTGGTTCAGGAGATGGTAGAAGAGCACAGAGGGTCAGAAATATGAAAGGAGGAGGGTAGGAGTGGGAATGGGTTTGGGGGCAGGTAGCCACTAGAATGTCTCAGATCCCAGGGACCCAAGAGGTTTCCAGGGCCCAACACGGAGGACATTCGCTGAAATGTCCTACAAAGCAGAGAAAGAACCTGTAGAGACCTTATCCAGTTGATAGGCATGGCCCCTGATTGAGGGATGGGGCCACCCACACACCTCAAAAATATTAATCCACAATTCCTCCTGTAAAAAGGAAGTGCAGAGACAGAGTGAAGCAGAGACTGAAGGAAAGACCATCCAGAGACTGCCTCACCTAGGGATCCATCCCATCTGCAGACACCAAACCCAGACACTATCGCTGATGCCAAGAAGCTATTGCTGACATGAGTCTGGTAGAGCTGTCCAGACTTCTGTATAGGAGTCTGCCAGAGCCTGACCAATACACATGCGACTGCATGCAGCCAAATATAGGAATAACCATAGAACAATATCAACCAACCAGATCCTCCAGAGCTTCCAGGGACTAAACCACCAACCAAAGAGTACACATGGGGGACCCATGGCTCCAGCTAGATATACAGCAGAGGATTGCCTTATCGGGCATCACTGATAGGGGAGCCCCTTAGTCCTATGGAGGCTTGATGACCCAGGGTAGAAGAATGCTATGGCACTGAGGCAGGAGTGGGTAGGCAGATGGGGGAGCACCCTCATAGAGGCAGGGGAAAGAGATGGAAATAGCAGACTTGTGGAGGTGAAACTGGGAAGAGGGATAACATCTGAAATGTCAATAAATAAAATAACCAATAGAAAAAGAAAGAAAAGTCTATGTTAATTGTGAGGAAATAGAAAAAGACATATAGAAACAAAGTCTATGCAAGTTCTGAGAACAATGCATTTGCTTTAAGCACTGACTTGCATGCATGCATCTGGAGACCTAATGAAATTACAACCTAGCCTTGTGGTTCCAATAAAATATTTAGCTGGGCCAACCTATGGTTTGGGCTTCTGCTATAAATAAAAAAGTTTTATAAGACCATTTTGTACAGTGAGAGTGTTACAGGGCCCCTACACTTAAAAACTGAATTCACTGTTTACCAGGCTTATTTTAAAGTATGATTTTATATGTTAAGATGTTCAAGAGTGTAAATATAAAGCAAAAGTTTGAGTTCCTTAGCAATAATTGAAAATATGCTTAATTAATTAATAGACTAACAGCATTACTTTAAGATAAACTGAGAAACTTCTGGAACAATTCAGTGTTGGAATCTATAAATAAATCCAGTTAAATAAAATTTTAAAATTAAACTATTTTGATCCCATTTTAACTTCTGGACTATCTCAAAACTGATATTTGCATTTAATTTATGACTTTTGAGTTTTTCTCTAATATCTTGGTTCTATGACTTTATCTTGTCATTGAGTCTGATAGGGTCACAATGTACATATCCACCTGTCAGTAAGTGAACCTTTGACTGTGATTGTGTAATAAAGTCGCCTATGGTCTCATCAGTTTTATTGTTTATTTGCTTTTACTGCTTATGACATACAGCTGTTTTCATCATTCTCATTCTTATTTTATTTTCTTAAAGGATTAAGCACACCATTTTCTCTGTTTTATTACTTTTCTGGATGTTCTGATTTATCTTCTAGACAATCTTTAATATCACTTAGAGAAGATAAAATATGTGGCTATTACTTTAATTTGAAGAACATTGACTCTTCAGTCCTTTCTATGTGCATAGGCACATTCTGAGCAGAAGTTCCTTCCTTGATGTTTACTAAGATGGTTATATTTTTCCCTTTTGATGACTCCATATCAATGCTCACATTTATTAATTTCCTTACCTGGAGATAGTTTTGTGTCCCAGACATCAGATTCTACTTGATGAAGAATCATCCTTCTTTAAACATAGTGCTGAACCTTGTTTGTTAATATTTTGAAATTTTTAAGTCTTTGATACTTTCCCAGATTGTATTTCTCATAGATCTTTAAAAATTACCTCTTGTGGGTCCATTTTGCACGTCACCCTTCACAATAATATAATTTATCTTATGGAGATTGTTTTTACTGACAGGTTTCTCAACCACCACATACGTCTGTTTATATTGTGTTTATCCTCTCTTCTGTTATTATTAATGACACTCTCTCCTATTTTGCTATTTTATTTTTATTATGTTTTTAGTTATTGGTTGTACGTGTGCATGTGGTGTTGTGGAATGTGCATACAGAGTGTACATTCCATTTGAAAGTCAGAGAACAATTTGCAAGGGTCAGATCTGCCCTCTCTTTCCACCATGGAATCTCTGGGGTCAAACTCAGTTCTTCAGGCTTAGCAGTGGGTACCTCTATCAACTTCCTAGTCTTTTTTCTCTAACTTCAACTTTGAAGAGTGCAGCAGTTCAGCATTTAGGTCATCATGATTCCTTAGCTCGTTACTGATTTTATTTTGGTTTAAAATTATTCTTAGATCTTTTATTAAAGCATTTTGTTGCCTTCCTCTTTAGTTTTTTCTTTGTAGTATATTAATTTATAACCCCATTGCTTTTCCTTTATGTTTAGAATGTGAGAATTTTTCCTGTTTTTAATTGTCAAAAAAATGTAATTTATTTCTTTTGTTATTTTGTATGGTACTGTATTTGTCCATGGTTTTTATCCCTTTGAGCATAATTTCATTTACTCTTGTGGATTTTATTTTCGCTTTTATCATTTTTTAAATAGCCTTTGATTGCATTTCAGTTTTCACATAGAACCAAAATTTAAGTAGGAATTCTTCCCATTTTCCCATGGGTTGCCCATGGGGTACTTTATTCTAAATAAAAGATCCATAACTAAACCTTTACTTATGTATGTTTTAAATTTCAATTCATGAATGCATAATATTATCACATGTATAAAATTGTCAGCATACAATTTTTATGTGTGCTTAATACTCTCTTGAATATAAAAAAAAAAGTTATATCCCCTTGTTAAAACTCATGCATGTAAAAGAAATAATCCTTTTGAAAAATCTCAGTGTGGTATATGTGTATGTGTATGCAGGTGCATATGTGTGTGGAGGTGCACATGTGTTGTCAGAGTGTGAAGCCCAGTGGACAATCTCAGGTTTCCTTCTTCAGGAAATTGTCATCTTTAGGTACTGTGACAACTTTAACTGGACTGGAATAGCCAAGTAGATGAGACTAAATGTCCAGTGAGCCTCAGAGATCTACTAGTCTTCTTTATCCCACACTGGAATTACAAGTGTGTGGCACTCACATTTTTGTTTGTTTGTTTGCATGATTTTGCATGAGTTCTGGAGATAGAACTGAATTCCCTGTGTTTACAAGAAAAGTATTTTAGCTACTAGCTAAAGTTCCAGCCCCTGAGTTTTTAAAAAGTAAAAATACGATATGTACTTCTAATATCTTTGAAAAAGCATATTATTGATTAGCAATAAGTCTAGAAACTATTCCTAACAGAAAGTTGAACCACTATTTTAGAGAGACCTGACTTCAAACTGTATGTTCCCAACCCTTCAAAAGAATGGAAAATTGGTCTGATGGCCTGAGTCCCGTTAATAGTATATTAAGTAATAGAAGAAAGAAAAATAAATTTCCATTTTCAAGCACTGTCGGGTAATATTTTAATAATATTTTAAGAAGCCGAAAACTTGATCCCTTTATTATATGCATACTAATCTCAGCAAAGAGCAATAACCTAAAACAAATTACTATTTTTACATTTCAAATACAGTTATCTTCATTCTGGATTTTCATGATCATCATCTTCATCAATTAGAAAAATTAAATAATTTTTAAGTGTTTTCATTCTCTTGAGACTTTCAGAACACACAGTGTAAGTCACGCCTCTGTATTCTATAGGTGGATGGAAGAAAAAAAAAATCTCGAGCTTCATGACTGATAGCCCTATGCCTCATATTTTCTTCTCAGGGGTTTAAAAAGACAATATTCACCTGCTGAGAGGGAAGCTACAGAACCTGAGGATTGGGAAAACATGCAAGGGCTAAAAGATTTTCACTGAGATTCCTGAAATAATAATCACTTTGACATTTTTATCTAAGCTTTGTATCTCTTCTGACATAACTGAAACATATGACAAAATGAGAAGCCGATTTCAGTGACTGACATTGTGGAATAATGTCCTTCCTCAGTCAGTGAGATATAGACATTCCATAGTGACCAAGTCTTCTAAAAGTGCCACGTGACTTCTAACAAAGCAGAGTTTGCTTACCAAAAAAATTACTTTCTATACCAAGGTGAAGTCTAACAAGATACTTTATTCTGTATCCATACTACCATTATCTGCTTGCTATAGCTATAAATTTTGATCAGCATAGCCTGACAGAACCTAAATTAAAAAAAAAAATCTCCACATGGCCATGTCTGTATTTGATCAATGAATCGAAGCTGTTCACAAAGAAAGGATCATTTTGTAACATCAGCTGGTGTTTAGTACAGTCATGTTCTCAATCAGATATGGCCACATAATATCTTCTGGAACCCAGAAAATTCAAAAGATAAAGCGCTTTTGTACCTAAATCTACCATTTGAAAAAATGGAAGAGACCTATGAGAGAAAGAGATGACAAAGGTGTACAGGGTGATAAAGGTGATAACTCATATTGACCACATGCTTACTACGGGCATGCCTGATCTAAGGTGATCTTAATATCTCTTTAATTGTGAGCCTGTTTGGCATTTCCAGGACTTAAAGCAGATACTGTCTAAGCCAGGATCATCTGATAAAAATAGATGATATATTGACTAGAACAATAAATCACTACTTTCAGATATGAAAACTAGAACAAATATACAATGGCTACTTGACCCCAGATACAGCCACTAATCTAACTAGTTTTAGCGTCCACTACATATGTCAAGTGGTACAATTTCATGACTACCATTAGAACCAAGTACAGACATGAGTTTCAACAAGATACTTACTAGAAGCTATAAGGCAGTAAAATCTGATCACAACCATTCATTCATTGGTTCATAGAACATGCATTTATTGTGGGAGAGTCTATTCCCATTTCATAAGAAACTCAAATACAAATCAAAAGATGGCATAAGTACATATCACATTATACCTTGAGTCACTCAAGGAGAAATTTTAAATTTGGTATTAGAAGGACCGAATTTTCTCCTTCCATCCACCTATGGAATGATAAATAAAATGTAACTGTGGTAATCATCCTCTCATTAAAATTAAAGCTAATTTCATGACCCAAGGTAAAACCAGTCCACTATATACATACACACACACACAGACACACACAGACACACACAGACACACACAGACACACACAGACACACACACACACACACACACACACACACACACACACACACATATATATATATATATATATATATATATATATATATATATATATAGACACAACTCTATACACCTTTTCTCTCTTTAGGTTAGAAAGTAAGAAACTAATTTTTTCATCTATTTTCTACAACTTAGAGAATAATACACCTCTTGATCTTAAAGACATCTTTGTATATTTTTCTGTGTGTGATGTATATATGTGTGTTCTTATAGGTCTGTGTACTTGTGTGAGAGTGTGTGTAAAGACCAGAGGTCTTTCTCAGATGTTCCCCATCTTATTTTTTGAGACATACTCTCACACTAAATTAAAGCCCATTGGTTCAACTAGGTTCGCTGGCCAGTGTCATCAAAGGATACTCCGGTCTCTATCTCCCTAATGCTGGGGTTGCATATACACAACACCATATTTGACGTGTTATGTGGGTTTTAGGGGAACTGTGCTCAGGCTCTAATGTATACAGAAAAACTGAGACATCTTTCTTTCTTCCATTTTATGAATGTGTTTCATTATTACAAGTATTCTAACCCTTTGGAACTATAAACTCAAGTAGCCTCTTTGGCTCTAAACTTCTTTGGTCATGGTGTTTTATAACAGCAATAGAGAAGTAACTAATACACTTGGTGTTTCAAAACTTGGATGAGCTTAGAAATGCCCTTTAATGGACTCAAATGTTGAATACTCTCCTGGTAGCTAAATGAGCTGTGAATCACTGTCCCTTGCACTGTGATAAATCATGTCTGTCTGCAGGTTGCATAATGAAGGTTGCTTGAACCATCTCTGGATTCAAACAAAGTAGAAAGACATTTTCTGAATACAGGAACTGGGGCTAAGTTGAGTCTTGATTTAATGATTCTTATCAAAAAAATAAGCATTTGGTCTTTAGATTTGATCAGCCTCTATCTGCAGCTGCATCTCAACTGGCAATTGCTTCCTCCCTGGGCTCCTTGCCCAAGCAAATGGGGTTCATTCTTGTTTCATGTCTCGCTGAGTTCTCTGATAATAGATAATAGAGGAGGTAACTGAACTATGCCTCTCTCTCTGAATCTCAGAGCTCTGGAAATGAGCGGAAGGGGATTTTCCTCCTATCATGTTTTGCCACCACAATAAAATGGTTTTCTATAATGCACTCTGAAGGCTGCTTAATTTTCTAACTATAAAGACTCAGGGGCAAACTTGCAGTCAGTGTTCAAGCACAGGATATATTCCAATGTCACAGTTTTATGTAACATGAGAAATGCAAAAACAAAATCTGTTTATTTATAGTTACTGATTTAGTTCAAAAGACTTACTATACATGGTTGAGATAAACTCCTTGTCCTTCCTGCCATGTATATCTTGCATAAATTAGAAACCAATACATTTTTCCTCTTGTTATTTTTCCCATGGTTCTTCCTCTGCGTTAACTGCTCTGTCATTAAAGGTACGGTTTCTGTTTTCCAATGTACCACTGTACCCTTCTGTAGAGGTTCAGAGTAATTGCAAATTAAATAGGCTCAAGACTTTTTTTCATGGGTATTTGGGGGTTTCTGATTTCAAATAAAATGCATTAACCAGTTTTAGCTTCACAGATGAAAAAATTAATAAGATCTACACAGAACCCATCTTCTCTATCCATACTTGCAAAAAGCTCTCTTTATTCTGAATGGCATAATTTTTCTGCCTCCCTCATTACAAAGATGTCATAATTAAAACGGTAACTACCCGGTAATAACAGGTAAATTTTGCTGCCAGGTTCAATCTTATATGCAGTTATCTGGTCAAATGGCTCTATTTACCAAATCTTATTAGTTATCTGGTACAATAACTCTCTCTGACTTCATTGTGTCTATGTATTTAGTAGATTAAAGCCTGCAATTTTTAATCCAAGAAAATTAAACCTGCCCCTGGTTGTCATTTTAGTGCACCATCTGTTGCTCCAGGTGCTTGCCTAGTTTTTAAGGGCTGTGAAGTGAGCTCTTTCACAACAAGCCTGCATAAATGGATGTCCTCCCAGATGCTGTGTTTCAAGCTCCACCTCAATGCATTAGCTAGGCTTACAGGGATACTAGGAGCCATGTTTTTAGATTCATGTAAGAATTTAAGATGTTTTGAACATGTGCAAGGTGGGATATAGCTGTCACCAACCTTAATGAAATGGCAATTTTAATATCCAAAGTGGCAAAGGAAGGTATCCAAGGGAACACCTTGAAGATCAAAAAAAAAATTTGAAGGTCAGATCCACAAATATTAGATGATCACTAATGGTTTAGCCTTATGAAAGGCTAGCTGTAAAATATTTCACTGAAGTACTATGTTTAAGAAAAACTCTTGTTAGTGTTTTGTTTGGAAGTTCTTAGGATATAAGTTTAGAGTTAAATAATCAAGTACACCATTGTTTTAATATAGCATGTATTGAGGTGGATGGATATTGAAATACATGAAGCTACACTTAATGTGTATTTCAATGAATATTCACAAATTGAACATATCTACAAAATTTGGGTTTTCTACTACCAACCTATGCACTTCTAGTCTCCCCTGCCTGCCCTAATATTAACATTTATTTGGGCTTTTAATAATTGATTTATTAGCCGGGCAGTGGTAGTGCATTCCTTTAATCCCAGCACTTGGGAGGCAGAGGCAGACGGATTTCTGAGTTCGAGGCCAGCCTGGTCTACAGAGTGAGTTCCAGGACAGCCAGGGCTACACAGAGAAACTCTGTCTCGAAAAACCAAAAAAAAAAAAAAAAAAATTGATTTATTGTGGGGTATATGAAATGTTCGTGTTTATTGATTCATAACATGTATGTATAAAAGTAAGCAAATTATAATTGTGATTCTTCACAAACCCCTGACTTCATACCAAGTAAAAGACTGCTGCCTTCCTCCCCACCTTCACCTTTAGCCAAGATACAAGTGACATTTAATGAACTGCTCTAAAGACGACCACCACCAGCACCAAAGCCCCTATCCCAAAGCCTTTTCTTTACTATTCTTGATCTCTCCACAATGATGATCACTTTCTTGAATTACCAGTACCTATCTCTAGGGTTTGCCTCTGTCCAACATGACAGATTAGACATACCTATTTGTGAACTTTATATAAATGGAGTCCTATGATATAGAGTATTTTGTCTGTATTCTTTTGATCTTTTCTCTAAGAGTATGTTCCCGTTGCTGTCACTGAAACTATTTTGATCATTTTCAATGGTATATGTTGACTTTCTAGATAAGTCCCCATTTATTTGTCTGTCGTATTGCAACTGCTGTTTTGATTGCTTCTAGTTACGACTATTATAAAAACATACAGGGCTGTGTATATGTTTGTTTCTATCACTTGGAAAACATATGCATGGATTTCTGCTAACTACATGCTTAAAAGTGGAATAAATGAGTGTATGGATATGCAAAGTTCAGCTTTGGTTTTTATCACCTGTTTCCACGTGCTAATGGTGAAATGTATCTTCTACCTGCAATGTGGGTTTTTCTGTTAATACGCCTCTATTATTAGTATTACTGTCTTAAGATTATTTTTACTCTTCAGTTGTTTTGTGTTGTATGTGTGTGTGTGTACAATTGTGAGTGTAGAAGCCCGAGGAGGCCAGAAGAGAGCATTGGATTCTCTAGAGCTAGAGGTAAAGGTGATAGCAAGTCACCATACATGGGTGCTGGGAACTTAACTCAGGGTCTCTGCAAGAGCAGTTGCTCTTACTTGGTGAGCTATCTCTTCAGCCTAGCTGGTCTTTGTTAAGTGAATTTTAACTGCTCTAGTAAACTGTAATAGTAATTCATTGTGGTTTTAATTGATAGTATCTGCATTACTCTGAAACATGAAGGTCATTTCCTATGTTCAGAGTCATGTAAATATCCTCTTGAACCAATTACCTGCTGAGGTATCCTGTACATTATTTTTATTCCTTTATCGTATCATTGGTGGGTTTTATTTTTAAGAATTTTGATATTGTGTGCCTGTGTGTCTATTTCTCTGTGTGTGAGCATGTGCATTTGTGTACAATGTCCATAGAGGCCATAAGCAGGCATCAGGTTCCTTGGGCCTAGAGTTACTTGCAGTTGTGAGCAGTCTAAAGTGCATGGTGTGACCCAAACTCCAGTCCTCTGTTGAAGCAGAACATGTCCTTAACATCTGAGCTATCTCTCCAGCCTTTTATTGGTTTTACTCTACAGATGCATCTTTTTACTACTGCCAGTTTTACAGATGTCCTCTAGCACTCTGTGTATTTAAAGCTGTTCTTATTATTTTTTGTTTGAAATATACAGTTTCATTGTTTAAAGCAGTAGAATTTATCTTATCAGTATTGCCGGTCCCCTTTTGGTCAGTGTTTTTACGTAATTGTCTTAAAATGGTCTGCTTTGTGAAACCATGAAGATATTTACTTAAATTGTCTTCTAAGCCCATGGTTGTTTTTCCTTTTATATTTATATAAGAATCTAGCGTTTTGTGTTATGTATGAGGCAGAGGTTAGGTTTCGTTTTATCGTCCACATTCTTTCAGGGGCAGCACTACAAATTGTAAGGACTCTTTCCTTGCTATTCAGGAGTGCTGATTTTACTATAACCCAAGTCCTTTTAAATGCACCACTGTATTCATGAGCTGTCTCTCATGTCCTGTTAGTCTGTGTGTCTATCCTCATACCAGAATTATTTAAATCATTATAGGTTTTTAAGCATTGTTGGAATTTCTTAGGATTGAACTGGTTTATGTTACTTCTTGCATTTATGCATTGATTTTTCAAAATAAACTTAACTTCCACAATAAAAGATTTGTAATTTTAATTAAGCTTATAGAAAAGTGTAGAGATCAATTTGAGAGTAACATTTTTACAAAATTGGTTTTTGTGGTCTATTGGATTGTGTCTCTCTCCATGTATTTCTGAGGAAAGGGAGGAAGATTTTCTTTCTTTTCTTTCAGTGGTGTTTTGTGGTTTTTCTACTTTGACCTCCTAACTTATGCACTTTAAAGTACTTTTACATCTTTATTCCTCACAATTAATATGCTTCCTTTAGTCTGTTACTTTTATATATCAACTATTTTAACTCACATACAGCTGTATTTAAGTAGCCAATATTCATTTGGATTTGTACATGTTTCCAATAACTTTGTTTTGGAATAACAATAATAACAATTTATTATTATTATTATTATCATTATCATCATCTTTATTATCAATGTATTAGTTTGGGTTCTCTAGAATAACAGAACTTATTATCATCATTATCATCATCTTTATTATCAGTGTATTAGTTTGGGTTCTCTAGAATAACAGAACTTACATAATGAATCTGTCTTTGTATATATAAAAAAAAGATTTAGTAAAATGACTTATCATCTGTGATCCAGCTAATCCAAAACTGGCTAGCTATGAATAGAAAGTCAAAGAATCTAGTAGTTGTTCAGTCCATGAGGCTGGGTATCTTAGCTGATCTCTGGTAGAGCTGGAATCCTGAAGAAGTGAGTTCTAATGCTAGCAGAGCAAGAGCAAACAGACAGAGCAAAAGCTTCTTCCATCTAAGTTTGTATGTAGGTTTCCAGCAGAAGGCATGACCAGGTTACTGATGTGTATTGCCAGCTAAAAAGATCCAAAGTAAAGATATGTCTTCCTACCTCAAAGATCCAGATTAGAAGTAGCTTTTCCCACATCAAATTAAGCAAAAATCCCTCACAAGTGTGCTACTGGGGCATTAGTTAATTCTAGATGTTGTGAAGTTGACAAACAAGAATAGCCACTACAGTCAGTGTGTGTGTGTGTGTGTGCGTGTGTGTGTGTGTGTGTGTGTGTGCGTAAAATTACTGAGCATTTGTGGAAGCCAGAGAACATCTTTTGAGAATCATTTTTCTTCTTTTTCCTCATTTTACGTGTCAAATGGTTTTACACACTGAGCCATCTCATTAGCTCCTTCAACAGCTTTTCTAGGCTTCAGCTATCTCTTCCATGTGGTACTATTCTGTGTAAAAAGGAATCTTATGCAATTACCTTGCTAAATGTGTACCAACCACAAATTTACTCAGTTTTTATTCTTCTAAAATGTCTATCTCATTCAATTGTGGTTTTTTCTTTCTTTGTTTGTTTGTTTGTTTGTTTTTACCTTGATACTTTGTTAATCACATTTGTACATTTGTATTTCAGGTTTCTTTTAATTTTATTTGGTTGTATTGAACATTTTATTTATATTTTGGGGATTTTATGAAAGTATACAATGTGTTATTATGACAAACTTGTTTTACCTCTTCAAATCCCCTGACACTCTTTAACACATCCTCTTCTCAAATCCATTTCCTCTTTCTTTTTAAAAACATACCATTTCATCTCATTAGAGTTGCCTGTATGTAACCAGTGTGGGGTCAGCCACTGGAACATAGTCAAGCACACCCTCAATAAGGAATGACTATCCTTCCATGTGCTGCTATAGCTTCCAGCATCTCTTTAGATCAGCCTTGCATGGTCTTACTCCTCCAGAATAAAAAACCCCAAACACTGAATGAATCCTTTGAATTCTACATTACTTAGCCCAGTAATTCTTCCCTTTCTGTCATCATTCGTTGCCTTTATTTTACTCTAACCCAGGCTTAAATGGTTGTATTTATCCAATGTTGCAATCTATATTATGATAACAATAACTGTGGCAAGTACAAGCCTTATTCTTGATTTTTCAAAGCATAGAAAGCAATTAATATAGAATGATCTAGTAAGATGAATTCTATTTCTGGCTTCTCTATTTCTGGTAAGATGAGGCCATTTTTCTGGCTATTACTTTAAAACTTATTGATTTCTGAGAGATGGAAATGGGAATGGAAATGAATAGAGGTGGAGGCAGAGACAGAAACAAAGAGATACAGAATAAAACTTCAAGGAGTATTTTGAAGCATCAGTCCAATGCTTGAAATTTAGTATTTGATGTTCAGGAATCTCAGTGTGACAGTGGACTATTATACTAGAAATCTAATTCAAACTGTATTTAATTGTTTTTGAAACTTTTATTAGTTTACTTAATCTAGGAAGATACTGGCTTTTAGTATGGTTTCTTCTGGGGCCCTCAAGATGCTAAAAGAATCAATTCCAGTCTCCTGCTATCTCAGTTTCCAGAGTGTTGTCTCTGTCCTCAAATATGTGCTTGCTCCTGAGGGTCCTATATTTATAACCTTACCATTATGAGCTCAATCCACAACTATCAAGAATCCTAGAAATTCTAATAATATCCTGTTGAGCCATTGAGCCTTTATGGACCAGTCTTCACGGTGTAAAGAATGAGATTCTGTATTGTGCCACACCGTCATTAACTGGTCCAGCACTGCAGATGGGGATTGAGCCTAACCCGAAGCATAGGCTCTGAAAGTTGCACTGGACTTGTTTGCTTCAAAACAACAATGACAGCAACCCCCTACCCCCAGAAGCTCTCCTGGGTAGAAGGGGAGTGGATTCTCTATAAAAGAAAACAAAAAGTCTACACTAGTTAAATAGAAACGAATGTAGTCGCTTGTCTTGCTGTAGCTCTAACAGCGAGCTTTGTTTTGTTTTCTTAATTTATCATGTTACCGCCCATGCGCAAAAGTCTCTCTTCACATATCCATGTGCCCGATGCCAATCTGTTTTGCCTGTTAGCATTGAAAGGTCCTTAAGACTGTTGTGCACTTAGGCAGTGGAAAAGAGCAGTGGTCTGCCACAAGTTGATTTCTAGGGAAGTGGCTTAATCTAAACACAATATGCCATCGTGATGAGGCTCCCGTGGGCTTTAAAAAGCTGGAATAGAAAGCAAGGAAAGGTGGTTAGTTTAAGATCATGTTTCTGAAAAAAGCTTGGTGTTATCCATCCTGAAACTCAATGAAAATGAATTGATGAGCAGACAATAGCCAGTGTGCCCAGCTGATTGATCTGTGCAGCAGGGACATCTCCAAGCTGTTTGGCAGCAAGCCGTCTTTCTTCTGTTCTTTCCTTATTAATGCAGGCGATGATAAATGGCCATGCTGACAGCCCACTACAATGAAAATAAAATCCTTGTCAGGGAGTCTTCCATCTTCTTAGGAGCAAAGAAAAACTTGCCCTGTAACCCTCCTGCAGCAGGATTTTCTCACACAGTCTTTGTGTGTGTGTGTGTGTGTGTGTGTGTGTGTTTGTACTACTGAACACTATGAGATCACTTCGAAGAACAGGAACTAAAAATAGTGTTAAGACATAAACTTTGTATGCCGGGGCAGTGGTGGCACATGCCTTTAATCCCAGCACTTGGGAGGTAGAAGCAGAATTTCTGAGTTCGAGGCCAGCCTGGTCTAGACAGTAAGTTCCAGAACAGCCAGAACTATACAGAGAAACCCTGTCTTGAAAAACAAAACAAAACAAAAAACAAACAAACAAAACAAACAAAAAAAAACTTTGTGAACAGAAAATACCAGGCTATAAGAAAGCCTGAGAGAATGTAATTCTCAGAAACACCTTCAGTTTAGATAACCCAGGGAGGAGAAGGAGATTCATATATTTTCCACACATTGCTTTATAAAAGAAAGCAGGTAATGGGAAATGGAGAAGGAAGGGGTTTAATTGGTTATGAGCCAATAAAACTATATTGCAACTTATCATTCTGCTGTGGCTCAAAACCCTTTTTCCATCTAAACGGTATTGTGCTTCTTTGCCCAGTGCAGTCAGAAAGCAGGTAAGTACCTGATGAGGCACGTTATCAACAAAAGCATGCATGTTCTAATGTTGTTGAAAACATGATGGCTTGTGAGGAAAGCTAAGCTGAGAAAGCTTAGAGGGTCCCCTGGAAGTTGTTAGGAATAGAGAGTAAGGCACACCCTTTGGCTGGTGCTGTTTGCTGACAGTCACCACACAGACATATTTGCCCATGTGCCTAAGAACAAGCACATTTCCCTGTTGAGTAGCTTCCAATAGGAAAACAAAAACAAAAACAAAAACAAACAAACAAAAAAAAAACAAACAAAAAACAAAACAAAAAACTAGGAGCAAGTGGCTTGCAGTGGGTAGAGTAAATAAAGTATCTCTATTCAGTGAAATGACTGCTAAAACAAGGAACATCAAAATTTGTCAAAAGTATCAATTTCAGGGGCTGGAGAGATGGCTCAATGCTTAAGAGCAATGCTCTTGCAGAGGACTTGAATTCAGTACTCATCTGTAACTCTAGTTTTGGGACATCCAAACACCTTATTCAGACAACTGCAGGCACATATGTGCACAGTTAAACATGCAGGCAAGAGCTCAAACACATAAAATAAAAAATAAATCAATGTTTTTTTAAGCAAGAGTTTATAAGAGAGACTGAAGAATGTTTTAGATTAGGGTTTCTATTGCTGGGAGAAAACACTACAGGACACCAAGGCAGAAAGTTAGGGTTAGAAACCTGAAGGCAGGAACTAAAACTGACACTACGAAAGAATGCATCTCACTGTGGCTTGTTCAGTCTACCTTCTTATACAACCCAGGACTACCAGTTCAAGGACAACACAGCCCACATAATTCATTATTTAAGAAACTGTCCCACAAGCTTGTCCATAGAGGGGTATTTCCTCAGTTGAAGTTTTCTAGTCTCAAATGACTGTAGCATGTTTCAAGATGACAAAATTAGTTAAGACAAACAGTATACATAATCTATTTATATTTAAAAAATAGAGTAAGAGCAAGTATATATGTACATCATATAGACACAGGTGCAGATATATGTTAAAGCTGTTATATTCAACGATTATTTGGGGCAAGTGTTGTAATGCCTAAAATTAACCTGTAAGCAGTCCCATCTCCAACCCCTACCATCACTCCCACTCCTACTCCTGCCCAGGAGCCAAATAACTTCCTGAAATGCTGGAAACTGTAGTTCTGGAAAATGTCAAAGTCTCATGGGAAAGTATGGTAGCCTATAGTTTTGTCTATATAAGCCCCTGCAACATGTGCCTTTGAGGGCATTCCACCTGGGAAATTCTGGAGAATGGTCCATCTCTTGGTCGGTATTTAATATTTAATAAAGCTAGCTTTATTAAATCATTGAAAAGTTGCTTACAGGTATTTTGTATAGATTAATTTTGTTTTGCTACTGTATATATTACATTTTTTATAAGAATCCAATAAAAATTGTAAACATATTCTTGGTTCCAGTATAGTATTTCAGATGCTTGTCTATTTGGTGGCTATTATTCAAACCCACTGGAAGAGTTATTCCAGGTTATACCATCCTGAATATTTTCAAGTGAACAATGGGGTAGAAGGTGGCTTACACCTCTTATTGATGATGCTCTGATGTATGACATAGTATATGCCAATGACTCACAAGAAGCATCACCTAACAATACAGATTTATGATTGATCCCTACCCCCAGAACTTACCCTTTTAGATTCAACTGGAAATCCGTGGGTCTGTGTACTTTGATGTAATTCTAGACTAGGGTTACGTTGCCTGTCTGCAAACTTTGTGTTTCGGTCAGGTAGATCAGATGTACTCTCTACATATAATCCAGATGTTTTTCAAAGGTGTTCTTCCCTTAGAAAGCATTTGCTAAGGATCCACACTAGGGTGTGGAAAACCATTTGGCTGGATGAGAAACCCACAGGTGATGCTGATGAGACTGCATTTAAATTTCTTCGATGACAGTAGTATAGGCATTTCATAACTATGGTAAATGTAGACAGAAAATAAAGATTCTCGGCTGCACGCAGAGGAGCTCCATCACACAGAGGTCTTAGACAGGATGGGCCAAGAGCCGTAAGGCATGGGTGCAGTGATAGCAGCCAAGAGGGGAGCTGTGTGGAGGTGAACTGTGTGAACTCATTTATTTAGTTACTGCTCTGAGATGACAAATAGGATCACAGACGTTAGAGTTCAAACATGGAGGCCCTGGTGCCTTTTGGAAGGTGGCATTTCTTTAGGAAAGGTTAATTAGCCGAAAATGGTAATATATTCCATCATTTTAATTTTAAGTAAAGACTTCCTGTATAGTGAAAAAGTGCATCGGAGTTGGAGAAAGAAGGATGGAAAGGAAAAATAGGAGAAATAAAGAGATTGTAGGAAAAGAAGAAATGAGAAGGAAAGGAAGAAGGAAGGGAGAAAGAGAAGGAGAAAGAGAGGGGGGTAACCATGGATTGTGTGATAGAAGATGGTAATGGTGCAGTGCTAGAGGAAGCCAGAGCAGGTGCTCCCAAGTCTTTGCAGAGACTGGAATTTTGAAAGGAGCTATACTTCATTTCACAGGAGAGTCCTGTGTTGGCAGGATGTGATATAGGAAGGGGAAAGATGCTTTCACCCCGGCATGTGGGGTGATGTATCCGTGCAATATAATTTAGAGCATGGGTGTTTTTTTAATTAAAGAAAAGACAGAGAGAAATGTAGGAGCAGGGTTCAAGGTTGGGGAATGTATGGAAGGACAAGTATTGGGATGGAAAGTCTGTGGGTATCTGGGTATCATGGTGCCAAGTGGTTTGAAAGTTGTCAACAGAATCACCTTTTCTACTTTGGTTCAGAAAGCTGGGTAGATCTGCTATATTTTTCTGCTTTCTCTCTAACTTTTTTTTATGTACCTGAAGAATACTCACCTTATCTGTAAGAGTTACATGAAACACAAATTTTGAATTATACATGTTTCTTTTTAGATTCTATAAGACAGAATCTCCTAACTGTGTAATCATGATCTTTCTCCCTCCATAGTGCTGAGAATACAGGAATGCACCACCATATCTGACTAATTTTTTTTAACCATGTATTTTTATATGGAAAAAAAAAGAGAAGGTAGTATGTGTACCTATTCCAGACAGTTGTACTAATGATAGAAAACATTACTTGGTATTGAAAACCTATTTCTTTGTTCAAATTAGCTTCCACAAAGGCTAGCTATATGTTTTATTTTTTGTTAAATTTGTTTTGTTACACCAATGTCTGTTAACTTCATCGTGTGTGAAATAAGGATTATAATAGTTTATGTATGCTTAGCCCAGGGAGTGGCACCATTAGGAGGTGTGGCTTTGTTGGAGTAGATATGTCATTGTGGGTGTGGGCTTTAATACCCTCATCCTAGTTGCCTGAAAGCCAGTCTTCTGCCAGCTGCCTTAGGAACAAGAGGTGGAAGCTCAGCTCCTCTAGCCCCATGTCTTCCTGGACACTGCCATGCTCTCTCCTTCATGATAATGGACTGAACCTCTCTCTGATCCTGTAAGCCAGCCCCAATTAAATGTTTCCCTTATAAGAGTTGCCTTAGTCATAGTGTCTGTTCACAGCAGTAAAACCATAAGTAAAACACTTGGGCTGACAAGGTTGCTCATATGGTGCAGATGTTTGCTTATTACTCTGGTGAGTCAAGTTCAAAGGTTGGATGTACATAAAGGTAGTAGAAGGATGAAAATGACTCCACAACATTGTCCTCTTACCTCCATGTGCACGCTGCGGTTTACACTTGCACACATAAACACTGTACATTATCATCATCCATAAAAACTTACAAGCACTCTCCCATGTTAAGTCACTCACAAACGCCAAATAGCATAGTAACTCAAAACCTAAGTATTGGGATCAAAGATAATTGCATCTCAGCAGTGATGCTGCTGAAGCCTGGTTCTATGACCTTCTCAAAGCCTCATCTCCATCCCTCTGATACGAGGACCACACAGTTATCTCAGGAGGTGGCTGTGAGGATCAAAGTGAATGGATTTCAGACATGTAGCATTATGTCTAAACTAGAGTGATTGCAAAGAAAAACAAAGTAAGAAAGGAGCCAACAGACAAAAACTAGTGATTTGCATTATCTGAATTGAAACTGATGCAAAGAGACAAAACCAGAGCTGAAGGGCAGATACACGAGGTTCTGAGAGGGCTTCCAGATCCTGAGTAATAGACCCACCGGGATTCAGACAGGGCTGGTTGTAGTTAATGTGGCCCATCTGCTAGGCTGCAGTAAGCCCCTGAGTTGTTTCCCATGAGTATTCATTTGAGCTGATTAAAGCTTTTTTTAATGTGCCACTAGCATCTGGTACATCCTGTACTATTTATGTTGGTTTGCTATTATGCTGTTTACCTTAAACAGCTTTGTTCTTTTCAAAAGAAAACATGTAACTCTCCCATGGAGGTCTAGGAAACATTTGAGTGATCACTGCTCTGTGTTCTCGGCCACAGTGTGACAAGACAAACTAAGAACACGGAGCCAGGAGTGTGCTCCTTAATATGTGTATTTCTGATACCTCAAGGGCCTCTATGACAATTGTGTTCCATTTAAAGTAAATCTGTGTGTGTGAGAGCCTGTATGTATGTGTGTGTGTGTGTGTGTGTGTGTGTGTGTGTGTGTGTGTGTGTGTGTGTGTGAGAGAGAGAGAGAGAGAGAGAGAGAGAGAGAGAGAGAGAGAGAGGGAGAGACAGAGAGACAGAGAGTCAGAGACAGAGAGATAGAGAAAGAGAGAGACAGACAGAGACATAGAGACTGAACTTGCAGACGTGTGCCTGTGTGCACAAAAAAAGCCAGAAGAAGGAATGCCTGGTTTACTGTGTGAGTGTTAGGATTCCTAACTCTGGTCCTCATGATTGTATAGTTAAGAACATAGCTGAGCCATCTTTCCTTCCCCAGTTCCCTATTAAGTTTTTAAAAGGGCAGGGTCTAGATATGACTATTGTTTTGCTCCCATGTACCACTAAAAGGCTAAAATGTGTTTGGCCCACACAGCATGTTGAAAGTGCATGAATGAATATACATAGTATTCCCACCCACGTTTAGACTATAGTGGCAGTTATTCTTAATAATGGCTTATAGTCCTTGTCTTAGGGTTTTACTGCTGGGAATAGACACCATGACCAAGGCAACTCTTGTAAGGACAACATTTAATTTAATTAACAGGTTCCGAGGTTCATTATCAGCAAGGTGGGAGCATGGCAGTATTCAGGCAGATATGGTACAGGAGGAACTGAGAGTTGTACATCTTTATCTGCAGACCTCTAGGAGAAGACTGACTTCCAGGCAGCTAGAATGAGTTCATTAAAGCCCATGCCCACAGAGACCCATCTACTCCAACAAAGCCACACCTCCTAATAGTGCCACTCTCTGGGCCAAACATATATAAACCATCACATCGTGTTATTAAAAATATAGATTCTAATCTGGTAAATCTAGACTCAAACATAAAATTAATTTACTTTTTTAAGAACTATAGGTGTGCTTTGAAAATCAGTAATCTAAAAGAACACAACACATACCCATCATTCATGAACAACAAGAACAAAATGACCCACAGATAAAAATTAAGAGCTGATTTTCAGTACAAAATTTCCCAACTGATCAGTTGTGTACATTTCGGCCAATTCTTATTGAAGACAAATAGGACGCATTAAGCATGTTCTCTGTGCTAGCTGTAGTATTGAGACTTAGTATACACTGTCTCCTGTAGTTGTTAGGTTTGAGCCTGGGACTACTTCGGCCATGCCCCTTGCAGCAGCCTTTTTTTCTTTCTTCCAGTTGCTGTAGAAGAAATAGCACACTCTCTAACTAGTGCCTATCTGTGAATATCTAACCTCCTAGCACACTCCCCAAGTGCCCAGATTCCAGGAGTGATCTGGACCAGCAGGTCATTCTTCAGTAACAGGATCCTAAGTGAGACAACTAGGAGATGAGATGCTAAAGACTATGGGTAAGTTGGAATCAGGAGTCTTGTACAAAATCAGCAGTATGCCAAGCAAATTTATTAAGAAGTACAGCATCTTATATACAGGTCTTCCTGAAAGAGAATGAAGTTAGTGGGAAGATAATCTAACAATAGTGCACAGGGTAACACAGTGTTTCTTAAGAACATCACAGACTAAGTACACAGGAGCCTTAGGACTGATAACCATAGTCCTGTACAATGGGAAGAGTTGGGTTCTCAGAATCTGAAGCCAGTGCTGCCTCTTGGGCCTGACCCCAGCCAATTAATGGCTCTGTCATACATCAGGGTCTTGGGGCAGGTTTTGGACCAGTCCAACCCTCAACACAAAAGAATGGCAGATGCCTGTTTCACTTCCCCAAGAAGGTTTCTAGACCTCAGACTTCCAAACTATAGGACATTTACAGAGACATGGCCACACATCCCTGCACATATACTTTATTAAAAGAGAAACTTGTCTTCTACATCCTCATAGTGGCCTCTTCCTTCTCTGTAATTCCCTCACTTCTCATTGCTACCCAGGAATAAGACAGGGAACCTCCCAGTTCTCTTAAAACCTTTAAGAAGAGACCTTACTCTGCCTCCTGGGTATGAGCATCCTCAGAGCTGCTGTCTGTCTCTCTATCTGACAATGACATTAACATCTCTTCTAATGACTCTCTTACCAAAAAGGACAGTGTGTCTCAGTGTGCTCTTTGAACTCTAAACCCATGAAATTTTAATATTTGTCACAGAAACTCTCCCTTTTAATCCCATCTCAAAGATGAGAAAACAGAAGTTCAGCACATTGTATTTCCATACATTAAACTTTATAGATAATAATGACTCAGTCTGAATTCAAACCTGTACCTATTGATTTTGTAGCTATTGGCTTGATGAGTTACCACCTGCTTTCCCTGAGTCTATCAAATATAAACACTAACCCTTTCAAGAGAATTAATCTTAATATACGTTGGATCATTCAACCATTCAGATCCATTGTAACTAGACCACATCAATAATAAACTTTTCATTTTCTTTTTCAAATTAATGTTCCTCAGAATTTGGAATTTGTTTCTAGAGAAAAAAAACTGATTTTTTTTTTTTTTTTTGTATTTTTGAAAGTTAACTGCAAGATTTAAGATTTTGCTCCATTGCCCCAGAAGTTGAAAGAATATAAAAGTTAAAAAAAAATCGGTCATGAAAGCAGGCATTTTAGGTTTTGAGGTTGGGAGTATTTAAGAAGGCTCACAGAATCACACTAATAAGTGTGCAAAACGCAGCTGTTTCCACTTGGTGTAAAGGGAGAATGTTGAGGATTCAGAGACAGTTTAGGATAACAAGTTCATTCTGTTAAGTGCCCAGTCTTGCAGCTCAGCTGTTAGAACAGTTTTATTCTCCCCTCTGTAGGGTAGGCTAGGAACTGAAGGTCTTGGGATGGCTTACTTCCTAGACCCAATTGCATGCTAATCACACTTCTTTGCTTGGTGCATATTTAGCAGTGAAATCCAGGGTGTCCTAATTCACACCTCCTCCACACTTAAAAGTCAAGGGATTGCTAGGTGAGGAAGGAAAAAAGTGCTTTAGCTTGTAGGAAATGTTTGCCTGCTCTTGAGTGGTTTAGTCACATTTACAAAGAAAGGTGAGAAATTCCATGTTGTTTACCTTGAGGCTTTGGGGGACAGTGTTTGCAGAGTTTGGGAGTGGAAGGTGAAGTATTCAGCTTGCAGCATCATAAGCAGAATTTGGCCCTTCCACTTTTCATGTAGGACACATTGCCTCTTTCAGTAAGGCAAACATTTTTGCACGCCACCTTTCTCTCCATCTCAGTCAGTTAATTTGTTCCTACTAATGCAAATTCCTAGCCCTGCAGAAAGGGTGCTGAAGGTACTTGTTATCTAGCTAGCCAAGGGACAACAGAGACTTGTAAACCAAGGAAAAGGCACACTGTTAAAATGCTTCAGAGAAGCTGATCTTCCAAACCGTTGAGGCTATTCGTGGATGGGATTCTGCACAGCATTCATTGTTGTTTTACCTCTTTGGGGTTACAGAATCAACTTCTGGTCACTTGCCGCAATGTCAGGGACATAGGGATTGATGTGTGAGATGTGCCCTTGTGGAAGTGAAGCTGTGACTTGTGTCTTAATTATGGTCCTTGCAAAATTGAAGGTATTCAAAAGAAATGCCTTTTCCTTTGTCTGTCAGACTAAGGAAACAAGGAGCAATGAAATAAACAAGAAACAATAAAATAAGGGTATTTTGTCAGGAAGTTCATACTGGGAAAAGAAAAAAAAAAAAAAGCCTAACTAGCAGGAATCTTGTTTAGTGAAAGAGATTTCAAACAATTTTAGCAACTTATCAGACCACCTTACAGTATGAGGATGTAGAATGAAAAATTATAAAGATCATTTTATAAAATATATATACAGGTTTTTCTTTAGACTTTACTTTAAAGGACATGAAAAATATAGAAAGTTTTTATGACCCCTAGACCTGAGCAAAAAAATGCAGGTTCACTAGTTCCAAGAAAGCAGAACTGAATGTAAGATTTCAGGCCTTCACTGCCCTGGGATACATTCCAGGAGGAGTGCATTATCCCTGAGTCAGAGGACACTTGCTGGATTAACATTATTCAAGCCTCAGGGAAGAGAACCCACCTGTAGGTGGGGAAGGCCCAAAGCAGGAAGACACATTCCTGACTACAAAGAAAGATGCAAGTCATCTGGGTGGTCCCAGGATCTGGCTGTCCACAAGATAATGGTTGGGCAAGGTTACATCCTTACAAAAGATAAGTGTACTTTCTATTGTTTTTATGTTATGTTTCCTTGGTAACCCCCTCACCCCCCATGGTTTGTGGTTCTGCCCTTTATAAGCCCTCCACTCCCAGCTGACTGGGTCCGCACTCCTCTGCCCCTGCGTGGGTCACAAGTCTCGGCCTCAGTTGACTGACCCTGAAATATACCTCTTGCTGTTGCATCAAGAATGCCTCAGTTGACTGACCCTGAAATATACCTCTTGCTGTTGCATCAAGAATGGTGTCTTGTCAGTTATTCAGGTGGCCGCTAATTTCTGAGACTTGAGGGAGGTCCTCCCTGGGGGGGGGGGGTGGTCTTACAAGACTAAATCCCAGATAATGATAGATCTATGGTATCGAAGACCACACCTAGACTGGAACAGCTAAAATGTGCAAATTCTTGACTCTCCATTTAAATTTTAATCTCATTTTAGAACTCACTTTAGAACAGACTTGGGAGATTCTTTTCATCCACAACAACAGAGATCCTTAATTCTGCCCATACATCAATGCCTTCCTTAACTGAATTTAAAACAAATCTCTCTCTCTCTCTCTCTCTCTCTCTCTCTCTCTCTCTCTCACACACACACACACACACACACACACACACACATCTGCACTCCAAGTCTCTAAATAAAAAGTGGGGTTGGGGAACATGCACAATAATTAATTGCACCTCTTCCTATAGTGGCCTTTTTGAATAAATCTCTTCCCTGTTTTCCATTTTTAATGTGGCTTCTTCACTTGAATTATTAAAGGTAGATGACTGGGCCTGGCTTGGGTAAAGATTAGTATCCTCAAATTACATAACAATCACTGAGGCCTTTCCCAGGTCTCTGTTAACTCTCCACAGACAGCAAGGCAGTCCCAAAAGCTGTGGCTTATGATGTCTTCTTATGTTTCTTCTAGCACTGGTGACACTTGTCCTCCTCCATTTCCTGCTTTCTTTTGCTCTGCCCAGGGATTACACGGATTCTCTTTTGAGCCTTCAAAACACAGAGCCTCCAACCTACATCTTTTTCTGGAAGAGAACACCAGCCTTTCTCTATTTGGAATTCAGAGCATATCTGCTTATGTAAGTCACTTTTGACTTTCTAAGAGGTGTTGTCATTGACTCTAGAGTGGGATTGATATTAGTGTTCTCCATGATTCCCGTTTCTTCCTAATAATGTGACAAGGGAAAAAAGAAAATCAAAGAGTGCCCTCTGGAAGCCAGGTTCTATCCAGGCTCCTGGAAATAGAGGAGAAAAAGAAAGGGAGGTGAAAGGGCTAGTCTCAGTCATGGTCCACATCTCAGTGTCTGGGAAACTAACACAATGTATCCCATTCTCCTGAGGCTCAGTTTCCTGATCTAAGAAACAAGGCAAAAATAGCCATCCCCATCTGCCAAAGCAATAATACAGGAGTGGAATGCAATTAATTATTGTGCATGTTCCCCAATGTTTTATTTTGAGACTTGGAGTGTAGATGGGGGCGGATGTGGGGGGAGGAGGAAGAGGAGGAAGAGAGAGAGAGAGAGAGAGAGAGAGAGAGAGAGAGAGAGAGAGATCATGTTTTAAATTCAGTTAAGGAAGGCATTGATATATGGTCAGAATTAAGAATCTCTGTTGCTGAGGATGAACAGAATGCTCTTGTATCCCTAGATATCTGTCTGTACTCCTAAACTGAAATCACTTGCTTTTCTTTTCTTTCTTTTTTTCATTTTTTTGGGGATATTTTATTTATTTACATTTCAGTTGTCATCCCCTTTCCCCATTTCCCCTCCCTAGAAACTTGCATCCCATCCCCCCTCCTCCTTTTTGCTTTCATACCATTTTAATTACATGCAAGTATTAAGGTCAGTTCTAGGTTGAAGGACTAGCAATACAATAGATGCGAATAGTCAAGGACCAAACAAGACACTTACTTTTCAAGGTGAGTATTAATCTCCCACAAGGAAGTCGTGTCTGCTGGTAGCAACAGTTTCTATGGTGCTAAAGCATTTCATGAACTGATGGGAGCAATAATAATGTTGGCACTGTCAATACTAGCGGTAAAGGCTTCCACTGTTAAAAAAGAAAGAAAACAAGAAAGAAAGAAAGAAAGAAAGAAAGAAAGAAAGAAAGAAAGAAAGAAAGAAAGAAAGAAAAAAATCAAGAAGACTGTTCTCACTACCAGACACTCTCTAATTGAGCCCTGAGTGCATGTGTGGCAGACACTAGAAGCTGTGTACAATTCATTTGTGTGTATGCATGGCTGCTTTTCACCTATCTCTGCCTCTTCTCCCACCACCACTGGTATTTAAAGTGTGCACTTCCCCATTTAGCATTTTTATGTGAGTTATAGGTACCTCAGGTTCTCATGCATTCAGGACAAATGCTTTATTACTGAGATATATCTGAAAAGGCTAGGCTGACTCTGTGACAGACTCCAGATTGGCAGTTCAATACTAGGCAAGTATAGGCAAGTTCTCTCCTCAGAAGTTGCCCCATCACCTGGCCTGAGGCAAGAACATTGGGTCAGCAGCAGTTTCCAGACTTCCTCAGCTGCTTCCTCAGCAAAATTCCCAGACCTCCCCAGCAACAGTCTCCAGCCCCCAAACCCAGGTAATGGAACATCCTTAGAGATGGAGTAAGACAGAGGTCACCTACCCCGGAACCCCAAAATGTGCTTTAAATCACGCCTGTGAGCTCATTTGGTTGTCTTTTTATCTTGGTAATGGGATATCCCAGCATGCTGGACTTCTATAGAATAAAACATTCTTTGCATTTACATACTATTTGACTCTGGGGTATCATTCTTCCATGAATCATGGGCCCTTACATGTCAACAACCCCTGTGTGCAATATTCTACTTACTTGGAACCTCTACAAGATAAATATTACCACAGCATATTCCTCGAGACACATTTCACTAATTCCCCCTTCATCTCCTCCTCATCTTTCTCCCCCACCTCCTCCTCTTTCTCCACATTCCAATATTATCACAGCACTCTCCAAGGTATATTCTAGTAATACCATATTCATGCCCATTGATGATCAACTTTCATAGTACATCGGGGTTGCTATCTGTGAACTAGAAAATGAAAGAAGTGTTGATGGATTATGTTCAAGATTATAAAAGACTCCCATGGTGTGAAGATATGCAATAGCTCCCTTGAGAAGTTTGCATGCTGAGGGATTGAGACCATGTGAGTCAGCCACAAAAAAAAAAAAAAAAAAAAAAAAAAAAAGGCCTCCAAACTCACCCAAACCATGGCTGCTGCCCCAGTCTGCATGCAGTGCCTGGTCCTGGTCCTGATACATCAGGAAACATCTAGCTGAGCTGACACAGGCTCCTTGCTCTCTGCTTCTGTGTGGGATAATAGATGATGGTTATGTAAGCTAAGTTATGGATCATTTGTTATTTAGCAACAAATCCCCATTGTAGAATATTTTATGGCAATGGAAACACAACAGAGAATTGAAGACCATTGCTTAAAACTACTGTTTCAGGAACTGACAGTCATAACACAAGCTCAGGAGTCTGACTCCAGAGCCTAGTCTCACAGTCCATATACTGTGACCAGTGACTTCATCTGTTTTATGTAGCAACAACAGAATCTCATATTCTGATTAAATTAGAAACAACAGATGCTGGTTTAGGTCAGGATTCTGGAAGCTGGGATATCTAAGATCAAGGGGCTGCATCTGATGAAGGAGTTTATTTTGTCAGATCCTAAGATGACTGAAGATAGCACATCTATGTGCTAAGGAACAATGACAAGATTGCTGTTTTAGTTACTATTATCAACTCAACAGGATCCAGGATCACCTAGGAGACAAGTGCCAGATACTCCTCTAAGAAGTATGGAGATTAGGTTAATCTATGGGTATGCTCTTGAGAGATTATCTTTATTAGAATAGTTGAGGTAGGAAGACCTATCCTGAAAGGAATGACCCCATTTTCTTGGCTTGGCTCCCAGATTTTATAAAGAGAATTACCCAGCATCCATTTCCCCCATGCATCCTGACCATCCATGAAATGGCCAGCTTTCTCAAGCTGAGAGCCATCTGTATGGGTCCCTTAATCCACGACAGTAGCACATTTCCACTTGAGTAGTGGAGAGCGTATTTGAAACCCAGAACCATTTCATTCCTAGCATTTCCTTGACCAGTTTCACCTTATTGATTGATAGGACCAGGAAAATGCAATTAACTCTAGTAAAAAGTAACATCCTTAAATGTCCCATGCATGTGATGCAGTATTTGCCCGACAGGATGACACAACATCTAAATAAATTGTATATAGGAAGGGTGAGGGGCGAAGTGCTTCATTATAGGCTCATCTACTCACTAAACTTAAGTCTTCTCTTGATTTCTTAGTACCACCATACCTCTTTTGAGTTACTTCAGCCTTCTTCCCAGTCTCTGTCTTTTTTTCATAGTATTTTCATTGATTACTTGGAAATTTTGCATTATAAACTTGAGCATACTCTCTTCCCAGTACTCCCATGTCCAACCCCCTACCCATGTGACTCTCCAGAAGAAGAAGAAGGAGAAGGAGGAGGAGGAGGAGAAGGAGGAGGAGAAGGAGGAGGAGGAGGAGGAGGAGGAGGAGGAGGAGGAGGAGGAGGAGGAGGAGGAGGAGGAGGAGGAGGAGAAGGAGGAGGGGAAGAAGCAGAAGCACAAGCAAAGGAAGATGAGGAAGAAGAAGAGAAGGAAGAGGAGGAGCTAGCTTTTGTTGCCCATATACTTGCTGGAGCATGGTCAAATCCCCAGTACCTGGCCCCTTAAAGAAAATTGAGTCTTTACCCACCAGCACCTCTGCCAGGAACTACCAATGATAGAGAGCTACACTTCAGCATCCTTTACAATCTTCAAGAATTTTCTTCAGTGGGCTTTCTGTTAAGCTGTTACTTTTTTCAGCAGGGGTGGGGGTGGGAAGGTGAGATAGGGTCGGGGTAAGGGTTATCACAGAAGCCTTCTATATCTGTCTTTCTCAACAATGAAAAAATCATCAGTACTATGAGTCTGCAGTCATCAATACTATGGCAAAAGTAACTTTCCTGTTGTTTACAGTTAGCAGGAACACAAATCATGAGTATACTCAGGTTTCTGGAGTCTATGTGGACCATGGACATCCACATGGTCTCTGGTGTCAGCATGTGCCCTGAACCTCAGCATGGTCTCCAGTGGCAGTGCAGACCATGGACATCAACAAGGTGTTCTGCTTCAGTAGGAACATGGACCCAGACATGGCCCCTGGCAACAGCATGACCTGGACATCACCATGCCTCAGGTGGTAGTTCATGTCACACACATCAATATGGCCCCCAGCACTAACACCAATGTGGTTTCAGGCTGTCATACAGACCACAGACATCTGTGAAGCCTTCAATAGTAACATGTGCCAGGGACAACACAGACCCTGGCTGCAGTAGGACCATGAACACAGACATGACTCTTGGTGTCAACAAGGACCAAACATCATCATGGCCTTAGGTACCAGTGCAGACCACTCACATCCGTATGACCCTTAGCAGCAGCACACACCAGGACATCAGCATGTCCTTAGGTGGCAGCTCAGACCAAGGATATCAATATGGCTTTCTGTGATACCTTGGGCCAGGGTTATCAACACAGCTCCCAGCTGCTGTAGAGCCATGAACAACCACCTGGACCACATGAATCTTTTGCAAATATTCACTGCAATGAGTCATTGACTGGTTCAAGTTTTATGGTTTCTGTAGCACCATAAATACTGAACTATCTCACAGACTCACTTCAGAAATCCTGCTGTTGCCACAGTCATGGTCATCCTGCAACTCTGGTTCTGCAGGACTGGATCCTTCATATGCTTCAGCAACTTGGAAATGGGGTAGATTTTAAAATGGACTGACTCAAGGTGTTGTATCTTAGCCCAGATAGTAGCTGAGTTGGTCAGTCAGCATCAGAGCCTCTGTCCAGCTTCCACAATGCCCACGCCCCTGACTGCCTCCCCTGTGCCCTATCTAAGTTTTAAAGTTTGATATAGATGAATAAATTTGATTGAAAAAAAAGTAAGATACAGGGTTATTTAGAGACAATGGCAGTTTCTTGAGTACAGTGGAAATCCCAGTGTTAAAGAGCCACTTGAGAATCAGGAATCTAGGTCAAGAGATAACTGACTTGGAGGACACACATAACACATGTCAGGCTGTCTGGGAGAAGACAGCATCCTTTGTATGTTCCTCTCTTGAGTTTTTTCAAGTGGATAATTTTTTTTATATGAAGGAGACAGACATGAGGGATTAGGTAAACTTACATTGTCTTTGCTCAAGTTGGTAGTTATTAAAGGGTAAAGCCAGGATTTGAATTGGAGTCTCTGAGTTTGTAACTAATGTTCCATGTACCATAACCTTGGAGTGAGAGGAAAGCCAAGCAGGTCACTAGCTTCTCAATCTTGCTACCTTATGGCACTGGGGTAGAAATATTCACCTCTTTTTATTACTAACACTTATTCATTATCATTTTATATGTATGAGTGTTTTGTTCAACTTACATCTGCACACCTGAGTGCCTGATGCCCACAGAGGATATCAGAGCCCCTGGAACTACAGTTATAGACAGTTGTCAGTCATTGTGTGAGTGTAGGGAGCTGAACCTCATTCCTTGTAAGAGTAAACAATTAAACACTTAGCCATCTCTATAACCCAGACTTTACATCTTCGTGGAATCACAATATCAAAGCAAGTTTTTCCTCTGACATTCTGAGCATCCATTCAGAAAGTCTAGTTTGAAAGGTGAGGAAGAAAGAGAAATTGCAACATTTTGTGTCAGCAGAACAGTGTTCAAACAGAATCACTCCAGTTCTTTTTTTGGGAAAACTGAGTGTTATCCACAATGTTTGACTTTTGCCCACCAAGAGCCCTTCACTCTGCTTAGAGGAAGAACATGTTTATATGTTTTTTTCAGTTATAGGAACCAAGCCTTGATCATAATTTTTTTGAGGTCTTTAGTTCCTGCTCTCAGAACCAGACACAGATGCTCAAATTCTGAAAACATTGAAAAGATTTCCACCAACCCCAAAGAAGAGAGTAGCTGCAAAGTTGTGGATTTTTAAAATTAAATCAAAGTATCAAAATTAGAAAATAGAATATGGCTTCTTCCTGAGCAACTGAGTCTACTTGAGCAACAGTGACTCTTGTCTCTCAAGTTTACTACTTGTCCCCTGGTGTAGAACTTAGCATTCAACAGGACCTGCTTAGGACTCCATAGTAACTGCTAATATAGTATGTATAGTCTTATATCAATGTCACATGTCTTAATTTCATGTCTTAATAATCTTGTCTCTCTTCTGCACTATTATGGAAATGGGAATATTTAGCCAACTTAATACTCTGCAATTAGAAGGGTTTGGGTGTTTTTAATGATTTCATTAATATTCACAATTTCAAACCTCATAAATGATAGATATATTAGTTGATGAATAAAAAGGGCCAGGGGTGTTTTCTTGAGCCCAAACACTCTTTGTAGCATTTTTTAAAACTTGTGTCTTGTTATCTAGATCTATAGACTGTATCTTACAGGTGAGTTTGTATTTGAGATATATAGCCAAATTCCCCTTTCCAGTAGAGTATGAAGAGTGGCATAGGCAGTTGTCAAGACTCCTAATGTCATTCTACAGCTCTGTGGGAGGCAACTTACTAGAGGCTTATTAGAACTTATACTTTCATAACTCTCGAACCTAATTATAAATAGTTGCATATATGTATTATGTACGTATGTATATGTATGTACATGTATGTGTATGTACTGTCTATGTGTGTATGCATGTCTGTTTTTCTGTGTATATCTGCATTGTGTATGTAGTACTTTTAATCATTGTATATATATATATATATATATATGTATATGTATGTGTATTTATGAGTTTATATATCTATATATATGTAGAGATGTGTGTATGTCTCTTTATGTGTGTAAATATGTGTTTGTATGTATATATTTGTGTATGTTTCTGTGCTTATGTGTATTAATGTTAACTGAACAGTGGTTTCCAGAAAATGACACATACGGTTTAAGTACACTTGATTAAAAATGATCACCTTTGTGGGCTTTTTTTCAAGTCAGTTGATGATGACAAAGTCATGTTGAAAGTTTGGCAGCTTTGTCAAGTGTAGTCTGAGGAGAATGACTGCCAATTATAGTTATATGGCTGCTGTGACTAATTTATAAGTAACTGCAGCAATAATGAATGTTATCATTGATTAGAAACTTAATGTATTCTAAATAATGTGGTTTTACATCCATTATTTTCCATTATAAAATAACAAAATTCATGACTAATAGATTAGGTGGGTGCCTGAAATTTTATATATATATATATATATATATATATATATATATATATATATATGAAATTATATATACATATATATATACATACATATATATGAAATTGAGGAAGCAAAGAATGGCCTCAACTTCCTCTACTTTTATCTTAAGCTTTGGAGTCATGGCTCTTTTCATTGCAACAACTGAAACTATAATTCAAGCTGGTTTGTGGAAAACTGAGGACTTACTAATCTCTGTATTTGTAAAGCACAGATAATTAGACCTTTAGATATGGCTGCACCAGGTCAGCTGATCTATTACCTTCTGGGTCCTATTCTTTTTCTTACTGGCTCTGTCTCTCTGCAACAGGGTGTTCATCCCAGGAATCACCAAACTTGTTTTTTAGTACAGGCAAAGAACTGAATGCTAGATGAGAAAAGACCAACCCCACAGAGAGAACAACAATAAGAGCCTTATCCCTTATGGATTCGGGTACCCCCTAAAGCTGGGAGTCTGCTAAACAGACAGTGCCTTGGGGATTTTGTAAGATCCTCCCTTTTTCCATACTGCTCCTATTTAGATACCTGCCCCTGTGCCTTCCCATACTTCTTTAGTGCTTTCTGGGGATGGAAGCCACCATCACAGATACCATGCTTTCTCTTTTCTCAGCTAATTATATTCCTCTAATTCTCCCTCATCTCTAGCTTTCCTTCTTGTGGCCCTACTTCCTTCTCTATCATAGCCAGTACTCAGCAGCAGAGATAATCACCAGCAACTCTCTGAGTATATGTCAGTGGTACAAAAGAGTGCAAACAGAACTGCATTAATTCACCTGCCTTAAGGTACATGTTCATTATTCAGCCAATCATACTGGATATAGAACGTTTTGTTTGTCTTAGGCCATGTAGGTGAATTCCATAGTGGACTAAGAATAGAAAAAGAAAAAAGAAAAAAAAACAATGTTGTCTTTATAGAACAGGGATTGGTATTGACAAAGAATTCTACAACTTTAACCTTTAGAACTATTTCTCTTAGACTGCAGGGATGAGGAATCAACCCATTTATGACGTTTTGTGGTTCAGTCACAGTGGCCTGGGATCATCCCAGTCAGTGATCTGGTTAACTAATTGCAAAGGGTGGAGGACAGCTTCTTGAAAACACATTTGTGGGTGCTGTCCAGGCACAGATGTTGTGCTGCTGGGCAGTAGTCCTTCTTGCCTTGGAATAAAGCTGCTATTGCCTTGGAGCCATTTGGGCTCAGAGCAAGGCCATTGTTGCCGTTAAATTGGACCATTATTCAATCAGAAGGTTACACTGCTATGAAAAATACACTCTAATAAACAGACACCAAACTCTCTGGAGTCAGATCTCTTGCAACTCATGACATCCAACTGAGACAACCAATTCCTAAGAGAAACAAATGCACAGATAAGACCTAGGCAACCAAAGCATTATGACACTAGACACTACCTAACTGTCACAAAGGATCTCCATCCATAAAAGCAAGCCCTCAAATGTTCTTCATACAGTTTCTTTCTTCTGTTTGGTTCACTGTGGCTGAACCACTGTGAGTCTAATAAACTCTCCACCTCTGATTTTCTCTGTTTCGGTGATCCCCATGCACTGGTTTCTCATTCTGCCTTAGCATGACAGTAACAAACAGACAGAAAGCATCTTAACTCAATAAACTGACTTCTTTCAGCACCTCTTAACATTTCCAGAGTCAAGAAAAGCTAGGAGTGAGGACTGAAGACAAAGTTGTTCCAAAGGGTCAACAAATCGGATTAGCATTCTGAGGCATCTTTATCCAGTCCTGAAAATGGATGGTGAAGATTCAAGTCACATTCTAGTCTAAACCAGTTTAAGAGGAAGATTTACTTAAAGAGTTAGATTAGTCATGGTGGTGATAAAATAATGTGAAAACATTAAACAAAATCTAATCTACTATAACTCCATTTGATTTTTGGTATATTTATTCCCTCCACACCCAAACCCGGCCCACTCCTGAAGCAGCTGCTTCTGGAGTTTGTAACAGGGCATGCTTAAGAAGGGATTATAGCTGCAGCAAGCAAATGACAGAATAATGACTAAGTGGAAAAACAGCAGAGAGCTGTAATCTACAGATGATAAGACCACATCACACTCAAGGGAATGGGCTCGGGCTCTCTCTCTCTCTCTCTCTCTCTCTCTCTCTCTCTCTCTTTAATAGTGTCTATCTGTCTGTCTGTCTGTCTATCTGTCTGTCTGTCTATCTGTCTGTCTGTCTGTCTGTCTTTAATAGTTTCCAGTCATCCATCTTGGGAGTCCATGATCCTGACTTTGCAAGCCTGCTCTCTTGTGTTCAACTCTACCTATGAAAAGGGAAGGGGGAGGGGAAATGCCCCTGCATTTTTTTCCTAAATAGTATTGGATATTCCCAAGCTTCTCTGTTGGAGGGCAAACTCCATGTTAATATGTCTACATGGAGAATAGGTTTTCTGCCAACACTGTATAGCCAGAACTATGAATGATTAATTGGTAATCATCTAATTGCTGGAGGAGTTAACATTAATAACCAAAGACTGGCACCCTTTTGAAAACGGAGACATGGGATATGCCTTTCATATGTGCAGGTGTTGTGGGTGTCACCCTGGAAGATGTACTATGCTTCTCAATATCATTTGCACAGATGCTTCTGGCCACAGCATAGTTTTTGTATTTAATAGTGAGGAATGCTTTGCTAGTTACTGCATTGTTAAAGCCAACAAGCTTCCCCAAATTATACTTCCACTCACTCTCATTTGAGGAGTGAGTACTTTCTCTTTTGTCCTTGATATTAAGTTACTAGTCAAGGGTAATCATGATAGTTCCTTGTCATGTCAATATGAGACTGGCCAGCCTAGGTGATGTTCTTTGGTGAGGCATGTATGTTGAGGGAGTTGTAGATTGTCTTAAAGGATGGTACAGGTTTTCTTTACAGGTTTGGAACCATCACAGTAAAACTACAAATGCTATTTGGAATTCTGATTAAATTATCCCATCACAACCTCCCCTTAGCAGGTAAGCTCAATCTCATATTTCTTGGAGGTTTTTGGTGGCCTTGTTATTTGACAGTGTGTGTGTGTGTGTGTGTGTGTGTGTGTGTGTGTGTGTGTGTGTTTGTGGCAAGGTCTCTCTATCCTTGTCTGCTTAAGAATTTGCCATGTATGCCAGGCTGGCCTCAAAATTGCAGCAATCTCTCTCCATTGGCCTCCTGAGTATTGGAATTACAGACTAGAGCCACCTTGCCCTGCTTCCGTTTGTTTTGTACAAATGACTGGGAAACAAGAAGTAAGGTTTCTGGGAGTTCAACAACCTTTGCTGACTGAGGGTCGGTAGCTACAGTAGAGCTGGTTCATATTTTGTTCCACTGCTGACAAAGCCTAGACCACTTCCTCTCTGCTCTTATTTTTACCCATAAATGCCCTGAATACTCACAAATTATTTCCATCTCTTTCTAAGTCAAGCTTGTTCTCCCACTGTATCATACGTAACAGGATAGCAATTACTACTACATAGTCCTTCAGTGGACACATTCCTTTCTAGATATTTTCATATTCCAGTGTAGCAGATGTCTTTGCCAAGGGCAGCACAACAGCATCACAATGACTGGAGAGAGACCCCTGGGCTTCTTTTGGGTAGAAGAGGTACGTATCATCTTCATGAGTCTTCTGACTCAGAAAGCTAGAAGCAGCTCAATTTTTAAAAGCACAAAATTGATTCTGACCTCTAGCCAGGGTAAAGAATCAATCACTGGAAAGTGACCAGCTTTCTGCAATAGCATCCAAACAACAGCAAGTTTATTCCTTACAGTTCTGATGGCCAGACAGTCAAAGATGAAGAATTTGTCTCTGGTGAGGGTCCTGCCTCTCAGTTCATCATCAGTACCTTCTTCTTGTTATTTCTTACATGGTAGAAAAGGCAAACATCTCTCTTAAGCTTCTTTTTGTATTTTTGCGGGGAACTCATTGAGTTCTGTTAGGATTGCTCAAAGGAGTAAATGCCTCTCCCCTTCCCTACATAAAGTATCTGTGTGTCCTTCCCCCTTCTATGGTAAGGTGTCGATGGCCCCATCTTTTAGAGATCTCGTGCAGGTAATTAAAGCAAGCTGCATGTTCAAGAGTGTAGTGGCCTGGCCATATATGCCCAGAATCCAGCTTTCCATGCTTTCTGGCACACAAAGCTCCTACACTTTGTCTCTTTTTCCTCTATGCTCTATGAGCCTCTGAGGGAGGGATACAGTTTCCTCATTTGGGGCTAACCATTCTCTATAGTCTCTGCTGACCACTGTAAACAGAGGCTTTTCTGAGCAAAGCAGCACTGGCACTAGTTTATGTGCATCAAAGTAGTCATTTAGAAGGCAATTTGGCAGAAACATCATTCCTGTTTAGAAATCCAGCAGCAAGAGCTTAACCACTGGGGCCCATGGGCTCCCCAGCTACAGGCTTTTGACCAGGTTGCCTGAACCTGGCACGAATTCTCTCCTGTGGAGAAGACATTTTTACATCTACTCAGAAAGCAGTAGGTTATCCACTGGACCTCTTTGGGGAAGACTCTAAGTCTATTCCAGAAAGAATAATTTCTCCTTTTTTTTTTTTTAAGTCACAAAAGGGGAAATTACCTAAGTTTATTCAATAGATGAGTTTCCAGGAAGAAAATTATTTTGTTTGTTTACAGAGATGGGAACAAATCCCAACCCTGGCACATGCACAAAAAACACTCCCACCACTGAGATGCACCCCATCTCTTAGAGGATAGTTTAAAGCACCCAGACCACACTGGTAGTATGAACAGTAATACAGGGCCTACCTGGGTAATACAGGTCAACTACAAATTTAAGTTTTGCTATTTTATAACTTTAATCTCTTTAATTTCTTTTTGTCTTAGAGGGTCAGATCTATGTAGGTTTCAAAGATTTGAATAGATATATTCTGGGGAAAGCTAGTTGTTTCCTGCCCACAAACAGAAGTGGAAACAAATCCCCTGGTGTTGTGTTTTATTAAAAAGAAAGACAAGGCAGGGGTATGTTTGGTGGAAGCTCCAGTATGGTGTGGTGGGGAGGGGGGAAGAGAGTGCTTGTGCAGGCCCATGCTGAGGCATCCCTTCCCCCTGAGGTACCAGCCATTTTTTTATTCTTCTATTCTAGAGTATAGAATAGAGTTTATTTAGAGCATGGAGAGGGGAGTTGAGGGAGTAGTAGAAGAGACAGAGAAATGGAGAGGTAGGGGGAGTAGAGAAGTAGAGGCTGACTATGAGCACTTGGAGAGAAAGGGGGATGGGGAATGAGGAAAGAAGGAACAGAGTGAAAAAGAGAAGAAAAGAGAGTGAAGAGGGGGCAAGCAGCCCCTTTTATAGTGAGTCAGGTACACCTGGCGGTTGCCAGGTAACCATGGGATGGAGCCTAGAAGGAATGCCAACATCTTGGGTATGACTGTGGAGATTGAAGAAAAGCATAAGGTAAGGGTTGGGTGGGAGAGAGGAAACAAAGCCAACTGGGGAAGAACAGATGCAGGAGAAACTGGAAATGCAGAAGAGAGTGGATTTAGCAGGATGCTTATCATAGGCTACCCTGCCCAGGAACACTTCGGTGGAGAATTTCATTCACATGGGTCTATTTCTCCAGCTCTGATCACTTGTTAAACTTCCCAAGCCTTCCAGTACCGTAAAATTAACTCTTCTTTATAACTAGGACTGCCTGCTTTTAAAACTGCTCTCTTCTTCATTCTGGGTTTTCTGTTTATTACCCAGTGAGGCCTTCAGAGAATCATAACTGCCTTATCTTTCTAGTCTCTCTTACAGCCTTTGCCATCAAGGCTTTACTTTCAGATATTAATTTTCAGTTTTGTGTGTGTGTGTGTGTGTGTGTGTGTACCCTCCAGAAGAGGGTATCAGATCCTCTGCATCTGAGGTTATAGGTATTTGTGAGCTGCCAAATTTGGGTATTGGGAACTGAACTGAGAAAGCTGTTTAAAAAAAAAAAAAAAAGAACAAGCACATTTAACTGCCATAGCACTTGTCCAGCCGCTTCATAAAGTCTCTATCTGCATTTCAACTCCAAAAAAAAAAAAAAAAAAATGTGGAAAAGTGTTTCTGGGTGTCGTAAAACAATCTACTGCAAACAAGAGGGTAGCTATGTCCAAAGTGGAAAAGCCAAGCTGTAAGGCAAAGTGCTGCCTCTCGGATGTGCCAGAATGCAAACTTTATCCTGATATAGAAACTAGAAGACAGTAGAAATAAATCAGGCAATATTGGAATTTCTTAATGGCTTCCTTGCATTGTAGCCTGTGTGGCTTTTGGCTTGTTAAAGCTGAGAAGAGGGAAGGAAGCAGATATTTTGAGGACAGAGAGCTTCAAGAGACACAGCAGGGCTTCTGTGTGACTCAGGATTTTCTTACTGGAGTGACTTAAGTTATGGACTGCTAAGACAAAAGTAAGTTGAGGAGGAGGAGGGAGGGCTTTGATGCCAAGAGCAGGAGTTCTGAACCATGAGAAACTCCAGGGAGTCTGCACGGTAGTGTGCCTCATGGTTTGCTTGGCTGAGTTTTTTCATATTCAAAAATAGGTTTGAAGTGCTCAGAGGGAAACAACATGACAAAGTCTTTCAGTGGCATTGCTTCCTCAAATGATATTTAAATTAGATGCTAAAAAGTATACCAAGAAATTTCCCATGAAAAAGAATTAGTTACTTAACTTTTAATCTTGTGTTTCTGTTTTTGGTTGCTATAGTCAATACCTAGAATGAGCATCTTATACAACTAAAAGGTTGCTGGGTATGGTGGTGTACACTTTTAATCCCAACGCTTGGGAGCAGAGGCAGGCAGATCTCTGAGTTTGAGTCCAGTCTGGTCTACAGAGCGAGTTCCAGGACAGCCAAGGCTATACATACATACACAAATGCGTGCATGCGCGCATACACACACACACACACACACACACACACACACACTTGTCTTAAAAAATAAAATAAAATAAAATAAAATAAAATAAAATAAAACTAAAAGGTTTACTTTAGCTTTCTGTTTTGAAAAACGTGGTCAATGATTAATTGGTCCTGTTGCTGGGGGCCTGCGGCATATTGGAGGAAATTATATATCTATCCCATGGGCAAAGGAATGGGGAAGGAAAGTGTACCCTTGAATACCAACCCCTAATGACCTAAGGATGTCCTATATGTCCAGGCTGCCAATATTCCCAAACGGACCACCACAAAGAATAACAGTTTAGCGTGTGGGCCTTTGAGGACATATGTGTTCTAAACCATAGTAACTCCTATTTAGACCCAAGGAGGCAAAGACCTCAAATATTGTCTCTGCTCGGTGACTGTCCTGAAGAGGTGTACAATACTGCCTTCCTTGCACCTTGAAACTAAAAGTGAAAAGAGAAATGGAGGTCCCATTTTCTCTGTCGGTTTTTTGAAAGAAGACAATCAAAAAGAAATGGAGGCCTGTGTGATGGGATGGCATATGCCTGGAATTCCAGCACTCATGAGGCTGAAGTCAGAGGAGGATCAGGAAGCTTCATGATAGCCTTAGCTACACTGAAAGACACTTGAGCGTGGAATAAAAGAGACAAAAGGAAGAGAAGAGTAAAATGATAAAATGTTATTAATGTTACTCCATCTAAGGCTTATGGAACATTCAGATGGTGGGACAGAATGATCGCAAGCAGGGTGGAAGGAAGACAGCCCCTACACACTATCTTCTGGGTCTGACATGACCATTGTAACTGTGAACTCAGGCAGCTGCAGATATCTGCACTGGCCTGTACAAGCTTAGACCTGCCAACATCATGTACCTGGGAAGCTCATTCCACTCTACCCTCCCCTAGGATACTGTTGGTTATTGATAGATGTTGCAGGAAGGGGAGACCTTGTCTTCAGTTTTATAGCATGGATAGCGAGTGCACCAGGCTCCAATGGCTAGTTGCCACATCCATGGCCATGCAGATAGCCCTGATTATGCTTAGTGGATCACACACAAAACCAAAGAAAGGCAAGTGAGAAATAGCCTTGTAGAGATGAGGGTGAGTGGGCAGGGGTGAGATGGAGAGAAAGGGGGTTGTGGTGGGCAAGTGAAGTCAAATACATTATATACAAGTATGCAGTTGTTAACACACTTAACGTTGATGAAAAGTCCTTCTGCTAGAGAAAGAAGGCAGCCACAGAGTGCTGCTGAACTACACCGCAGGGAGTGCCCTGCCACTAGAAAACTGTGCATCAGGTAACACACTGCCCACCACCATTCCTGGACTACTGGCATATGAATGAGTCTCAGCTTTGAAGACCTTGGCCTTGAGCTCAACTATAATTGTTAAAGTAAGTCAGTTCGGATTGCTAAGCTCAATGCAAACTGTGAAGTGGTAGTTTCTAGTTCCAAACAGAAGAAAAGTCTTTTTAACTTTGAGTTGCAGTCTTGAGGGCATTTTTGATTATTGTTAAGTTTTTTGTTTTGTTTGTCTGTTAAAATAATGCTAAAAAAAACATAAAAACTAAATAAAATGTCTAACATTGTTAATATTCTAACACGTGCTGGGAGGATATATTTGTAACACACACAGAGTGATGGATTTGAATCTAGGTTATTTGATTGCTGGTAATCTAAATATGAAAGAAATCTGAAAACTAAGAAGTGTTGGAAATTTGAATCATTGTTGTTCAAAATGTATGTAGGGATTCTAGATGAAATGATGACAACGGATTAATATAGTTATCCTCAGTCAGAGCCACACTGAAAATACACCATGTGAAGTGTGAAGTGAATGACAGGAGGGATGAGAAAGACACTTTCCATATACATATACCATATATATATATATATATATATATATATATATATATATATATATATATAATTAAATTACATGAAGCTTCAGCTTGGCCATTTCTGATGAAGAACAACATATATTTCACATGTGATGAGTACTTCCACATCTAGGCATTCACAGACTTGAAATGAAAATATATGTTAATATATATATCATATATTTATATGCTAACCTATATAAATGCATTTACAAGCTACAGTTCCTCACACTAGCTAACATTTGTGAAAAAATATACTTTAAGTTTGGGGCACATTTACACAAGAGGAATATGGCCCAAAAAAAGAAAAAGAAGAAGCTGCTAATTTAGCAAAAAATAAACATTATTAGCAGAGACAAAAACTGAGGGCACTATAGGGGTGGAGATAAATAACAACAAAGAGACCAGGGAGCATATGGGAGTGAAAGGGATAATTTATATCATAATCCTTGTGGTAGTTATATAACTCGATGCTAAAAGTCACCTAGCTATATATATTAAATTATACTGAAATTTGTTCCACACAAATTATATTTGAATATACTTGACTCACATCAGAACGAAGACTAATTTAAAGTAAAGAAACATTAGGCCTAGGAGACAAAAATAGAGTTCTAATTAAGAGAAATTAAAAGGAGTGAGTCATTTATTAAGGCAATTCCCAAATGTCCTTTCATGTGTCATAGGAATTTGTCTTTTTTTTTAAGCACAGAACAATATTGTCTCAGATAATATGTGAGTGAATGTTTTTTAATTATTTGAAAACATCCTGGAAATGGGAGTCCTTTCACATAGTGATGCCAGCATTTGCTTTGTATAGAAGAGTTGGGGTGATCTTGTCAACCTGGAATAGCATTCCAGGGTGGAACAGCATGGATAACTTGAACATCTCTGGACCTATCTTTGTTTTTTTCCAGAAGGCCTCTCTCTGTTTTTCTCTTTGGTTTGCCACCTCATCAAAAATATAGTAGCTTTAGCAGTTTTGGCTAAAATGCTGAGCCTTTTCACCTCCAGGAACCTTGAATACACATTTTATGTATGTGTGTGTGTGTGTGTGTGTGTGTGTGTGTGTGTGTATTGTATTGTGTATGAAGCATGTGTGTCTGCGTGTAGTGTATGTTTGTTGGGGGGGGGTATATGTATGCATGTCCACTTTAAAGCTGGAAGTTGACATCAGTTCATCCTCTACTGTTCCCACATTTTTGAGACAAGGTCTCTCAGTAAACTTGGGGCTAAACTGGATGGCCAATGATATCCAGAGAGTCTCCTATCTCAGTCCTTCTAGTAGTAGGGTTACAGTGCATGCAACACCCTGCCAGGCTTCTGTGTAAGTTCTTTTACTAACAAAGCAAGCACTTTCTCACTGGGCTGTTCTTGTTCCCAGCTCTTCTTTTAAGTTTCAGTTTACTTCATTAAAACACTTCTCAGTGTTATTTAGGTAGTCCGGATTTGAAATGTATTTTTCAATGGTGTTTTGGGGTCAATAAAGACCACTCGATGTCAATGCTGGTATTTTAAGAATTACGTTTTTAAATATCACTTATCGCTGCCAAAAGTAATTCTTGCTCCAGTAGGACGTGAGGACTCATCCATACATCCACTTACCACAGTTATTCTAGGCCCAGTAGTCAAAGATTCTCAGAGTCTAGGCCCAACATATAATGAAATGCTTTAACTATAAATGCAGAGGTAAAGAGCTTTAGCTGCAGATCACTGGCAATCCCTGGGATAGTAGACCTGTTATAAATCATAACAGCAACAACAGCTGAAAGACGTCATTTCATACTACAACAGCATGTGCCAATGTTTCTTGTATTTACCTCCATATCCTCTATAGTAAAACAATCTCCATTGTATCTGAAGCATCACCTTACAGCTTGGGTGTTTGCATAAAGATTAACGTAGATGGCAGTAGAGAACTAGCACAGACTAGTGAACTTGAGGTACCTATAGAAATTGCCAGTCATGGGTGCAGTTTCACTTGAAAAAAAAATAAGGAACAGACACGCCCTTCTCTCATCTCATGTCTTCTTCATAGTATCTCCTTCAAGGCCTAAAATGTCACCTAGGCACCTGTGCTTCTCTTTGAGTCCAAGCTTGATACTGTAGTAACCATTATATCCCATAGTTCTATATCCCATTGTGAGAGTGAAGTGTCCATACATAGAATGGACAGATAGATGTTCAGGGGAATGTATATACATAGCCTTTGTTGTATCCGATTCTGAGGCCAGAGTTTAATGTTAAGACTGATTTTATGGGGTTCAAGAGATGCTTGTAGTTTGTCAACTCAACCTTGTGTCTCTTGAGCTGAATCAGCAGATAAACACATGGGAAGTTTCCTGTCAGGAAATGTCATCTGACAATGCAAATTGTGCTTTCTTCTTTAAACCCTCAGCTCGGCCCACAGAGCCTACACTCCCTGCAAGTACCACTAAGTAGTGTTATTTTCAATAACTGAGTTATTTTCAATAGACAGACTCAGATGCTCATAATTCAGACTATCTGTTTTTTATTATCTCTTTGACACAGCACTGGAGTCTCCAGGCTTCACACTAAGATAAATGCTTATATGAGACTTGCAATTATTCCTCCATCTACCAGCCCTTTATTTATGCTTGTATACAGAGTGCAGTATAATTTAAATCTGTCAAATGTTGCCAAGAGTTATTGTAAACCCATGAGGTAGATGGGAAAAGGAGAATTCTGAGATTTGTTGCTGAGCCTCCATCTGGTTCACAGAAGTCACTGGCCTTCTGTGTGAGTGGCTAGAGAGCCAGCAATGTTAAGAGTGATGACTCATTTAAAAAGGTCAAATGACAAAGCTGTCCTCGTGGAATCTGTTTGAGCAGTTTAATAAATGACTCAAAATGAGAGTTCAAGGGACTTTCTTCCAGAGGTAGAAAGGCTTAGGGATTGAAATGTCATTTAAAAGACAGAAAATCCCAGCAAATTAGTACCATGTCCCCAGAGAACACGTATTTTGTGAGGGTCTGTTTCTGTTTTATTTGAAGACACACCTGGAATTCTACAGGTAAAGAATTCAAACTAAGATAGTCATTCCTTACAGCCTCTAATAGAGATAGGGTAAAGCAATGCTTCCCAACAGCCAGACTGTGACCTTAACAGCCAGGAGACTGTAGGTTTCTTTTAAACTCCACACCAACTAATTCTTTCTCTTTGTTTTTTTTCCTGTCATCTTGTTTGGCATCCATGCTTTGACAGAGGACTTTGATTCCTTTGAAATACACCACTCATTTTCTATAATCTAGAAGTTTCTACAGAGCTATTATAGTTATTATGATGGTATTAACTATATAGACTCACAGGGGCGGTTGAGGCTGTTTCTGGTATTTCTGGGGAGGTTTAACTGGGAATGGTAGAGCTATCCTGACTGTGAATGGCATCATCCTGTGGGCTGTGTCATATTCTAAACAGAAAAATATAATGGAAAAGCACAAGTGTCTACATTAGGTTTTTCTACACTGGCCAAAACCAACTTGGGGTAGAATGATTTTATTAGTTTTCAACTCCCAGATTACAGTCCATCACAGAAAGAATTCAGGGCAGGAACATCAGACAGGAACCTGGGGGTTGAAATTGATACAGAGGTCATGGAGAAACACTACTTATTTTACTAACTGGTTTGATCCCCATAGCTTGCTCATCCTATTTTCTGAGAGCTCCTAGGACTATCTTCCCAAAGGTGGCACCACCCACATCAATCATCAACCAAAAATATTCCCCACAGATATGTCTACAAGCTGATATAATGGAGATAATTTCCTACATAAGGCTTCCGCCTCCAGAAGACTCCAACTTGTGTAGACAAAACAAACAAAAACAAAATTGAAAAGACAAAACAAACAAACAAACAAACAAACAATAAAACCAGGCAAACAAAAAACCATAGCACATTCACTGAAGATTGGCATTTCCCTTTCTCTCCTTCCTGTTGTGTACCAGGGACCACCAGACATGGCTGGGATCACACCTGGGCTGTTAGTCTTAGGAGCTATCAGAAAATAGGCTTAGCAAGCAAACCATTGGGATCAAGCCAGTAAGTAAAAGCAAGACCTCCCAGTGCCTTGTATTTACTGTCAAGCCTTCTCTGCCATGACGGCTGCATCTCCCTGAACTGTGAGTCAAAGTACATACCATAACAAAGTTAGGTTGTCTTTTGCCCAGGATTTGGTCACAGTGGTAGGTAATGTAAGTAAAACACAATCTTTCTTAGTTCCTTGAGTCTGCCTTGCAGCTTCAGTTCTGGACTCCAATATCACCTTATTCCCTTATTTTTAATCAAAGTATATCACAATGGTTAGTTAATTCAGTTAGCTACCTCTACAGTAATACTACAGCCTCCTCAAAACAAGGATCACTGGCTGTACTGGATAGTTTATGCCAACTTGACTCAAGCTAAAGTCATCTGAGAGGAGGGAACCTCAATTGCAAAAATGTCTTCATAAGTTCAGGCTGTAGACAAGCCATTTGGGTCATTTTCTTAATTCGTGATTGATGGGGGAGGACCTAGCCCATTGTAGGTGGAGCCATCCCTGGGCCAATGATCCTGCACTTTTTAAGAAAGTAGACTGAGCAAGCCATGAGTAGTAAGCCAGTAAGCAGCACTCCTCCATGGCCTCTGCATCTGCTCCTGCCTCCAGGTTCCTGCCCTGTTTAGATACCTGTCCCGATTTCCTTCAATTATGATCAGAAATATGGAAGTGTAAGCCAAATAAACCCTTTCCTCCCTAAGTTGCTTTGGTCATGGTGCAGCAAAAGAAACCCTGGCTAAGATGCAGGTCATTTGACCTTGTAAACCATGGTACAACACACTGAGTAGATGGTCTACAGAACACAAGGACAAAGCACAGGCTACAGAGCACAGGCTGCAGTATTACTGTTTGAATCCTACACACAAAGGTCTACCAAATGATAGTAAATGGTCCCTTTTCTTTTAGCCACATCATTATACCTCAGCCATTTCCACATTGAGAACTTGATGTTAAGTTCTCAATTGACATAAGAACAGTGTGCCTAGCTTCATGTTCCCATTGGCAAAATTTAAATTCAAGCACAAATGAGAACATCTCACAGGAGCTAGGTAGCTGCCGAGTATATGTTTTGATGTTTGGAAAACATGGCGTGTAACTGCTCTGAAACTGTCATTTTCCACTAAGCTAGAAACATAATTATATTCCCGAATAGCAGATCAATAGTGCTGGGATAAAAGCAAAGATGAAACTGTTTTTTCTGTCTTTATGCTCTCAACATCCAGTCTAACAAGCCCGAGGACTACTAAGAAACACAAAGAGAAGAGTGGACTCTGGAGCCCTTTAAGCTCATTGCTACCCAGTTATCCAGGAGAAGGGATATGGAGGGAAGGGTCTCCAGACAGCCTTGTTCTTAGGCTGCTCCTAAGATAAAAGAGCCATGCACAATGGCCTGTAACATTATTAAAGTTTAACCATGACTATAAACTAGTGTGCTCTTAAATGAATCATATACAAGTTTCCATTGTTCCACCAACAGTTAGGTGACGAATAATGAGAGATTGGTAGGTAAGATCACATACAGTGGTTGGGTCAGTCACATGAATGATGAGAATGAAGGGCCTGAATTAACAAGTGTGGCAGCTTCCTCGGCTCTAAGATGAAGTCAGAATGTCTTACCTAAGTTTTATTTAGCTGCAAAACTATATTTTTGAAACTTTAAAACTATATTTTGAACCATGTTTGGTTCTAAATCATCCATTCTCAGTGGGAAGTGACAGTCATCTTGGATTTTTGTTTTGTTTTGTTTTCTTTGTTTTGTTTTATTTTGTTTGTTTTCAAGACAGGATTTCTCTGTAATGGAGCTATGGCTGTCCTGGAACTTTATAAGCCAGGATATCTCAGAAAGATTCACTTACCTCTGCATTCAGAGTGCTTGGATTAAAGGCATGCTCCACCATGACCAGTGACAGTCATCATGTTTAACTTATAAGGTTAAGAAAGATGTTCACATTCTTATTGAAAGGAATGTCAGTTTACTTCATGGTTTAAATGCAATCTTGTCATTGTTCGTTCGTTCATTCATTCATTCATTCATTCCAAGAATGAGTCAATGGTTTCTGTATCAGTTACACATTCTTTTATTTAATAACAAGTAGTTAGATGTTTTCTATCATGCATTATCCAATGGTACTAGGTGAACATGAAATAGTCCCTATTTATGAAGAGTCCAGTCTAACAGCAGGAGCAGATATGAAATTATATATATATATATATATATATATATATATATATATATATGGAGATCCATATTTCTGATATTCAGCTCTCATACATATTTATGTTAGTCACTATGGCAAAATACCTGGAAAGATAAGCTTATGCCTAAACAACCTCTTATTTTGCAGTGTGTTAAGAATAGATGTGGCAAAAAAAAAAAAAATCACTCCTTGCATGGAATCTATAGAGAATTTCCTCTGAATCCCTTATCATTTTATATGATGGGCATGGACATTTTTTTCTCTATTAGTATTGTGGTAAAATACATGTAAATTAGACAGTCTTAATAGCTTTAAAATGCATGTTCTTGTGGCATTATCTACATTCCTACTGTTCTGCAACCATCACCACCATCCTTGCCCAGAAATTTCCACCTTGTAAAACTGAAGCTTAATCCCTGCTTCCCCCTACCCCAGCACCTGGAATTCACCATTCTACTCTTAGCCTTTGTGACTTTGACTAAGCACCTCATAGATGTGGGAGTGTACTTTCACGACTGCATTGTGGTCATATTTCATCCATGTTGTAGACTATGTCAGAATTTCCATCCTCTATAGTGCTGAGGAATATTCCATTTAGTTTGATACCACATGTTGCTTATCAGTTTGGTTGGTCTGTGGTCAAAGTTGTTTCTATAATTAATGTCATTTTATTTTTAACTGACCTAACTACACACTCTCATCCATCTACTAATAGATACTTTCTAAACAGCCAGTATATGAAAGTGTATGATACAAATAAACCATCAACTGCTCTTCAAATTAGTGACTTTTAATATTGTGTTATACTATTCTATAGCAAGTCAAAACTACCAAGTTGGGCATTGTCTGAGCTGGTTTTAGTTTGCATTTTATTTGAGTTGTTCAGAAACACTACAATGTTTGTGGAATTGAATTAGATAACACTACTTATCAAGCAATTTCTCAGCATGAAAGTCAAATTCTGCTTCCCTCGGTGTGCTTTTATAAAATGGCTGAGGCAATGCAAATATAATTTTAAAAACGTACACATGTATAGTGCATATCACATTTGCGTGACTCACTTATGTTTTTCCTTCCTTTTTATGGAAAGAGGAGGTGGAAAGAATGTGTTTAATAAGCAAATTTTCTCCCACTGAAATAATTCCATTACCCAACAAATAAAATTTACTGCAAAATTATACATGAGAAATTGTCAGAGAAGTGTTCACAATGGAAGCTGCACCGTGGGCGTCTATTGGGAAGAAACGCTAGCTGCAAGCCCAATTTGCTTATACAATAAGCACAAAAGCAGCGTGCATTTCTAATAAGCAATGTCACAGGGCTGCCACAAGCCATATTTTTGTTCATGAATGCAAATGCAGCCTATGTTTTCAAATGCAGCAGCTACTCTAAGACAGAAATAACACTGTTTTAAACAATTTAGTGCATGAGGAGAGATTTTATTTCTGAGAGGAAAATATGAGCCTTGGAGTAAGCAGTCATGAAAAGATAGTAAATCATTGTGGTGACTCTGGAGAATTTTATTTACTATGCATTTTTTCCTTGAAAATTCATATTCAAGGTATCTTTTGCCAAGACACTATTTCATACTCAAAAATCCATACTTGATTCTTTCTGCTGTGAGTGAGCAATTTCTGATGACATTTCTTTAAAAATGACTTTGAGTCAGAAGGATGTTACTCACACTTTTCTGCTTGGTCACAAGTCCTGGGCTAGTTAATCCCAAACACAGAATATAGGCTAAGGATATGAACTATGGCTTTATTTCTGAGTGACATCATCTTGGTGGTTTCCTTAGACAGTTATCAATCCATTGTCTCCCCCCTAGAAAGTCTTTAGGATTCTCTGGTGGAAATGTGATAATACTGGGCTCTTCTCTCTTTGGATTTTCATCGTTCTTTCAAATCAAAACACTGGCAAGACAGGTCAGCCGTATGAAATTGGTCTTTGGTTTTTCTTCTGCTTAAAGGGTCAGAGGAAATGAATCTTCTTGGCTAGCACTCACATTAGAAGCATTCCCAATATAGCAGCCAGGGTAAAAGGCAGACCTTAAATAATGAGCCACATTGTTGATGCCAACATGCATTCAAATGAGAAAATTATTATTTGTATAATGCTGTAGGGGGTCATCATTATAAAGTTCCAGTTTAATTAATGGAAATCAGAAGAATCTTGAAAGGTCCCTAAGGTAGGGCCGAAGAGAAGGAATTATGATAGGGTTGCCCTCATGGTTCACCTTTGGTCCATCACAGACTGTGGTCATCCTCACCTCTGCAGATTTCTGGAGGTACTAGTCAACTACCTCATCCTCAAGAGGATGAGCCCTAAGGATTCGTAATGAGACAATTAATTAGCACTTTAAAAATGGCATGTAGCATGATTTTATGAGCAGTGTGATGTCAGTATACACATGTATAAAAGGCAAAGTATGACATACAAGTGTAATGCTCTTAGTTTCTAGTTTTACTTCTGCCTGTATTTACTTAATTTTAAACAATAAAAATAAAAAGTCTCGGGAGTCATAAATTAGGGCTGTATCTTCCTGGGCAGGTGTAATTTCCACTGAAGCCCCGAGGATGCGTTTTCTTCACTTTGGCAACTGTCTTCCACTGTCTTTTCCCAATGCACTCAACAATTCCTCCAATGCTTTCTCTACCTCTGTTCCTTTTATTAAATCCTCCATCAACATGCAAAGCTCTACATATCTAGAGCTTAAGGAGATTTTACTAAATGGAGCAACAAATGCCCACTCGTATACAATGGAAGAGTGGGGTTTCTATGGTTACTTCCAATGCCAGTCTCCTGCTTATGTAAATTGTCTTCTCTGCAAACATGAAAAATAAACTGGCCCTAAAGACCAGCATTCCCCAAAGACTTCATTCAGAGCCAGATTTGCAGCTGAATAAAACCTTTCCTCCTTTCTCCTCTTCCCAAGTTATCTCTATGTCACTTTGTTTATATTTGGACATTCTTTTCTTCCTCTCAGTCTCCCTTGTGAACTGGCAGAATGGGTGTGACTGAATAATGACTACTAGAAGTCTGTTTTTATTTGATTGATGGTGGCCAGAGTTCAATGACAGTTACTCTTTGCTGAGAAGTTATAGTAGGCAGGTGTTATGTATAGAATCAGCACCCAGGAGGCTGAACATGTAATTAGTAAAGAATAATGTCCAGTAGGTGAATTAAGATTATTAATTTCATCACTAGGGCATCAGAGTCCTACTCTTCAACTTGTTCATTCGTACTGAATAAATTGTTTTGATGTGTTTTTAAGAAGTGTAGGAGAGGTTATCCTGGGGTTAATGGGAGAAACTCTATAAAAATATGTGAAAAATTTGAAAGAAGATATCATGAGGAGACTAGGCAAGCTAGATAAATAAGTAGGCTGACAAACTAACAGTGAATCCACAATACATAAGGAGTTCCTACAACTCAGTAAGAAACTAGAATACGTAGATTTAAACCAAGTACATTAAAGAGAGACGATCAGGTACAGAACTTATATGGTAAGGTGCTAATCTCATTAGTCATTCAGGAAATAGAAAATAAAATAATAATTAGATACTGCTGTATATATGCCAGTAAGCTTTAAAGAAAAAGGAGGAGGAGGAGGAGGAAGAAGAAGAAGAGGAGGAGGAGGAAGAGGAGGAGAAGGAGAAGAAGAATGGGGAGGAAAAGGATGGTCTGTGACCCAGCAAACTCATGGGTAAGTATATACCATATACCGAGCATATTGGCTTGCAATGGCCCTCAATACATATCCACAAAAATAATCAAAACAGTGTTATTTCTCACAGTCCTGAACTAGGACTTGCTCAGCAGTCTGTCAAATATTGAATGAAGAAATAAGATATATCTATACGATGTTATACTATAGAGAGGTAAAAACAAATACATTATCGATGCATTAAAGATATTCACTTTGTGTGTATTTACTTGTGTGTGTGTGTACATGTGTGACGTCAGAAAATTGTTTGAAGTCAGTTCTTTCTTACCATGTGGGTCCTAAGGATTAAACTTGGGTCATCAAGCTTGGCAGCAAACATCATTACCCACTGAGCAGCTCACTGCTGATACTTCTACAAACATTTCTCACACTGCATGGAAACCACCAAGCCCGACTGGAGATTGTAAAATGTAAAAACTTCCATCACAAGCAAATGAATCAAATGAAGTCAAGGTAGACAAACACTGCATACATTAACAGTCGCTGGGTAGGAAGACAAGGGAGCTTCTCTCTATTATGAAGTAACATTTTTTTAAAAAAAAAAAAAATCAGAAATGGTTCTCTTTATCTCTATATAATCTTACATTATTACAAAATAATTGTGGGGTCAGTTTTAGCTGATATACACATTCAATTATGATATATTTGTAATTATTAGATATATAGTAATTTATGTTCTCAAACTCTTCCAAAGAGAAAGGACTAAATTGTCTGAAAGTTCTAATGCTTCTTCTGGGTACTGGTGATTTTGGTATTAAATACTTACCTTTAAATAGTCACATTCACATTACACTAAAGAAAGAGCCTACCAGAGGACTGATCATCTTCCTGTCTTCCTGGAAGATTATATTGGAGAAGCTTCTCAGGCAGAGATCACAGAGGGAGCACCCTGTAAGTTAAAAGACTTGACCAGGCATGTGACATAAAACAGGTTCCCAGAGCACCCAGAGGCACTGGACATTTTAGAACTAATGGTGTTCTCATTGCCCCAGTGTCCTGGCTTTGAGTATGCATATTTCAGAATATCCTTCTGTTGCTGTGCAGTCTTTAAATTCAGCCTTAAGAATTGTCAGAAGATTTCCTGATAGTGCCTCAGATAGGAGCGGACTTCGCTCCCTCCTCACCTTGCTTCAAGGTCTCTGTCAGAAACAACTCCATTTGCCTACAGTACAGCAGATTTGAAATTCAACGGTTCTCAGCTACCTTTGCCAGCTTGTCTGTCCTGGGAGTAATGACTTTGCTAAGTGAATTTGGAAATAAAAATAATCTGATTGATGTGGGCTACTTTTCAACTTGTCTAGCATGCCAAAATAGATTTGCTTTAGTGGTAAAACAGGATCCATCAGTTTGGAAACAGACTGACCGAGTCTATTACAAGCAGGAGTCCAAAGTGGCACTAACTAGGAGATCAAATGAAAGGATGGCAAAAGGAGATGTCCTGAAACAGAGATATTCTACCACTAAGTGAGCACTACTAAGTAACACTGACAGAAAATAGCTTTATTTTTCAGATACTGTTCCTTCAGGTCCTCTAAGTAAGTGATTCTCAAGGGGAGGTCCCTGGCCCAAAAATCCATATGATTTATCCTAAAATGCCTTAGATAGGGATTTTAATAAATGATAACTATGCATTCCTTACAGGCCAAGAGTCTGAATAACCAAGACAGGGGGTCAGTATGGTTGAACATGATTGTGGTCCACAGACAGAGGCTCTTATTATGTCCACTTGGAGCAGAATGGACTGACATCGCTGTGACCTCTTTTAAAAGGACTTTAATATTATTCACAAGGGCTCTGATCTAGCAATTAGTCCAATTGCCCTAGGCCCTACCTCCTAATATTATCATATTTGGACATGGAGTTTCAGTCTGTAAGAGTATCCATCCTTTGCTCTAAATTCTAACATACAACCAGGGTTATGGTTATGACGTGACCTTTCAGACCACTGAACCCTTCATATGTCCTGATATAGTTACTTCTGTTTGGAATTGTTCTCCAGTCTACCTGTGCTCAGCCTCCTAATCATCTCCCTATGTAATCATTGTCTTTTAGTATGTGGTTTGACCCTTCTGAGTTAGCTTCTTGTACAATACTTTTGTCACCATCACTGTTACCAGCATGAGATATAAAAATAAAGGACAGCAATTGCCTCCTATAAAACTCATGTAGTTTTCTTCTCATCTGGTTCGTCAAACATCTAGTATCTTTCTCTGTGGGTAGATAATTAATTAGGATTCTGGGGTCAAAACATGATCTCGAATGACAGTTACAACGTTCATGAATGAGGTCGTCTTGGATAAGCAAGTCAACTGCTGGGGGCCTCTTAATTCCCTCAAGCAAAAAGGAGACTGTACTGCCTGCTGATATTAAGTAACTGTGAGGTTTAGATGAGGGCACAGAGGAGGTGCTGAGTGGTGCCCAAATCATGCTGGGACCCCTCTATGTAGCTTTCTTCAATTATTTCTTGTTTCTCTGAGTAAATACCAGACAAGAAGTAATCTATTTAAGAAGGGATTATTTTGTCTTACACTTAGAGGTGATAGAGTCCACCATGGAGTGCAAGCATGGCAGCTGGCCTCACCAGGGTGATAGGAATACAAGGTGAAGATTCCTCACTTCCTCCCATGAAGACAAAGCAGGAAGCAAATGGAAGTGGACCTGGGCCATAAAACATTAAGACTTTAGCCTCACAGAAGACCTGAAGTGCCAGGATGGGGATATACCCAGGGGGTCCCCACCAATATCTCAGAGGAGAAGAGGAAGAAGGATGAGCAAAAAACTGTAGGAAGGGTGATCAGTAAGTGGGGCAGTGGGCAGGATGTCATCAGAGAAGGCTGGAGAAATAGGCGAGAGGCAAGGAAAGATTGTTGCCTTTAGTGTCATTGTCCTCTGGACACACAATTATTTCTAAATTAATACTTTACTAATTCACTTCCTATGTCTACCCCAATTACAACTCAACTATTCTCGTAATGTAAGGCCTAATATATGGAAGGGGGTCAAATCTCAGGAATCTCTGATACTGATACCTAGGGCTTATGTCATTGAAGTGGGAATCTTACAATCAAGGGTCATTTTAGAGAACCTTTACACTGTGCCTAAAGTCATACAACTAATAAGTCTGTTGCTGAGGGTTGACGTCGATAATGATGAAATCGTAAGTAAACTACAGAACTGTTTAGGTCATGACAAAGGCATCCTTACCTGTTTGAGTGTGAAATGTTTCTCATCAGCTCATGAATTTGATGACAGACAGATGACAGTCCCTAGCTGATGCTGATACTTTTTTTTTTTAAACACTGTGGAAACTTAAAAGAGTGGTGTCTCACTGGAAGAGATGGGTGACTGGGGACAGGCTTTAATATTTTTTAATTTATTTTTTAATTTATTTTTAAATTAATTATGTAATAAATTAATTTTACTTATTCATTAATAAGTAGTAATGGGTAGGGGAGCACTCTCCTAGAAATGGGGAGGGGGATGGGATAGGTGGTTTCTGGGGGAAAACAAGGAAAAGGGACAACATTTGAAATGTAAGTAAAGAAAATATCTAGTAACAAAAATGTGTTGGCAAGGTGAGAGCAAACAGGTGGAGAATGAAAGAATGCTTTCATTCCCCATGTCTTTATATTGGCCTTCAGCAGAAAGTATGGCCCAGATTAAAGAGGTACCTGGATTAAAGGTGTGTGTTATTCTGCCTGAAGATCCATATCAAGATCTCACAAGATCAAAAGCCTATGTCCTCCAGGCTCAAGATTCAGAACAAAGGGACTTTGTCTTCCTGCATCAAGGTCTGGATTACAGATGTGCCCTACATTTCTGGATTGTTGTTCATTCCAGATATGGTCAACTTGACAGAGGAGCCATCACACAGGATAGCTTGTCTCCTTATTTCTGAACATGACAGTTGGAGCATGTAGCAGAGGCTGTTGATTTCATGGTGGTCAGGAAATGAGGAAGGAACTGAGGACCCAAAGGCATGTGTTTTAGTCTCGTGTTACCATATCAAAATCCCTGACATGAGAAAGTTAAGAAAGAAAAGGCTTATTTTGGCCTACAGTTCAACAAGATGCATTCCATCATGGCAGGGAAGCAGAAACAGAAGGCTCTCAGCCATGTTTTCTTCAGAGTCAGAAAGCAGAGAGTAACAAACGCTTGTGTTCAGCTTTCATTGTCTATTTTATTCAGTCCTCAACTTCAATGGTACCACTCACATTTAAGATGTGTCTTCCTCCTTCAATGAACCTAAGCCAGACAATCCTTTACAGAGATTTATGTTGTTTTTATAAGTTTTGTTAACTTGATACAAGCTAGTGTCACCTGGGAAGTGGGAACCTCAATAGAGAAAAATGCCTTCACAAAATTGGCTTCTAGGCATGCCTGTGGGGCAGTTTTCTTTGATTAACGATTGATATGGGGGGGCCCAACTCACTGTGAATGAATGGTGCCACTTCAGGGCTGGTGTTTCCGGGTAGTCTAAAACAGAAGGCTTGAATAAGCTATGAGGAGGAACCAAACTCCTCCTTCTTCAGTTCTCTGCTTCAGTTCTGGCCTCCAGATTCCTGCTCTGACTTTCCTTGATGATGGATTGTGATGTGGGTGTATGAGGCAAATCAATCTTTCCACTCCCACTCCCACTCCCTTCTCAAATCGTATTTGGTCCTTATGTTTTATCACAGTAATAGAAAACAACATAAGACACATGGTGATTCTCAATCAGTTGGCAATCAAAGAAAAACCATCTCAGCGTGTCTCTGCTGACTTACTTCCTTCAGTTAGTTTTTACCTTCTAAAATATTCAGACCTTCCAAAAAAAATAGTGCTACCAAGTAGAGACCAAGTCATCATCACCGTGAGCTGACAGGAGGCATTTTGTATTAAGAACATTCCACCGGTTTCTCCCTGGGTCCTCTCACCTCACTTTTCCCCCCAAGAATCCTCCTGCTTTTCATCGTGCACATTGGTCTCAGTAGCTGAAGCCAGGAAGATTGACCTTGAACATGTGTACTTCCTTTAGCCTAAGACAAACTTGACTCACTGTCTGATACCAATCTCCTTTCCTTCTCCTACTGAAAACGAAATCCTCCTGACTGATGTTCAGAAAATACAGCACTTTCCTTCAAAAGTGGTTAAACTCCAGCAAACCCTTTAAATCCCTCACCCTTCTTAATGTCTTCTAATCTGAGAACCAATAGCAGTTATTCTTCTGTCTCCAGTGTTTGGAAACTGAAATATCCTTTAAGCCCAACTGTGAAACAACCAATTTAATTAAATTTTGAGATAAGTGCTCATGAGGTATAATTGAGTGGGAAAAAAAAAGAACAGGAGAAGCTTGCTTTAGGAAATGCTAAGGGATTCTCAGTACTGGTGAGACCATACATATTGTGATTCCGTGGACTCCTAATATGCCTGCTATTCATGAATCCCACTGTCTAATACCAGCCTGATTTTCTTGTATCTATGTTAGATATCTAATGGGTAAGTCACGTGTTTGATGGCTAAAGAAGTACTGAATTAAAAGGATTATCCTAAATGCATCCATTTAAAATATTCAAATCTCGTTTAAAGTCTTGTGTGACTCAAACAGAAGCCAACATTTTTCTTGCTTCCCAAAGCTCACTAGAAATATATTATAACACATGTCACATTGCTGAACTAGTAATTAGCCGTGTGTGTGTTGTTAACACCTTTACTAGGCCTCCTAGGCAAATTAGTTGAATTTTCTACACAGGAAAGAGTTTTGAAGGTCATGCAGACCAGCTCTTGGTTAAACCATGAGTTCACACATAGTGCCTTCCTCAGTGACTATTAGGGCCATTTTGGAAACCAGATTTCATCAGTTCTATATGAAGCAATATTAAGTAGTCTGAATAGATTCTTACAGATAAAATGTAGTAGTTTTTCCCTGTTTAACATTTGGTCCTGATATACCCCATGTTTTTGCCTTGCTCTCTGGCTACATTCCAGCCCCAACTCTGACTCTGACTCCTCTGTCTGAAAACCTCTGGATGTGGTGATTCCATCCTTTGTTTTCACTGGATTATGCCATAAATTCTCTGCATTCCATGGAAGAAGTAGCAAAGCTGTTGGCATTCCATCTGAACCATGTTAACTCTTAGGTGAATCAGTGACATTGCGCCTGTCAGGTCAGCTGTCACTTTTCCAGGGAACGTAAATTCATGCCTGTGGGTCAGCCAGTGACATAGCCTGTGGGTCAGCCAGTGACATATCCTAGAACCTTAGTGATTAAATACACCAAGCTAAAAGATATGCCTCTGTAGTGCCAAAAAAGAAAAAAAAAAAAGCAGAATGATTGAGTTCAGGGACTTGGAAGACATGCTGACCCATGTTCTCATCCTTGATATTGCCAGCCAGTTAAAATATCTAAATCTGTTTTCTAGCCTGTAAAGTAGAAATGGAAGTGGGAAATCTTTTGTAGAGGTGTGGATACAATTGAGGATGTGTATAAAGAGCTAAGGCACACACTGACTCATGCACATGTTGTATTGTGTTGCTGCTGCTCTTCTTGTTCTCCCTCTTCTTCTTCCTCTTCCTCTTCCTCCCCCTCCTCCTCTTCCTTCTCTCCTTCTCTCCTTCTCCTCCTCCTCCTCCTCCTCCTTCTCTTCTTCTTCTTCTTCTTCTTCTTCTTCTTCTTCTTCTTCTTCTTCTTCTTCTTCTTCTTCTCTTCTTCTTCTTCTTCTCTTCTTCTTCTTCTTCTTCTTCTTCTTCTTCTTCTTCTTCTTCTTCTTCTTCTTCTTCTTCTTCTTCTTCTTCTTCTTCTTCTTCTTCTTCTTCTTCTTCTTTTTCTCATGGGACTTTTATATGAGTCCAATCTTCTAAACAACTGAATTTCATTGAACTCTATTTTCATATTTCCCTTAATGATAATTTTTTCCTTTAAAAATAAAAATTAAGACATAAGAACCAATGACATTAACTATTTATTTTGGGAGATGGATTTGTATCCCTTCCACTTAGGGAGAAGACCAAAGCAGGGGTTTTAGTCTTTGATGAGTGGGTTCAAATATAATCTACACTCATTAGCTCTTGGAATTAAAAATATCACTCCATTGTCACCATGGTGAAGGTAGCCTAATTTGAGGTATATTTTACTGTGATATTTAAATTATATTATTAATATTTCTTATGCTTAATATATCATTGAAAAGTCATACCTTAAAAGGCTAGAGAAATGGCTCAGGAGTTTATAACACTTGTGTTGCTCTTTAAAAGGACCAGGTTCAGTTCCCAGAACCATGTGGCTATTCACAACCATTTATAGCTTCAGTTCTGAGACCCAGGAACTAGGTACCCATGTGGTGCACATACATAAGTGCAGACAAACATGCATACATCAAATAAAAATAAATAAACCTTTTTAAAGAGACATTTTAAATATACATTCAACATAATTTTTCATAGGAATATGAGATGAAATTAAAAGAAAGAAGAAATAATTTTTGGAGAAATAATCTGAGCCTGGGACCCTATAATGGGGATGAGTGGGGAAGGGGGGAAAGGCAACAGAGGTAGGGGACAAAAGAGCCAGAAAGAGTGTAATGCCTGCTGCCCAATGTGTAGCACTAGGCATGCCTCACTAAGGTTCTTCAGGTCCCTCAGCTTCTCAGACTAGGAGATGTACTGATGTAGTCAGGACAGATTCCTTTTCCCAGGCTTGATCCATGGAATGCTGTTATCTTGTACTTATAAGTTGAATAGTTGAATTCAGTAGATTCCTAGAAGTCTCTGTCCCAGAATAAGGCAAGATACATCTTAAGGAGGCATAAAAGAAAGCTCATACAGTTGAACCTTAACTGCTGATTATCTAACCAATAGATGAGACTAGAAAACAACAATAAAAATAAACAAAAAACAAACAAACCACCCTGAAGAAAATACAGCCAAGGGGACACAGGAAAATGCTTTCTTGCAAGCACTTTTAGACCTAAGTTCAATCCAAGAATCCATGTTTAAAATAAATTTGCCTATTGGTGGGGTACATTTGCAATCCTAGTGCTCTGCATGAAGAGATAGGCATATGTGTAGGACTCACAAGCCAGCCAGCCTATCCTTATTTCATTAACTACAGAACAGTTAAAGATCTTGACTCAGTTAAGAAGATAGATATTCTTAAGAAAGTACATGTAAGGTTGTACACACACACACAATCCATGCATACATACACATATATACACCCTCATGTATATACACAGACAAAATTTTTGAGAGAACCTTAAGCAACGAACTTTATCTAAAAATCAGACTCTTTACAAAAGTTAGAAAGTGTCCAGGATAAGGAAGTAATGAATAAAGAAATAAGAAGACATTTCCATATACTCATCTTGCATATATTAAACACATGTTGGCATGGTGTCTAATAGATTCATTGCCATACCATGTCATCATGTTAGCAGGACCATATCATCTTGTCTGGCTGCATGGTGACTTCCCATCTACAAGTAGGCTCTCAAAAGCCTTTGAAGATCTTAGTCAGTGCAGAGATTCATTGTCATTTCCTTTCCAGTCTCTTAACATGAATTCTTTTTTTTTCCCAGGTGACAAGAATTTTGTATATACATTGTGCCATTGATGCTTCACAATTTCATGCTTATGTAAATGGAGAGAACAGGATTATGGTTTAAAAGTTCTAATTTGAAGTTAGAAGAAATTGTTTTCACAAGAAATCCTCAACAAGGAAAGGAAACAAGCAAAATATATGTATATGGATTGTGGTATTTGCGACTGTGAGATTATCTAATTGTATTTTTGCTGCCTTAAGTAAACTAGATCATAGAAGAAATATAGTTAGCATTTCTCCATGTAAAAGATGTCCAGTCACAATGTACTACATCTAGTGGAGTTGTATTTGAACTGGTCATCTGACAAAAGCATTGGAGAACAGATCGTCAAAACAAATCCCATTAAATGAAGGACACTTGCCATATATGAGAGTTGTTCTAGGCTGCTATGGGAAAAGGGTCATGGAAGTACAATGTCCTCTGTAACTATGACTTCACTCCTCAACTCTTATTCCTAATGGATCCCCAGTAAATATTTAACAGCTGGGCGTGTAGGGGAAAAACACTAAGTTGTAACTGGAGCCTATGCCCATTTTTTGGTAGTTCTTTGGGATTTTAGGACAGAGTGTTTTGATGATATTTACAGCCTTTCATCCAATTTCTCACAGATGCACTCCATTTTCTTACTCACTTATCTTTGTGTTCCCTCTCTGTTTTTTAACATGTCAAATCTGATTTATGTTGTTTATATATTCTCAGATATGTAGCCTTCCACTAGAGTGTGGTACACTTACCAGAGGTTATACTCTGAGAGGGAGCGGACTCTCTTTTTCGTTCTCTCCCAACAGTTGCCACTAGGTTCTTAGTGAGGTGTGAGACTGCATGCCTGCCTCCCCTCTTTATACTAGGATTCAGTCTGGCTTGAACTTGCACAGGTTTTGTGTAAGATGTCACTACTGCTATGAGTTCATGTGTGCAGTTGCCCAGCTGTGTCTGGAAGCCATTGTTTCCTGGTAGTCATCCAATGCCCCTGGTTCTTACATTCTTTCTATGCCCTCCTACACAATAATTCTTGAGTCTTGGAAGTAGGAGCTGTGATATAGACACAATCTACAACTACAATCTCTTTATAGCTGTACCTTCCCCAGTGTGTGGGTCTCTGTGCCACTGATTATCTGCCTCAGTCTCACGGGGCACTGAACTGGGATCAGAAGACCTGGAAGAGAGAACTGGAGGACAGGGGACACAAAGAACAAAGCTTGTCTATAGGCTGATCAAACCGCTATTACTTTTTCACACACAGGTTACATACACAAAAAGGCAGGCTGTGGGGAAGGAGATGACACAGGAGCGTAGGTGTTCGGGGCGGGGGGGGGGGGGGGGGGGTGTATGTATATCTTCCAGAACAGAGTGTCAGCTGGGTGAAGGTTCAGGGGACAGGACACTATGACTCCGCCTATGATTCACTTGTCCTAATCTAAGTTGGTACTATCCATCAAGGTCACCTATCTACGAGGTCTATGACTAAAACCTGGCAACTATCTACCAAAGCTGCTTGTTTACAATATCTTATAGCTATCTGTTTCAGTGTTTTTCTACAGAGACTCGAGACTTTGTGTTAGCAGGCTGACTTAGGCCTATGGCTGAATTTAGACCTTCAGTGTATAAGCAAAGCTGCCCTTGACAATTATCTACCACAAATAAATGCTTCTCTGATGAAGGTTGAAAGATCCATGAATCTATGTCTTAATAATAGTCATTGGGAGTTAGTTTAATATTATGTCCACTTAACAGAACAACAGTAGTAGGTTTTATCTAGGGCCTATGACCGGTCTAGACACATATTCTTAGGCAAACAATAGTGCTAGTTTCAATCTTTTAGAGCAGGACTTATATCCAATCAGAAAGTATTTGGTTCCTCTAATGATGTTCATGTCATTATTTTATCAACACATATATCTTATCAAGCTGGTCATTATTGTAGCTCACAGAGTTCACAGTTGGATAAGATTAACGATTAATTTTTTTGTCCTCCAATAGATATAAGTCACCTGATCTAACTTATATACATTTTACTGGTATAACCATTTCCATAAATTAATTACTAGCTCATGCAACTCCTAATATTTTTGCAGTTGATAGTCACAAGCTGAAACAGGCAGGCATTAACACACTACTGTATATAAAAGTGTAAAATAATTTTAACCACTGTCCATATTTTATTATCATCTCAAGTTTCAAGAACTCAAAGCTCAGCTGGTGATACTCCCCATCAGAAAGCCTCAGAGTCTTCCTATATCTGTTGTTCTCCCTGGCCGTTAAGGACAACCTCATATTTCCGATTATTCAGACCTAAATCCTCTACAGTACCCTTGTTGTTTTTACTCAGACGCCTTTCCAAATCAGTCAGAAAATCCAGCAACTGATACCTTTAAATTGTATCCAATAACCAATCATACTTCATTTCCTGCCAACATCTGGATCCAATGCATTTAAAGCATTTGCTACTGTCTTACATAATGTACTAGCTTCTTTTATTTGTATGATAAAGCTTTTCAGATCAATGACAAAAGTTTCAAGCATCCTCAGCTCCTGGTAGACTATCTATCAATGAAAAAACATTTACTTCTCATTTGGTTCCCTATTTGATACAGACCTAGGCATGCCCCTGAGCAGCTCACCTTTGACTGACGACAAAATCATCTGTGCTGTTCCCATTAGAGCTCCTTGCTATTCCAGAGGTCTTATCTTTCACAGAAAGAAAGGAATGGAAATGTATAAGGTATAGAGCCAGGCCTGGGTATATTTGTCTCTTCTATTCACACCCTAATCTCCATTTTCAAGACAAACAGTTCTGCCAATATAAAGAGGGCTGGAAACCGTAGTCTTCCTGTGGCCTTGGGAGAATGGCATAGCTCTGTCTGGTTGATATATGGCACTTTCTGGGTCACATTCTGCAGCTGGTGTCCTTGTTTCTGCTCCTACCTCCTCAACCTTATTCTCAACACAGCAGCCAGTAAACTGTTAAATGCCAAGCCAACTACAAGTCATATTATATACTATTTTCTTCCAAACTACCCAGTGTCTTCCTTACACAAAATAAAACAAAACAGTATTCACATAATTGTTTGGAAGGCCTGCCTCTTGTTCTTTCTGTGTACTCACTGCTCATTCTACACTCATCCCCATCCTAACCATATTGCATGACATGGTGTTGTTTGCATGCTGATCATGCTATGGCCCATGTCCTGTGGGCCCTTACTCTTCTCATTATTGGGCTCTGTTCCCCCGTATCTCTATCGGAATAATGCTGTCTCCTTCCTATAAATAATTCTTAGCTGTAACCTTTTCTTGGCCACCTATTTAAAATATTAATGTTTTTTCCCAGTCCTCTTCACCTGTATTGTCTTCATTATCCCCTTCCCAGACTCATTTTTTACATAGTATTTAGCACCATCTAATTCACATATGACTAGCCATCATTTTATTATTGTCTTGTAAGCCTACTAGAATGTAAAGGAGTCTGTTGTATTTTATTCATTTTGTCTCTGAATTTACATTTGTGCCTACACATCATCATAGGTATTTAAGAAATTCTTGAAAAGTGACTGGATAAGTGATAAGTAAAATTAAAGCTTTTTTTCTTACTTTGTGATTTCTTTGGACATTATTAAGTATTCAAGGATTTTTGCTTTTATCAAATGCTTCACAAATGAAGACAAATGATGTAATTTAAACTAATAATGATATAATAATGATATAGTGCCAGGCACTAGTCCAAATTTCAGTCCTTGGATTCTGTGATTAAATACTCACAAAATCTTAATAACATTGGCATAACAATCAAAGCTCCTTCTCAAATTGAACAATATATGTAACAACCTGAGCATGATACCTGGCTCATACTAAGTGTGATGCTGTGAGCAACATTGCCATCATCATTTGTCATCAGAAATCTGGAAGAGTATGTGCTATAGTTTGGATGTAGGATAGTGTCTAAAGGTTTGTGTGTAAAGGACTCGTTTCATGAGTGGTGGTAATGATGGTAGTGATGATGATAGTGATGATGATGTTGACATATGTATATGATGTATATGTGTATATGATGTATGTGTATGTGTATGTATATGTGTGTGTGTACATGCATGAACATGCATGTGCATGTGTGTTTTTCTGTCTCTTTTATTTCCTCAGATGAAGAGATGAGAGCTGTACACAAACTGTACAAATTTATGGATTGTGCTAAACCCAGAAAATTTCTTTCTCTGTTATAGCTATTCCTAGGCTTAATCCTGGAAGCTTCTTTGTACATTATAATCTTCCAAGTTGACTGATTCAATCTGGCTTGGCTTAGCTTAGCTTGGCTTCCGACTGAATTGCTCTGATTGGCCTCATACTTACATTGGGAGTATGATCTAATCTTCTGGCTCCTCATTCTATGGCTCATTCTGTCTTCGCCTATGTCTACTTGTTCCACTACAACTTGTCTCTGTAAAAATGCCACACCACACAACACAGCACACACACACACACACACACACACACACACACACACACACACCACCCTTTTCTCTTTCATGCTAGTCTTTATAGTCTTTCTTTCCTGTGCTGCACTCATGAGAATTGGTCATAACCCATCTCTAACTCACTCTTTCTAATCTTTCTCTGATTCATCACTTTGACTGCCCCTCAATTAGATTTTACTTTCAAACATGACTGCTTCCTTCTACAAACTAACCATTTCTCAATTGTTAGGTATTAAAAATATATACTAAGTGTATATAAGGTTAGGTATTAAACTAGGTTAAGTATATAACTAAGGTTAGGTATTAAAGATATATACTTAGTATAAAGATATATACTAAGATATATACAGATATACAATAATGTTTGTATTCCAGCCAGATCATACTATAATCCAGTGCATATCTACAGTTGTACATGATCACGTAGACCTAGAAGATCACATCTTTGGATGTGATCCTTTGCCAGAGCAGCCATATTTCTGGATTAAAATTTCTTTATACACACAAAGACATACACATACACACAAACACACAGACACACAGATACACACACACGGATGGATGGATGGATGGATGGATGGAGGGATGGATGGATGGATAGATTTAGTAGAAAGTTCAAGATGGACCTAGTGAAAAGACTGTGTTCTTGAATGCATACCCAGAAAGAAGCATCTTTTTCTGTCTTTCACATTTTAGATAGAGATGGATGGTTTTACAATATTATGTGCTCCTAGTCTTATACTGCCAAAATAATACATAAATCAGAACTTTTCTTTTTATATGTTGATTGTCACAGGTATGTGTTGTTGTAATAGATTATTATTACAACTAAAAGTGTGCATTATCGCTTAGCACTATCATCACAGATTATTTCAGATGAGGTAGTTTAAAAATCATCAGAAATATATTTACTCACAACTCTGGGCCTTGAAGTAAAAAAAAAAAAAAAATAGAGTATTATCAGGGCCACCCTTCCTTGGCAAGCTGCAGGGAAGGTTTCTTACAAGGCTTTTATGGGTTACTGTAAATTCTTGACATTCCATAGCTTATGCCAGGATCACTCCAATTTCTGCCTATGATTTTACCCAGTATTGTCTCACTGTGTCTATGTCTCTTTCTTCCTGCCTTTCTTATAAAGGAGACAGTCTTCAGAAGATGATGAGTTATGTGTAAAAAGAACTGCTTACAGATAAGGAAATGAGTGATATTCCCACATTCTAGGTAGACTTGAAATTAAATATCTTCACATTTCATTTAGAACTGGGCATTCTAGTTCTGGCTGAAAACTTTGTCTCCTCCCACTGTTCTATCCATGCTCATTGCCCATGACTTTCAAAGTATGTCATCTCCCCCTAGAAACTTCTTGAACTGTTGAAAGTTTAAGTATCCACCACCAGTCTTCTAACCATAAAGGTTTTGTATTTTAGAACAAGGAATTTAAAACTAACCCCAAGATCTCTTCCAAGTACTTGACTCTCAAGTGATCTTTCCTTACCCTGTAAGTGTTCATAAGGACATTCATTTGAGAAGTGTTGATAGCACATGAAAGAAACAAGATTGCAAATACTGGGTCAGCATTTCTGGTGGGTTGATAAATGTGTGAAACTGTGATGGCAGGTGCACGAGAAAGTGCCAATTAAAAATTAGCTGTCGTGCACATTTACAGCTTGTGTTGTTGACTCCAGCATTTTGCTGTTGCTTATTAAGGCAGGAGTTAGCAGGTAAACGTCCTCTTCTGGATTCATCTACAGGTCAGAAACTAATTGTACATAGCTATTGGGATTCATCCAAGCTGTTTAATGAGTTCTGTAGCTATACAGATGCTGTAAGGCAACCTGTTAGGTTGGTTAGGAAATAAAAAAATAAAAATAAAAACTCTTCATCTGAATTATGACTTCTGACAGTAGTCAAGAACCATAGAAATGCAGTCCTTTTACTGAAAGAGAAACTACAGTTTGCCTGGTCACTATTTAAAGCAAGTGTTTCCACAACTGTGTGCACCTCTACAATGTGCAACTGGAGCTCATTTCTCAGGGTGCCTCTGGTTATCAGCAGTCTCTTTCTGTTGTTAGATGGAAAAATGCATGATTTGATCACGTGACCATCATGATAAATTTTTGTACATTTTTAACATGATTAAAAAAACAATCTTGGTCTTGTTTGACCCTGTTCTGAAGAAATAACCACATAAATGTCTCTTCTCACAGGGGAGGCATGCTGAGTTAGAACTTGAGAAGGGTTTTACTTGTAGTGGGAGACCTTTATTCCCTTTCCTCATGCCCTAAAGGGAGTATCCATAGGGTCTTAATATAATATTTAACCTCACAGTAGACTGGATTGTGCTACTGACCTCTGGAAGCATATTGTACACGCTCACTGCATACTCTGTTAGAGCTGAGATTCTCAGACACCAAGGTGTGCAGGAATCATCTGGGAGCTTGTTAAACTGTAAATCTTGATTCTAAAGATTAGGCCACAAACTCACCCTTTGTAACAAGCTTTCTCAAAGTGGCAATGTGTTTTGATGGTGATTTTTATAGAACATGGCACAATTTTAGTTTGAGCCTGAATAGAAACAGAATTCTGTAGTTGTATTTGTTTCTTATGACTTTTTTCAGTTATAACACATTTGTTGGGTTGAAACAACAGACAATGTTTTCTTATAGTGTTGCTTCACAGAAATCTGAAATCAATCTCAGGAAGTCCAGATTTACATGTTCTCAGGGACACACTAGCTGCAGAGGCACTGGGGAAGAATTTCTTCCTGCCTATTTCAGCTTTGAGTGGCTGCCTGCATTCTTTGACTTATTGTCTTAATACTCTGCTCTCTACCACTGATGTCATATCGCCTTCTCCTCCCCCTGCCCTCTCTGAAATCTGCTTGCTTCCCTCCTGAAACGACTCTCAAATATAAGCCCAATTCAGCTTATTCAGGATAATGTAATGTTATCTGCAGTGATCTTTTCCCACACAGATTCATCTTAACAGACTGTAGGGATTAAGACTGAAGCCTTAGGGAACCATTATTAACCTTTTATGATATTCCTTATGGGACCTAGGTTACAGGACCCTACATTCAAATACACTCATGATAGACCTTGAACACTGTTTCTTTGTCAGTTATGAGTGGGTTTTGCCCCACTCATCATGTCTAGATTTCACATTGTGCTTTAATTAAGCACCTTACTTATATGTGTTTCTCTTTGGAGGTTATTTAAATCATTGCTGTTGTTTTGTTTCTGTAGGTGTGGACTTACTATGTAGCCTAGAGCTCACTAAATAGACAATAGCTATATCTATAGCTATCTACTTATGTCTGTCTATATGTCTATTTATATATCTGTTTTTAATTTCTATCTCTATCTCTAATCTTTTTCTTCCCCTCTCCCTCTCTATATCTGTTTATATCCTTCTCTATACCTATCTTTATATCTATCTCTTTCTCAAACTCTATCTATCTATCTATCTATCTATCTATCTATCTATCTATCTATCTCCATGTCATCTACAGAGAGAGACTATATATAGGGTGACCTCAAACTTGCATATATCCTTCTGCCTTTTCTTCATAGATTCTAAGGTTACAGGCATGTACCACCACAATGATCAGCTTGGAAAGGGAATTTAAAAGTAAATGCTTTCCACTTGTCTTACCTTATTTTATTTCATATAAAAGTATAAAAAGGTAATACTAATTAAATAAATTCTGTCATGAAACCAATGAGTTGTACACTCCAAGAACACTGTAGCTTCTGACCAGGCAATGCTAAGAATTGTTAGCACAAATATTCAGGGGGCTGGGGGGAGGAAGCCTGTTTCTAGATTGCATCTTGAGGCAGAATTGTTCAGAGATTATGCTACCAGTCATCCTTATATTGAGTGGCATCCTGTTGAGTTGATGCTGATTCTTGGTATTCATTTATTTGTGCATTCATGTATTGACTCAGCTGTAATACAAACTGTGGGGAAGTTAGGAAAAACTCAAGGAATGTCAAAATATAATGCCAGGTGTGATGGGCCATCCATCTGGCTGTAATCCTAACCTAGAAAAGGCTGAGGCAACTTCTAGGTCAGCCTGGGCTGCAAAAAGCGACTGTCTCAAAACTTAACTAACATGAAGTAAGCAAGTAAACAAAATGATAATTTGTCCTCAGCATATCTATGGCATGAATAGTTGAAGCAAATCCAAGCTAAAAAACTATGTTAGCCATCTAAATACATCTGTTTTTGTTTTTGTTTTTTGTTTTTGTTTTTCGAGGCAGGGTTTCTCTGTGTAGCCCTGGCTGTCCTGGAACTCACTGTGAAGACCAGGCTGGCCTCGAACTCAGAAATCCGCCTGCCTCTGCCTCCCAAGTGCTGGGATTAAAGGTGTGTGCTACCACTGCCCAGTCATCTAAATACATCTTTACAAGTATGTTGTTTCAATATTATTTTATTCTCAAACTACAACTGCTGAAATGTATGAAAAGTTTAGAAAACCATAATGAACCCCTCAAAAGAGGGTCACAAGCATGAAAATGACTACTCGCGTGCTACTCCCTACCAGAATTGTTAGAGCTCTAGTTTATGCTTGAGCTGTTCCTATCTAAATTTCATCAGGCATCAATCATCTCTATTTACCATTTGGGAGTGTGGGAAAAGTCCTAGTCTAGTGTGTGTGTGTGTGTGTGTGTGTGTGTGTGTACAATTTTCAATTATAGGAAACACAGGATGAAGGTATTTTTCATCAAGTCCTGAGTTTATGCTTGTATGTATGTATGTGTTATGTATTTTCACCAAAGTCTGATAATGTACCCCCTGCCTCTTTGCTCACTTCAGGTCACAAGAGAGGACTGCTAAACTCAAGCTCATTTGGAAAACATGGAAAGTATAATCTAATCATCTTGTAGAAGCAATCAGCAATCTACACATGTAGGGATTCGAAGTCTGTGTCCACTCAGTGGGTCACTGGAACAATTAACTCCTTGTACCTTCCTCTATCTCTCAATGATGGGGTCTTGCTTTCATTATCGCAATCTGGCTTAGCAGGTTCCAACCAGCAGTAAAAGTGGAGGCTGAGATATGTTTTTAATTAAGAATGACTATTTCCCCTGAGTTCCACGGGCTACTTAGTGATGTCAGTCTTCTTGTACAAAACATTTCTGCATGCAATAGTAGTTCAGAATTCGGTCTGACCATGGAAAGAGTCATCTCACAGCTGACACAAGTCCGTGTGTACATGCCAACGTCAATTACACCATAGGAAAGTAAATATTTAGGAAACTGGTTTTGGTGACTTGGTTTGCTTATACCAGTGTTTAGGCATATATAATAGTGTTGCCAAATGCAAAAAAAAAATGGTTTATAACTTTTTGTGGGGTTTTCAATGTAAACTCATTAATTGTAACATTTCTAATGAATTCATTGATGATAAAGATTAATAATGGCTGATAGATTTGTCTATGTAAAAATGGGTAAAGGGATCGATGGACAAACTTAGTTACTGTGTGCCAACCAGACTGCTAAATACATTAATTGTGTGAGTGTGATATTATCATTGTATTCTTACAAGAAAATTATGAAATAATTAGTTTTAATTCATAGGTTAAAACGTAACATAGCTGAGATGGTGTGTTTTTTCCAAAAAGTGAGTAACTAAAGTGCTGGAATTTAGGTGTTATCCGTGAGGCTCTTGAAGCCAAATTTTATTATTTTGTTTTTCAACATGTATGTGCTGACTGTTTATTGGGTCCCTACTATGTACTTGGAGCAGTGCTAGACTGTGAAGGCAAATATCAAAGAGGAAAACAGAAAGGTCTTAGATGTCCTAATACATTGGAAGGGAATGAACCAGAACTGACACACAGCATGAAGGGACATGCGAAGGTTGCATATATGGAGTGAGAAATCATCTTTGAGGAGGTTTCATATAGCTGTGATCTAAAGAGCAGAAAGAATTAGCTACCATGAAGAATACCCCAAGCAGAATGATACACGTATACAGAATGCAGTGACCCAGAGAAGCTTCCTGAAAAAAATTTTTTTAAATGTCAAGCAAGGAGCGCTCTCTCTCTCTCTCTCTCTCTCTCTCTCAGATCAGCAGAGAGAATGAAATGCAGAAAGATGAGTGCCATGAAGGTCCCTCTTCATTCTTTGCGTGGTGCTTGGGTCTCTGCTGAGCAGAGTTCCTTGTAGAAGATCTCAAAGGAGGTGAAACCCATTTAATGTCCTCCAGTTGCACTGATTTTGTGCTTTTTTTTCTTTATGTGATCAAATGCAAAAAACTCCATTTAGCTTAAATCCAATAAAGAAATTGTATCAGCACTCATGCAGTTCATTTTGCTGAGGGGTAAAGGGACTGCAGTGACTAGCCTAAAGTAACTTCTATCACACAATCTAGGCACAGGGCTAAGTAAGTTCAAGATGTGTGCAGATGGGAGGTCCCCAAGGGGCACTTTTAAAGAATCAAATAAACAGTCCAAAAAGCAGCAAAGTTTGTAAAAATATGAGCAGACTAGAGCAAATGCAAGAACATATCAAGTATGCTGTCTTTTTTGAGAAAAATTGGCAGCTACTAATGAGTCAAGACAAAAAAAGCATTCAAAAGGACTTCATAGTGCTTAATATGCTATGAAATTCGCATTTCAATGTCTGTCCATACGTCGTTGGATCATAGCCATGCCCACAGATGCTTTGGAGCAGTTGTGACATAGACAGTCTGTGGCCAGCAAAGCTAGAAAGATTCATTTTCTGGTCTTGGTAGAAAACATTTGACTAGTGGTAGAACTATCTGGGTGGGCCATGAAACTGTCATTCAGGGTAATAAAGCTTATTTTTAAGAATCAGAGCTGGCTGTTTACTATGAAAAAAAAAATGAGACAGATAAGAAAGCATGTCTGGTGGAGCAGGTCTAAGGCAATAGGCCCTCAGAGGCTCTAGCAAGAGGATGACAAGTTCTAGGCAAGCTATATCATGGAATGAATTCAAGGACATCTTGAGCAACATAGTGAGCCCCTTGCCTCAAAATAATAAGTAGTAGAAAAACACAAAAGTGTGTTTACTAACTAGTTAGTAACTAAAAGAGTGTGTGGGGGGAGAGAAAAACAAATGGGAGAAAGAAAAAGTAAGGTGTAACACACAAAGCAAGAAAGGAAGAGGGAAATAAAAGAACATTCCAGAACAAGAAGGTCTGTTGCTTTCTGTTGCTTACCAGAGTGTAGAACATAAGCTGAGTCACAGGGAAGGATGTTCACTATGTACACCACTGTTCTTACAACCTGACTTTAACCACTGTTTTTACACACTGCACACAGTACTGGTGGCATCCCATTGTCAGTCTCGGTTCATTGCCAAGTCAGGGGGATAAAGAACAAGGGCTATGGTTGAACTGGGGGCTGGTAAATTCTAGATAGAAAGGAGGGGGCAGGGAGGAGAAGTTGAGAGGAGCAAGAGAGGATCTGCCCAGACAGAGAAATGTTATGCTGTAGGAGGAGCTTTCTATGTCTTCAGAACTATTGGAACAGACTCGTGCAGCTAGTTACCAAAGCACCGTCCATTTAGCTTTCTGGTAATACTTTATGCAACCATCTGTATCCAGTTGAGAACAATTTTTAAGGACTTACGGACATTCCAAATGTTCTCTAGTTTGTGCTGAAATTGTGCTTTTCTCTGTGTGAGTTGGAGTATAGGCAGCCTTCAAGAAAATTAAATCTAGGCCCAGCATTTTCTCATTAAATGTTGGGCACTCCAATCCCACAGGTCTACCTAAGTACCTACCACAGGAGAGGAAACAGGTGATTAGCAGTTTGAGAACCATTAAAAAGTTTCTCACAATCTATGACTTTTAATTAATGACTTCCTAGCATCTAGCCATTTATCTTAAGCATCTTGAAGAGGTGGAACATGCTTAGTTCCACAAAGTTTTATTATCTCACTGGTAGAGATGGGCAAAATTCATATTGAGTTCATTATAAGAGTTCTAGACATTACTAAAAAGCTCTCATCTTCTTTCTTACAACTCAAGCCTGAGATCTGAATAATAAAGTCGACTTGCAGAGATCGTTTCTTTTAAAAACAAATATCCTAAAGAAACATGTACCCAACTACTCATATGTTGTCAGGGAATAGAAATTGGAGATTCATGGAGCCCTCCCAATTGATATGTGTCTCAGTCATTGGCTAAGGGGGCTTCCCTCTGGCCTTTAAGTCTTCCTCTTTAAGATGAAGATTTTCCAAGTGCTGGGGAAAACAGGTTGCATACTTGCATACAATATAATGGTAATGTGTGATGATTTACATGAACCAATAAAGATATTTTTAAAGACAGTGAATTGCATCATAAGAAAGTTATTCCCTTGCATCCAATTCTTCAGTTTCTGCACTGAGTACCATTGATTGGTTAAATGCTGGGATATCTGTAAGATTTACCAATCTCTATTTTAACAACAAAAGAAACAAAAAGCAGGCTTAGACTAAATTCTTTCTGCATGCTGTTGCCAGATTTAGCAAGTAAAAATATGGGCTGTTGAGTAGATTTTAATTTGGACAAATAACATACCATTTTATGGTATATTCTATGTAATGTCTGGATAAACTGCTGTTTAGAGAATTTCTTTGTGGTCTGGCAAGATGGCCCAGCAATTCTTGATGCCCTTGTAGAAAACTAGAATTCAGTTTCTGACACCTATAACTAGTGATTCATAACCACCTATAACTCCAGCTCTAGTGAATCTAGCTTCTTATTCTGGCTGCCCAGTATGGGTATTCACATACACATCATATAAATACACATAAAAATGATAACGACTATTTTAAATTGATTCTTATCTAAGAGTAGAGTTTAAGCATCCTGTACACTATGTCCGAAGGTAATGATAGCTGAATACAATTATAATAATCTTATTCATTCATTCATTCATTCATTCATTCATTTTATGACTATAGGTGTTTTATCTGCATGTATGACCGGGCACTACACATTGCAGTGTCTGTTGAGGCTGGAAGAGAGCATTGGATCTCCTGGAACTGGGGTAACAGACAGTTGTGAGCAGCCAAGTGGGTACTTGGAACCAAACTCAGGTCCTCTGGAAGAGTGCTAGTGGTCATAACTGCTGAACCATCTCTTCAGCTCCAACTACTAGAATATTAAAAATGATATTTTAATTTCATTATGTTGATTATTCCTTGAAAAAACATTTATTTGTTTATTGGTGTAGGGGAGGTGTAGGTGAAAGAATACTTATAAGAATCAGTTTTCTTCCTCTACAATGTGGGTCCTAAAGCCTGAATTCATGTCTTCGGGCTTGGCAATAGTATTTTTGTTGTTGTTGCTTGTTTGTTTTGTTTTGGTTGTTTGTTTGTTTAAGACAGCATTTCTCTGTGTAGCTCTGGATATCCTGGAAACTTTCTCTGTAAACAAGGATGGCTTTGAACTCAGACGTCTACCTGCCTCTGCCTCCTGAGTGCTCACACTAAAGGCATGTAACATTACCACCCAGTTGGCCACAAGTATCTATACCATCTTGCCGGCCCATTGAGTATCCATTTTGTGGTAAATAACATTACTATTAAATGTAATTCCCTTCTCTTAACACCTCTAAACAAGTTTGTTTTCCCTCTAACTTGTCTATTTTGGAATTGGTCATGTGATTTGCTTTGCCCAATGTGTGTGGACATGATGGTGTGCTAGTTTTGGACCACATAGGCATCTCCGTCCCTTATTCTAGGCCCAGTATGAGATCCATGAAACAGTCTTGCAACCTAGAGACTAGGTAGCCAGCTAAGTCCAACCAGATTAATCATAGATATATGACTGTGAAATAAGCATGCAGTGTGAACTTCTGGCTTTGCAGGCGTGTATTAAATGGGATTATTCAATAATTTACCTCTTGTTTATGGAAGTTTCATACTTTCACTTAGAGTGGTAATGAAAAGCATCTTAATTAATAAATTCTATGTGAAATTCAACAGTTGAATACAAATGCCACTCCATCTATCAGAGTATATTTTATGGATATGTAAAACTTGAGGATGAGGGTACTTGAATGACTTCTTGATGTTTGGAGAATACCTCCTGCAGTGAACTGCAAAGTGCCTCCCAACCTTGCACTTGAGGCATACAGGTACAGAAGGAGCATGAGGCTTGTAGTGGGGTGAATACCAGATCTATTTCTTACTCTGACACCATCTGTGTGACCCTAGGGAGTCACTAAGTGTGGGCTGGATGGACCTAAGAAAGTCTCCTAAGTGCTTGTAGTTGCCTAGGGTTTTGTTGTTGATACTATTGTCTGTTTTCATCTCTTCTAAAATTGAGAAACTCCAGTGGCTAAGTTGTGTGGAAAACAGGGGGAAGTTTCTTAAAGGGTAGCAGCCTATTGCTAGATAGCATATATATATATATATATATATATATATATATATATATATATATTATATATATGTGTGTGTGTATATATATGTATATATATTCATATATGTAGCATATATGTACATATAGCATATGTATATATATTCAGTGTATGGAGGAAATTGCTGTATTTATATTGTAATTATTCATTGACATACTGTTTTAATGTGACTGGTAAGACTTAAACTTCTCCTTTCCCAGTGATTGACAAGGCTACTGATCACAAATGAGATAAAATGGATTTTTTATTGAATCAAACTATCCATAGCATATAGATCTGCCCATCTTTGCAGATGGCAGAATACATGAGGTTTCGGATTTTCTCCTAGTCTGCTAAATGTCATCAGGTGCTTATCTTTGCAGATGGTTGCGGGAGGGAGGAGGGGGGCTCCTGGTGACATCACAGAAAATAGTGAGTTCAGAAAGTTTCCACTCCATGGGCATTTACCAGACCCCTCATGTTGTCTCTCTCCTCTTCTGAATCTTAAGCACACCATGATTCACAGTTGTACACATTTAAGGCTAAAGTTCCCAGACACTTTTAGAAGCTTCATGTATAGGTCAAAGAACCTAGTATCCTTAGGTACTCTAAGTCTTTGATAGTTGACATTCACATAGTTGACATTCTGAGAGATAAATCATTTCTGTCATCTAGGGGGAAGTGAGGTGATGGGGCTCCTGCCCAAGGAAAGAAAAAGTCCTTATTGACAAATCATCTGAGTGTAGACCATGTTCATTCAGGGCTGGAAATATTATCCAAGGAAATAGCAGATCTTTATCTGTGGATAAAGGCTGGAACTGTGAAAAGTAATGGTACAGTAAATTCAGAAGAAACCTTCTAAAATTATCATGAGAAACAAATAAAAATCAGCCAAATTGAAAGCTGACTATTAGAAAATGACAATGAGTTGGGATTGAAAAGATGGCTCAATTAAAAATGTTTAAAGCACTTGATGGTCTTGTAGAGAGCCCAGATTTGATTCCTAGCACCCATGTGGTAGCTTATAACCATATATAACTCTAGTTCCTGAGGGTTCAACACCAGCTTCTGACATCCATGTGCACCAGGAATATATACAATGCACTTGCATATGTGCAGGCAAAACATTCATGTACAGATAAATAATTTTTTTTACAAAGGTAAAGAAAATGGCAATGAGGGACTGGCAAGAGGGTTCAGAGGCTAAAGGTACTTGATAACAAAAACCTGATGACCTGAGTTTAATCCCTGAAACTCACATAAAGGATCTCACAAAAAGTTCCTCTGACCTCCATATACACACAACACCAGCACTTGTGTGTGCACACACATACATGCAGATGTGTATGCACATATGTACATATACATATAAACTAACAAATAACAACAATGGAGTCATGATTATATAATAGGAAATTATTGCTATTCTTTTAGATAGAAAATAGAAATGCAAATAAACAAACTACAGCATGCAGTCTAGATAGAAGTAAACCTATGGATATAAAGGGTATGTGACCTTGGGTTCATGGAGGGGCATGATGACATCACCATACTTCTAACTAATTGCAACTGGATAGTCATGATGGTTGTGTAAATTTCTCCAAATCCTTGAATTTATACTAAAGAGAAATAAATTTTATGACACGCATGTATAATGGTATCTCAATAAAGCCATTAATAAATATTTAAAAGCAATGGCAATAGAGACCATGGGTTTGTTACTGAGGCTACTAATGGTAGATATAATTGAAACTAGAGATTATATGCACCACCGTTGCAGATGACAAGAAGTTAGTTGCCAGCAATTATGAAAGGAAGCTTAAAACTGCCTCTAACTCCAATTCCAGGTGATCTAATGCCCTTTTCTGTCTCTCATGGGCACTACACTCAAATGAACATACCCCTACACAGACATACTCATACATGCATAAATGAAATAACAACAAAATCTTTTTAAAAGGTTCATTGCTACAGTGTTTGGGCTTCTAGGAAGCAGGGATGCCTGGGCATGCACTTCTGTAACAGTGCTAGGTTATGTCCCAGTGGGACATGATCCAGCAGAAACAATAGCAGAGCAGAAAGTATGAAACAGAGTAAGATGAATACTATAGCTTTGCACATACATTAAAAATATATGCACATGGAGGAAAGCATTTTTTCAAATAATTTATAAACAGACTATGCATTAACATCAACATTTGAAGGGAACAAGACATGGGAAGTAGAACTTGCATAGACTTAATGAATTAAGCCAACAGCCAAGGGAAGTTATTGTCCTTTACCAGGAGCTGAAAAGCATGATTAACCTACCTCGTGCCATATACATTATAGAACCCTGGTCTTTTCCTGAAGTTTACTCTAGGCCTGAGGTAATCCTCTCCCTTTGTTCTAAGATCAGGCACTTTGTTTAATATTTGACAAGACTTGATTTATACATGGAAAGGTTTGCCACTTGCTCAAAATTAGGATTCTCAGATATGTTTTTTTTCTGTTTGAAGATAATATTTTAATAACATTTTATTTTAACCTGAATAACAATGTAATTAACTAGTATTTAATTTACTTAAGAAAAGAATATCTCAAAATGAAGTTCATCCCCCAAAGTCCTGTTATCAAAATCAAACTCTGTCTGTGCTGAAAGACACATATTCATACTTATTTCATAACATATATAAATGCTTTCCTTTGGGATAGAGAACATGTTATATTCAAATGGTTACAAGACCTCTTTCCATTAAGGAATCATTGTAGCCCTTTTTTCCTGATCACCCCCAGCCATGAAATGTTAATGCCACAGACAGACTGTACATCTGTTTATGTATCATGGCCTTGCAAAGGACCACAGCATTGTACTGAGATTTTTTCACCAGTCTTTTACAGTAACCATTGCTTAACCTCTTGGGTACACTATCATTTTTTTTATGGTTGAATAGCACATGACAGCCAGGCTGTGAACCAAGACCCCAAACTTCATTCATACAGTAAGATGACAAGACATGAATCCTTCACCTTTGCATCCTTCAATCGCTCATTCTTGTGGAAACAGTTTTCATCCTTTAACCATTTCTCTTGGGGAAAAAAAAAAAACCCAAAGATTTTTAAAATGTAACAGATTAAGAGTATAAAATACTATTTTAAATGTTAAATAGGTAGATTCTGGAGGGATTCTCTTAATGGGTAAGCAGCAAGCACGAAGACTAGAATTCAAGTGCACAGAAACTGCTTTAGTGCCAAGTGGACTTGGTGGCCCAGCTACATTTCCAGTGATTTGAAGGCAGAGACAGATGGTCACTGAAGTAAGCTGGTAGCAAGACTACACCATATTAACAGTCTATGTTCAACTGAGAAACCCTACCTCGATAAATAAGAGGGAAAATAACTGACCAAAGAAGATTTTTAATATCAACCTCAGGCCTTAATATATCTACAACCATATACAAATATGAGCATGCATGAATGGACACACACACACACATGCGCGCACACACGTACATACTCACATATGCACGCACATGCACACCACAGAATACTCATAAAAAAATAACAACACAGAATACCTGACGAGAATAAAATCTCTCATTATGCAGTAAGAAGGACTGAAAGTTAACTCAGACACAGAATCATGCCTCACAGGGCCCTGTCAGCCCTGATGAAATAGAGAACTTGGAAGATTGTGAATGTGGGAAGTAGAGGGTGTTTTATGAAGGCTAAAGGTAGACAGCCCGTCCAAAGTGATACTTGAACATAATTAGATTGACAGTAGTTGTTCAGTCTGTCTTCTGGCAAGTGGGACATAAAATATTTGATGAGACCGGGTAGGGGAGAGATGTTCATTGTTTTATTGACTGACTCATTCTGCAAGCATTTACTGAGATTTTTCCATGTGCCAACCATGGTATTAAGGGCTGATGTTGAGGGTCAAGGTAGTTGGCCTGTACCCTCAAGTTAACACTTCACCCATGGAGATTGGCCACATCCAGAAGCAGCTAACATGCATCCGCAGAAGACCACCTGCATTTTGACAGTCACTGCCACCCTATCTTCTGCTTCTTTACTCCAGGACTAAGCTTTATTTTCTTTTTGCTTCTGCGGCTGTCAGCCACACAGTAATGAGTTAGGCATGCTGTGTAACAACCCATCTCCCTTGCAACTCTCTGACAGTACTTAGTGCCATTTGTCACACAGCTGAACAATGAGCTTGCAGCCACAGCAAGGTGGCAATTAAGAAAATCCAAGCATATCTTCATTTACCCCAATGGAGCTCTTTGTTCCTGACAATTGTTGAAATTACAGTGTTAAGTAAAGTCATCACCAGAATGCACTTAGCTTATTTGAAAACTCATTAAGTAGGAAATAATGAACTCGGCATACACACCTAAATGATGATCATAATTACAGGCAGGGTTTGGGGATCACAATTTTTTTTTAAATCTCTTTCTGTCTTTGAATCACTCTGACTTAGTATTATTATTATTTTTTGCATGCTACCCACTAAATAAATTTATATTTGTTTTTGGTTTATTTATTTTATTTTTATTTTTTGATGAAACAACATGGTAGGTTTACAGCCATGTAAGATAAGGCATACTTTCTGCTGAGTGAAAAATGTAAGTTGAAGAAAAGTCTGTATGCTTGTGCTAGCCTTTACTGAGAAATTCTATGTTTATTTAACCCAGAGTTCACCTGATCCGTGTTATGGGTGATACTCAAGTCATGTCTGATTCTGGGATCTTAAGCTAAGGAGAAGTACATAAACCCAAGGTTACTGTACTGAAATGTAGGATGAGATTTTTCTTGTAACTCATTGGAGCTGAAACATCTGTCTTTAGCATGAAATGCTAGAGGGAATCAAGATTGGGACTTATAGTATCTTTAGTGTTAACTTTTTTCTTTTCATTTTTTTATTGATTCTTTGTGAATTTCAAACCCTGTTCCCCAATCTTTCTTATTTCCCCATCCTTTTCGATCTACTCTCCACCCTTGTAACTTTTCCTCAAAAGAAAATTTAAAATTATAATTATTTTTTTTAAAGTCTCACCATGGAAGCTGTAGTGTGTCATACTGTGACAGATATTATACACCTTTTTGCCCAAATAGCTTTACTTGCAAATGTTCATTACAATGAGTTACTTGTCTATCTCAAGGCCTCTGGCTTCTGCTGTACCATCAATACTGCATTTTTACTGAGACTCCTCTCAGATATCCTGCTGTTGCTGTGAGTCGTGAAGATCCTTGAAGATTTGATTTTTCAGGACTGGCCCCTTCACATGTCCAGCATCTCACAGATAAAGGACATTTTAGGGTGATCCAACTCAAAGCCCTGGATCTGGACCTGTGTAGTGGCTGACTTGGTCAGCCTTCCAGCTCCCCTGTGCCAACACCAGTGGGGCCAGCTCTCCTACTTTGCCTAGGTGAGGGACAGGGACAGCATTTCTGTACCTGGTCATCACTGGTACCACCCCACCACTGAGGGGTCGGGCCAGCTCAGCTCATCCCTTGGACATCAACATGGCCTCAGGTAGCAGCCCAGTCCCTGGATGTCCATATGGTTTTCGGTGGTAACATGGACCATGGATATCAACAGAGAGCCCTGCTACAGCAGGATGATGAATCCAGACATGGTCCTTGGCAGCTGTATGGCCCAGACATCAACATACACTCAGGTGGCAGGGCATGCTACTCACCTCATGTTGTTCCTCACTGCCTTCATGTCTCCAGTTTGGTCTCACTTCATAGTACATAAACTACTCTTCATCTCTTTCTCTCCCATTATCTCCACCTCATATTTATTCATCATAATATCAACAACCTACCCCACTAGGCAGTGGACATGCCTCTGACTGTCTTCTGCCCACCCATGTTATGAGGCAGTAGGAGGACTATTCTAATGCCAGCTTTCTAGATGACTATATTAGTATAGTTTGTATGTTGCTACTATAACAAATAGCCTCAAATTAATACCAACCAAAGCTGTACCTCTCATTTATATGGCTGGTGGTTGTCTATGGCTCTCCTTCTCTTTGTCTCTGGTGAAGATAAAGGTGATGGGATACTCTCTATTTGGGAGAGTTCTTATCACATAGACAAACATGGTAGAGCCACTTGATGATGCCTAAAGTCACTCACTGAAAATCACAAGTTCTGTGTCCCAGGAGATGAACTAGTATCAATGGTTCCTTGAATCTGAGAGAAAGTTTCACACAATTGTGAAATGATGACACTTCAGTTTTTCACACAGTTGAGAAAATGACAGAAGTTTTGCAATTTTAATTTTTTCCATGCCAAACCTGCCACAAAACATCGATTCCCCAGGTTAAAGATACCAGTTTGTCTCTCTCTGTCTCTGGCCCCCTTGCCTCTTTCTCTTTCTTTCTTTCTCTTTCTGTCTCTCCATATTTGTCTGTCTCTCTGTCTCTCTTTATATATTCTCTCTCCCTTTCCCTACCCCCTTCTCTCTCTAACTCTCTCTCTCTCTCTCTCTCTCTCTCTCTCTCTCTCTCTCTCTCTCTCTCTCTGTGTGTGTGTGTGTATGTGTGTTGTGTATGAATGTTAGGATGCAGGCACCCTTGAGCATGTATGCAGAGGCTAGAGTAGGAAGTCTTGCCTTGTTACATTGAGTCAGGTCTTGGCTAGCCTGCCTCACCATGTTCACAGGTGCCCAGCCCCCAGGGTCAGGGTTACAGGCATGTATAACCATTCCCTGCTTTTGACATGACTACTGGAGATTCCAATTCAGGTCCACACACTTCCACAGCAAATGCTCTTACACACTGAACCATCCTCCCATCATAAGACACTCCTTTCTACCTCTTCAGAGAGCCCCATATTGTGAGCTATGGAACAATTCATTTTTTAATGTTAAATTAACAATGATGAAGTAAGTGTCTCTGTGTAGAGCGGAGGTTGTGCTTGGTTTTATTGATTGGTATCATGGTGGGTTCTGTAAGAATATCATGCCATAGGCTCATACACTTAAATACTTAGTCACTAGAGAATAGACTGTTTGAAAGATGGCAAGGCATTACCCTGCTAAGCACCCAACTTGTAAAAAAAAATTAAAGAAAAACTTAAGGACTGAAGAAAACCATCATCAACAACCAAAGATTATTGGGTATGACCTTGTTGGATAGACTTTGAAGTTCCAAAAGCCTATGCTACACCCAGCCTCAATCATATGTGTGTGTGTGTGTGTGTGTGTGTGTGTGTGTGTGTGTGCGCGCGTGCGCACGCCTGTGTGTGTGTGTCTCACCCCCTCTGCCTACAGATCAGGATATATCTCTCAGTTACTGTACCACTGTCATGAACAGAGCCATGCTATACACCATGATGATAATAGACTCTACAACTGTAAACAAGTCCCCAAATAACTGCTTTCTCTTATAAGATTGCCTTGGACAATTCTCGTAATAGAATTACAAGTCTCTTTTCAGCAATATATCACTAAGACAGTATTTTTTTTAGCATTTTTATTCTTTATATACATACACACAATGAAATATAACCATAATCATATCCATATACTATTTTCCCACTTCAACATCTACACATCCTCCTCCCATCAACACACTCTTTTTTATTAAGCAACTCACTAAGTTCATTTAATACTATCTATCTACTCATTGGTGTGTGGGACCATCCACTGAAGCATGGAATCCTATGTTGGGAAACGCACTAGCCCCACGTTGGGGTGGCCAAAAAATGTCGCGGCCCAAGCAAAATGTTGAGGCCCCGGCTGCCCAGTGTTTGGGTGGCCACTGTATCCTGGCCCAAGCTGCCACTCCGGTCTGAGGGTCGGGGTTCAGCAAGAGCGAGAGTGAGGACGGACTCGAAGAATGAAGACCAGACAGAGTGTAATTCAATCCCGTTTATTCTTCAGTCTAAGTCCTAAGTCTTGAGTTCCTAGTGCCTAGTTCCTAGTCCCTAGTGCCTCCAAGTTCTTTCTCCAAGTTACTTCTTCCAAGTTCTCTTCCAAGTGCCCTGCTACCTGTCTTCTCTCTGCTGTGTCTGGCTCTCTCTTCTCTGTCTCCCTAATGTCTGCTGTGTCTGATTCTCTCTAGAGCCAAGTGTCTTCTACCTAATGTCTGATTCTCTACTGTCCGCCTCTGCCTTTTATATGTCTTACTTCTAAGCCACGCCTCTAAGTTACACCTTTAATCATGCCCTTAGGTCTTGTCTCTAAATCTGATCTCTACACTTCTAAGTCACTCTTAAGTTACACACCTTTAATCTCACACACCTTTAATCTCACGCACCTTTAATCTCAAGGTATCTAAACCAAGATTATCGGAGTGTGCTCAGCTATTGTAGGCTATTGTAATCCAAGTCACATGTCAGGGTATATGGCTCAAGATGGCTGCAAAGCTGATAGCCGCTTTCTGCTAAAAGTCCGCCCCCAACAATCCTACAAGTGGCCACACCTTAAAGGAAGAAAGATTTCCCTCCTTCAGTAGTTATCAACTGTCAATAGCTCCTCAGAGCTGGGACTCCACAGAGGTTGGAATTTTGGTTGGCCTGATCTTGTGTGAATAATCACAGAGCAAGTTCTTACATTCTTTGTACCTGGTCTTCATAAGTGTTTGCTGAGTTGTAATGGATGGGAAGAGGTGGATAAGGATACCCTGTTCAGGAGTCAGACTCAATATGTGTGCTTGGGTGGTCTAGAACAGTGGTTCTCAACTCGTGGGTCATGAACAACCCTTTCACATATGAGGTATCCCACCTGTCAGATATTTACCATTCATAACAGAAGCAAAATTACAATTATGAAGTAGCAATGAAGTAATTTTATGGTTGAGAGCGACCACAACACGAGGAACTATATTAAAGGGTCACAGCTTTAGGAAGGTTGAGAACCACTGCTCTAGAACTGGCTTTGTAGCCTAGTTAGATTTGAACTCTCGATCTTTCTGTCTAAGCATCACCAGTGCAGAAATGACATGTATGTATGAGGCAGAATGCCTGGCTCTGAGTCTGTACTGCTAATGGAATGAGAAAAAGAAAATAGGAAAGATTAGAGAGATTTATAGGGAAATCGACCCCAGACACAGTGGCATCTGCTGTTGGCCTTTGAGTGCAATAGGGCTTTAGGGCAGTAGCAAACTGCTGAGATTGGAGCAATAAAGAAAAAGAATCTTCATTGAAAAATAAACCCTGCTTATGTGTACAAATAAAAAAGCTGATTTGGATAATGTTGTACACTCTGACTTGACCTTTTCCTATTATGATAAAAAATGAAGTTTTCTACCATTGTGAAATGTGACCAGATGTTCAATAGAGATGAGACCAAGGTAGTCTAGGAGAGCTAACACTATTTCCAGGTTTTGTGTACCTGATGATGGATTTTGGAAGAAGACTGACTTTTGTTTGTGCTGCAGAATAGTCATCATATTCCTTGAACAAAATAAAGCTGGCATAAACAAGCAATATTTAGACGTGGAAATCAGATATTTTTACACATCACTTCAGTGATCTCATGCATTCCTACACACCTGTACATATTGCCACCTGGAAGCTGGCTCAGTAAATATTTGCAATTACCAAAGCCAAAGTACATCCAAGCAGCCTAAGTGGCAAGAGCCAGATTAGATTTTCTGTTTTGGTCATCTTTTTGTTCAGCTTTGTCTGGGGCAGTCCTTTCTTTGATACATGAAGCTGTCCATTTTATACAGGGGTGTCTTAGAGGGAGCAGACAGGTGGCTGTGATAGATACCCCTGTATTAGAGAGCAAAAAGAGTAGGAAGAAAAATGAAGGGATTTGCCAAGCCCTTTCTGTGGAATAGAGACCTCAAACAAAGGAAGCAGGAGGGCGAGGATCAGGTCTTAGGGCCAGGATTTTTCAACCTTGTCACTATTTACATTTAGGGTTAGATTATTCTGCCATAAAGGATATATATATATACATCATATACATATACATCATGTACATATATATCATGTACATATACATCATATACACATACACATACATATACATATACAATTTCTGTGTGTGGTAGATTGTGTGCTTGTATTTCTGGTTTTCACTTACCAGATGCTAATGGCAACCACCCGCTAAGACTACACTACCTAAAAGTGTTTGCTATCATTGTCATGGCTCCTGGGGAACGGAGTCATGTTCAGCTGAGAACCACTGGTCTAGAAAATGTGATTTTAGAGACACCTGAGCTAGTCAATAGCCAGCTGTAGGAAGCAGGCTTGCAGCTATACAGTGATGAATGTGGGCATACTTCATGTTTAAAAGTCTGTGAGAGTGATCAAAAGTCTGCCTCTCCCAGGTTAGTAATTACCTCTGTTGTTATTAATTTTCCAAAGCAATGCATTGGAATGAGTTACTCCTATTTCAATCCCTCTGCCATAGCTGATTGATTTTGCTCCCCTATTGTTTCTAATTTCATGTAATGTCTAATTACATAGGGAAGTATTCAATGTGATCCTCAAGTAAGAGCCCTTACAAATAGGCTTATGCCTCTGCTATAAGCAGGAGCAAACGTGGGCTTTTACCTTACTTAACTGAAATAAGTGTGTCACTGGAAGTAAAATGTGGGAACACAGATGATAGCTAGGGACAAAAAGAATAAGTCAATACTGGACTGAATGAGTTTTAAATACAGGAAAGATGTAAATTTGTAATACCTATCCATTTCTGTCATATGGACTAGAATATCTATTCAATAAAAAATATCATTAGGTAATGTATGTTTCTTTTCTCTGGAATTCTTTGGTTATATCTTTTGGGTTGTATGGTATTTGCTCTTCTCTTAAGGTGTATCAAGAACATCTTGCCCATCCTGGGTATAAATTTTGATACATACTTATCGTAAAAGGGCCTTCGAGCTTAGTGAATTTTTAGTTAATTGACAAGATTGCTTGTCAATTCTTTCTTTTAAATTAATTATTTTACTTATTTATGTTCCAGATGTTGCTCTACCTCCATGTTCCCCCTCCCAGAGTTCCCCACCCTATTTCCCCTCCCCTTCACCTCTGAGAGAGTACCTCCTCCGGGCTTCCCCCTTCTCTGGAGCATCAAGTTGCTATAGGACTAAGTACATTCTTTCCTACTGAGGCCAGACAAAGACAGTCAGTCCTCTGCAACAATGTGCCCATGACCTTGGACCAGCCCATATATGCTCTTGGTTGGTGGCTTAGTTTCAGGGAGCTCCTAGGAGTCGTTAGTTGACACTGTTGGTCTTCCTATAGGGTTGCCATTTCTTTCAGACCCTTCAATCCTTACCCTAACTCTTCCATAGGGGTCCCTGATCTCTGTTCAATGGTTGGTTTTAAGTATTTGCATCTATTAGAGGCTTGTATAGCCTCTCACAGGACAGCTATGCTAGGCTTTTGTCTGCAAGCACAACATCAGTAATAGTATCAAGATTTGGTGCCCTCCCATGGAATGGTTCCCAAGTTGGGCTGGTCACTGGTTGGGCATTCCTTCAGTCTTTGCTCCATTTTTGACTCCGAATTTCTTTTAGACAGGAACAATTCTGGATCAACAATTTTGAAAGTGGGTTGGTGTTCCTATCCCTCCACTGGGAGTCCTGTCTAACTACTGGAGTTGGACTGTTCGGTCTCCATCTCTCCACTGTTGGGCTTTTGGGCACCTACATTGAGTTCCAGGTGCCTCTCACATCAGTCCTTTAAGCATGTGAATGTCATAGGATAGACTTCTGGGTCTCACTCCAAGATGAAAGATAATGGTCAGCAAGATGGCTTTGTTAGTGCTCGCTGCCATTTCTGATGACCTGAGTTCAGTCAAATCCACAGGAGATAACTGATTCCCCAATGTTGTCTGTTAATCTCCACATACATGTTGTAATGTACATACTCTCACACACAATAAACAATCAAACAGTGTTTAGTTTAAGATGAATATTTTGGGGGAAAACTGTGTCTAGTTCTAAGAATTTGGTCAATAGTTAATTACTGGCATTCATTGTTTCATTTACCTGCATTTATGATTTTTAAGGCATCCCTGGTAGCTTGCTTTGTGTTGTCTTGATTTGTTTATATCACCATGGAAATAGACCTTACCTATCACAATGATATACTAGTTCAGGACACTAATTGACTCTGCATCTAGACTGTCCTGATTCAAATCCTGCCTCTACTCTACAATAGCTTGCTATCATGGGCAAATGATTTCTCTGCTTCTCAGTTTGCCCACTACATAGATTTATATGTATTAACTAAGTCAAAATACACAAAGTGCCTAGAACAGAGCCCAACACATAATGACTATCATGTAATGATGGAAATGTCTTTAACACTTTAATCTTGTTTAATTTAAAGTAGTTTTAGATTGAGATTCTTTTTTGTAGAACTTCCACGTTTACTGAATAAAAAAATTTGTGTGCAAATTTATATATACATGGGTGCATGCTCGGGTGTGTTTTGTGTTGATGAGGGGACGCAGAGGCCACAGGATAACTTTGAATGTTAGCCTTAGAAATACTGTTCACCTTCTTTGAGGCATGATCTCTCATTCACCTCCAGATCACCAATTTGGCTAGACTGGCTAGCCAGTGAACCCTGGGGATCCACTTGCCAACATCTTCCCAGTGCTGAGATTGCAGTCACATGCAGCACATTCAACATCTTTGTGTATGTTTGGCAAACTAAATTTAGGTCCTCAAGCTTGTACAACAAGCCTTTTATCAACTAAGCTATGCCTCCAGTCTTGCCCTGGAAATTTTTTATTTCAAATGAGAGATAATGTTTTCTATAAGAATGTCCCATATAATACTGGGGGAATACATTTAGTTAAAAAAAATTCACAGCTGATACGTTGATTATTATTGAATATTACTTCTTCAGAAAGAACTGTGTCTTCTACTTCATTGACATTTTAAATATCATGATCATGTAAAAGTAGGTAGATTCTTCAACTATGCCATTGAACATTGTTTTCTGGCCTACATGGATAAACTCTCTACCATCCATGAACAAACACAAAACTTCAAATATCATCCAAACAGGTACAGCCCTCATATCTTTTAATTAATCTCAGAGTGATGTTTAATTCATCAGTGATTAAGTTATTGTCTAATAACTTCATGTGATGTTCATTCTCTTGATTTTCACCTTTCATTATGCTATTGTGTTTATTCCTTTAAGTAGCAAATATTTAAGTATTTTTATGTCTTTTTATGGATTGCCATGTGAATGGCTCTATAGCAAGATCTGTACACTATGCTTTATGTTTTTCTGTAGTCTCTGCTTCTCAACTCTGCACTTAATAAGTGTTCGAGCCTGTTTGACTGAAGAGATTCCCATGATCATTTGTTCATGTTGCAAACTATGTTTGGCTGAAGGGCTTTCAGAGATGGCAGAAAATAGATCAACTGTTGGATCATAAGCCACTAAGAAAGAACATCTTAGATGTGTTTTGTTAGCCTTTGTGACCCACATAAACTTATATCTCTCAGAGTCAGGTTTGCTTAAGGAAAACATGATGACATCTATAATTTACACCTTAACTCTCAAGCACATTATTTTTCTTGATGCCTAAGGTTTATGATAAAATGACAGCACCATTTCTCTAGAGAAGCTAGCAACAAAATAAAGGAAGCAGGTTTATTTAAAAAATGCTTCATTATGGTGCATACTTATTAACTATAAGATCTGTTTGGGACATCTGAGAGTGCTTTTTTTTTCTACATGCTTCTTTGAGTTACCCTCAAAATGTCTGAAGTGACCTAGAATGTCCTTTCTCAGATTTTCCTTGCCAATAGATGGTAGTATTCAAAGTCAATAGGTTGTGTCACAAATCCCTGTGGCTAAGATGCTAATAATTTTTCATTACATCTCCAAGCATCATTGAATGTAGGATCTGAAACTCCTGCCTCACCTCCTGTGCCTGTTGTAACACGTAAATCTGACACTCTTAGAGGTGATGTAATTTCCCAGGGTCATGCAGTTTGAGACTATATGTATGTCTCCTCCCTTACCATAACCAGATGTATACAAAAGAAATGCATATGACATTTGGTGGCTTCCTTATGAGAAAATGACATAGAAATGAAAAAATTCGGGCTAATAGCATTTTATCTGCTGTCTTGTCAATAGTGCGTGGGCTAAGAATTCACAATTGTTTCTATGTGGTGTTGCGGGTGGTTCCAACTGCCTTTGAATTGGGTGTCTATAGAAAAATACCACAGCCCATCAGGATGTTTCAGAGGTGAGTCTTATGAAGACATGTAGTACTGCCCTCAGCATCCTCAGTGGCAGACTCCAGCTCACACTGGCTTAAGCACAAATAGCAAATAATATGTTCTTCTAAGAAGAAACTCCTATTGTTAGGTTCAGGCACACGTATCCTTTGTACTCCACCTAATTGGATATGGATTCAATATTATTTTAAGAGAGGCCTTATCAGAAGACAAGGCAGCCAGGCATGTCCTTGAGTTTATGTGGTAGTCATGATTCCAGAGAGATGATGTCTCCTGACAAAACCAGAAGGGGAGATTGTCTTTAGCCTAGAGTGATATAATGCCTTGGCCAATCCTTAATGACAGGAGGAGAGTAATATTATTGGCCAGGAGTGAATGATGTAAACACTATGGACTTAGGATGATGAGGAATTTTCCACTAAATCTATTTATAATGAGAAGAAACTTTGGAAATTTTCTACTGTATATCAAAGATGTTTTTGTTTGATATACAAAAACAAATATGTATTTGTTTTTATGATTTATACATTCATTTACCTATATACCCATGATTCTTTTTTATTTTTGTTTTTGTATGTATTTATTTTTATTTTTTATTGGATATTTTGTTTATTTACATTTCAAATGTTATCCCCTTTCCTGATATACCTATGATTCTTATCTCTAAGTATCACCTAATCTTATTTTTTATTTATATTAACCAAATAGTAAAGAAAATTGAAACTTTCACTCTACTTATTTCCACATTTATCTCTTTTTCCTACTTCTGATAGAGGGCAGTAGTACACTTGGTCTCATACTGTGAGTAGGGGTGTCCATCATGGCAAGAGAGATAGTAAAGTGGTGGGAACTGGTCACTAACCATCAGAGTGTCACAACACTCTAAGACTGAGAAATTAGCAGGATAACATAAAATTTAAAAGAATTTTATATGTTCCTTATGTTTATGTGTATATATGTGTAGATGCCAGATGTGGGGGGTTGGTGATAAACAAGGCAGAAAATGTTATTTATGCTGCATCCTAGAACTTTGAAGAGAAGATCAAGGAATGCAGTCAATAAGAAGAGGATTATAGGAAAGTTTAGAAGTGACTGTGTAGGCTGTTGGGTGGGAAATAGATTTTATACCACAATGGATTCCAAAGCATGGCCCCCAGTATAACACCATCAGTATTCCCTAGAGACTTGTTAAAAAAGGGCTGACTCTTAAACACAGCCTCAGTCCTAATGAAATAAAATCCTGCTGTGGGAGTTGAGCCCAGTAATTTATATTTTAACAAGTTCTTCAGGGGATTCCTACAGAGTCAAGTTGGGAATCAGAGATATTGGGGGATGGCAGGAGAAAGACCCCTTAGGAAGCCATTGCCATCTTCCAGAAATAATGGCAACATAGAGTCAGAGGACAAATCAGACACAGACACATCTAGTTTCTATTTATCAGAATCACTGGGAAAGCCTGATAAGGGACTGGATGTAGAGATGGAAGAGAGTATGTAACACTTGGGTTTGTAATGGGAGAGGCTACAGCTTTAATAACTTTTTTCTTCCTACCAGCCATGAAATTAAAGATCAAATCATGATGATCCAGAAGCCCAACTCTGAGACCAGGAGGGGTCAGTTGACTTCTTTATTAAAAGACCATACACTAAAGAGGCTTGTTTCCTTGTCATCTTGAAACCTTTATTTTTTTCTACCCAAATATGAAATAGGTATTAATGCTATTCTTAGGAGAGACACATTAAGAATGTGAACTCATATCATGAGCAATTAACTGTCATGCAAATCAAAGTTGTTCATGCTGGAAGGACTGAGTAGGACAGAAATACACATATCATTTCTGTAGAATTCCACTAAACATCTGTCTGTTAGTAGTCACCAATACCCTTTATTCTGGATTGCCTTTAAAGGGCTGTACTTTGTACTTAGGACTTAGTAAATATTCTTCCATAAAGAAAATTTTTAAAAAAGAACACTTTATACTATCTCCATAGTATAAACAGGGTAGATACATAGATAAATAAACAATAAATCAGTTTGCTGTACTTGAACAGCTTATAGGTTAGCAAGAGACAAAAAAAAATGCAAGAAAGGCAACAATTAGGTTCAGAAAAGATAAGAATTTTCAAAGAGAACTTAAAGCTTGCTTTAAGCATCGTCCTTAAAGCTTGCTTGTAGCTTATAGTGTATTACCAAGCTAGTGGGACCCACAGTGAGCTCATACCTCTCCAAAACATCTCAAATCTCCAAAGAGAATGAGTAGTGCAGAACCTCCTCTGAAACACAAGGATCAACAAGGGCAGTTCTGAATGTTTTGGTTTTTCGAGACAGGGTTTCTCTGTGTAGTTCTGGCTGTCCTGGAACTCACTCTGTAGACCAGACTGGCCTCGAACTCAGAAATCCGCCTGCCTCTGCCTCCCAAGTGCTGGGATTAAAGGCGTGCGCCACCACCGCCCGGCTGAATGTTTTGTTCTTTGTTTGTTTATTTGTTCTTTTCTGATTTGGGTATTGCATTTTTTTTTCTTATTGTTTTGTCTTCGATACATCAGTTTCCCCTCCCTTCACTCCTCTTAGTCCACCCCACCCCCACCCTCACTCTCCACTCCTCTACTGCATCCCCATCCACTCCTCCATTTCTTTTCAGAAAAGAGCAGGACTCCCAAAGATGTCAGTATCACAAGGTACAATAAGACAGGCACAAAAATCATATCAAGGCTGGGCAAGGCAGCCCAGTACAAGGAAGAGTCCCAAAAGCAGGCAAAAGAGTCAGAGGCACCACCTACTTCAATTACATTGTTACCAGTCCCACAAAAAAACCAAGGTAACAACCATAACATATATGCAAAAGATCTAGTATAAACACATACAGGCTCTATGATTGCCACTAGAATCTCTGTGAGCTTCTATGACCCTGCTTAGTTGATTCTGTGAGCCATGATCTCTTGATGTACTCAACCCCTGTGAATCTTATAATTCTTCCTCCCCATCTTCCACAGACTTCTCTGAGCTCCAAAAGGACAGACAAGATACAGATCTCCAATTTGGGCTCTCTTCACCTAATATCTGGATACGGGTCTCTGCATTTGCTCCCATCAGTGGCTAGCAGAGGTTTTTTTAATGACTTTTGGGCTAGATACAGGTCTATCAATGTAACAGAATATAATTAAAAATCATTTTATTGTTTTCCCCCTCTGTCCTATGTCTCTGGACTATTCAGCCTTTTGTTTCTAGTCATCCAGGCAGTGTCCGGCAATAATACAAGGCAAAGGCCCTCACATTGAGGCTGGACAAGGCAACTCAATAGGAGGAAAAGAATCCCAAGAGCAGGCAAATGACTCAAAGACACACCCATAGTTAGGAGTACCACAAATCACCAAGCTAACAGTCACAACTTATAGGCAGTGAACCTGCTGCAGCCCCTTGCAGGCCACATCCCAAATGCCCACTAATTCCAGTCATTTCTCTCCATACCCTTTTCTTCCCTCTCTCCTGCCCACCTGATCCCTCTTGTTCCTATCCCCACCTACCCCAAGTTCACCCACAAAATCTATTCTATTTCCTCTTCCTAGGGGAAATAGAACTTCCTCTGCACAACTTAGGAAACATATTTCCTAACTCTCCTCCTTAGAGTCCTCCTTATTATTTAGCCCTTTTCAATCTGTGAACTGTAGCGTGATTACCATTTACTTGAGAGCAAATATCCACTTATGCAAGAGTACATACCATGTTTGTCTTTCTGGGTCTGGGTTGCCTCACTTAGGATGATTTTTTTCTGGTTCCATTCATTCTCCTACATATTTTATGATGGCATTTTTTAACAGCTGAATACTAATGCTCCATTGTGTAAGTGTACCATATTTCTTTTATCTATTCTTCAGTTGAGGGACATTTAGGTTGTTTCCAGGTCCTGGCTATTATGAATAATGCTGTTATGAACATAGTTGAGCCACTGTCTTTGTGGTAGGATAGAGTACCCTTTGAGTTTACGTATAAGAGTAGTATATTTGGGTTTTGAAGTAGATTGATTCCCAGCATTCTGAGGAACTGCCATATTGATTTCCATAGTGGTTGTACAAGTTTGCACTCTCACTGGCAATGGAGGAGTATTCCTCTTACTAGAGTATCATTCTCCCTGTCATGAGTTTTCATTTGTGTTATTGATCTTAGTGAGTCTGACAGGTATGGAATCTCAAGTAGTTTTGATCTGTAATTCTCTGATGGCTGATAATATTGAACATTTCTTTAAATGTTTTCCAGCCACTTGAAATTCCTCTTTTGAGAATTCTCTGTTTAGATCTGTATCCCATTTTTGAATTGGATTATCTGGTTTATTGATGTCTAGTCTCTTGAGCGTCATATATTTTGGATATTAGCCTTCACTTAGATATGTGAAGTTAATGAAAACCTTTTCCCATTCTGTAGGCCATTTTCTTCCTATTGATTATGTCCTTGGGCTTACAGAAGCTTTTCAGTTTCATGAGGTCCCATTTATTGTTGATCTTAGTGCCTGTGCTATTAGTGTTTAGTGTTCTGTTCAGGAAGTTTTCTCCTGTGCCAATGTGTTCAAAGCTATTCCCTACTTTTTCTTTTTTATCAGGTTCATTGTGTCTGGATTTATGTTGAAGTCTTTGATCCAGCTGGACTTGAGTTTTGTGTAACATGATAAATATGGATCTGTTTGTATTCTTCTACATGCAGTTGTTTGCTTGAAAATGAATACCAGCACCATTTTTTAAAATTTTGTCTTTTTTGCATTGTGTCTTTCTGAAATTTTTTTAATCAAAACTCAGGTGTCTATAGGTGTGTGGAATTATGATTGGGTCTTCATTTTGATTCCATTGATCAAGGTGTTTATTTTTATGTCACTACTATGAAACATTTGGAAGTTCTTTTCTTGTTCATGATTGCCTTAGCTATCTTGAGTCTTTTGCTTTTCTATATGAAGTTGAGTATTATCCTTTCAAGCTCTGTAAATAACTGTGCTGGAGTTGTGAATGGGATTGCATTGAGTCTGGACATTGATTTTGATAGGATGGCTATTTTTACTATATTAATCCTGCTGATCCATGAGCATGGGAGATCTTTCCATCTTTCTGATATCTTCTTCAGTTTCCTTTTTCAAAGACATAAGTTTTTATCATACAGATCCATCACTTTTCTGGTTATAGTTATTCCAAGATATTTTATATTGTTTGTGCCTACTGTGAAGAGTGTTTATCCCTAATTTCTCTCCTAGGTTTTTGGTCATTTGTGTATGGGAAGGATACTGTTTTTTTTTTTTTTTTAAGTTTATCTTGTATTCAGTCACTTCACTGTGTGTATTAGCTGTAGAAGTCTACTCCTAAAATGTTTAAGGCCTCTTATGTATGCTATCAGATCATCTCCAAATAATGACACTTTCACTTCTATCTTTTCAATTAGCAATAATTTGACATTTTCCTTTTCAATTTCTATTCCCTTGATCTCCTCCAGTTGTCTTATTGCTCCAGCTAGAACTTCAAGTACTATATTGGATAGATATGGAGACATAGACAGCCTTTTCATGTTCATGATTTTAGTGTAGTTGCATTGAGCTTTTCTCCAGTTAATTGGATAATAGCTATTAGCTTTCTGTATATTGCCTTTATTATGTTTACATGTGTTTGTTGTATTTCTACTTTTTTTCAAGATTTCTATCATGAAGGGGAATTGGATTTTGTCATAAGCTGTTTTGGCATCTAATGAGATGGCCATGTGTTTGTTGTTGTTGTTTGTTTGTTTTGTTGTTGCTGTGTTGTTTTTTTCTTTGTTTGTTTGTTTATGGTGGATTACATTGACTGATTTTCATATGATGGACCATTCCTGCATCTCTGGAATGATTGATTGTGGTCAATGATCTTTTTGTTGTATTCTTGGATTCAGTTTGCAAATAGTTTATTGAGTATTTTTGCATCAGTGTTCATGAGGAAGATTGGTCTGTAATTCTCTTTCTTTGTTGAATCTTTGTGTGGTTAGGGTATCAGAGTGGCTGTGGCCTCAAATTATTTCACAAAATAGAGACAAAAGAAACATTGCCAAATTCATTTCATGAGACTTGGGTCTGAATTTTAAAGAGGAGAAAGTGGATGCAACATGACATCAGTGTATTAAATTTAATCTCAGGCAATACTTCTAGCACTGGGTATTGAATTTTTCCTAATGTAAGTCTCAAAGTTTCCTTTCAGACTGATAATTGGCCCAAGAAATTTGCCAGAGGTTTACCTAAATCTACTAGCAAATACTCAGGGAGTGTGAAATGAGGCTGTTTTCCACAAATCAATTGTCTGTGACTCATAGTCAAAGCCATAAGGTCAGTTGGAGAGCAAGGAGGATATGCAGACCTTTGATTATAGGGTAGTATAAGGTTTTGCTTATTAAGTATTCAACATCACTCAAAGAGGAAAGCCACACAGGTCCCTATCAATAATTTCATGGTATCTGAGAAACCTAGAGCACATTAATTATCTCCAACTGAGTAGTCACTTCTAAACAGATAACTTTGCTTATACCTCACGATTACAGAAACATAACAGCTCCTTCTTGGACCAATCATGTTTAATTTTCCTGATTTTCCTGCATTCAGTCTACCATGACTTCCACTTGGATATGTACACTTTCCTGTGTTTGTGTGTGTGTGTGTGTGTGTGTGTGTGTGTGTGTGTGTGCACGTGTGCATGGTGCACACAGACACAAGACTGCCCATGTTTAAGATAGATGAAAATTTCTCCAAATACTTTATTTCATAGTGGGTGCTGCCCACCATTTTTGGCTTTTCTCCCCCCCCCCCCCGCCCCGCTCTCCATAATATCTCACTCTCCTAGACTTTGCCAATTAGGTATGCTGGCCTAGGAGATTACTTCTAAATCTACTCTGCTGGAAATAGAAAGGCAAACCATCATGCCTTGTTCACTTTTTAAATAACATTATTTCTGGGACTCAAACTCAGGTGATCATGTTTATGCGTCAAGAGCATGACCAGATGAACTCTTGCTACCACCTAATTGGCAGACACTTTGTTTGCTATTTCCTTTTTAAAATTATTATGTACTCATATGATTTATTCTTTAATATCTTTGAAGATTGATCTATTCCACTGCATATTCCATTTACTTATTAATTTTTCCCTCTTCACTAGGAAACAAGTTTTCTATTAAAAACATGTTCATTTTGTGACAACTGCACATTCAAAATGGTTTTTTTTGTTTTGTTTTGTTTTGTTTTTTGGCTTTTTCTTCTTCTTCTTTTAATTTTATTTTATATTTTTGTTTACATTTAAGAAGCCATCCCCTTTCCCCATTTCCCCTCCCTAGAAAACCCCTGTCCCAAGTCCCCCCTTTCCTTTTTGCTTTTATACAATTTTTTAAAGTGTTAATCAAAGGTTTTATAAGTTTGGTAATGCTCAATCAGAAGTGTAACCCAATACCCAACCTAGATATAAAAACTATCTTTGACTGGTGTGAACATCTGCCTCCATGCCCCCTCTCTCTTTCTCTCTCTCATCACCTAGCTTCTCCTCTCCTTCATCTTCTCTCCTTACTCCATCTCTTCCTCTCAGTACTCCTTCCCACTTAGCTCCTCCTACATATCACTCTTCCTGTTAAAGTAAAACTTTTCTCTCAAAATACAGTTAGAGCATACTTATTCCTAATTGTACCAGTGAGGTACAAGATAGTCCTAATACCCAGTCCATCATTCTGTTGACTAACCAGAACCTCTGTCCTCTCTTCTAACTAAAACACTTACTTTTGATCTTGGCTTTTTTTTTTTTTTTTTTTTTTTTTTTTTTTTTTTTTTTTTTTTTTTTTTTTTTGGCTTTAGAATGAATGTCAGCTGAAAACCATCTACTCAGATCTTTTCTCTCAAAGTAAATAGCCAGGATTGGCTATGAGACTATAGGTCTTCAACCCCGTCAGAAATCTAGAATGACTGAGTTAACTGAAGTTATGGGAAGCACTAAACATAGCTTCTAAAACTTAGCCAATTTATAGAGATCACTGAACACCTGAAAAGCCCCTGTACTACCGAACGTTGGAGCATCAAATCTTCAGCCTTCTGGCCCAGAGTCATCTGACAGACCTTAGTGATGCAGGATTATTAAGGGCTGATTACTCTGTCTAGGCAGGTATAATCAGTCGACTATTCTGCATGTGTGTCCTTTTCTGGACAGTAATTTGTCTGTAGATGGAAAAAGGCAATTCTTGCCTAGTGGCTGTCACCACACAACTGGAGTAACTCCAAGGATGCTCAATTTCTTCTTAGAATCCACGGCAGGAAGCTGTCAGGAGCAGACAGGTCTCTAATCTGAATGGACATTAATATATAAATATTTGTAGTGTCAATTCTATGGACTTCTGATGTTTTGAAAACCAACTATCCATGTAAGGTAACCTGGACTGTTGTCTGTTCACTCCTCTCAGCTATTTCTAAATAAAATATGGGAAACCTCCTAACAATAAACTCACAGCCATGAATTTGCTATAGTCCCTTAACTCATAGGTTAACCATCCCAAATCAGTTAAAAAAGTTAAAGAAGGGCTGGGTATAGGCCTTGTATTCCTAAATGTGTTATACAGGCACAATGCCCATGAGAGTATCAATATTTTTCTCACTTTTATATTAATAAGAGGCTCGTATCAATGAAAACCTTAAATTTGAACTCAAAGTAAATTTTGTACCATTTAAGAAATTATAACTTCATCTTGATAATAATTATACAGATTTCTACCAATAGGTTATGGCTATGCAATAAGTCCTAGCTAATCCTCCCTGTTCCAACAAAACCACTACTTTTCCCTAGAAAGACAGACCATTATTAACCACATTAATCCCCAAGCCCAGGGACTAGGGGCGCTGGCTCTTCTTTAACTTCTTTAAGCTGATTACAGGGGTTGAGATATTAGAAGGGGGGTGGGGGGGGGAGAGTAAGTTGATAAGCCTCTGATGCTGTGTCTTCACCGAATCCAGATGGAATTCCAGGACATAGGAGGTTTGGGCAGGTCTGCTCAGTATGCTTGATGAGTAGATACACCAAGGCTGTGTATTCTGCAATACACAATTCTCAGAACAAGTTTTAGTATCAAGAAAAAAAAATTTTTCCCTCCTATCCCATCCCCCTCCTCATGCTTCTATGAGGCAGTGACAACACCTACCCCTCCCCACTATCCCCTCCCCACCCTCACATTCCCCCCCACTCTGTGTTTATTTCTTTATGGGACCAAGAAATTCCTCTCCCACCTGTGCCAGACAAGGCCATCCTCCCCTACATATACCACTGGAGTCTTGGGTCCCTCCATATGTGTTCCCAGGCTGGTGGTTTAGACCCTGGGGGGCTCTGGTTGTTTGGTATTGTTGCTTTCCTCATGGGGTCACAAACGCTTTCTGCTCCTTCAGTCCTCTCTCTAAGTTCTCCATTGGGAAACCCCTGATCTTATGAGTGGTTAACTGTGAGCATCGTCCTCTGAGTGTGTTAGTCTTTGGCAGACCTCTAAGGAGACAGCTATATCATGTTCCTGACAGTATGCACTTCCAGCCACCCACAACAGTGTTTAGCTTAGGTGGCTGTACATGGGATGAATACCCAGGTGGAATGGTCTCCTGATAGCCCTCCTTCAGTTTCTGTCCCATGTTTTGTTTCCATATTTGCTCCCTTGAGCATTTTTGTTACTCGTTCTAAGTAGAACTGAGGCATCCCCTGTTGGTCTTCCTTCTTCATGAGCTTTATGTGGTCTGCAGGTTGAGTCTTCGCTAATCCTAGCTTTTGGGCTAACATCCGCTTAACAGTGAGTAAATACCCTGTGTGTTCTTTTGGGATTGGGTTAACACACTCAAGATGATAATTTCTAGATCCATCCATTTACCTAAAAATTTCTCAAATTCATTATTTTTAATAGCTGAGTAGCCGGGCGGTGGTGGTGCACGCCTTTAATCCCAGCACTTGGGAGGCAGAGGCAGGTGGATTTCTGAGTTCGAGGCTAGCCTGGTCTACAGAGTGAGTTCCAGGACAGTCAGAGCTACACAGAGAAACCCTGTCTCGAAAAACCAAAAAAAAAAAAAAAAAGCTGAGTAATACTCCATTGAGTAGATGTACCACATTTTGTATCCATTCCTCTGTTGAGGGACATCTTGGTTATTTCCAGCTTCTGGCTATTATAAATAAGGCTGCTATGAACATAGTGGAGCATATGTCTTTATTATATGTTGGAGCATCTTCTGGGTATATGCTCAGGAGTGCTATAGCTGGATCCTCAGGTAATGCCATGTCCAGTTTTCTGAAGAACCACCAGACTGATTTCCAGAGTGGTTGTACCAGCTTGCAATCCCACCAACAATGGAGGAATGTTCCTCTTTCTCTGCATCCTCGCCAGCATCTACTATCACCTGAGTTTTTGATCTTATCCATTCTGATTGGTGTGAGGTGGTATCTCAGGGTTGTTTTGATTTTCATTTCCCTGATGACTAAGGATGTTGAGCATTTCTTAAGGTGCTTCTCAGCCATTCGAGTTTCCTCTGTTGAGAATTCTTTGTTTAGCTCTGTATCCCATTTTTTAATAGGGTTATATGGTTGTCTGGAGTATAATTTCTTGAGGTCTTTGTATATCTTGGATATTAGCCCTCTATCAGATGTAGGATTGGTTAGGATCTTTTCCCAATCTGTTGGTTGCCGATTTGTCTTATTGACAATGTCCTTTGCCTTACAGAAGCTTTGCAATTTGATGAGGTCCCATTTGTCAATTTTTGATCTTAGAGCATAAGCCATTTATGTTCTTTTCAGGAACTTTTCTCCTGTGCGTAGGTATCCGAGGGTCTTTCCCACCTTCTCTTCTATTAGTTTCAGTATATCTGGTTTTAAGTGAAGGTCTTTTATCCACTTGGATTTGAGCTTTGTACAAGGAGATATGAATGGATTGATTTGCATCCTTCTACATGTTGACCTCCAGTTGAACCAGAACCATTTGCTGAAAATGCTGTCCGTTTTCCACTGGATGGTTTTAGGTCCTTTGTCAAAGATCAAGTGACCATAGGTATATGGGCTCATTTCTGGATCTTCAGTTATATTCCATTGATCTTCATGCCTGTCTCTGTACCAATATCATGCAGTTTTTATTACTACTGCCGTGTAGTATAGGTTGAGGTCAGGGATGGTGATTCCCCCAGAAGTTCTTTTGTTGTTGAGAATAGTTCTCGATATCCTGGGTTTTTTGTCGTTCCAAATAAATTTGCAAATTGTTCTTTCTATCTCTATGAAGAATTGATTTGGAATTTTGATGGGGATTGCATTGAATCTATAGATTGCTTTTGGCAAGATGGCCATTTTGACTATATTAATCCTGCCAATCCAGGAGCATGGGAGATCTTTCCATCTTCTGAGATCTTCTTCAATTTCTTTCTTCAGAGACTTGAAGTTCTTGTCATACAGATCTTTCACTTGCTTAGTTAGATTCACTCCAAGATATTTTATATTATTTGTAACTATTGTGAAGGGTGTCATTTCCATAATTTCTTTCTCAGCCTGTTTATCCTTTGAGGAGAGGAAGGATACTGATTTATTTGAGTTGATTTTATATCCAGCCACTTTACTGAAGTTGTTTATCAGGTTTAGGAGTTCTCTGGTGGAAGTTTTAGGGTCACTTAAGTATACTATCATATCATCTGCAAATAGTGAAATTTTGACTTCTTCCTTTCCTATTTGTATCCCTTTGACTTCCTGTTGTTGTCTAATCGCTCTAGCTAGGACTTCCAGTACTATATTGAATAGGTAGGGTGAGAGTGGGCAGCCTTGTCTAGTCCCTGATCTTAGTGGGATTGCTTCAAGTTTCTCTCCATTTAGTTTGATGTTGGCTACTGGCTTGCTGTATATTGCTTTTAATATGTTTAGGTATGGACCTTGAATTCCTAATCTTTCCAAGACTTTTAACATGAAGGGATGTTATATTTTGTCAAATGCTTTCTCAGCAACTAGTGAGATGATCATGTGGTTTTTTTCTTTGAGTTTATTTATGTAGTGGATTACATTGATGGATTTCTGAATATTGAACCATCCCTGCATTCCTGGGATAAAGCCTACTTGATCATGATGAATGATTGCTTTGATGTGTTCTTGGATTCGGTTTGCGAGAATTTTATTGAGTATTTTTGCATCGATATTCATAAGAGAGATTGGTTTGTAGTTCTCCTTCTTTGTTGGGTCTTTGTGAAGCTTAAGTATGAGTGTAATTGTAGCTTCATAGAACGAATTGGGTATTGTTCCTTCTGTTTCTATTCTGTGGAATAGTTTGAAGAGAATTGGTATTAGGTCTTCCTAGAAGGTCTGATAGAATTCTGCACTAAAACCATCTGGTCCCGGCCTTTTTTTGGTGGGGAGGTTTTTGATGAGTGCTTCTATTTCTTTAGGGGTTATGTGACTGTTTAGATGGTTTATCTCCTCCTCGTTTAACTTTGGTACCTGGTATCTATCTAGAAAATTGTCCATTTCATCCAGATTTTCCAATTTTGTTGAGTATAGGCCTTTGTAGTAGGATCTGACGATTTTTTAAATTTCCTCTGTTTCTGTTGTTATGTCTCCCTTTTCAGTTCTGATTTTATTAATTTGAGTACTGTTTCTGTGCCCTTTGGTTAGTCTGGCTAAGGGTTTGTCTGTCTTGTTGATTTTCTCAAAGAACCAGCTCCTGGTTTTGTTGATATTTTGCATAGTTCTTTCTGTTTCAACTTGGTTGATTTCAGCCCTGAGTTTGATTATTTCCTGCTGTCTACTCCTCTTGGGTATATTAGCTTTCTTTTGTTCTAACTCTTTCAGGTGTGCTGTCAATTTATTAATGTACGTTCTTTCCATTTCCTTTTTGTGGGCACTTAGAGCTATGATTTTTCCTCTTAGTACTGCTTTCATGGAGTCCCATAAATTTTGATATGATGTGTCCTCATTTTCATCTAAATCTAAAAAGTCTTTAATTTCTTTCTTTATTTCTTCCTTGACCAAGTTATCATTGAGTAGAGCATTGTTCAGTTTCCACGTGTATGTGGGCTTTCCGTTGTTTTTGTCCAAGTCAAAGACAATTCAAAGTCCATGGTGGTCTGATAGGGTACAAGGGATTATTTCAATCTTTTTGTATCTGTTGAGGCCTGTTTTGTGACCAATTATTTGGTCTATTTTGGAGAAGGTACCATGAGGTGCTGAGAAAAAGGTATATTCTTTTGTTTTAGGATGGAATGTTCTATAGTTGTCAGTTAAGTCCAATTGGTTCATAACTTCTGTTAGTTTCATTGTGTCTCGGTTTAGTTTCTGTTTCCATGATCTGTCCATAGCTGAGAGTGGGGTGTTGAAATCTCCCACTATTATTGTGTGAGGTGCAATGAATACTTTAAGCCTTAGTAAAGTTTCTTTTATGTATGTGGGTGCCCTTGCATTTGGATCATAGATGTTCAGAATTGCAAGTTCCTCTTGGTACATTTTTCCTTTGATGGATATGAAGTGTCCTTCTTTATCTTTTTTTATTACATTTGATGGAAAAAAGATTTTATTTGATACTAGAATTGCTACTCCAGCTTGTTTCTTGGGGCCATTTGCTTGGAAGATTGTTTTCCAACCTTTTACTCTGAGGTAGTGTCTGTCTTTTTCACAAAGGTGTGTTTCCTGTATGCAGCAAAATGTTGGGTCCTGTTTATGTATCCAATCTGATAGTCTATGTCTTTTTAATGGAGAATTGAGTCCATTGATATTAAGAGATATTAAGGAAAAATGAATGTTGTTTCCTGTTATTTTTGTTATTGGCAGTGGAGTCATGTTTGTATAGCTACCTTCTTTTAGGGTTGTTGAAAGATTACTTTCTTGCTTTTTCTAGGTTGTAGTTTCCCTCCTTGTGTTGGAGTTTTCCACCAATTATCCTTTGAAGTGCTCGATTTGTGTTGAGATACTGTGTAAATTTGGATTTGTCATGGAATATTTTGGTTTCTCCATCAATAATGATTGAGAGTTTTCCTGGGTACAGTAGTCTTTGCTGGCATTTGTATTCTCTTAGGGTCTGTATGATATCAGTCCAGGATCTTTTGGCTTTTATAGTCTCTGGTGAGAAATCTGGTGTAATTCTTATAGGTTTGCCTTTATATGTTACTTTGCCTTTTTCTCTTACTGCTTTTAGTATCTTCTCTTTGTTCTGTATATATGATGTTTTGATTATTATGTGATGGGAGGTGTTTATTTTTTGGTCTAGTCTATTTGGGGTTCTGTAGGCTTCTTGTATATTTAAGGAAATCTCTTTCTTTAGGTTAGGGAAGTTTCCCTCTATAATTTTGTTGAAGATATTTACTGGCCCTTTAAGTTGGGAGTCTTCACCTTCATCTATACCTATTATCCTTAGGTTTGGTCTTCTCATTGTGTCCTGGATTTCCTGGATGTTTTGTGTTATGACTTTTTTACATTTCATATTTTCTTTGACCATTGTGTCTATGTTTTCCATGGCATCTTCTGCGCATGAAATTCTCTCTTCTATCTCTTGTATTCTGTTGGTGATGCTTGTGTCTATGACTCCTGATCTTTTTTTCTAGGTTTTCTATCTCTAGTGTAGTCTCCCTTTGCGATTTCTTTATTGTTTCTGCTTCAATTTTTAGATCCTGGATGGTTCTCTGTAATTCCTTCACCTGTTTGGTTGTGTTTTCTTGCATTTCTTTAGGGGCTTCTACCTGTTTACCTGCGTTCTCCTCAAATTCTTTGAGAGTGTTGTTTATGTCCTTTTTAAAGTCCTCCATCATCATCATGAGTAGTGATTTTAATTCTCAGTCCTGCTTTTCTGGTGTGATGTGGTGTTCAGGACTTGTTATGGTGGGGGAACTGGTTTCTGGTGATGCCAAGTAACTTTGGTTTCTGTTGTTTAAATTCCTGCACTTGCCTTTTGCAATTTGGTTAGCTGTAGTTCTACTTGCACTCACTGGTTCTGACTGGAGTCTGCCTTTCCAGTTATCTTGGTTGTATCAGAACTCCTTGGGGTACGGATGACTCTATGATCCTGAGCTCTAGCTGCTCTGAGTTCAGTGACTCCTCTAGGATATTTCAGGATATGGAGTCTCCACAGTGGTAGACCAGCTAGGTGTTTGCTGTTCTGAATGTAGTTGCTCCTCTAGGATGCTTCAGGATATGGTGTCCCCTGCTCTGCTGCTCTGTGGGCAGTGTCCTCTCTAGTATGCCTGCACTTCTAGGGTTCTTGACCTCTCTTGGGTGCCTCTGCAGCTCTGTGGTCTGTTTCTTCCCTAGGGTGCCTCTGGACTCAGTTTCCAGAGGGGAGCAGATCAGCTGGGAGACTGCTCAAGCCACAGGTAACCAGGGCAGAGGTGGAAGAGGAGTGGTTCTCAGCAGGGGCAGCCTCTGGCTGCCAGGTGCCCTCTGGGGGGCTCTCTACTGCCAGTTGTGCTTCTAAGGCCTAGGGCTGTGGGCGGATTCTCCTACCTTCTGCTCTGCTGTTTGCTATTTCCTAATCCAGTACTTTTTAAATTTTTCCCACTAGCAAATCCTTTTCACTTGAAATATTGTGAATGATGTCACTTATACAGGTTTATAAAAAATAGGTATAGAAACAAAATATTTACTGATACTAACTCATAAAGAATTTTATTCTAAAGCAATTCTTTGATATACATATAAATTTACCACTTATTAAAGGTGAATTGAATTTTGTGTGTCTATTTTTACATAAAAATTAAAACAGATGGATATTTAATATTGTAGAATATAGAACATCTTTCACATCAAGATTGATCCATGTTTGATTATACAGTCATCAGTGCTGAAAATGACTTCGCATAAATACATAACATAAAGTGATGGAATAATGATTAAAGATATTTTAGAAATTGTTGGAAATGCTGTATTAATCCCAAGCCAACATATCTTGAATGTTGTGTGTGTATATGTGTGCAACTCAAGTAAGCAATTCAAACAGTATTTTTTTAAAAAATCAAACATTTTTATTTTTGATGGACAATAACATTTATTTTGAAAATAGTCATCTTTGTATTGTGTGACACTCGATAACACTTCTGCAGGCACAATGTGTGTCTCTGTGCACATCCCAGGTCACTGATCATCACTCAGGCACACAATGCCTAAAATTAGTAACCACTCAGCTTTCAACTTCTGGTTCCATTGAAAATGGTTCAGTTCGCAAGTATTATGTGATGTTACTGCTGTGGGTGGTACCAACATTAAGAGCCCCCAAATGACTGTCCTTGTAAATGTCCGGCTCTTACAGATAGAAATCTTCATTGAATCTTCTTACTGGAAAAGTGCTGTCCATGCCTAGGTGACTGAGAGAGCAGTAACACCAACTGTCTCTCCTTGCCTCTTTCACACAACAGCAGAAGTGGTGGTTGAAGGGGACATAAGAAACACCTTACCCTAATCAGTTGGCTACTCCCTATCAGTCAGCAGGAGTCACTTCTATCAAGAAAACTTGCATGCCTCTCTTCTACCCAGAATGTCTGTGTCCAAATTGGTGGCCCTTTCCCAGGTCCCTACAAATGAGGCTGGCAGCAGACCTTACTCTGTGTTGAGTAATTTTCCTGGTGGTTTTCTGCAGTTTCCACAGCATCAGGCTTTGGAATGTTCACAGATTGGTCCAGAAACATCTGGACTTTTCCAATCTTGAACATGCTGGATGCCCTAGGCAAAAGTGGGGAATAAGGCACATACTGTCTCCCCATGTCTCCGTGTTTGAAATGTGGCTTCTCTCCACTTCAAGCAAACCTCACTAGCATCAACTGTGCATAATGGACATTAGAACATTAGGAGGATCTCTCTCACTCCCCCTCCTCTCCCCCTCCTCTCCCCCTCCCCCTTCCCACCCCCTCTCCCTCATCCCCCCCTCTGATTTGACATTCTCTTCTGTTTAACTTGTCAGGTCTATTTTCAATTAAAAATAATGAATAATTAAAGTTACTTTAATTGGCACAGGAAGACCCAAATGATAGGCAGAGTGAGGAGAGAGACAAATTATGCTATTTTGCTTAGGAGAGAAAAAGACTCTGAGGATGTAAGACTTTGACTTTAAAAGACTTTTTGTTAAGTTTTATTTTTGTCTATGTCTCTCTCTCTCTCTCTCTCTCTCTCTCTCTCTCTCTCTCTCTCTCTTTACCCCCCCCCCCCGTGTGTGTGTGTGTGTATGTGCATGCCATAGTGTGCATGTGGTTGTGGAGATCAAAGGACAACTTGCATGAACCACCTCTCTCCTTTCTCTTTCTCCCATGAGGAGTCCTAGGGATTAAACTCAGGTTATCAATTTTGGTGACAAGCACCTTTGCTGAACCTTCTCATAACCTCTAACTTTAAATTTCAAGGATAAGACTCATTGGACACTTTATTAGTGGAGAGGTTCTAGTCCACATAACATGAGTACATATTTTCCTCATGAGAACACATACAGAGAGAGAGAGAGAGAGAGAGAGAGAGAGAGAGAGAGAGAGAGAATCAGAAATGTGTTCATCACAGTAAAGGCTGTACCTAGCATTTGCTGAGCACTTATCTATACCGTTTAATGAAGTACTTTAGGTTATTATCCTTATTTGATATTTACAACCAACCCATAAGTAGGTATAATTATTTCCCCCATTTTTCATGATTTAAAAAGCAAAAGCTTACAATGTTTTAATAGTTGCCAGTGACAGTCCTGGCAAGTGGAAGAACCCCAAACTGAACCGGAACAGCTGGATTTCAGCACCTACAATCCTCAGCCCTTCAGGAGACATAGAGGGAGGGAGAGGTGCTAATTCAACACTTAAAGAACTGCTCAAGAAAAAGGCCGATTATATTTTATGGTGATTAGAAATATGTTCAGTTGGGGCTGTAGAGATGGCTCAGTGGTTAAGAGCACTATCTGCTCTTCTAGAGGTCCTGAATTCAATTCCCCGCAACCACATGGTGGCTCACAACCATCTGCAATTGGATCTGATGCCCTCTTCTGGTTTGTCAGCGACAGAATGCTCACACACATTAAATAAATAAATCTTTAAAAAGTAAATAAATAAAAAAAAATATGTTCAGTTAAGGAGAAATAGGATGTGGAATTTCTGAACTTTCAAGAATGAAGGAGACTGTTCTAGAAAACTGGCATTTCCTATGCTCAGTGGGAATTCTCAAGGAAATGCAAGCTCCGCATAACTGATCTAATGTTTAATCCCCCCTAACTGCATGTTGCTGAGTTTTAGCTTATTTTTCCAGCATGCTCTAAATTAAGAAAGGGTTCCACCATGATGAGTTTGAAAATTAACATTAAAAATACAATGAAAAGGCAACTTATTTTATTTTACAATAAAGCTTATAATGTATCATAAATCCCCACACCTTTTGAGTAAATGCGAGTACACCATATGCCCCCTCCAGCTCATGTTTCAGTTCAAATTATAAAAAAAAGTCCATAATCCAAAACACTTTATGCATTTTCATGATCACAGAAGGCTGCCTTGCCTTCCATTCATGATTAATTTCTTTTGATGGCTCCCTCTAGATCTTAGAAAATAATTAAAACTAATGAACAATCTGAAATGGCAGTAATGCAAGGAGCGTATTGTTTCCTGTCTGGATTCCAAGTTTGATCAAAGGGAAGACACACTGAGATGCTATGACATTGATGTTTGTACTTTCCCTCCTGGCCACCCACTGAGGCCCAATGACAGCTTTGAGGGAAGAATCATGGATTAAGTTGTTTGTTGTTGTTGTTGTTGTTGTTGTTACTTTATAGGATAGACTTTGCAAAAATACACTTGGTCAGAGTAACTGCTGTTTCCACAACAGAGATGGCTGCTAAGTTGTACAGGGTTGTGTGTGTGCCTTTGCCCTTTCTTACCACTCTCCAGCATTGCAAGTGAAATGTTTTCGTTAAATTAGTGTGCCTCCTTAGACCCATTATCTAAACCCGTCTGACTGCTGGCGGGGGCAAAGGCATTCATAGATGACCGTTTTATCACGTTTTCCATGTTTGATGCTGTGTTGTCAACAGATACTGGAAAGAATGTTTTATTCCGAGGTTTCTGCAGCCAAAGCAAAGAAGTTAACACTCTGCTTCAGGTTTAGACAGTATGAAGGCCAAATTGTAAGGTGTTTCTATAATAGTTAATAGGGATGTGGGATTTTAGAAGAACTATTTAGTCATCCACATTCTGTGGTGGTTTTATCTACACAAAGTCTATCTATCTATCTATCTATCTATCCATCTATCTATCTATCTATCTATCTCTATCTCTCTCTCTCTCTCGGACTTAATTTTCTCTTCTGTTTAACTTGGCCAGCCAAACCCCATTGGTACATTGATTATAACTAATCATAGTAGAATTTTTTATTCTTTTTAAAATTTTTTTCTTCCTCAAATTAAAAAAAAAATCACATGCATTGAAGATACAACCCAAATGAATTATCTTTTTACCCTGACCACATATGAAAGTTGATGAATGTGGGGGGAGGGGGGAGGAGAGTAAGCTATTTATATTGATTGCTCTTATATTTTTTGATACTTTGATAAAAACTTGAGGATTTTTTCCCCCTATTTCACTTCTACTTTTTCTATGTATTGACTTTAAGTGGAACAAGATCCAAGTGGTCTACAAGCACTTATTTACTGATTGCTGGGAGTTTTGAGGAGTTACTAGAGCTCAGTCATCCAAGTTTGCTCCAGTTGCTCAATGATGGTTGAAAGCCTGAACTTTAGCAACAGAAACTTCTGGATCATTGTGGCATAAAATGTTGTGGATAATTCAGTACCATCCTTTCAAAGTATGACGAATTCCTGTGCTTTGATATTGGTCTTATATAGGTAGGTTTAGGGTATTTTTGTTGTTGTTGTTGTTTATTTGTTTGCTTGTTTGTTTATTTGTTTTGGCAGGAGAGAGGGCTGGTGGAAAGTTAGTAATACAAACATAAGTCTAAAAAGGTTTTAGTTGAGCTTACTCTACTGATCCTGGGCCATCCTCATAAGACGGACACATCTAAAGTGACTGGTGGTAAATCTTGAGTGTTTTGCTTGATCAGACTGAGAAGCACCTAGGACATCAGTAAAGCATCCCTTGAGAGGGCTGAGGTCAACCCAGCATGGATGACCCAAGACTGATACATGAGAAATGATACATGACTTATTTTATGCCATTGGGTTTTATGTGGTTTTTTTTTTTATTATTATTATTTTCAAGTGTAGATCCATCTTAGGAAGAAAATCCTGATTGAACCCAGTAGTATATCAGCTCATTTACCTGAAAATATTCCAACACATTTACAAAACATTTTTCACAAAATTCACTATAATTTTCTTTTCCTTCAAACTAGGTGACCCAGTGTTCCTAATTCCAATACTTGATTTTTCCCTTTCCCAACCATTGATTCATTTTAATTGAAGGTTTCGTTTTTTCCTGAAAATTCCAAAGATAACTCTAGAAGGTTGAAACAAATATTTTCCTTTGGCAGTGCAAATTCTCTTTGGAATTTCTTTAAAACTTGTCCTATTCAAGGGCACTGCAGGTGGTTTGTATAGCCACAGAGGGTGAAATCCATTTCCAGATGTCCAACACAGTAGGACTCCTGTAGGGTTACAGAAGCAAAGGAATACAGTTTATAAGAATAGAGAAACAGCTGACTTCTGAGTATTTCTAAACTGAAGATATTTTCCTCCAAGAAAGAAACAGAAGGGTCCTGATATAGACACAGACACATAAATGTGAACTCACTTCAAAACCAATTCTTCATAGAAATCCATCTGTTATTGAGGCTTACATGAAAGAAATGGAAACATTATAGTGTGTCTAAATTGAAAACCAAGATGTTTTTAGCCTCTTGGTCCAGATGTATTCATATTGCTAATGTGTCCTGCAATTTGAGATCAGAATACAGTCTGCTGTCAACTGAAGACCATAGAAAGGACTATTGACTGTTGTAGTGTTATATTCAGACTTCTAGGTAGACCTGTTGTAGTTTACTGCTCATGTTTTTGAAGATATGGGATGCGGCAATTGTTAACTGTACTACATTGAGAACTACTCTATATTGGATATATTAAGTTGTGGGTTAGCCCTTGAAGTTCTTGTGGTTAAAACTTAATCCTCAGTGCTGCTATGTGATGTGGTAAGATCTTTGAGAGATGGCTCTGAGTAATTAGGCTGTGAGGGTAACAATACTGATCTCTTTGAGTGGGTCAGACATCCCTATCATGAAACTGTTCTTGCAAGAGTAGGTTGTGATAAAGGGAGGCTACCCTACATGAAATAATGGACTCTTCTGCACATAGCCATTTCCTTTCTACTTTCTCTATAACATTGTGATGCATCCTAGGGAACCCTCACAATAGTGACAATGCCACTTGGATGTGAGCCAAATAAACCTCTTTATGAAGTACACAATCTTGGGCATTTGTTAGAACAAATCCAAGTAGAGTAGGAACACAGTAAATCTCTAGCAAATTACACAATATTTCTTTACATACATTTGTGACTATCATTAAATTAATTTATGAAAGATTATAGCTAAATCGTGTAAAATATTCAGAAAAGTGATAGAACACACTAAGTAATAATGTTATTATTATTTCTGTCCTTATGGTTATTACTAATAGCTTGGTGACAGATAGTAAATGTTTCTGGCACACTATTTTTTCATCCCTTAGCTTATTGATATCATATGTCAGCCTTCCCTTGCAAATCCATTATCATTCCTGGCTACAGTGATCAATGGAGGTTTGGGCATGTGGTCCAGGATAACTAATGACATGAAATTTTAGAGTTGGTGGTTATTTCAGAGACATGTACTTTCCCTTCCACTGTGCATCAGCTCACAAGGAAATAGGCTGTGGCCATTAAAAAAATGGAAAACCAAGATTATATAAAGCAGATCCAAATAAAGCCATAGTTCAGGAGCTAGAGAGGTGGCTCAGCAGTTAAGAAAGCTTTCTGTTCACCTAAATTGGGTGTTCCCAACAGCTTGTAACTCTAGCTCCTGGGGATCTAAAGCTCTAAAGCCCTCTTTTAGCTTCTGTGGGCACCTGAATAAACTCATGTGATACCAAAAGAAAAATTGTGTGTGTGTGTGTGTGTGTCTGTGTGATTTGTCTGTGGCTATTTATTGCTCTGCTTGAACTGTGCAAGTTGCATTTAACATGCTTTCTATTTGTTCTCATGGAAAGTTTGACTTAAATTTTATGTCATACCTTGAAAGTTTTAATGGAGAGTTATTTCAGGTCAAATGTGAATAAGCAAACATTATTAATCAAAAATAGTGATCTCACTCAGCTGGAACAGCCAGAAACTATTATCATAAAGGATTTTTCACTTTGACTTTGTGGGGATTAGAGATATGACAGCTTACAATGAAAATTATTACTTTATTCTTCCTCCCTTAGTTATGCATTCGACCAAGGTAAATCACAGCATTTATGAAACATAAAAATAGCAAATCATAAGATTAATTCTGACAGTGAGCAACTCAATGAAATGGACACTGGAAATCTTTTGTCACAATACTTTAGTTTCCATGGATTGTCACGTTAGGAGAGTAGATTACTCATTTTCCAAAGATTGAGAAATTCAGAGGTTGAACTCATCCTTTCTCAAAAGCAAAGAGATAAAAAAGGTTTCTAAGCACAGGTATCTGTGGAGAAGGTGAATCTTGCCTCAGTGAGCTAATCCTATGGGCAGACTATTTGGCTTCATTCTCTTTGTAAGACAATATTCTTTTCAAAAAGAATCTCCATGATCGACCTGATTGAACTGCTCCCATCTCCACAACACTAAGAGTGTCATTTCTCTCAGACTCAGCCAGTCACAGTTTCCCCTTCGCATCACAGCCAAGTGATTAGTCTAGGCTGTACACATGTGAAATAAAATAAATGATCAAAACTTAGCCACATATCTGTCTTTTGTAAGTGTCTTCTGTAGTGACAGACCTGTTAAGATTGGAGTCCAGATCTGCCTACAGTCACAGCCAGAAACAGATGGGCAGCTGTCATGAGTAAACATTGCCACCAAGACAGGAAGAAGTCAACATTCAGGGAAGCAGTCCTGGCAGTATTCACAGACTTAGTGCTGATAGTTCCTGAAGCCAGCTTTTTTTGCCTCCCCATGAGTTGTTATGTAAGCAAGTAAATATGCTTTTACTTTTTGAGACAGAATTTTGAGATATCATCTGTGACATATAATTATCTTAGGAGACAGCATTCTCCCATCATTAAAATTAATGTAAAGAAAATTAATTACTTCTTATTTTCCTTCCAATTTTTAAGGACTACAGTCTTTGGGGAGATCAGTCTCAGAAAGATATCCTTTAATGCTCCAGGGAAAACAAGAAAAGAAGAATTGTAACTTTTGTTCAAAGACTTTTCTATCACAAACACTTATTATTGAGACTTTCTTAGACCCTAATCTAATAGAACATTCCTACAACACACATCTCCTTGAGCTTTCTGTGTCTCTTTAAAAGAATGGGGGGAAGCATTCAGTGGGAGACAAAGCTTCTAGGAAATGAATCAAGTGTTCCATAACTTCTAAAATGAGGAAGAGAACGGAGAGAACCTTTAAATACTTGTGAAGGTGTAACCTCAGGACCAATAAAGAATTGAGACTTAGCCCTTAGTCCTGTGAAAGCTTGATGCCCCAGTGTAGGAAAATGCCAGAGTGGTTAGGTGAAAGTGGATGGGTGGGTGGGGAGAGCATCCTCATAGAAGCAGGGGGAGAGGAGATAGGATAGGAGGTTTCCAGAAGGGAAACTGGGAACGTGAATAATATTTGAAATGTAAATAAATAAAATATCCAATAAAGAACTGAGACATCCAGAATTTTGCAAAAACCACTTATATACTGTTCTGAACACCAACAAGATCACAGTGTAGTAGTAATTGATTGGAGCGGAAAAATGCATACTGTATCTTAGGAACTATACTTAGGGAAAACCAAACTCTAGAGGAGATATGAAAATAAGGATGGTAAAGGGATCCTAGACTTCATGCTAGAAGAAACATGAAACCCACTTCAACTTCAATATACATTACAATGAAGCCTCACACTTAAGACTGATCTGCCACAATTCTCTTCATCCTATAGAGGGCTAATCTCCAAAGTATATAAAAAATTCAGGAAGTTAGATCCCCCCCCCTCAAAAAATACCAAATAACCTAATTTAAAAGTGGGCTACAAAGCTAAACAGAGAATTCTCAAAGAGGAATTTCGAATGGCCGAGAAGCACTTAAAGAAATGTTAAACATCCTTAGTTATCAGGAAAATGCAAATAAAATGATGCTGAGATTCCATTTTCCAATAATCAGAATGGCTAAGACCAAAATCTCAGGTGACAGCAGATGCTGGCGAGGATGAGAAGAAAGAACAGCACTCCTCCATTGCTGGTGGGATTACAAACTGGTACAACCACTCTGGAAATCAATCTGGAGATTAGATTCCTCAGAAAATTGGAAATAGTTCTACCTGAAGACCCAACTATACCACTCCTGGGCATATATGATGCCCCCAAAATACTCCACTATACCTCAAGGATATGTGCTCCACTATTTTCATCACAGCCTTATTCACAATAGCCAGAAGCTGGAAGCAACCCAGATGTCCCTCGACTGAAGATGGATACAGAAAACGTGGTTCATTTACACAATGGAAGGCTATTCAGTTATTTAAAATGAGGGCATCATGAATTTTGTAGGCAAATAGGTAGAATATAATATAATATTATATATATATATATATATATATATATATATATATATATATATATCCTGAGTGAGATAACCCGGCCCCAAGAGGACATGCATGGCATGTACTCAATGATAAGTGAATATTAGACAAAAAGGACTGAATACCCATATACTCTCCCACAGACTCTAAGAAGTTGAACAAGAAGGAAGGCTCAAGCTAGGATATTTCAATCTTACTTAGAAGGAAAAACAAAATAATCATGGGAGGCAGAGGAAGGGAAGGTCCTGGGTGGAAGGGGTGAAGGGGGCAGGATCAGGTATTGGGAGAGACAGGTGAGAAGCACAGAGGGCCAGGAGAAAGAATGGAAATATGCAGCTGCAGGGGGTGAGACAGCAAGGGAAACCTCTATAATTTCTCAGAGACCTGGGATTTGAGAGCCTCCCAGAACTCAAGGGGGATGACCTTAGCCAAAATGCCCAACAGTGGGGAAATGGAACCTGAACAGACCACCTCCAGTAGTTAGACAGGGCCCTCAGGAGGGATGGGGACACCAACCCACCTTCAAATTTTTGACCCAGAATTGTTCCTTTCTAAAAGAAATGCAGGGATGAAAATGGAGCAAAGATCAAAGGAATGGCCTACTAGTGACTGGCCCAACTTGAATTAACCTGGACCCCTGGGAGCTTCCAGAGACTAAGCCACTAAACAAAGTGCATATATAGGCTGCTCTGAGGCCCCCAGCACTTATGTAGCAGAGAGCTGCCTTATCTGACCTCAGTGAGGGAGGATATCTCTAATCCTGTACAGACTTGATTCCAAGGAAGGGGAATAAGGTACCCTTTCAAAGGGGAAGAGAAATGTGTGAAGAATTCCAGAGGACCAGGAGTGGGGGCAATATATGGGATGTAAATAAATATAAAATAATTAATTTTTAAAAACTATGTATTGCATAGTAAATATAGAACTTCCCTTTGGGAAGTGAAAATGTTCTAAATGATTGCACAATAATAAAAATGTAGTCAATTTTTACTAAACATACATAATATGATGGTTAAAGTTATAGCCTTTACAATATAATATGTATCACATTTTTAAATGCATATGAACTCTAGAGCAGCAGCTAAAAACAAAAAAAAAACTTTAAAAGAAGTAAAATTTATTTGATGAGAAAGAAAAACAGAGTTATAAAATCCTCAAAATCAGGGAAAATAGAAAAGGAAAGACAAAATAAACATACAACACAATTAGAATTGTAACAATAATTGGTTTAAGTGTAAATGACCTAAATAGACCAAGACAGAAGATGTCTGTAAGGGTTAGAAAATGAAACAAAACCAAAATAATATCTAGATAAGTTGTTCATAAGAAATCTACTTCAACTATAAAGACGTAAATAAGTTGCAAATAAAAGGAAGGAGAAAGACATACCATACTAACACTGATTAAAAAGAAGTTACAGTTATGATAGTTGTGATAGTTTTAGACAAGTTTCAAACTATAGAAAGGAACTTTATTAAGGATGGAGAGGTATCATGTAACAACAAAGGATTCGGTGCTCCAAGAAAACATAATCCTTAGATGTATTTTTGACATGGTCTAAGAAGATGTGTTGGGTAACATTTGTAATTTCCATATTTGGATAGCTGTGTCAGACAGGTTCAAAGGTGAAGGAAATTCTATACTACCTGGTGAACATGTTTAAATAAATAAATAAGCAAAAAATAATATCTGCAAAAAACATAAGACATAGACTGCAAGAAATATGGTAGTTGGAAACTTCAACACTCCTCTGTCCATAAATCATAAATTAAACAAGCAGAAACAAAATACCAAAATATGACCGAGTTGACAGCATTAGACTTAATGTAACTAGAACTTAAAGACTACCCAATTTAGGAACACAATACAGAATACACAATTTTGTATGTTCACAGAGGATTTTTAATTAAGGCCAGGCACTATGTGGACCATAAAATATACCTGAAAAGAATTATGTACATCATATGTACCATGTTCTTAGACCACAGTAGGATTAAGCTGGGAATCAGTAACAACTAGAAAGCTCCCCAGATATCTTAAGATTAAGTCATGTATCTTAAGCAACATATGGATACAAGAAAATCGGTCAAATTTTCTAAAGTAGGGACTGGTGAGATGGCTTAGTGGCTACAGATTGTTGCAAGCAAGCCTCATGACCTGAGTTTGAGTGTGGGAATTTGTATAAAGATTGGAGGAGAAAGTTGACATCAAAGTTGTCCTCTGACTTTCAACTGCATGCCATGGCTCACCAAGTGCTCCCCAACACACATGACCATCATCACCCCAATGAGAAAATTTGACTTAATTGAATTTTTTTAGGCCAGGTCTCACTATGTAGCTATTGACTACTCTGGATTTTGCTGTATAGACCAGGGTGATTTAGAAGGGATTTCAAACTAACGAAGGTCTATTTCTTCTGCCTCCCAAGTGCTACAAACCACCATGTGCAGCCAAAATTTAATCTAAAAAAATTAATCTGAAGCATAATAAATGTTATCAATTTCACTGAATGCAACATAGCAGTGTTTAGCCAGAATCACATAGCATTTAGTGCACTTACGAGAAAAGACGAAATGCATACAAAAATAATCTGCACATCTACCCTAGGAAACTAGAAACTCCCCCTCAAACAAGAAGAATAAAGAAAACCAGCTGTCTCCCTAATTAGAGTCCTAGATTTGTCTTCCTGTTTAATATCACAGTTCCTCTATAATCCCAGGCTGGGAATACCATTCAACATGACCTATGATTACTTAATGGTGATATGTTTCTGACTAAATCTATTCAATCCTGAGGTTATGTGCAAGACAGAAAGCTGGCCGTGTTTAGCTTTGACCCAGCTACAGCACACATGCACACATCCATGCCCACACTGTTCTGCTCCATAGCCAAGAAGTGCTATGCTACCACTTTACGTTGTATCATATGATCCCTTCAAATTCTGAGATTTAGCTCCTAACTCTCCGGGGGTTCTTGTTCCCAGATTCTGCCCAAGGCTGTGACCTTGTTAGAGGTTTCATATGCTTTTCTTATTTATTTACTTTGATATGCAAATGGTAAATCAGATGCTCACTTGTAGAAACATCTCACAGTCGGTCTTTTTATAGGTAAATCAACTTAGAAAATTGGCTTTCAAATTGGAGGCCCATCTGTTTGGCTTAAATAGTAATCATAGAAAAGCTAGTGGTGTTAATTAGCAAGACTGCCTCAATAAGAAGAACGAAACTGATTTTCATTAAAATAGTCCATTCCCTAAGCTTCTTGCTCACTTTACAAGCAAATAATTTTAGACTTTGTCTGACTGACAAATTCTTTGTTTTTAATTATTAACAGTAGGGATTTAAATTAGATATAACAAATTATTCCCTGCTGGGTGGAGTGATAATTGTCAAGATGTGTTAGTAAGTTTATTTCATTTTTGAAATCATGAAACACTCTGCTGTCAAGATTGCCTTCTAATAAACCCACACTGCTTCATGATTATACAATTTATTAAGTATATAAAAATGCAAAAAATCCAATCTTCAGGCTTTAATAACAGTAACTGCCACTTATCACTGAGTGCCGACATTTAAGGTGCTGTTTTAACGTTCTGCTTATATTAACTCACAATTTTCGTGGCAGTGCTACTAAATGAGGTACACATTATTTTCTCAATTTAATAAATGTACAGATAAAATTTGAAACATTATTAAGTTTCTTGCCTAAGATAATAAGCCAACTCAAATAAGGTGTGTCTGACTCCAAAAGTCATACTGCTTTGAGTGTAATAATTCTATTAGAACTTCTGATTTGATGAATAGATATTTTCTAAATAGCTGGGTGTCAGACTCCAAATGAAGATATTGCAAGTGTATGAGCTAGCACAGAAATCTTGCTTTGATGCTTCCCACTTAGCAGTTTAAAAAGTTTTCATTCCTAAGTAACTTAGAAGACTGAAGTAACCAAAGACTCTGAGAACAGTGTGGCGGAAGGAGGGTGGTGACCCACATTGCATCACTTTGTAATTTACTCTATGTCAGTAGTTCTCAACCTTCCACTGCTGTGATTCTTTATTACAGTTCCTCATGTTGTGGTGAGCCTCAACCATAACATTATTTTCATTACTCCTTCATAACAGTAATTTTCCACTGTTATAAATCATAATGTAAATATCTGATAGGCAGGATATCTGATATGCAACCCCCAGAGGGGTCTCTACCCACAGGTTGAGAGCGGTTGCTTGAGATTGAAGTGCTTTTGTACATGGCACACAAATTGGGGAGCATTAAATACGAAAAAGGAAAAAGAAATTAACATTTCTTTTCCATTTGGTCAGAAAAGATACTGCACTCCGAAGGTGAAACTTGGCTACTTTCTCACTATGATAAGTCTCAGTCCAGTATTAAAGTAATCCTTCATGGATAGACAATGAATTTATAGAAAGAATTTATAAATGAGTCACCACTATCAATGAGGACAGTTTATAGTATGAAATTTTAAAACAAGTTTGGAGATTCTTGGTCTTGGAGAAAGGAAAATGTTCCATCACTAAATTGGAATAATTGCCTGGGTTTTGTAATTTTCAGAAAAATCTAACTTAATGGATAAAATTTTCATAATTTTAAGCTCTTCCTTGCCAAAAATTTTCAGCTTTTTTTGCACCTGCTGTTGCTCGTCTGCTGGTGAATGCTAGCTGGTAACAAACAAAATGACTGAGCAGCAAGCAGAAGATAAGGCAAACATCCAATCACTCAGTCCAATGGCGTGACTTTCTATGGATGTGTTTTTGTGTTTATGATTTTATATTGTGACATAGAATTGAGCTACAGTTTCTGCCTAAAATTGTCCCTAGAATTAACTGTATAAATACTTTATAATGCTTTATGAAGACTAGAATAATTTTCAAGTGTTCTGTGTGTAGGCATTCTCTTTCAAGGCCATGGGCTTCCTCCACATGTCTTGCTCAGACTACCTTCTTATTGCACCCAGAACTACCAACCCAGCAGTGGTACTGTCCACAATGATCTGAGTACACCGCTCCCCACCCCCACACATACATCAGTCAATCAATAAAATGTATCACAGGTTTCCCAACAGGTCATCCAGTAGAAGCATTTTCTGAACCAAAATTTTCTATCACAAAATTGTTGTATCTTACCTCACGTTGACATAGAAGTACATCCTCAATGGAATTTAGTATTTACTAAGTAACTATCAAATCTTTATGTTATTCCCTAATCTGAGAAATATTCTTTCTTAGACATTAGCTTCTGCTGACCTCCAGCAGGACTACCCTCCCTGAGTTTGTAACAGAAAACATTACGTTTCTTCATGGATAGGAAAATCATTTAATGATGAGTCCAGTCATGATGTCCAACTTTAAGTTAACCACTGGCTAAGTGAGGGAAGCCTCCACACTAAAGACACTCTAGTAAACAAGCTGCTAATTACTCAGTCCAGGGGACTCACGGGTCTCCTATGCTTTTTGTAATTCCTAGATAATTTACTATTATGGCTATTCTTTTTTTACTAAATCTTCACCTCCCCCAATTTCCAACTTACTGATGTCTTTCTACTTTTCATACGATTAGTTTTCTCACTGACTCCTCTTTCTTTCTAGTCCTTTCATGGGGGATGATATCCCGATTCTTATCTCAGTTCTGCTTGTGTGGCCTCATCCAGTGTATGTCCTATTTCTGTTCACGATGCCCTATATTCTAGTGGTTCCAAAAACCACATCAGCAACCCAAGCATCACCTTTGAGCTGCAAGCCAGTTCATCCATTTACCGACTAGGTGTCCCTAACTGAATGTCCCAAAGTAAACAAGTCCCTAATTGAATATCTCAGCAACTTACTTCCTGCTGTAGTTACTTTTGTATTTCTCAAAAGAGCCCTGTGATCAAGGCAACTTATAGAAGAAAGTGTTATAGTTTCAGAGGAGTTCATGACCATCCAGACCCAGATCATGACAAAGAGTGGCAGGCATGGTGCTGGAGCAATAGATGAGAGCTTATGTTTATTTCCAAAAGAGGCTGGGAGAGCTAACTGGAAATGGAATAGGCTTTTTGTTTTAAGTAATTATTTTTATTTTATGTGTACCAGTGTTTTGCCTGCATGTATGTCTGTGTGAGGTGTCAAAATTTGAAGTTACAGTTGTGATCTGCCATGTGGGTGCTAGGAATTGAACCTAGGTCCTCTAGAAGAGCAGTTAGTGCTCTTAACTGCTGAGTCATCTCTCCATCCCCATGGAGAGGCTGCCCCAGTTACACACCTCCTCCAAGGCCACACCTTCTACTCCTTCCTAAACAGTTCTACCAACTGGCACCAAGTACTTAAATACATGAATCTATGGGGACCAATCTCATTCAAACAACCACACAAAAGTGCTATGACATTAAGAAACAGAGGCCAGGCAGTGTTTCTTAATGTCATAGCCCTTTTGTCCTGTACTACAGTAAACCAAATGACATAAACATGGTGGCTCAGTACACTGCTGAGTTCAAGACTTGAACATATGCAGGGTAAGATGCACTAGTCTCTTCCTAAAGAACATGTGTTCTTTAGCATGGAATGCTGAACCAGAAACAGAAAGAGGATAGAGCCCAGTGTAGTATTAAATTCAATTTCAAGTAATGTTCACTATGAACAGATTAAGGCAAGTTTTCCTAAAGAAAACTTTAAGCAAATAGTATTTGATGTCTTCTATGTTTTTCAAGACTGAATATTGAAAGCATGTTATAGATAGGATTTTGCTAAGTAAATATTGCAACTATTCAGACAGAACAAAGTTTTTTTTGAAAGTATTCTTTTGGCAGGGATTATTTCCTGACGATTTTCCTAGTATTTAAAGAATATAAGCCAAAATGACTGTCCTCTGTTATATACTGAATAATTTCTGTTCAGGAAATAGCTGTGTTGTACCAGACCTGGAGACGGATACTAAGAATTTACCGGAGATGAACATAAGCTAGAAAATGGTTTAATTGACAATTTACACAAAAGAATCAAACACATTAAATTAATTATAGATCATAAAAATATTATTAAAAACCAAAACTACACATGATATGATATAAAATACAGTTCAGAAAGTCCATAAAAGCTGTCAATAAGATCCATAAATGGATCTACAAAGGTGAAGAAAAGTCAGAGGTACCAATCCTGTGCATTCACTTACTTTATCTTCTACCCTAAAAAGATGAAGGAATATGTGCCTTCCCTCTGTTGTAGCTCTTCCCATGCTCACCCTCTTTACCCCATCTACAAAACAAAACACATTTGTATATGGGGGAGGTGTTACATTATTATATATGGCTACATGTGTTTGCATGGGCATGGACATGTATGGATACATGCCTGTAGAAGTCAAAAGTCAATGGCATTTTGATAGTTATCTTGCTTGCTTTTCTTGATCACTCTCACATCTTATCATCTTATAAATGGGTTCTTTAACTAAACATTGACATTTTAACTAGATTGTCTGAACAATATTCCCAAGAATCCTCCTGTCTTTGCCTCCCCAGTGCTATGATTATAAATGTACACACCACAATATCCTGCTTTTTAAAACCAATGTAGGTTCTGGGTGTTGAACTCAGGTTCTCATGTAAACAAAGTAAGCAACTTGCTAACTGAGCCATATTTCCAGTTTCGCACTTCACTACAGAGCAATAGATAAAGGCATCCCAAAACCTGATACAAGTAGCTCAGACTATGACATTGAATAGCAATTTTCTCCAATATTCACTTTGTCTACTTCACGGATGCTTCTTCTATGTAATAGAAAAGATGGGTGTGGAGAAGTCTACCTGTTCAGATGTCATGAGCTAAAAACAAACTATCTCTCCCACGAGTAATGTCTGGGGGCCAAATCTGTTGTTCTGATTTTAGTTACACACTTGTGTCTGAACAAACCTCATTTTGAGGCAGATATGAGTGAACTAAAACTTGTTTTCTTCTGTTGTGTGCCCAGTCAGGTATACTGGAATGAGATCAGGGACTTAATGATCAACAGACCACAAATATTACATACACAGGTAGATGAGTGCCCCAAAAGGCAGGTAGAATTACAACCAGAAAAAGACTGGAATATAAGCAAAACCCACCATAGCATCAGCTGTATGTTAATATTCTACAACTGGATTCTGGAGAAGGAGCAAACATAACTTTGTAATAAGTGAGATAGTCAGCCAGGACTGCAGTATCATCCTAGGACACCATCTTACTTGTGCCTATATTGCTCTTACATAGCTTTCACTATATACACTTCTCCCTTACTCTCCTATCTCCCTTCTGGAATCATTTGTTATCACAAGAGAATGGCAGACATCTGATGAACTGCAAATGAGGAACATCATTGCTGCTATGGTCCAAGAACAACTAAATTAGGTACCTCAATACAGTCCATCAAATATTTAAAATGCTGCAATCAAATGAAAGGTTTATTGTTCCAAGAACACTAATGATACATCCATACTTGTTGCAAATTGTTGTTTTATGCAAAGGCTCTGGAATACCAGCTGCTGAGTTGTCTGAATTGTTCTTTTATATAATTTTTTATTCTTTTTTTGTCTTTGACCCAGGTATTTCAATCAAAGGTTTATTCTATTGTGAATTCCAATGACTTTCCTTCTGCTGAGTTGTCTGGCAAAGCCTCAGATTGGACATATAGGGAAAAAAAATGCCTGGGTTGGATTTCTTTGGGACACAGAAATGTTGATCTGAGTAAAAACAGAAGTCCTTTGAATTTTCTTCAAGATTCAAATATGCAAGAAAAAGACATGCTCTCATGAAGTTCAGATGAACATAAACATAAATATTATTAGCTAAATGCAGGGAGGTTCTGTATTTCCACAAATGGCTCAATGGTTTGATTACTAATGGTAAAATAGTACTGATCTAGGAGCTGGTATTGGGAATCAAGAAAAACACAACATAGATAGACTACATAGGAGAGATCCATGGAAATGACTTTAGAAGGCCCAGTGTTTTACCCCAGGCTTTGAGAGGCCTCTGCCCCTAAATGCTGAAGAGATAAAGATTTGGAATGGTTTAATTCTCCATAGGCCTTAGTGCATTTGGTGGGCCAAGGTTGGGGCCACTGAGCAGGGAGTGTTTCTGTAGGCTCAAGCATCCAGCTGGTTGGGCCAGGTCAAGGTTCAGTGATGAAAGCTTGGGGAGAGAAATCTCTTCCCTGTCAATAAGACAGGCACTATCAGACAATGTTTAGTGAAAGAACTCATGCACTTTATTTCTTATATAGAGGATCTTATAAACATTTTGGGGTGTGTTGGGATCAAAAAGCTTGGTCTGAGATGTTAGGGATGCTTTGTATGCATGTGGAAGTACTTCAGGTGTTATCCCTGCATGACTGATAGTCATAGTTCTCTCGATAAGGAGTCATGGTCATGTGGTCCAGGACAGGAACCTGGTCAGGAGTAGACTTAAATGCCTACCATTCCTAATTATGAGAATTACCAGGGGTTCTGAATCTGCTCTGCCTTACCAGGTTTTCTGTCTGGTGGCACGATCTATTGCCACACGGTGTTCTATACTACAGACATTATCCTCCTAATACTAGCAGAAACTTGAATAGTTGAGAACACTATAAGTGCAGGCCTTCGATGGCTTTACAAGAAGACAAGGTGACTAAAATCATGTTCCCATATGTGTTCAAGCAAAGCAGAGGTACATAAGGCCTCTCCAGCTCATTTGAGGAAAAGACTTGGTTGTTCAGGAGAGACATGAGAAGCTCACCCACCAGAGTAGAAAGAAATTGGCACCTTGTAGACTTATCTACTTATCTTGAATATCTGGACTCCACAATACAGGTCCCAAGGAAAACAAGTAGTATATCTTCCTCAGAGAGACAACACAACATATCCCAGGAGAGAATAAGGGACAGGTATACTCTAGAGTGACTAACTCTTCATCAAGGAGGAAGGCGGGCTCCATCTGGCAAACAGATGGAATCCTCCCTGTTAGCACAACACGTAAATTAAATCTCAGTATCTGCCAGAACAGAGTTGACATTGATTTTGTGGTTTGCTTTCCTTCTTAAAGAAAGAAGCCATTTGTTTATGAGGTAGAACTTCATGACAGATCTTTACTCTGCACTGTGATTATAACACCTAATTTCCTAATTAAACATGCTAATTGTGAGTACTTACCTCATGTAACTACAAAGCACAGAAGTATAATTATGTAATAAAAAAGCATTTGTGAAAGTTCTGTGGGAAGGGAAGCTGGCAGAGAAGACAGGTGCTTAGTGAAGATGAGTTAGTACCACGGAGGGATCCCACTGGGTCTTATTCTACACTGAGTAACAATTAGAACTTGGCTGTGAGCTTGCATTTTTGACTTTTAAGTCTGAACAAGGCTTCTTTTGTAACTAGGTCACAGTGACAGAGCCACTGGGTACTGAAGGGGCAGGGAACACTTCTTTATGGACCAGAAAAATCCTACTTACTTCCCAGTTGAGAATAAAATGAGCCAAAACCGTCCATATGGGACTTCTTTGCCGCTCTCCCCATCACCATTTACTGAAAGAGACCCAGTGACTCCAATATCCTGTTCTGTTGTAATACAGAATTACAAGCAAAAAGCAGTTCAGGGAGAGGATAAGCCAGGAGAGTCCAGTTACATATTAAAGAACTGCCTGAGGGAAGAAATAAAGAAGTGGAAGAGGCATAGCTAAGCCTGGACTTAAGAGCGTGGTGAACTGGTCTAGGAACGGATTGGGAAAGGCAAAGGGGGATTTTGAAGATATGTTCCTGAATAATTTAAATGGGGCTCCTTTAATGTGTTCGAGAAGGAAAGACAAGGCCGGGAAATTCTCTAGCACAGCTTTTGGTGTTAGGCTTGTTCTGGGTATAATGCACTTTTGCATGGATCTAGGACGACATGAGGCCCACATATGTGCTTAAGCTCTGCATTGATCTTATCAGTACTCATTCCTGATCATCTGTTTCCTAATTGTTTTTTATATTCATAACCTACTCATCTTCAGTCTATGTATCCACACATACACACACAAATAAAGACACATATAAACCTGTGCCTTTAAATTCTAAGTTTTTTTCCCTCCACAAACCACTATAGTCATTGTTCTTCTCCAGTGTCTGATGTTTTGTAAACCTTCAGACTCAAACATGTCCTACTGTTCTCCTGGTTTACACCCTCTGCTCACTATCTATTGATGGTTCCTGAGGGTTCCTGAGACAAGTTAAGACTTAAGCTTCAGTTAATAATAATAATGATGATAATAATAAGTTAAAAAGGCCAAACCTTTGACGTGTCAACAAACAGAGCTATTGCCAATGTAATATCTCAGAATTATGCTCCCATTATTCTCTGTAAGAAACCCATTTAATTCTGCCCTTGAAATGTCCTTTTAAAGGATTATTTGTGAGCACCAAACTACCAAAGCACTTTTTCTAATCTCTTGTTGTATCCACAGTTGAAACTGTAGCCCAGAAACAGATAAATTAAATTTCATCACAGAGATGTCAGAAGAATTCATAGGTGACATGAGAGACTGACACTTTGATAAAACTGTGTCATGATTCTGTTCTTGGTTACCACATTCCCTGAGAGGCAGAACATAGCTGATCATGTTGGCACCATAGCCAGGACTTGTTTACTTACACAGGGAACTCACAGGCACTGTGATTTATTTTCCTTGAAAGAAATATAGCAAAAACTCTCCTAACCCTCACATAACCAGTAGCACCCAAGATAACACAAAGAAACAAATAAATGACCAAAGGCCTAACAGGCATTGTTGGCAATGCAAGCTGACCAAAAGCAATTTCTGTAGAGAAAATAGATTTATGTCTGGAAAGTTCATTTCAGTTCATACAACAGAACGAAAAAGCATGAAATGAAGGTTATGCAAGGTAGAAGAAAAGATATTTATGATACCGCCATTCTTAGCTCACAGTAGGGATCCAGAGAAATTGGCTAGATGAGTATTTTTTAAGCAAATGTCTGTTAGCTAGTGTTTTAAATTTTCTCCCCAGCTTTGAGATTACCATAGTTGCACGTTTTACAAAGATGGGTAGGGGATGCTTTCTTTGTATGTTGGAGGGTAGATTTGTGGAGGCTGGGACTGACAACAGGTGTCTTCTTCAATGAATCTACTTTTTGAGGCAGGGTTTCTCAGTTAGCCTAGAAACCTGGGATTTAGCTAGTTTGGATGGCCTGTTAACCCCATGAATCCTTCTAGCTTTGTCTCCTAGTGTTGGAATTACAAGTACATGCAAGTGTCGTGCTTGGCTTTGATTTTTAACACGGGTGCTGGGGATCTGAACTCAGATCCTTTTTGGTGCCTAGGAAGCAGTTCACTGACTGAGCCATGTCTTCTACCCTGAAAATGCTTCCTTGGATGCTTTAAATGTAGAAATCCCTCCAGGAGCATTCTTTGGTTTTGTTTTTGTCTTTGTCTTTGTTTTTTTTTCATTTAAAGAGTCTGGCCTAAGATCAGTAATATAGCTCCTACCTAACACACGCAAGGCCCTGAGTTCAGTTTGCACCACTGCAAAAAATAAAAACAAAAATAACAGCAAAGTTTTTTTAAAGCCTCTAATTTTCTGGTAATTTTAGTCTCAGAATAACTTTTCAAAATACAGTTTACATGCCCTTGACTCAGTTTTCTCTTCTGTTAACCTCTTGTGGACCTGTAAATGAGGATTGAAGCAGAGACCTCAACCTTCTGTCCTGCTCTTGTGGTCATTTCTCTAGATTTATGCTAATGTTCTTGCATTGCCTCAGGATCCAGTGATGTCAGATCAGTTCTTGGATTCAGTTGTCATGTCTTGTGAGAGTCTTTTAATCTGGGACAATTTCTCTTTTCTTTCCTTCATGACATTCACACACTGTGGAACATACCATTTCTTCTTACCTGAGGGAGTACATTCCAGGGTGTTCCACAGGTGTCTCAAGTCACTAGCCTGTTTATCTATGTTCATCTTACTTACACACATCTATGATAAGGTTTAATTTCTAAATTAGGCACACTAAGAGGTAACAACAATCCTTAGAAATGAAATATAACATTAATGGTAATATAACATAAAGTAATATTACTTATGAGTCTTGTGACTTCTAGAATTTTACATTTAATGTTTTGTTGAGCTGTGGCTGCCCAGAATCCAGAAATAGCTAAGCCACAGACAAGTGAAAACCTTGTCATGGTAAGCTGTTATATAGAAAACTCCCAATTTGTGTTTATCAGATATTTGCTCATTCATAAATGAATGAAGAGGTACAGCATCAGAGGAGATCATAGAGATGCCACATCTCTTATTTAAGGTGGTATCTGCCAAGGGTCTCCACTAGACTGTCACTATTTTCCCTTTGTAATGTTGAATCTTTAGGGAAAACCTTTGAAATTATATAAATACTGCTCTTGCTTTTAAGTTTAGACTTTCACTCACCAATTTTCTCATCCATCAGGGGTTCTAGCTGGTGGCAAGAAGCTGTGTATACTCTTAAGTACGACTTGCTGTTGCTGTCCTTACTTGTGTGTTAACTGAAATCATCTCTAAAGCAGAATTGACATTTCTCTGTGTGGATATGTGCACATGTTCATGTGTGCATGTGTACAGACCAGAAGAAAATCTAAATGCTTGTTCCTCAGAACACCAGCCACTATTTTTATTAGACAGGTTTTTCTCATTGGCCTGCAACCCATGATGTAGGTAAAGTGGGCTGGCAGCGATTCCCAGGGACCTGCCTGTTTCCCCTTTCTCAGCACTGGTATTACAAATTGCATGCCACTATGTATAGCATTTAAGGGTATTATTTTTTCTTTAAATGTGGAATCTGAGAGACCTGACTTGGGTTCCCCTGCTGATAAGACAAGCACTTTACCAACTGAGCCATCATCCCAGAACCTACTTCTCCACTTTTTATTATTTTTATGTGTATCAGTTCCAACTAATAAACACATATTCTATTCCAGCGCTGATGATCAAGCAGTGCCTACCATGATTGTTTATTATTTTGTTAGACAGATCCAACTGGAGCTTCTCTAAGCTTATCCATGATATCTCTGGTGCCCTCACTGCATCTCCACTTTTTTATTGGAAGTTGTGAATACCTCTTTACTCCCTGGCACTTCAAAACTCTCTAAGCTCATCTTGGATTTTTCCTACCCTGGTCCTGGGAACAGATGATTTGCCAATGTGCCCTGCATTGGAAAACAACATTTTCAATGTTATCTCTGAAATGTCCAAAACCGATTGGTTTTATTTATTTTTTTTACTGAAGCATTGAATTAGTATTTCTCCAACCAGAACATCCCCACCTTATTTTTCAAACAAAACCAGACCCTGAGGTCCAAGCACCAATAGCACATTGACATGTAGCCCCTGCTTAGTGGGAGTATTTTTTAATTAAACAATCATTAACAAATGGATAACAAACTGTCACACTGGATTCTAGTCTTACCCTGAGTGATGGTCCTGGACAGATACTGACAATCCATTGTTGCTAAGTCAGAAGGGAAATAACAGTGAAGGGCAAGTCTTAAGGGAGGGTCTGATGGGGGAGGCTACAGGGTCTTGGAGCCTTGAGAGAGGCACTTGAGAGTGTGAGCAAAGCATCAATTTTTATCATAAGGGATATTTGTTGCAAGTACTGAGAGACACACATGTACCTCCCAGGTCAGTGCTTGCTACTTTGGCCCTTCCATTTGCAACAGATTGAGTGCTATTCCATGTTACTGACAATACATGTGTATTAGTTGACATTCCACTAGAAATCAGGGATTCTAGGGACACTGGGATTGCCTTTGAATACTATTTTTTCCCACAAGTTGTATAATCCTCATTGAGAGATTTCATCTCTCAAAACCTGTTTCCTAAGTTGAGAAGAAAAATGGGAGTAGTCACCTCCTCATAAATGCTATATAGTCAGTGCAAAGCACTCAGCACCAATCCTGACACATGCTAGGTGTTCACGAAATGGCCATTAATGGTGCTTCAGCAGCCATTATTCCATTATTGGTCAATAGGAATGCTAAGGGTTGTAATGAATGTTAGTTGTCAAATAGACCTATCTTGGGATTATTTTTCTACCTTCCACTGAACTGTCAAATATCCACAGAACTCAGTCAGTATGCAGCCTACAAAAGGGGAGCCATCCCTGTATTTTGTCAAACTGAAAGTCTCACAATAAAGTGGAGAATGCCGCTCTGATTATTAATTACCAGACATATTTGACACGGCTAATCAATTTTGCATGAGATACTAAGATAATGAAATATCCTCTGCCCTGTCTTTATAAAACCAGCAATAGTAATGGCATAGGAAAAAGTCAGTCTCCATTGGCATAATTAAAGAGCGTATTAATCACTTTTAAGGCTGCAGATATCTTTAGGGACTGTGTTTAGGTTTGTACGATCTGTAATTAGATTCACAAAAATACTGGGACTAAAACTAATCTCTGTGACGATTTAGCTTAATAAATTTGATTTGCACAAAAGAGAACCAAGGAAGCCCCATAAGAGTTGTGAGTGTCTCAAGGTCACAAGCCGGGATCATAAGTCTACACCTGCCTCTGACTCCACCCTCCCCCGATTTTTTGTAAATAAATATCACCTCACCAATAGTTAGCTTTCATTTTGCAAAAGTGAAATTTTGACTCAATGACTCTATTCATTTTTTAAACTAAAAAAATGTTAAAACATTATTATAAGGAATATCCAAATTAAAAAAAAAAATCATGAGCAAAGTTAACCAGACCTAAAGTCTATATATCTTAATAAAGTTCTATGCAATTAGAATAGCCATTCTAAAGCTGTGAGGTGTCACATTCAATTTTATAATTTTACTATTAAATATATTCATCACCAAAAAAGTCAATCAATCAATCAAAGAAAAAATTACGACTAGCTTGATATTGAAAAAACCAACTAGCTTGATATTCACTTCCATGACTCAAGTGTTTACTGTTTTACAAAGATTTATTTTTCATCTTATGTATATGATTGTTTTGCCTGCATGTATGTCTCTGTGTAATGTAAATGTCTAATTCCCTCAGAGGCCAGAAGAGGATGTTCAATATCCTGGAACTGGAGTTACTGACTATGGATATTGGGAACTAATTTGGGTCTTCCACAAGAGTAAGCAAGTATTTTTAACTGTGGAGTCATAACTCCATCACCAATAACTATATCCCTTAATCAGCTTCTGGATCATGCCTAGACACAAGCAGGTTATATAGTAAAAAGAAGTAAAAAAAAAAAAAAAAAAACAAACTATCGAGAATCAAAAAAATTAAGAAACAAACACTCTGTGTGTGTGTGTCGGGGGTGGATGTATATGTATGTCCTATTGTAGTATGCATATGAAGGTCAGAGAACAACCTCAAGTATTGGTACTTTACATGTTTATGAAGAGAGAGAGAGCTTGGCTTTGCTGCTGTACACAAGACTACTTGTCTTGAGTGCTTCTGGGGACTCTCTCATTTCCATGTCTTGTCTCACTTGAGGACAATCAGGGTTACAGCCATGTGCTGCTTCATCTAGCTTTACATAGGTTCTAACAACTCAGATCTCCACAATTGTGCATGGAGCACTTCACACACTGAGCCCTTTCCCCAGATACAGGCAAGATTCTTAACCATGGCAACAAAGTTCTTTGAACTTTCAGAAACATGGACTCATTTTGCCATCTCCAGTAGCTCTGGATAGCCACTGGGAGGAGAAAAACAAATGGTACCCCTAGTTTATGCATCTAAAGTATTGGGTCCTTTAGTGGTAATCAAGGAAGACTTCCTAAATGAAGTGATGTCTGAGCTGGGAGTTGAAAAAACAGTAGACTTTACTCATTAATCCAGAACAATAAAGGTAGAGATTCAGAGTTACAGAGGTAACTTGACCAAATCTGTTTCTGTTTACTGGATTGCTCATGAAGACAGTCACGAGTCACCCCTTAACTTTGAATGTTAAACTCTCAAGAAGAAGCACATGGAAGAGACATTTTCAAAAGCTTACCACATGGCTAATGAGCAAAGGATAGTATACATTTTGTGGTTACAACTTTAACTAATAGGCAAAAGGGGAATTCGAATTTTTATCTCCTAGTGACTATAAAACAGCATCACTGTACTGTAATGATTAGCATAATCATTAAAAAACAGTTTAGTTAAATTTAAGGAAACCTAGACACATGAAGATACAGTGTCTTCATCAAAGCAAGTCAAGTCCAGATAAAACAAGGCTCCTAAATTGACTCTGATGCTTCGAAATAAAATCCTTGGAGCACCAATTACCACAGACTCTGAAAAGCAATTATTATCAGCCTCTGCTTTTCCACAGTGAATTCTAATTTAATTACATCTTCTAGGTTTAAAATGGAGCTCTGTACTGGGAGATAGGGGAGAAAGAAGTGCACGTTCATAGGGAAACTTTTTTTTAAATATTGAGAGTAATTAGGCATGGTCATTCTGTTTCCAAGAGAGACACAGGATTATGAATTCATCATTTTTAAGTGGTCATTAGGAGAAAGGAATTCTAGTCTTTGTTTGTAGGAATATGCACCTAGGTAGAGGGGAAAGAAGAAGGACCTGAGTTTACCTTTAGCATCCTTTTTTTTCTCTGCTCCTTGGTGCTTTCCTGGGAGCTTGTTCTGTTCCCAGCTAGATCAAATTTACAGATTTGTTTTATTGATTGTGAATATTTAACCATTATGTTTGGCTTTAGTGCCTGTTGATGAAGCAGCCGTTCACACAGCTTTTGGAGACCTTCTCACATCTATATCGCTGGAGAACAAAAGAGGATATGTTTGTCCCTGGCAGGAAGCCAAGCTGTATTGACTTTTTTTACGGAAAAGGCCTTTCCTGTCATTGTCACACCAAGCCATTTATCTGGCAGCCCAAAGATACCTCCTGTTTCTAAGTATGCTGTCCCTATGGATGGGGCTGACAGACTGGCAAGGCCTGTCTGCATGGCAAACATCCTGTGTTCACAGGACTTCTGTCTTATTTTTACAAGATGAGAAGATCAACAAAAACAATGTCTAAAAGACTCCCTCAGGGTCTTTTAGACCCTGAGGTTCAGATGTCAGGAAGAGCAAGGGTAAGAATTAGGGTCACCTGCCTTCGACTTCCACAGAGACAGGAAATATTCCATGATGTCCCATGGCAACAAGACCCATTTCATTCGGAACTCAGCATTTGCCATTGACGTGTAAAAATCAGGATTGTCTCCATCCCCATAGCATTTATTTATTTATTTATTTATTTATTTATTTATTTATTTATTATTTACTTATCTGTCTGCTTAATAACCTTGGTTATTCCCTGCTTCTCCAAGTCTCCATAACAATGAATCAAATTCCCTTTGTGAATAATTTTTAAAAAATTTTTTTCTAAAATTAAAGTATAATTAAGTAATTTTTCTCTTTCACCTTTCCTCCCTCTAACTCCTACATACATCTGCCCTCTTAAATTCATGGACTTTTTCTTTGTTTATTGATACACACACACACACACACACACACACACACACACACACACACGGTAATGTCCAAGGCTCAGGCTGCTTCTGAGGGCCGTGTCTGTGTCTGTGGGCCTGCTGCAGGTAGGGGCCATATTCCTGGTCTGTGATGTCACCAGAAACCATGTGGAAACCCATGATCCATTCTCCCTCTGACTATAAAGAGCAAGAAAGCTACTTTTGCAGTAATATCAATAAGTGCAAGGATAGTTGGAAAAGAGTACATAAAAGGCTTTCATGACAACTTCTATCTTCCACAACAAACCTCACTTTTCCCTCTGAAAATTAACAGCCTAAATAGAAAGTCAGTGATGAGAATTATTATTACTATTCCTCGATCTCATTGAGAATCATAAGGAAAAGAACATAGGCAGGAAAGGACATTTTGTGGGTGGAGTGCCACCTACAGAGGAGCCTGTGTCACATAGATAAGAATGTTCCAAGACAGTCAGATGCCAGACTTGGAATTTGGCAGCTGCTGTGCCACAGTTTATGATCATTCTGGGGATCCTGTCCAGAGGGCTTTGTGTAACCTCTCACAGACAGACTCACAGGAGTAGACTGCAACCTACAGGGCCATCTCTACCATGTCAGCATAAAAAAATCAAGCTTTACTTCCTCTTTGTTGAAAAAGGTGTGTCTTGCTAGGGATCCTTTCAAAACATGTCACAGAAAATTCCTTGAAGCTATAAAACACTAAAAATGACTTCTTTGCAGGTCAGTATTTCTCTGGAGGTCACAAAAGATGGTTTGGGTTTTTGTTGTTGATTATGATGTTTTGTGAGACAGGATCACATCCTGTACTCCTCAAACTCTCTGTAGAGCCACAAAGGGGCTAGAACTTCTAATCCTCTTGTTTGTATCTCCCAAGTGCTAGAACTGTAGGTAGGCTGGCTCCACCGTGTTCTGTGAGGTGGGATTCCTGCATGTTAGGCAAGTTCCACTAACTGAGGTCTGATTTATTGTTGTAGAGGAAAAAAGGCTATTAAAAATAGAATCCCTGCACTGGGGTATGGTTATAAATGCCTTTAATCCCTGTACTAGGGCGGCATAGGCAGAGGATCTCTGTAAGTTTGAGGCCCACCTGATCTACACAGTGAGTTCTGAGCCATTCAGGGCTACATAGTGAGACCCTATCTCAAATTAAATAAATAAATAAATCACAGGCTGTGCTGTATAATCTATCTGACATTCTTTTTTGTGGAGAACTCTAAAAAGCTGTAAGATCACCCTCTCAAAGAAGGAGATGCCTAAGTGATGTAAGCATGGGGATTTCTGCCCCCCACCACATATGTAGCAGATGTGTAGCTTTGTCTTCATGAGTGTACCCCAACAACCGGAGCAGGAACTGTCCCTGAATCTGTTGCCTGCCTGTGGATCTTTTCCTCCTAACTGAGCTGCCTGGTCTAGCCTCATTGGGAGAGGGTGCACCTAGTTGGGCAGTAAGTTGATGTGACAAGGTGGGATGATACCCAGGGGGGTTGCCCCTTCTCAGAAGAGAATAGGAAAGGGATGGGGGAAGAGTGTGTGTGAAGCAGACCTGGAGAAGAGGGGCTGTGATTGGGATGTAAACTGAATGAATAAATTGATTAATAAGAAAAGGAAGAAAGGAAGAAAGGAAGGAAGGAAGGAAGGAAGGAAGAAAGAAAGAAAGAAAGAAAGAAAGAAAGAAAGAAAGAAAGAAAGAAAGGAAGAAAGAAAGAGAAAGGAAGGAAGGAAGAAAGAAAGAGAAAGGAAGGAAGGAAGAAAGGAAGAAAGCTAGTTTGAATTCACCAAGACAGTAGGTCTTACCAAATTTTATCATGCCGGTGGGACTTGCTATGTTTTTAGATTCTATGCTATATCTCAAAGCCTGTCACAACAGACAGTATAAGGTGTCAATAGTATCACTTCCCAAGGAGGAAGCAGCCTTAGAGACAGCAGGCAATTTGGTTGTGGTGCCTTAAGCTTGGGAAAAGAGAAATGTCAGTCCCTCAGTGAGGGGTTTCATTCTAGCCCATGAGTCATGCTGCCAATGGCTCCTGAGCCTAATCCTCAGGCCAGGCTTGAAATCATCCAAGGCAAAGGGGAGTTCCTAGGGATTACTCCTCTCTTGCAAATTTGATACTTGAGTTAAAAGTATTGTAGCCTCTGTGCCTCCATTTCTGTTTCTTTTCTTCTTTTTCTTTGCAGAGCTGAGGATAGAGCCCTGGGACTGTGTGTGCTGGACAAGCATTCTACTAACTGAGCTCCATCGTCAGCCCTTACCTTTTCTATTTCTACTGATCCTTAGAAACTCATGCCTCTCTCTGTTCTTGCATTTCACCCAGAGATTGCTGTTCTCTGTCAGCTTCAGCTAAAAACCCTGATGAAGTTTCATCAGAATTCATTATGATTTTAGGTAGCACTGAATTCTGCTACTTCACCCAACACTTGTCTGAACAAAGAACTGCATGGCTGAATGTGGGATGCTGTCAGATCCTTTGGAGGCCTGATGGAAGATAGTATGCTTGTAACAATGAAGACAAAAATCTTGCCCCTGTCATCCTTCCCCGGATCCCCATTAAGTTAGCAGTTGATTACCCCCTCCATGCTCAGCTTCCACCTACAAGTTGTGAGATGGTGCAGCATTATAACGGAAATCCAAGTGCACGGCCAGTACCATAAAATATAAATAAAAGCACCATGTGGACACACAGGCTCCCTGTATAAAAATGATTAGAATTTCAAGGTAGCATCAGCAAAGCATTGAACCAAATGATGAGTATTTCTCAAACTAGAGTATTGTTCATTGTGAGTAGACTCAGCAGTTTGGTGACCACAGCTATGGTGAGGTTTTTCTCTCCTGTCTTATAGATTAGCAGGATGCACACATTTTTAGGCTCAGCAAGTCCAAACCCTTTCTCATGACCATTCTCCTTTACTGTGTCCTTTCATTATATTTTCTCCCTCATGGTTTTCATTTGTCACTAACAGTTTGTGTTTTAATTGGCTTTGCTTAGCCTCTGTTGTTTAATTTCCCCTTTTGGGAGATGTGAATCAGTGTCTATTCATTCCAGACAAGGCACTAATGACCGGCTAAAGGAATGACCATATTTACTGTCTATTTTAGTAAACAACTGAGTTGAGTAGAGTTAGGTAAGGATGATAGGTGACTCAAAGGCAGATGTGCCACCCTGACATAAGTGACAACTCATGAAAGCAACAGCCCTTGAGCAATGTGCAGGCAAGGTAGTAGTAGGTCAGAGGTTTCTGCCTTCAGCAACTGTTAATCCTTATATAACCTTAGGGAGAAGTTTGATAAATCTCATCTGTTTCAGAAGATTTCTGAGACCTGTGAAATTTGTTTACTTCCTAAATCTTTAAGGAGGTTTAAGTTTAGAGGAGAGAACAATGTAACCACTTCTAAGTTATGGGGTCTTCCTAGCTTTCATATACAAGGCTCTCTTTTCTGAATCAAATCATTTTTTGCTTTCAACTCCTTATTCTGTAAATAATCTTTTAGTCATTCTGACTGCGGTATGTGACAAGATTTTTCCAGAGGGAACAGAACACACACATATAGTCACACCAGATATGTTACCCATGACAAACCAAAGTACAAACACCACCGAAGTCCAACTTGGTGAATCATAAGTTTTATTGGGGTTGCTTACAGGGGAATGGATGAAGGAATTACTTGAAAGAGCAGAAATGACTCAAACACAACTGTGTCACTAAAGCCCATGGTGACAACTCTCAAAACTAGGAACCTGGAGCACATTGCACAGCCTGCAGGAAACTTAATATGTCCTTTCCAGGTGCCACAGTTATTCTAAACAACTTTTAAAAAACCCATCTGCTTTCTACTTCTTCCAGGAAGTTGGTCTAGTCCCAGAGTCTTCCTTGCAGTTCAGCTTGTCTGAGTCTTCTTGGCCCCTCACCTTCATCCTCAAAGGAGGACTCTGGACTTTTATTGTTCAATCAGGCAGGGAGGGGCTTACCAAATCTGATCAGTTTCAGGAACTTCCTGAAACTGCTTTTATATGTGTACCTTCCTGTTTAAGGAACTTCCTGTAGGGTGGAATGTTTCAATCTTGAATGAAACCATTACACAAAGTTGGATAATAAGCAATTGTCTTTGTTTCTCTGATAATATTGTGCACCAGTCAACCACCCCCTGTCCCAGTATATGGGGGTTGTAGTCTTGAGTAACTGTCATCACTTCCCTAAGAACTAAGATTTCTTCATTAACAATGACAGGATTAACAGGGAGGATTATATTGGCACTTGAGATCCTTCTATACTTTTCTCACCTGTGTGAAACAGACTTCAGTAATGTAGGTGGTTATAAAAGTTGACATTGTGAAGATCCTAAAAGGCTGAAGGCTCCCAGGATCAATATTCCATAGACTCCTCTCAATGATATCAAATCTGGAATAGAGATACCCCTTCTTCCCTTTAGCTGACAGATTCAGACATCATTGATCTTGCTACATTCATTTTGAAGTATTAATACCATCTGTCTTTTCCATTTCACAGGCTGGAAGGAGAGGACAGAGAACACTGGGAACACAGACAGGAAGTAGGGGTCTTTGCAGAGCATAGCAACCAGAAGGCATACTTATGTATTTTGCTGAGCGTTTCCAAGGTCAAAACTTAGCTTCACATGTTAAGACTATTAAATACTCTTTTCTAAGATTAGAAATGAAATTATTCTTACATGTTGCTGAATAAGAATGTAAAATGTCCCTGCCTGTCCTGGTTACTTGCAAACATTGAATTTATAATGGAAGAAGGTGAGTCTGTTGCAATTAAGGGAGTGGGGGAAATGCTAAGAAACTCAAAATGGTCATATAACTAAGAGTAATTCTTTTTACCCTTCTAGCATTTGGGATTCTTTGTCAGTATTTCTTAAATATTTTCACAGAAAACTGCCACATACTCTATTAATATGATGCAAAGACCAGAGATGTTTTGTATTCAAGCATATTCTGTACACAGATCTAATAAACCTAAAAGCAGGGAGTAAGGATTTTTTTTTACCATATCTGAAGTCTTGCAGGCTATTTACTTGCTTCTTTTCATATCAATAATTATGATTTTGTAGTTTGACAACTAGTCTTATTCCCAGGTAACCAATAGAATATTTCGAAGTACGAGAACTAGTACTAGCTTCTTTGTATCCTTGCTTCTCTCAACTCTGCAGGGCTGTGGGTAATTGAAACCTGTAAATAATGCAGGCATAGAACAGCTAGTAGCATGCCCATTGGCAAAAGCCACTTCAGATCTATCCCTATAAAAGTTGAATGCCAATCTCATTGAATAGGCTTAGTAATTTTATATTCAAAGCTAAAGTGGAGTAAGTCTGTGTTCTGGATAAGATAAGGACATATCAGGAGGAGCCAGTCCTTCTTGGTTCATTGTATAAAAGCCTGTTTCCAGTGATTCCAATTCAAGCAATGCTTGTGATCTTCATTCCTTCAGCCTTTCCATGTAGAATACACAGAATATTCATGAACAGTGAGTATACTTCCTTTAAAAGAACTTCAGTAGATCAAGAAATAATCCAAATAATTAACAAGCAGAATGTGTGACAGAAGAAGGGCTCAAAGACCCTACCCTTCACTACTGAACTAATGCTACTGATAGACTTTGGGCACTGGGAAGTCATTACCTTCAGTTTTGTCCTCTCTGGTGATGCCACAAGGTTCCAATGGATATTTACGATCACTCCTCCTTGTTAAACTAAATATGATGCAAAACAAAATGAAAAGTCATGAATATGGGAAGTAGACTGGAAGGGAGGAGAGAGAGGTTTGTAGGTATAGACAAAAACCAAGAGAGAGTGTGAGCAAATAAACAGATTGTATTATATTTGTATATGAAATTGTCACAGAGCAAGTATAAAAAAACTACTGCACAACAAAGAAAACAATCTTCAGAATAAAGAGGCAGCCTACAGAATCGGGGAAGGGGAGTCTGTCAACTCTATATTCTTCACCGGATTAACAAATGAAATATAGACCATAACTCTACCTGCTTTCTCAGTGTCTCCACCAGTACCAGGGACCTGAGCTATGACCCTACCCTATGTTCTATTCCTACCAACTCTCTTTAAAGCACGCCCAACAGTCAATAAACTACAGCAAGCCATGGATGTTGAGAAAATGACTTTAAGTCCAATCTTATGAAGATGGTAGAGGCCTTTAAAGAGGAAATCAAGAAATACAGGAAAATACAATCAAACAGGTGAAGGAAATTAATAAAACTGTTCAAGACCTGAAAATGGAAATAGAAGCAATAAAGAAAGTATAAATTGATAGATTCCTGCTGATGGAAAATCTAGGTTAGCAAACAAGAACTACAGATGTAACCATCACTAACAGACTTTAAGAGATAGAAGAGAGACTCTCAGGTATAAGTAGGTATATGATAAAAGAAATTGATACATCAGTCAAAGAAAATGATAAACCTAAAAGGTTCTGGATGCAAAACATCCAGGAAATAAAAAGGACTAAACCCAAGAGTAAAGGGAATAGAAGAAGAAGATTCCCAGCTCAAAGTCTCAGCAAAATATTTTCAACAACTTATAGAAGAAAATTTTCTTAATCTAAATCAAGTTATACCTACAAATGTACAAGAAGTTTATGGAGCACCAACCAAATTGGACAAGAAAAGAGAATCACCCTCTCATATAATAATTAAAAGAAATGTACAGAACAAAGAAAGAATACTAAAAGCTGCAAAGGAAAAGTATCAACTAACATGTAAAAGCTGACCTATTAGAATTGTACCCAACTTGTAAACAGAGACTCTAAAGGCAAGAAAGGTGCTGGGCAGATATTTTTCAGACTTTTAGAGACCACAGATGCTAGCCCAGACTTTCAATCATCACAGATGGAAAAAACAATTTCATGACAAAACCCAATTTAAACTATATCTACAAATCCAGTCCTACAGAATATATTAGAAGGAAAACTCCAACCAAAAACAACACAAATAACCCACACTGAAGCAACCTGAAGGAAGGAAAGCAAATGCATGCACACACACACACACACACACACACACACACGTACCACCACCAACATCAAAATAACAGGGATTAACAGTCCTTGGTTATTAATATCTCTCAATATCAATAGACTCAATTCCCCAATAAAAAGGCACAGGCTAACAGAATGGATATAGAAAACTGAATCTATTATTTTGTTGCATACAAGAAACACACCTCAGCATAAAAAACAGACTTTACATCAGAGTACAAGGCTAGAAATGATTTCTTCAATCAAAGGGACACAGGAACCAAGCTGGTGTAGCCATTCTAATATCTAAAAACAATAGACTTCCAACCCAAATTAATCAAAAGAGATGGAGAGAGACATCTTATACTAATCAAAAAAATTCACCACAATGTCTCAGTTTTAACTGTCTGTGCTCCAAAAGCAAGGGCACCAACATTCATAAAAGAAACATCACTAAATCTTAAATCACACATTGAACCCAAACACAAAAGAATATACCTTCTCAGTATTTTATGGAATCTTCTCCAAAATTGACCAGTGTGGGGGAAGTAATGGGAAGGGAAGATGAAGGGGAACCTGCAGTCATGATGTAAACTTAATTAACTAATTAGTTAATTATTAAAATAAAAATGAAAACAAAAAGTAACCCAAATCTACAAAACATTAAAAAAATGAAACACCAAAATGCTCAATCATCCTGTCAATAAATGTGCTAAGTGAATGGAGTAGAGGGTTCTTACAAGGAAGAAACACAAATGTTCTTGAGTATCTGAAGAGTTGTTTAACATCCTTAGTGTGATTGGCTGTTCTTGGTTGTGACCTTGACTACATCTATAATTAACTAAAACTCAGAATGGCTCGACACACTTGTGAGAAATTTTTTGTTTATCTGGACCATTTGAAGTGGGAAAATCCACTTGTAATCTTGGTCTCAGAGTTGGAGAGACACACCTTTAATAAAAGTATTTTGAGATAAGAAGACTCACTTCTAATATAGGCTGCATCTTCTGCTGGCAGTCTACAAAAAGGACATGGAAGAAGGATCTCTCTCTCTCTCTCTCTCTCTCTCTCTCTCTCTCTCTCTCTCTCTCTCTCTCTCTCTCTGCCTACTTTCACCCTCCCTAGCAAGTCCATCCCTTCACTGGCATTAAAGCATACTTCTTTGGGATTTTAGTTTAAACTGAAAGACCAGCTGAGACAGTACACCTTGTGGGCTGAATAATTAGTGTTCTGTTGGACATTTCCATTCATAGGCAGCCATTGTTGAATTAGCTGCAGCACAGCCTGTAAGTCATTCTAATAAATCTCCTTTTTATATACAAATATATAGAGATTCTTTTTATAAGATCTATTACTCTAGAAAACCTTGACTAATACACTTAGTCATATGAAATGTTAATTAGACTGCTTTAAAAGTCCATGTATCCCATTGAGAATAAATTTCAAACAGAACTTCTGGATGGGAATGTAAGCTTGTGAAGCCACTATGGAACTAGTGTAGAGGCTTTTATAACAGTTAACAAAAAAAAAATGTAGAGCGATTGCTTTACCCTCATGGATGTATACCAAAAAAAAAAAAAAAAAAAGTAAGTCAGCAAATCATGAAGACATTTGCACATCTGTATTTATTACTGCATTATCTACAATGGTCAAGACATGGAGCCAGACTAGATGCCCATGATTTGCTGAAGGAATACGGAAAATGTGAAATATACACACAATGAAATTTTGTTTAGAGATAAGAAATAATGAAATTATGATATTTGCATGAAAATGCATAAAACTGAATAGTATTGCATTAAGTGAAATAATCTAATCCAAATTTTAAAAGACAAATATTGTGTGTGTGTGTGTGTGTGTGTGTGTGTGTGTGTGTGTGTGTGTGTGATAAAGTAGAAAGGAGACTATGAAAGGAGTAGAAGAGGTCTGAAGGATGGGCAAAATTAAAGAGGAATGGGATGAGTGTGACCTGAGAGATGAAAGGAAGACAATGTGTAGTAAGGCAGAGAATCAAAAAAAAAGGAGTGAGAAAAACAGGACAAATAAGAACTAATATAATGATATTGCATGAAAATCTCATAATTGAAATTATTACTTTATATGCTAACTAAAAACTAATTAAAGAAATACCAAGTAAAAACCAACATAAATATTCAAAAGCATATTATGCACACATATGACTTCTATTTTACCTAGCCATCTGTAAAATAGAAATTTGGCTTTTTTGTTGTTGGTTTGGTTTTGGTTTTGGTTTTGGTTTGTTTGTTTGTTTGTTTGGCTGGTTTGGGAGATTGTTTTTGGTTTTGTTTGGTTTTGTTTAACTAATGTCCCCTAAAACCTGTCTGAGTTGTTCTTACAACTGGTATCAATTTCAAAGTCTTTCTTGGTTAGTACCAGGATGGGCTGAAGTAGTCTTTGGGCCAGGTGGCATGGGTGATTGAGAGTCTATCATATTGCCTAGGTGTAGAGTAGTAATCATCAATACCACATTAACCAGCCAGGCTACATCAGGAGGATCAATAGAAATGATCCTTTCAACAGGAAGAAATTGTTTGCAGGTGCAAATAAGCATGAAATAGAACTCGGCTAATGAGTTTCCATTACCAGTTAAATGCATAATCAGATTATTTGGGCCTTCCTATGGCAGTGACAAATCAATTATTAGTGATAAATCCTATCATGTGCATTGTCCGTCTTTGAATCATCTGACTCAGTCTGTAATGAGTGAAAGATTTGATTCTGCTGAAAGTGCATAATTATTAGCAAATAATGGATGAAAAAATTAACTAGCTAGATGTTTCTTAGCTGATGAGATAGATCCAAAGCAGCTGACAAAGAAGCTAAAACCATACAGTGGAAAAGAGAAAGCATCTTCAAATAATGATGCTGGTCTCACTGGCAGTCTGCATGTAAAAGAATGCAAATAGATCCATATTCATCACCCTGCACAAAGTTCAAGTCCAAGTGGATCAAGGACCTTAACATAAAACCAAATACACTGAATCTAATAGAAGAGAATATGGGAAATATCCTCGAATGCATTGGCACAGGGGAAATTTTCCTGAACAGAACACCAATGGCTCATGCTCTAGGATGAACAATTTATAAGTGGGATCTTTTGTAAAGGAAAGGACACTGTCAATAGGACAAAATGGCAACCTACAGATTAGGAAAAGGTCTTCACTAACCCTACATCTGCTAGAGGGCTAAAATCCAAAATATTTAAAGAACTAAAGAAATTAGATTTCAAAAAAAAAAAAATTCAAAAATAGGGCACAGAGCTAGACAGAGAATTCACTTAAAATAAAAAATCTTAAGCAACAGCAAATACTTGGTGAGAATGTGGAGTAAGGGGAACACTCATTCATAGCTTGTGGGATTGCAAGCTGGTTTAACCATTCTGGAAATCAATCTCTTAGCTATGAGACTTTTCAATCCAGGTTGGTAGATTGTTCACTAAGCACAGAATATGCAGTACATGAGTATTCCCTTCATCATCCACTGAATTATTGACTCAATTGTTTTCATCTCTAGCTTATGATTTCCTATTTAACAATCCTGAATGGTGATCATTGTTGTTCTGACTTTTGCCTTTTTACTTATAAATTATGTGTTTGTGGGGATGGAAGTATGAATGCCCAAAAGTACTGATGCCCATGGAAACCAAAGGTGTCAGAACTCCCTGAAGTTGAAGTTACAGGTAGCCAACATGGATGCTGTAAACTGACCTTGTATCCTTTACAAGAGTACATATGGTCTTAACCACTGAGCTATCTGTCCAGCTGTTTGCTATTTTGATTTGAAAGGTGTTTAAGATATTAAGTTATATCAGCTCAGATATATCTTAAAATCTGAATTTAAGTGCAATGCTCTTAGGTTCTGTATCACTTGTTTCTCTTTCATGAACACATTTATTGTCAGACAGTTGGGTAATGCTGACAAGAATACTACCTTTGCCACCCAACCCTGAACATTTCATTCAAGTTCAAGGTTGTCTCAAATGCACACTTTTGATGGGCATGACATTAAAGATTCATCAACATCCAAAAATATTATCAGAATGAGCTTAGAGTCTATCTTGTCTAACCTTTATTTTGTGGATTCATTGCTTATTCAATACATGCTTTCTACAAATCTGCTATGTGCTGAGTAACCGAGAATATTCAAACCTCTGTGCCTTCAGACTTCACTACAGTGTAGTAAATGATAAAAATACAGATCATTAAAGTCATGACTATATGAGGGCTGGGACCTTAATGGATCTTAATGGAGTCCAATGACAAGTCACTCCATTCTGATGTGAGAAGTGGGTGGTGTCATTGTTTAGTCCTTAGGAGGATTCTAATGAAATCCTAAATAGTAGCTCAGAAAAAGAATTGAGTCTTGGGTAAGTGGAGAAAGATTTGCATTGAATATGTACAAAATGTGTCTGGATTGAATCTAACCTCTCTCCCTCAGTTCCATGGAGGCCTTAAACCTATGCAAGCAGAACACCAGGCCAAGGATATAATTATCACATAAAAAGGATAAACATAAGCAGATGCCTTTTGGTGGGAGCTATAGTAGGTTATATAAATTCCATTATTTACTATAAGAATCCAAAGGAATAGACAAATGGGCAGTGATAACAATTGGCCTTTTCAGGGTTATGTAAACTTTCAGTGACGGCTGGGAAAGAGGCAGGCATAACAGCTCAAGGAGTCCTTAATCTTTTAGAACCCTCCACTCGAGTAAAATTGGCATTTCAGCTTTGTAGCAGGAAAGAATTTCAGGACAAACCACAAAGAAGCACATTTGTAGTTTAATAAAAACCACAGCATTGAAATGGACCTATGGCACAATGATTTATAGAAAGAAACATATTTGGGAAGAAAATAAGACATGTAAGAAAGTATAGGTTGGAATTCTCAACGGAGAGTTCCACTTCAGTGACCTTACAGTAGTCACACTGGTGATGTGTTTCAATGTATTAACTTCACAGGATTGTTAAAGAATTTGAATGAGGTCATAGAGTGGTTCCTGAACTATGTGTAGATCACAGGGTATCAGATGTTAGAATATCTCCATTGTAAGTAAATAGTCTTCTCTGTGCATGTCCCATTGAGTATCCACAAGAGTCATATCCTTGAAGGTCATATAGGCTGGTCCTTTCTATTTGGCATACAATTCCTCTATAGAAATGAAACACTGCATCCGTGTCAGGTGTCAGTAGTTTTCACAGAAAATGTTAATTCTGCTGGAATTCTTAATTTTCAGCTGGCAAGAGGCTTCAACCAGACTATAGAGTAAAATTCTCCGTTTCCTTCCCTTGTCTCCATAATGTACCATTTCTGACTATCCTGTCTAAAAGCCAGCTATATACTTTGTTCTAGTTAACCTTTGTCAACTTGATACAAGCTAGGTTTATTTAGAAAAAGGAACTTCAGTTGAGAGAATGCTTCCAACAGATTGCCTGCAGGCAAGTCTGGAGGGCATCTTCTTAATTAATGATTGATGTGGGTAGGTACTAACCGGAAGGAACTGCATGTAATTCACCATAAAACACTCTCATTGGCATAATTTTATCTTAATTTTTACATTTTGTTCTTTGAAATTTTTATACACGTATTTTGATTATATTCACTTATTCTTATTTTACATGTATAAGTGCTTCACCTCCTGTGAAGTGCATGGATATGCCCCATATTTATGTATTATATGTATCGTGAGCATGCACTGCACATGGAGGCCAGAAGGGAGCATCAAAACTGACAACTGGAGTTCCAGCCAGTTGTGAGTTGCTAAATGTATGCAGGAACTGAAACCAGGTCCTCTGCAAGAGCTCTTAACTACTGAGCCATTTTCTCCAGTTCCGTAAGTTTACGTTGCATGTGATGTCTTCAGAACAGGCTTATGTTCAGTCTGAGAGTATCGAAACTCCCAAATCTAGATGCTATGAGAAGTTACGGTGGCAGGATTCAAACGTGTGCATTTCCAGTCTTTATCTCAATACCTGCAGCAGGAACTCAATTGAAGACTTGGCTCCGTCTGTGCGTCTATCCTCTTTCCTTGCTAACTCTGCTGCCCATCTTACAGTGCTTTGCTCTCACATTTACAGGGAAAGCTCTTTGAAGGGCTTGCTGAGTTTACTTCAAGGAATTATTAAACACAAGAAGAAGTGTAAAACTGAAATTGAGGTGGCTTTCTGAAGCTCGGGCATGCTGGTCAAGGTGTGAGAGCAGAGCTAAATCGGATAGCAACTGATATGTTACGAATCGAGAGGTAGCAACAACAATTGTGAATAACATAAAAATAAAAGAATCAACAGATATCACTTGAAGAGGTTAGTAATGTTCATCAGCAAGGCTGACTTTGTGGCAGCTTTGAAGCAGGTTATGCTTCACAAGCACCAAAGCACATGGTTAGATGCAACATTCAGCTTAATGTGTAGAAAAAGCAATCATTGTGGAGTAAATCAGTTTCCTAAACTGTATTTCAGGGAATGCAAAGCATTTTATTAAATATAAAATTAAATTTAGTTTTATGGCTACTGTTGATCCACTAAATGTAACTGACATTTTCATATCATCACTTAAAATTTTCTTGCCTCCAGATACATTAAGGAAAAAAAAATAGACTGAGAAGAAAAGTTTAGAGCCAGTTTCCTTTTTCTTTTCTTTTCTTTTTCTTTTTTTTTTTCAATTTTCTCATAATTATTTCAGTTTCTACCCATGTATTACTTATGTTGGTATCACGGAGAAAGTAAAGCAAATATAGAACATTGTATTTCAGTACAGATGAAGCAGAAGTAGAAAAACATATTTAATATTAATTATCATTTTTGATACTTTAAATAAGAGTGGCCCCGCTAAGCACATACATTTGATAGCTTGATCAACAGAGTGTTACTATCTGAAAAGATTCAGAGATGTGGCCTTATTGGAGGAAGTGTGTCACTGTGGATGGGCTATAAGGTTTCAGAATCACAAGCTAGGGTAAGTGGCTTTCTCTCTTACTGCTGCCTGAAGATCCAGAAACTTCTCCAGCACCATGGCTGCATGCCACCATGCTCTCCATCATGACAATTGTTGCCACTCTGTTTGGCTACATGAACTAGAGAGAGTGGGGCCTAAAAATAAAGTGGACTAAAGCCTCATGCAACAAGCAACTTTATTCAGGGTACCAGACACCTTATATTCTGAGAGCACTCTGAAAGTTAAACAAGGTCATGTAAGTTCAAACTGTATACAGTCACAAGGGCAAGGTCACAGGAGTTTAGACTGAGCATGAACAATTCTTAGAAACACCATTCAGAATAATAATGTATAACAAGATGGGTAATCTGACATAAACCCATTTCTGTTTACTACACCTGGTAGGAGCACAAAAGCACATTCCCAGAACATATCCATGTTAGAGAAGAACAGTTGTCTTGTTTACTTGGAGTTTTCTCACAAGCTCTCAGAAACTTCCTCACACAGCTACATTTGTGAAACATGTTCCAACAGATGACAATGAGCTGAACCTCTGAAACTATAGGCAAGCTCCAACGAAATGCTTTCCTTTTAAAGAGTTCCAATGGTCATGATATCTCTTCACAGCAATAAAGACGGTCATATAGTTCGAGGCTTGAGCAGCCATTCAGTGCTGATTTTGAAGATGAAAGAATAGGCCATTCTGAAATCTTGTCTAGGCAAGGAAATGGATTCTCCAGAGCCTCTAGAGGAGATGCAGTCTTGAGGAACAGCCTACTGTTATCACAGTGAAACACATTTCTAACTTCCAGAGCTGTATCTTATTTTAAGCCATTAAACTGGTGATAGTATGTCATAAGAGCAGAAAAAATTAACAGATTCTTAGATTTTTTCATCATTTGCTTTATTTTTTATTTCTTTTCTATTGTTATTGAAGCCCCTTAGGGTAAATGAAATTGTCCTATATGGATTACATTCTAATGTATACATGCTTGAAGTACATTTCTCAGAAGATATCTACCACTTATTGCTTCTAAAACATCCATGGCATAGGACTTATATATTTCATTTCTCTGGATAACAAACAGCTCTTAGAGAGATTAAGTAACTTGTCAAAGGCTATAAATGTTATGATTAAGTGCCTCAGTGCCACAGGGAGACAGCATGTGCATACAAGAATTTCCACATTAGGAATGTCATGCAATAAACCATACTCTAAACACTCTGGAAAATCTCACCGCAGAAATATTTTAGCAAAGCTAAAATCATAATAAAATACTGTCTTAAAGATTTATTTTTATTTTGTAAATGTGTGTGCAAATGTGTGCCTCTTCCCATGAATGCAGGCGTCCACATACTCCAGAAATGGGTGTTGAATCCACTGCAAGTGGTTATACAGGCAACTGTGAGCTGCCCAGAAGGGTGCTGGGAACTGAACTTGGGTCCTCTGTAAGAGTGATACATACTGTCTACTGCTGAGCCCCTAAAACACCACTCCACAAAACATATAAATACTTTTTCAGGTTAAAAAAAAAAAAAGATCTTAGACTCATATGTTTATCCAGCTTTAAAATGGTCCAAGAAATGACAGGCTGAAACAATCTTTAACAAAATAGTTCAATATCTATCACCAGGGTGACTATGTAAAGTAAGCACAGAAAGAAAACAAAACAATTTAACTATTTACTAACGTTTTCTTTGCTGTACATGTAATAATTACATTTTACAGACAATTTATTACATTATTTTCCATAAACTTATTTAAGTCAAGGAACTATTAAGATATTTCCAGCTTTAGTCATTTAGGACTACAGAAATTTTTACCTTTATAAAACAAAAAGGTAGTCTGCTCATGCCAGAAGAATGTGGGATGATGTACAGACTTCCTAACATGACACTCTCTGCTCATTTCACAAAGGGGATACATAAAGATTAAATGGGAAGTTTCTGCTTACCACATATGTATCATTGGGGATGTCTGCACTGCTTCATCTAAGAGGATTCAGCATTCCTTGTCTGTCTGTCTGTCTGTCTGTCTGTCTGTCTGTCTCATAGGTGATGATGGAACCTTGAAATATGTCTAACCTGTAAATGTCCTGACAGAACTGTTCTACTGAAGTAAAATCCAAAAACCATTCTTGTTAAACTTCAGTGATTATTGAAAACACACACACACACACACACACACACACACACACACACGCACACGCACTTAGCTCTTCAAATCCAAAGCCTACAAAAATATCAGTGTGAATTGCTTAAGGGAAGGGAGACAAGACGGACATGAAACCTCCTGTTTCATGTTTCCCTTGTAGGAGATGGAGTCCCTCTCCATGTACTGAGAGCCTAAGGGTGGATGTAACAAGAAACTGCTTCAGCTTTGCGTGCACCTCTGTGTATATCTGGCTCATCTTTGTGCTATGCTAGATTTCTTGAGATAAGAAGCCTGGATGATTCCATCTGCTTTAACACCCCTGCCACCTTCTCAAGATCCATATGTATTAAAATATCTCACATACTCCCCTCTGTAACTCCTGGACCTTAGCCAGAGGACAAACTTCCTCTTAGTCACTCTGAGCCAAGTTCTAGCATCTGCTCAGGGATGATAATGCCAGAGCAGGTATGTTCTGGAGGAAGCTGTGAGTGCTGAGATACAGCATGAGACTTAGACTCAACCTGAGGACAGGACCTGGCATGAGACAGGCTTCAAATAAATGTTGAATACCAAAAGAAGACAGAGGACACAAACTGAGGTATATTTTCAAAATTCAGAGCATAGTGCAAGTCGATTGGGCCAAGCAGAAAAAAAAAATGAAAGAAAGGGAGAAAGGAGAAATTAGTACAGAAACTACCCTCTCTTTATAGTAGGTATCAGTAGCCAAGCACTGGCATCAAATGCTGAGCATAGTGAGGCAATAAAGGATGGAGATTTACCAGAAATATGAATCCCATTTGCAACTTAATTGGAATAAGGCTCTTCTAAATTCTAGTTCCATCACTAATAGGTTGTGTGACTTTAGTCACATGCCTTATCTTTGTTTCACCTTCCTCATTTGTCAAATGAAGAGGATAATAGTACTTCTACTTTCAAGGATGCTGTGACTATTAAATAAGTTAATATATGTAAAAGGGTAGCAGTGTTTAGAATTTATTACTCGCTGGGTAGGCTGATAAAGCCTCCCAAAAGACATTAGAATTTAATCCCTGTGGTGTGTTTACTTTTATGTGTCAATTTGTTCAGGCCACAATGTGCAGATATCTGATGAAACCTTATTGTAGATATTTTTATGCAGGTGTTATTTTGGATGATATAAACTTTTAAATGTGTGAGTATCAAGCAAGGCAAATCATGTCATAAGGGTGAACACCATTCCATTTTGTTGAAGGGGTTAAAATAAAAATCAGCTGAGCTCCTCTGACTGAGCAAGAAAGAATGTGCTAGAAGGTAGACTTTGCATTTGACCTGAAGATCTTCCCACTGTCACTAGCCTGATGACCTCCTTTATCATGTTTTAGACTGTTTCAGCCTCTACTTTCAAAAGCCAACTCCTTAAAAATCAGTTAATTTCACCCCCACCCATAGCTCCCTTACCTTCCTCTGCTTCCGCCACTTTCTCTTACATACTACTGATTGCATTTCATCAAATCTCCCTCTGCCTCCTTCTTGCAAGAATTCTGTGATATTGCTATGGTCATTTTCATAACAGATTAACCTCGTTATTAAATTAATTACCTTGCAAAGTTGTTTTTGTTGTAAGAGAGAACATAGTCAGAATCTTGGGATTGGAGTGTGATCAGCTTTGGACCGTGGCTAACATAGAAATGTTTCTGTCCAAAGGAAAGACAGGGACAAAAAATGGAGCAGAGACTGAAGGGAGGGCCATCTGGGACCACCCCACTTGGTGATCCATCCTGCCTACAGACACCAAACCCCAAGATACTGTTGCTGTGGTAAAGAGACACTTGTAGACAAAAACCTGGTATGGTGGTTCCTTGGGAGGTTCTGCCAGCAACTGACCAGTGCAGATGTGGATACTTAGAGCCAGCCATCAGACTGAGCTCAGAGATCCCATGGGGAAGCTGGCAGAAGGACTGGAGGAGTGGAGTGGTATTGCAATACCATAGTAAGAACAATGTTGACTGCCCAGACTGCCCAGTGCTCCCAGGGACTAGACCACCAACCAAAGAGTGTAAAGGGAGGGATCCATGGCTCCAGATACATATGTAGCAGAAGATGGCCTTGTCTGACTTCAGTGGGAGGGGAGGCCCTTGGTCCTGTAGAGGTTTGATGCCCCAGCATAGGGGGATCCTGGAGCAGTGAGGTAGGAGTGGGTGGTTAGGTGGGGGAGGACCCTCATAGAGGCATGGTAGGAGGGAGAGGGCAGATGTGGGATGGGGGATTTGTGGAGTGGTAATTGGGAAGGGGGATATCATTTGAGATGTAAATGAATGGAATGATTAATTTAAAATGCAAAGAATGCTACAATTTATCACACAAATGATCCATAATAATAAGAGACTAGATCTTCAGACTCCATCTTAGAGAACCTGACCTAAGGTTGAACTCGAGTTGACTACAAGCCTGCCCCTGACACTTCACTTCCTAATAACCACCTATCAGGAGAAAAGCAGAAGTTAAGTTTATGGATTGGCTCCCAGCACCAGCCAATTATGTTAAAGGCCATAGACCCCCTAACCACCTGCTTAAAATTGGGCCCAGGGCTGCTCCCTCCTCTTCTGCTGCATCAGAAACAGTAGCAGTGTGGCCCAGGCTTATACATAAAGACCCTAATGTAATTACATTGGAGTCAGCTCCTGGTTGGTCTTTTGGGGCTTATGAACTCTTCCTGGAACAACCAAAATATGGCAGTTCATAAACTTTATTCATGTCAAGAACTCAATTCAGACTCCATTTTTCTTAAGTCTTGGTGATTTTATAATGAACTTGGTTCACTTTGTCCTAAGAGCCTACAGACAGTGAGAAATAGCTGATCATGGTAGGCATAGGAAAGACCTGGAAAAACCCCTTCTGCACATATTCTATACAGAAATTGGTTACATTTCTACCTTTTTCCCAGCTGGAAGGGGACTCAGAGGAAGAAAAAGAGGAAAGGAAGGAAAGAAGGAAGGAAGGAAGGAAGGAAGGAAGGAAGGAAGGAAGGAAGGAAGAAAAAAAGTACTTTGAAAAGGGAACTGAAATAAACTTCTACTTAAGAATTTCCTGAAGACCTGTAAGGAAAAGAACATGGTCTAGAGAAGGCCTTAGCATTTGACATCACTGCCTTCATCTGGATTGATTTAAGAAGTGAGAATGTGGAGTAAGACTTATTCCCTGAAGATCTCAGAATTACTACAGTTTTCCAGACTCTATTGTGGAACCAGGGAAGGGACCTACCTACATCTTGTGCAAATAGAAGCATTCTTTAGTTTGCTGGGGACCAAGAAATGCTCAGAAGGTTCCTTATTCTTGCCAAAGTGAAGAAATACTAGCAATAGTATTTTAAATGAGGGAAACATTTTTCTCCTTTATTGTCTATAGCTACTTATAATATTATATAGCCTCTTTGTATCTGCAGTGAATGGTTCCAGGACTCAGACTCTGTGGTATGCAGAAGAAGTTAAGTCTCTTCCAGTATATTTTATGAAACTTACACACATCTTCCACTATAGTTTAATCAAGCCTGAGTTACTCAGAACACCCCATATAATGTAAATACTAAATAAATATTTGTTATAATTACCTTTCAAAGGAACTAAGGACAGGAAAAAAGTCTACATGTATCAGTAGAAAACATTCTTTAAAATATTTTCCCAGCAGAATTGGTCCAGCTTCAGAATCTAAAGCCTGGCTTGATGTCCAAGGGTACCAGGTATTGAAAAAAGAAAGAAATTAAAAGGGTGAAAATTTGCCTGAAAGGTTGGACTGAGTGTGTCGTCAGAATGCTTAGAGAACCTTCCAAAATCAAAGTGGGTTCTCCAGTCCTTCCCTGATCTCGTCACAAAACCTCTCTGCACTTCTAGAGACATTCTTTCTATTCTTTTCCAATTTGTTTTAGATGAGGTTGGAGTATCAGGTTGTCTTTTCTCTGAGTTTGGGGAATAGAAGAACTGAACTTGAATGCAAAATTGCCACTAAGTTTCTTAGAGTTGTGTGGTGAAATGAAACAATAGCTTGGAGAGGAAAGAAGTCAGCATTTCTCAAGAAAATAAAACCTCAGCCTAGGTTATAAATTTTAAAGCCTTGTACAAACAGCATCCCAATGAAATTTCCTACACCATCATCTCCCATTGTTCTAAAATAATCATGCAAATATTCAGTAACCATGAGTCCATTGGCAGGAGAAATTACGGTGCCTGATTAAATTCATGCAGTTGATTTAACGAAATTGGTGTACCTGAGAGGTATTTGCCTTTCTGTTTTACATTTTGTTTATGTGACTTTCAGGGGACTTTGAGATTTTAAGACGCAGAACTTATCTTAACCTGAGAGTAAATCAGCACAGGATGAAATGCTTAGTCGTACAAATAAAAGTCTCTTCTGTCTCTGGGCTTGCAGCATCTGATTTGAATGACCAGGGGACACTCAACAGAAGGGCAACTGCTAACTGCCAAACTAAGTAAACTAAATGAGACTACTAGTTATGAAGCTCTACTGTGGAATTGTTGGTTTTTCTTGGCCCAGTATAATAGTATGTACCTGTAATTCTAACACCCAGGAAGTAGAACTAGGAGACAATTCCCAAAGTCAGGCTGGCCACATAGGGAGCTTAAGACCAATATGGGATACATAACAACACCTTGTCTTCAGAAAGATGGTGGGAAAAGGGCTGGAGCTATGGCTCAGTGACTAAGAGCGATTGCTGTTCATCAAGCTAAGTTCGCAGTGCCCAGCTCAGGATGCTCACAATCTTCATGACTCCAACTTCAAGGGGATTCTGGGCTCCATAGGCACTGAATATACCCACACACAGAATCCCACATGTGACTAAAATAAAATATTTTTAAAATAAAACAAAATCACTTTCAACAGAGTAAAGGCCTAAAGTATAAATGAATTATTAGATTCATATACCATAATATCACTGGAAAATATCTTTGGGTGATTTATTCCCTTTTTTGCTGCAACTTCTTACTTCTTATTCGTGTGTGTGTGTGTGTGTGTGTGTGTGTGTGTGTCTGAAGTGTCTATTCTTACATTCTTCCTGGTTTGAAACTGCTATGTACTCTAGACTAGGTGGCCTATAAGCTTCTGGGACACTCCTATTACTACCTCCCATCTCTCTACGGGCTACTTAGACTCACAGATTGAATCATGCTTTACAGGAGGTCTAAGAATCTCACCTTAGGTCCTCTACTTGTTCTGTTAAGTGACCATATGCACTTGTTTCAGGTTTTAAAATGAGCCTCAAGCAAGTGGATCTTATGATGACTTTTCAGGGGCATCATTGTTTAGCTTGAAAAAGAGCTAAAAACCATCTCACTAACTATTCCTTTCTGATTTTTATGTTTTAATTTATCCTTTTATTTGTAATTTATACTTTATTTTGAAAGCTCTTTCTTTAATGAGATACAATATCTCATATGTTATTAGACACATCTGGTGTCAATATTTTGAGCTTTCGTTCTTACAAATGAAAAATACTTTGTATGAAACTTTGGTCCATGCATGAAAAACAATATTATAAACTAATTATTTGAGTTCCTTTCCTAGTCTCTTTCTTGTGAATATAAGCTTTAGAAAATAAATGTTGGTTGTTGGAAAGACACTAATGTTCAGAATTTTAATATAATGCTTATCTTTTGTGTTAAGTAAGTAATTCTAATTAGTATCACTTAAATAATGATGAATCAAGTATGACTGTTATTGTTAGACACTGTGAAGGAATATTTATTGTTTTTCACCCTAGAATTACTTGAGTATAGTCCAATATACTCATAGACTGTCTCTATTTAGGGTAGCACCTCATGGGTTTCATGTTTGTCAGTTCTGTGCTTTCTTAATATAAGACTATGTGAGCATTGGCACATAAATGCAAGATGTTATAAAGCCTGTGGAAGAGGGAGAAAACTGGTCTGGTTCAACACAAATCTCTTGTCACAGAATCTAGTAGAGTCAGATGATTAACAATTAGGAGAAAAATAGACAGGGATGATTACAAGGTAAATGCCTCAGATGAGAAAAGTTAGAATACAAAAGATGAGGAGAGGCTCTTTGGGAAATTGATTCAGCCTTCAAAGGCTTCTCTGCAGCAGTGTCCGTCTTGATTACCACAGAGAGAAATTCAAACATTCAATAGAGGATAGTGTGTCCTGTACCAGTCCAATTAGACAGAAGAAAATTATGCTCGCCTCTGAATCAATCACTGCTTGGTTTCTGCTGAGTTCATTCTTAAATTCTATGCACAGTAACGTTTATAACTTAAACATTAATAACCTTGGAATAAAACTTTATAATTTCAGTATCGTTTTTTTTTTTCAAGATAAATTTCCCATCACACATTTCCCTGCTTGCTATGGATCTTTGTTCCCTATTTTAATTGTATTTATTTTGAAATTTTTTCCAGTGTTCCCACTACCTTCTATAATAGGACAGCTATTTCTTCCAGTAATGTGTGGGAAGAAATTTTAGAAGCCATCCAATTCACCACATTTTTCCAACTTAACAAAATAAAGACCAAATGAGATTGTTACCCGTCCCAAGGTTCCAAACTACACATAACATTTTAGTGGTGTGTAAATTCACTCTATGGCCAAACAAAAAGGATGATTCTTCTGAAGTGCTCTAATGGTGCTTCTGAATTTGAAAGCATTTCTTCATACAAGAGCAGTAAATTTCACAGACTTGGCCACACTGCCGTAGCCACGTAGTCATGCTCTCAGGGAGAGAATGTGAGAAGAAAGATTCTGAATTCTTTGTCTACCACTTCCTCCAGATTATCCTCTGTGGCTCCCACTGATCTCTTCCAGCTCAGTGTTTACTTTGATTTTCCCTTTCACTTACTGTAATCTGTGGTGGATCAGTATATAATTAATTCAAATTGCCAACATATCATTATAATAATCTTTCCAAGTGCCCTGAAGGGGCTCTGATTTGACACATTCACTGTGGGTGACACAGGAAACTGTCTGGCTGCATCTGCTTTCTGTGAGCTCCATGGATAAAATGAGCCAAACTCCTGCAATTCTTCCTACCTCCCACTTTGACTTCTGTCACTCGATGTAGAGTTCCAACCTTCCTGTTTGGCCTACACTGGTAACTGAGACAAGAACTATAAAGTCTTCGATCCAAACGTATGTGATTTTTAAAAATTTAAATTATTGACCACTCAAAAAATGACTTACTTACTTATAAACCTAGATTTCTAGCTTTTCTTGAAATAAAGGGAGGAATGAGGGGGTTGGTGAGGTATCTTGGTGGGTGAGTGCTTGTTTCACAAATGTGAAGAGTAGAGTTCAGATCCCCATATAAGGGATATGTAGGCATGGTGGACTGCTTATAATATTCTTTAGACAGAGACAGGGTACCCCCAGAGCAGGTAACTAGGTAGACAACTTGAAACAACTAACTTGGGGCCCATTTGAGAGACCCTGTTTCAGTTAGTAAGGTGAAAAATAATTGAAGACATCTGCCTTTAGCTTTGGGCCTGCACACACACACACACACACACACACACACACACACACACACATGTACACATACACACACATATACACACATACATGCACATGAACACATGCATACCACACACATATACACACACACACAAACACACACACATTTATATAGACACACACATACACACACATACATACACACACAAACATACACACACACACACACACACACACATATATATATACATATATATATATATGTATATATATATATATATATATATATATATATATATATATATATCTCGCAGCAGCTGTGTGAATGTGGGACCCTCTGCTGGCAGTGTGGAAAGCCTGCCTGGGACTCCACCACCGGACTCTCCTCCCCCCCACGAGGTTTTTCCCCACAATCACACACACAGACTGATGAGAAAGAAAGGAAGGAAGAAAAGAAGAAAGGAAGAAAGAAAGAAAAAAGATCTCATGATTGCTTTTCCACTTCTGCCATCCAACTAAGGCTTAGCAACAACCACACCTTTTTTTATTCAGTGTCTAGTCTATAGTTTTCCCCAATCTCGCAAAGCTTGTGATTAATTCATAATTAATTAATTAATAATGTTTATAAATTGCTGCTTAAAATTTATGATAGTCTCTTTCTTGCTATGCAGTTCAGATGAAATGATTCTAGTATGCATGTTTTTAGAAAAAGTACAAATGAAAAAGATAGAAATGGACACATGTCTCTCAGGAAATGGGGTAGTGTTCTCTTATGCTCGTTTGTTTCAACAATTCACTCGAAGCACCATATACTACATATTGCCCATGTAACTCAGCATATTGCTCCAACTCCATGTAGTGTTAGTATTTTTTAGGGTTCATTAAGAAACAAAGCCAATGAGAGATTGGGCCAGTGAGACAGGAAGGATTAAAGGGAACTCTTGGGAATAGAGATTTATAGTAAATGAATGGCTCATGGGAATCTAAAGTGTAAGAAATCCCAACATCTGCCACCTAGAAACAAGTGTCATAGTCCCAACCTAAGTCCTCTGATCTGTGAATTGAATAACCAATGTCACAAGTTCAAGTCTCAGCCTCAGTTTCATGACCTGACAGCCTAAGGTATTGAGGACAGGCAAAAAGTGATATTCCAACTATTGCAGTCAGGAAGCAAGAAAGAATAAATCCACTTGTTTCTTGTTTACTTTTGTTTGTCTCCTCAATGGATTAGGTGAGGCCCACCAATATCAGCGGCAGCCATGAACTCTAGTTACTCTACCATCAAATGCTAACTTTTCCTAAACATACCTTGACAAACACTGCAAGAAATGATGTCTAATTAACTAACTGGACATCCTGTGGCTTAACCCAGGTGATGCATACATTTAAATACAACTATATTTTTGTACAAAACCCAGAAATTATTAATCTATGTATGGAATAATGTAGAAGAAAATTTATGTATGCTTTCAACATTTTAATAATATACTGACAGACATTATAATCCATATTTCTAGGTAGATGTACACATCAATTTTCCTAAAAACAAAAGATTATTTTACTGAAGATATATATATATAAAACATATTCTACACACACACACCACAGTTTGTGCTTTTTATTATTTTTTTTATTTGGATATTTTATTTTGTTTGCAATACAGATGTCATTCCCTTTCCCTATTTCCCCTCCCTAGAATCCCCTACCCCATCCCCCTCTTCTGTTCTGCTTTTATACCATTTTGATTACATGCATGTATTAAGGTCAGTTGAGGGTCTAGCAATACAATAGATGCAAGTAGTCAAATAACAAGCAATGCAATAAATACAAATAGTCAAAGAAAAAGCAAGGCATTAAACCCAATTGCATGAATACTCCATGATTACTGTTTCTAAGGGCTTATCAGGATGACCAACATATCTGAGCCTACTTCCCTGTCCTAGTCTAAGGTCATTTTCATGCCTGAAGCCTACTTCCTTGTTCTAGCCTAAAATTTAGATTCCTACCTGAAATTACTTCTTTGTTCTAACCTTCTTTGTTCTAATGTCAGATTCCTGCCTGAAGCCTACTTCCTTGTCCTTGGCCAATGTCATATTACTGCCAAGCAGTCCATTTCCTTGTCCTTGACCCTTGTTAGATTCTTGCCAAGCAACCCCAAAGGCTCTCTGCCTCTCCCCCTTTTTTATTTCATTAACAAGACTGAACCTGTCTTAGGTCATTCTGACAAGAATGCCTTCCTTACCCATCATGGAATATGCATTATCAAAAAGCAATGCACCTCTGTCTTAGGTTGGTAAGGCTCTGTTCAGAATCTTACCTGTCCTTGGCTTGCCAGCCTGTTAATTTAATAACTCTGTCTGGGGGGTCCGTTTTCAGGTTCAAGCCATGTACTTGGCTGCCAAAATGTTGTTGAAGAAAAGCTTTAACACAAATGAGCAGGAATAAGAGTATTCCCAGGACAAAAGGGGCTAGCATGATCAAGCTATATATGCTATTCTTGAAGCTTGTGCTTTTTTAACACAGGGAAATTTTGGATCTGCTAAAGTGTACAGGAAAGATTCTGTACAGTACAAGAATCTCTCTTATATTTATGCCTAAAAATTACCTAGAAAGCTAAGACGATATCACATATGTACATGCACACATACATGTATCAACACACACAAATGTATACAGATAGATGCACATATGTTTATCTGGATATATTTACATTCAGCTTCCCTCCTTCTTTTCTGTGCTTCATGTGAGCATCCCAAGGAGCTGCCAAGCCTTCTTAAACTGATTTAATCTTAATAGAAATGTTTTGCCTGCTTTATCTTGATAAGAGGGCCCTAATGCACTTTTTTCTCTCCCTAGAAAAGAAATTTGCAGAATGTGTTAGTATATTGATAGCTGGGTCCTGTTCAAATATTAGTTTTTGTTTTCTCTTTTTGTTTTTTAAAATATTTTACCTTGGGGTTATATTGAGAATCCCAAGGGTCAAGTCTCGCATCTAGGCTCTAATAAAATAATTTTTTGTAAAGCCAGTAACCACCAGAGCAACAATCACAGCAAGAGGGTTAAAAGCTTTTTGACATCTTTATCGCTGACCTTCATCTATTAACTTCAAGGAAAGGTAATGAAACTTAAGCTCCAGAGAGATGATATTATCTACTTCTTGATAAATCTGCTTAATGAATAAATAATGAGCAAAATTCTTAAAGAAAATGAAACTCCAGGGGAGTCTTAGGGAAAAATTTGAACATTGCAATTTGGGGATTTGTTTACCTCATAACTAGGAGAATGATAATTAGCCCACAGTTTCTGAGCTAGGAAGTTTCTTCATTATTAAATAATTTATTACAAAGAAAAACTCCTACCTTGGAAGTCTGCAATGACCAGTATGAATTTCTAAAATCTTGGCTGTAGTGATTTGAATAATAACGCTCACATAGGCTCATTGTGTGAATGCTTAGTGCCTAGCTAGGAACTGTTGGGAAAGGATTAAGAGGTGTGGCCGTGTTGGAGAAGGTAAATTACCAGGGGTGGGCTTTAAAGTTACAAAGTGCAAGCCATTCCTAGTTAGCTCTCCCTGCCTCCTGCCTGTGAATGAAATGTAAACTTTTAGGTATTACTCCAACACTATGCCTGCCCACCTGCTGCTATGCTCCACACCATGAGGGTCATGGACTCTAACCCTCTGTAACCATGAGCACCAAAATAAATGCTTTCCTTTATAAGTTGCTTTGGTCATGGTGTATTGATCTGGCAATCGAAAGCAACTAAGAAGCTTGCCTTACCTGGCTGTTATCGTACTCTTGACACAATATCAAGCAATAAGGGAGCACACTAGGAAGAAGCAAGGAACCAAGTAGGAGTGATAGATATCTCTTTATTCCAAATGATCTGTGAGATGATGGGAGGGAGAGATGACATTATCTACATTGGAAGATTCTAGTTTGTGTGTGTGTGCCTGTTTATACTTGGGAAGAACAGAAATTAAAAAGTACTGATTAACTCCATGATAAATTTTATTTAAATACTTTGTCTCCACCCTTAATCACTGCTTACTCAGAAAATGTGGAATTATGTTTTTATGATTACATGTGTCTTATTACTGCGTATGTGTATGTGTGGCTGCCTGGACATATGACAACATCTGTGGGATGGATGATCAGAGGACAATTTCAGGAATCTGTCCTCTGATATCACCTTGTATTTTGTGGATTCAATTCACTTTGTCAGGCTCATGTAGCAAGCTCGTTTTCTTGTGGAGTCATCTACATTCTTATGAGCCCCAGACATGTGAGACTCTTCTAGAGCACAAGACTCAATCCCCTCCTACCCTTCACGTTTTTGCTTTAAACTGGTCTTCAACCATTTCCATCAGGATAATTTAAATCTTAAAGGCTAAGGGGATGTGGTCAAATTCTAATTCTACCATTATTTATGTGACTGTGGATGTAGTAAGACAATTGATTTTTAAACTCAGTTCCTCAGTCTCTATAATGAGACCCATCAACTATAGGTCTAAGAAAAGATGAAGTGAAATCTATGTTAAGAACATAGGTCAGTACATGAAATGAAGTAGGTGTACATCGGAGTAAATGAAGGCTGACTGAAGGTGTGTGGCTATGATTTCCCTCCATGGCTCCTGCTGTCAGCTAGTAAATGGATCCTACATTCATCAGTAGGATCTCTACTAGAATAAAGTTGTATTCTAGTAGAATACAGTGTATAATCAGTGTCCCTGTGTGGTCATCAGACAATGCATAGACATCTTTCTATCTGCAGGAACACATAATAGACTTTGATGAAACTGACACTTCACACCTAGGTATTTCTATGCACCATTCTGGTGAAAGCTCAGATTATGCTAAAAGTAATGCTTTTGGAATGCTAGTGTTTGAAGTGATGGAATACCCTGAAGCTCATACACTCTAAAACAAGGACATTAACACTCTCCAACCTTTGTTTGCCAGCCTCAGAGACTATGAAACTAATTCTCGTTGTGATCTTTGCTTATAATTCAGGGTCTTTATTTTTCTCTACCCCATAGCTGCTAAAAAGTAGATTTGAGGGATCTCTATCTATATGTAGCTATCTTCTTTCAACCCATAATCTTTCTGGAGTATCTCTGCTTGAGATTTTCATGGCTTGACATTTAAGCCTTCAAGAGAGGTACTAGTAAATGAAAGTTAAGGCTGGGGACATTGCTAATAACAAAGGGAGTTGCTCCTGGATTTTCCTTGTAGAACTTAGTTATAACCATATTTGTGTTGCTATGAAAGAACACTTGAGGCTGAGTAATGTGTAAAGAAAAGAAAGGTCTTTTAGATTATAGATCTGAAGATATGGAAGGCCAAAAAGAATGGCTGCATCTGGCAAAGCATCATGCTTCATTATAGCATGGCAGGTGACCACATGAGGGTAATGCATGGCAGAAAGGTCCCACACTTGTAGAAAAGGGAACAGACATCAGAGCTGGCCTGCTTTACTACAGCCTGCTCATATTCAATCAAGAGTTACTCTAGTCTTTCCAAAACACATGCCTCTGCTTTAAAACCCCAGGGCCCTATACACTGCATCAAATATCAAGAATGGGACAAACCACATCTTAAACCATAGAATCTCTGGTTTCACATGCTGAGGACCAGTTATACAGACATGACAGTTGTTCAGAATGTCTAACTTTAGAGGCCAACTAGGGATAGCTCCTGCATTCTACAGTGACCTCTGTCTTGGGAAGGTCATGGACCAGTAAGAGCCCCAATATACAGAAGTATTAGAGATTTATTGTGTAACAGCCTGAATGTACACTACTAACCTGTATCCTTAAAATAAATAAGGTAGGAACTATAAGGTAGCTGAGTGGGTAGGAACATTTGCTACCTAAGCATAAAAACCTGAACTCACATTCTAGCACTCTAGTGACTTAAATAAGAATGACACCAATAGGCATATTTGAATTCTTAATCATCAGGGAGTGGACTAGTTGAGAAGGATGAGGTGTGGTCTTGTTGGAGAAGGTGTGGTCTTGGAGGAGGTGTGGTCTTTTTGGAGGAGGTGTGGTCTTGTTGAAGGAGGTGTGGTCTTGTTGAAGGAGGTGTGGTCTTGTTAGGGGGAAGTGTGTCACCAAGGGTAAGTTTTGAAGTTGTCTTTTTTTTTTTTTTTAAAGTCCAAATCAACCCCAGGGGCTCTTCCATCCTGCTGCCTATGGACCTGGATGTAGAACTCTCAGCTAGGTAGAACATCTGCCTGCATGTCATCATGCCCCCCACTTTGATGAAAATGGACTAAATCTCTGAAACTGTTAGCAAGCCTGAATCAAATGCTTTATTTTACAAGAGTTACTATGGCCATGGTGTCTCTTCATAGCACTAAAACATTGTCTAAGACAGTCACCATCATGAACATGAGTGTTCTTATAACCCAAATATCCTAGGGGCAGATGGGAGGAGGGCTGAGGGTTGCTAGTAGCTAGTCTAGCTCTAGGTTCAGTGAGAGACTCTGTCTCAAAGGAGTAATCTGGAGATAGATAGACCAGAATATGCACTGCACACACATACAACACACACACACACACACACCCCACAGACATACAACTTTTAATGTGAGCCAGATATAAGAGCATATTCCTGAAATCCCAGTGATTAGAAGACTGAGGCAAGAACATTGTGAATTCAAGGCTAGCCAGCCTGGGATACACAGAAATTCTGAGACCAGTTTGTCCTACATAGCAAGACCTTGTTTCAGAAAACCAAAGGGAAAATAGTAATTAATTAATTTTATATTATGTGCTTTGCAACATAATTTTTAATGTTTGTGTGTTATTTAGAAGTTCATGGATCTCTTCAAAAACTCTAATCTTTACACACACACACACACACACACACACACACCAAAAAAGTTCTCTGGGAGCTTTTAAATCTTCACAACCTATAAAGAGTGTGGGATGCAGGTAGAAAGTCCTGGGGGAAAAAAACTATCTCTTTCAAATCTCACACTCTGTGATTTACCTGGATAGATCTGAGGGGGGAAGAGGTATTTGCAGTGGAGAGGAGATAGAACCTGAGAGCTCCATGCTCCGAAAACCTGCCCCCTGGGCTGTCAGCCTCTGCTTTTCATCAGCAATAAAACTTGGCCACAGACATTTTTATCATGTCCTGCTGGAACGGATCAAAAACGTATATATCAGGTGGATTTATTTCCATATATTTCCAATGACTTGGCAGTCTCTTCTTAACTGAAATATGGCTAGAGTGATTTCATCACGTTTGTAATGTAGCCCACTTTGTGCATTCAAATGATAAATGGCTGAGCCACAGGTTGGTAAATAAGGAACCAGACATCTGCCGGACCATATAGTTTACATGAATCAATTTTATGTGATGTGCCAAGCGTCCTAGAGCTTGGAAAGAGGTTACAGTGCCTCTTGGTTACACCACTGGCTGTTTGAGCTCTTTGTGCTGCCTGCTGTGAGTTTGTCTGTTAGGAAAACCAGTCTCAGAAAGTCTCAAAAAGATGTTAAACAGTCTCAGGAAGCTCAGACATCTGGTTCCATTCAACAACGTAACGTTTGGGAAGGAAGGGACGAGCACTGTAGTCTGTATGCATATCTGAGATCACTACTTCAAATGAATCATGTGACAATGTTTAAGGTTGGTTTGCTGAACTCCCTATGGGCCAGATTCAATATATTGTTACTCCTGTAATGTAAAGATGTCAAAGGCTCTGGCCACCTTCAATGTCTTCATTTTCAAGGATCAGTGTGTCTACTCAGATAGACAGAGTGGATGGAGAATTGGTTTCAGTCGTAATTAGCTTTACTTGTCAACTTGACCCACCTGGGAAAAAGAAACACCAAAGGAAGAATTACCTCTATCAGACTAGCCTGACAAGGCTCTTGCGGGGGCATTTTCTTAATTGATACTTGATTTAGGAGTGTCTGACCCACCATGGACAGTGGCATTCTAAGGCATAGAAAAGTTAGATGATTGTAAGCCTGGATGCAGGCCAACAGGCATTATTCTTCCTTGGTCCCCACCTCAATTCCTAGCTTATTGTTTCTGCTTTGAGTTCCTGCCATGACTCTCCTGGATGATGGACTACCACCTCTAAGCCAAATAAACCCTCTCTTTCATCCAAAGAGTGTTTTGCTCAGTATTAAGATATGTATCATGGTATTAATGAGTAATACACAGAGGTCACATTCTAAATCTGACAAACAAACAAAGCCTATAGCAAGCTTTCCTCTTGAACTCTCAAAACGAACTAACAAACAAAAACAAATAAACAAAAAAACTCACAAAGATCTGGGGCGTATTGAAAATCAAGATTTGATCCTCAAAATGTTCACCATTATCTCAGGTTTTCTTACAAGTGGAATTAGATCATGGTCATGACTTTGACTGAGCATTGTCTGGACTGGCATGCTTTTTGCTTTTCTATTTGGCCAAGAAGATAAAAATGAAACTGAGTCAGATGGCCTTCAGTGCTTTGTCTTTTGTGTTTGCTATACTTGGCCAAGCCCAAGACATGTCCATCTTTGTAATTGAGGTTCACTATGGGAGCCTTTCCATAAACATTAGTATTTAAAGATCTATGCTTATATTGCAAAATGTCATAAGAGCTGTTCCTAAAGGTGAGCATCAATAAAATATCTAACAGCCCATTCTTGTCTCCATCATGGGCTCTTCCAGAGCACTTACCCATTGAACAGTATAGACTATAAAATAGCAGATAGTATAGTTGATTGTATATAGATTTAAAATAATCTGTTGATACTTATTTTATCATTTGCTAAATACACTTTTTTCAAGATTTCCTTTGGTTTTGCTCCATTCAAAGAGATTTATTTCAGACTGGGTTGTGAAATTGCTCTAAAGGGGCAGCAATCCTGTGTAAGAAATTGATTCTGGCTCACTGGGAAAATAGAAGTTGAATAGGGCCTGGAGGAAGGTGATGTCTAAATATGCAGACTGAAAGACTTCTCAGCCAGAGGAAAGGACCAGGAAAAGACTGCAGGTGGCTACAAGTTGCTCACATCAAAGTACCACTGCACAGCTTGTCTGTAGGCAAAAGTAGAAATGTTTGGAACCTGTAATTGCAAGGCTTGAAGGCTGCTCTGGGGGGGGGGGGGTAATTATTATGAAGACAATGTGTGGGACTTCCCTTGGTTTTTCAAGTAAAAGAGAAAGGAAGAGCACCAAAATTTTAAGAGTATTAGAAATCGCAAGTCAAGGAGTCTGATGGATGAGAAGTACAGATCTGAAATCACCAAGATGTAGAAGTTGGAGGTGGAGTGGGCCTGTAGAGGTAGCTTTCTCGTTAAAAGTGACTTTTTCTGTTCCCTGCACCCACATCAGCCAACTCATAAACCTGTATCTTCAGCTCCAAGGAATATGATGCTCATTCTTCCATTCCGCGGGCACCTGAAGTTGTGTGGTATACATTCTCATTCGTACATATAAATAAAGATAAATTTTAACTGATTTGGGGAAGGAAAGGCAAAGAGGAGGAAAGTTATTCTGTGTAGACCGACACAAATTTAACAGTGAGCATCACACAAGGATGAGGAGCTCATGAAGAATGAAAGACAATTTAGGTTGATGTGTGTTTGTCTCTCCAGATTAATTTTTGTTTCCCCAGAGAGGAGAGACTGCCTTTCTGTCTCCTTGGGTGTCACTGGGCTCCTTGGATCAAATCAGAAGGTAAACAAATGGCAATGCAGTATCAACCTGCTCCCCGCCCACACATTAATATTCTGTCTGTGACTAGAAACTGTTGTTTTGATGTGGGAAGACTATAGGTCAGCATGACTAAGGAACTGAAGACTTTTTCTTTCTGGGTCATATTAACATGAATGACCAGCTAAACAGAAAAATGGAGAAGGGCATTGCTAGCAGACTGGAAAATTGGTTTGCTGTATAGGTAGCAGCTTGAGGGATTTCTATGCTTTGCTTCGCTTGGTTATTGCCTTTTAGTGGTTTGAAGAACAGAAAGCTAGAAGTGATCCTTTGATCCATCTTTTTAATATTATAAGACTCTATGATGCTGTGCCTAGATTTTTCAGGCTCTAAGCTTATAGCTTCCTGAGGTCAGGGGATCACTGCTCGCCATGATTTGACTGTTCTCACTGTTTTAAAACTTCAGTAGCTGTTAGCTTTTCTGTATTTTCTGTCACACACACACACACACACACACACACACATACACACACAGCCTGTCCAGCATCATCTTCTTAGGTTTATGAGCTTTTAAGTAACCTTAGGTTACTTAGCAAATGGAAGCTATTTGAAAGTATCTTGGGAGATGTGGTTAACTTGTTACCCACATGCAATATGAATCACGCTAAGGTCAAATCCAAGCTTAATTAGAGATGAGAGCATTTCCATTTCTTTATTTGCATTCTTTCCTTCATTCTTCTGTCCTTTTCTTTCTGAGACAGATTCTAAATAGATATCCCATGCTGGCCCAAAACCTCTAGCTTCATGCAATTCTCTAGCCTCAGTTTTGAGAGCACTAGAATTATAAGGAATTCAGTACTGTGCCTGGCTGTCACACACAAAACAATTAAGCTGAAATTTCACATTTTCTGTAGCTACCCTCAGTCACCATGGCAATCCACACAGCAAAAAGGACATGGGAGAGTCAAATGTTATCTCATGCTTTGGTGCTTCTTGGTTTCACTGATTAACTCATCTTGGTATTATTTGACAATCTGTATTTTACTGATCACTGGCGTCATCTGGGGATTAGGTGATAACATGAAAAAATAACAGATATATTCTGAAACATTTAGCTGAAGCAGTAGGAAGGGAACAATTTTGAAAAGCCACATTGTAAACCTTTGTAAAAGATAACTCCAGGTCCCGTTGACATCTCCAGCCTCCTTACACAGATGACAGGGAAAGAAGCAAGAAATAGAAAGCTTTCAACAGTTCTGAGTTCACTTCTAACACTGGCCCCTCAGATGGAAAGTGCAATGGTACGTCATCTCACACAGTAAAGACATGAGCTTATTTATCATATTTCTTTTCCTGAACATGAGGAAGTTATTCTCCTCTACAGCGGAGTCAGCTGTTACTTTTCTAAGGCTTTCTTTGTTGGTCCATGCTTTCTGAGATCAGTCAAATAACCAGCTATTGTGTATATGGGCATTAGGCATGGTCTCAGAGAGGCCATGGTCCTCACATTGTCAGGTTTCCTAGATTTCTTGTCCCCTATCAGTACTCTCTATAAATCCTAGTTTATCGCAGTCCCTGTCAAAATAGGGTACTTGGTATCAAGCTAGCATTAGTGTTAACTAATAAGATGGGGACACCTGGTATGAGCTCTTATTAACAGAATCAGAGAATGTGTTGGCTTGCATGACCACACATTAACCATATATCCACATATCCATATGTCCACATATCCACGGTACATTTGTGCAGTTTTATCCTTTGGACTTCGGTGAGAGTCTGTAGATACATCCCCAGACAATTTTGTTTTAGTGCTGAAAACAACATTTTCCAGCTTGTTAATAGCAAAATCCTATTTAAAGTTCTAAAGATGATACAGTACCTCACACAAGGTTCTAGGCTCAATCTCTGAACCGCTACCATTGCAAAAAAAAAAAAAAAAAAAAAAAAAAAAAAAAAAGAGTCCTTTTTAGGTGGCAAACATAAGCTTCTGGTCAAAGGATGATCCCCACCAACCTGCCTGATGTTTGTTCAGCCCTAAAAGAAAGCACCTGATGTCACCATTGAGAGACTTTGGAAAATCAGCAACAAGACCAGCATGAACACCTGACCAATATCTCCCTTCTTGTGAAAGGGATGGAACTTCACATCAGGCATTTAAATGTGACCATCCAGAACAGTTTAAAGATATAAATCTAAATTCAGCCTTATAACATGTCCTGGTTGGCTTAATACCTGGTAGAACTGGCTCGCAGGGTGCCTTTCTCTGTACCTGCTGTGGATGTTACATCCCCTGGAGGAACCAGCATTTCCATAAACTCATTCAAGGAATTTAGTGCTCCAGAAGCACTTGTATTTTTCAAGCTTCCAAACTTACCCCTGAGGTGCCATAAAAGATTAAGCTTGCCTCATTCACGGGAAGTAGATTTCTTTTAAAATTCTCATTTCAAATGTATGTAATAAAGCATTCTGATCTGCCCCGTGTGTAAAAGAGAGAGTCAAAAGAATAAAAATCATGAAACAGAAAGTATTTTTTAAAAACTGTTTCTCCTTCACTGTTGGAGGGTGGGTTCCATTCTGTAATAATTAGGTTTTACTGATGTTTCCATAGTAAGTAGCCTGGCTTGTGCAAGACTTCAGTATCTTAGAAGCATAATGGTTGTTTTGGAAGGGATGAGCACCCATTATAACCAGAGAAGGAAGATCTCAGAAAAATGAAATTCAGAAAATGCAAAAAGAATGTATTTTCCATTGCTAATTTGTTTCGTAGCTGTCTTTGTAAAAAAAAAAGAGAAAGAGAGAGAGAGAGAGAGAGAGAGAGAGAGAGAGAGAGAGAGAGAAAAGGAGAGTTTTGTTTCCAGTGAGGAAATGAAATGTGAAAATGAGTTAATTTAGAAGCATCCTAAGATGCAAATCCCTCACGTTCTGAACCTGTACTTGAGGTCTCTCACAGATCCCTCGGGCTGGATGCATCTCTGTACCTGTGCCTGTGACTTAGTAAAGTGTGTGCCATAGCACACAAGCTCTACATGACATTAATAGATGTTGTCTGTCTTTTAAATGTTCTTTTGGCAAGTAAATATATAAAATGCACTAAATTAAAAATTAACCAAATCTTAATCCTATAGAGCCACTCTTGTACATGCTAATTAGCCAAAAGATTTCCTCTAAAGCCCCATAAGGAGTAGGGGAGGTGTTTCAGTCCATAAAGTCATAAAGTGCTTGCTTCAATCATGAAGATCCAGAACCTGTGTTTTAAAAAAAGAAAGGCAGGACATATTGGTATACTTGTAATCCAAGAGCTGGGAAACTGGGAAGGTGGAAATAGTTGTCTCTCTGAGGCTCACTGGTCATCCAGACCAGCTGAGTCAAGAAGTTTGAAGCCAGTGAGAGGCCCTGATTTTAAAAACTGTACCTGGGGGGCTAGAATGATAGCACAGTGGTTAAGAGCACTGACTGCTCTTCTAGACATCCTGAGTTCAATTCCTAGAAACCACATGGTGGCTCACAACCATCTGTAATGAGATTTGATGCCCTCTTCTGGTGTGTCTGAAGACAGCTTCAAAAAAAAAAAAAAAAAAAAAGGTGCCTGAGAATCGACAGTTGAGATTATTCTCTGGCCTTTACACATCACACACACACACACACACATACAAACACACACACTAGGAGGTGGCTGGAAGGTCAAAATACTTTGAAAGCAAGAACCTGGCTCTCCTGTCAACTCATTCAGGAATAGGTCTTCTAAAGATCCTAAGAAACCCTGGTTATGTCAGCCCCTAGTGTTAGAATCCTGTAGCTCAGCAGCAAGTTTCTTGTTTCTTCCATTCTTCTGAAGTCATCCAGGTAATGTCATTGAAAAAGGAATAAAATTGCAGATGTCCTGGTACAGCTTTCTCCTCCCCGTACATGCTCACTGCTTACCTGTTTTGTAAAGTCTCCTGTGATAATGGCATCTTTGAAAAATTCCACTGTTTTGAATATTCTGGAAACTGTCTATAAGTCCCAAGAGGTACATAATACCCTTATTTATGCTTTCCATCTTTTGTATGAATATTATATTATTAGCATGCTTATGTACTTACAGACATCAATAAATCCCCATTTAGTATGATTCAACTCAATGATTTTGCTGTCTTAATATGGTAATATGCATTCAGTAGACACTATAGATGAAATGTTGAATTTTTACTTTTTTTCTTAGGCTAGTTATACGTGATTAATACTCTCTTGAGATACGGGCTAATAGCAGCCACCCTACTTGAGGGTTCAGCTGACAATATGTAGTACAGTATGCTTTGTGCTGCTTGCTACTAAACCTTGATACTGAGTAGAATGGGTATTTTGAACAGATTGGCTTTATGATATTTTCAATGTCTAGTGAGTTTAGTGAGAAGCAACTCTCTGATAAGTTAATTGTAACTAGGACTGTATAAATAGATGTGACCCATTGTAATTGACCCATTGAAATCTGGATTGCTTCAAGGGTCAGAGGTAATGCCAAAAATACACATTATGTTTTGTGCTAATTTCATGAAAACCTGGGTTCTTTGTTACCAGTTCTGGTTTTTTTTAATACAATACAATCAGGTTTAAACTTTGACAAGGAGTTTAGATTAAAATGTAAGATACACCTATGGGCTGAATGCAGCCTATTGACAGTGCATCTGTCACTGCTTAGTGTTTAAAAATTGGCTTGATTCTCTTTATTTACTTTATGGGTCACGGTGGTGAAAAGACTCCACATTTTCTGAAAAGACTCCACATTTTTTAGGACTGCCAGATTATTCAAGAGACCAGGACTTAACTTCATAGTGAATTGCAAAACTGCCTCCTAACATGGCTACACAGTAATGGATGAACTTGCTAGCTCTGCCTGTCACTGGGCATGATCTCACCAAGTAACTTGGTACAGGAAATGTTTATATCAGGGCCCTGAGCCTCAGAAAACCCAAGGACATGTATTTTGCTAATTTCCATAGCTCGGTATCCCAATGTAAGGCAGCTTCTCACAGGAGTTTGGCAGGGGACAACAGGCCTTCATGAACAATCTGTTCTCATTTAGTTAGGCAGAAACTCATTTCCTCACCACCATCTCTGGAGAAAGCTGAGCAGCATAGACTATTAAAGATTTCCCCTTCCAGCTTTAAAAAAAAACAAAAAAAAAGCTCAAAGCTCAATCTCTAGTGTTAGCATAGGAAAATTGATCTGAGTTCAGATTCAGATAGAACTACAAGATTCTAAAGCCTGAATACTGGAAAACTACTTTTTAACCTTTGTTACCATCTTTGTAGATAGCTGAATTGTGATATAATCATGCATTAGGGGTCAGCCTAGGCTGTAATACAAGACCCAGTTTCAAAAATGGATGATGAGAGGACAGGAAACCTTATTTACACTATTATACCATGTGGATGGAATCTTGATTAGATTTGAAAAGTTGTCAGGGCCACTCTCACATAGTCACATAATCTCCTCAGAACTCAGACCCTAAGCAACTACAGTTTAACGAATTTGCAATAACCAGACCCTAATTTCTTACATGGTTCCAGAATTCACAGCCCCTAACTCAGCACTTGTGATGGTTTGAATATGCTTGGCTCAGAGAATGGCACTGTTAAGAGATGTAGCCTTGTTGGAGTAGGTATGGCCTTGTTGGAGTAGATGTGTCACTATGGACTTGGGCTTTAAGACCCTTGTCCTAGCTGCCTGGAAGCAAGTCTTCTCTTAGCATTTTCTGATGAAGATGTAGAACTCTGAGCTCTACATGTAATAAATTTGATTCCAATAATAAGAGACCTGGAAGAAATACTGGAGTTGTCTTAGTTCTTTAATGGTAACTCTACTCTTCCTGTACCATGCCTGCCTGAATGCACCCACCTTGATGATAATGGACTGAACCTCTGAACTTGTAAGCCAATCCCAATTAAATGCTGTCCTTGTAAGTGTTATCTTGGTCATGGTGTCTCTTCACAGCAGTAAAAACCTTAAGACAGCACTGCTTTAAACTTTCTTTAGTTTTGCTGATATCTACAGAGACAATGATAAGAGCGATATAGGGCTTCTTTGTCTCTTGATCCCCACTGCAGGGCCTAAAAAATGAAAGGAGAGAACAGACTCCAGAAAGCTGTCTTTTAAACCCCCCCCAACACACACATACACATAAACACACACACACACACACACACACACACACACACACACACACACGGCAAAGAGAATGTTCTACACCTCAGATTTCTGTTAATAAGTATGATTAAACATTGATCTCTTAATTTTGGTAGCTTAATATAGTCCAAATCACTTACATTCTCTAAACTTAAGTTTCTTTGTTGCTAAGTGCATGAGACAAATGGCCTAGCTCATCATGGGTTTTTCATAAATATCAATAATAAGTCAATGTAAATAATCACAAGATGATCTCTAGTTTATTCTCCTAGCTGAACTAAGTCATCTGTTGACCAATTCTATGTCCCAGGTGCTATGAACCCATAGACTGTTGCTAATGTTACCATTAAAGAACTAAGACAACTCCAGTATTTCTTCCAGGTCTCTTATTATTGGAATCAAATTTATTACACATGTGTGATTTGTATTAGTCAATAGTAAGTAACAGCTAAGGCAACCCTGCCTAGAAATACTCTCAGATGGTCATGTTCAGTGTCTTTTCAAGTACAGCCCAATCTCCACACCAAATGTAGTGAGAAGGCGTGCATTCAACTTCACTTCTTATCTAACTATCTAACTATCTATCTATCTATCTATCTATCTATCTGTCTGTCTGTCCGTCCATCCGTCCACCCACCCACCCATCTATCTATCTATCTATCTATCTATCTATCTATCTATCTATCTATCTATCTGAAGATATCCATCCATCCACCCACCCATCTATCTATCTATCTATCTATCTATCTATCTATCTATCTATCTATCTGAGTCTAATCCAAACTTGACATGAAATCCATATGTAGATTAAGATAATCTTGAATCTCTGGTATCCCTGCCTTCATAACCTAAGCACTAGGTTTAAAGGCATGTACCACCACACCTGGTTTATGTTATGGTGCTGGGAATTAGGGCCTGGTGCATACAAGGCAAGGGTTCCATCAACTCAGCCACAATGCAGACTTAAGCATTCAATTTCATGTTTTTATGTTTATGTGGCCACCCTTAGGGGCTACCATATGCGTCCATGCAGAGCTCCTAGATCCTAAGAAGAAGGTAGTACTGGCAGAAAAAAAACATAGACCCTGAAGTCTTATTGAAGAGATGTCTTTGCAACTTGGTACTAGCATGTATTGGACAGTTTATGTTTTTATTTTATTGCTTTTCTGTAGTTAACCTTGCAATTTGGTGATTCCTGGCTAAGCTACCAAAAGCTCTTTCCTAAAATGAAGTGAGACATAGGCTCAAAACCCTTGGTTCTTCAGAGAAGAATTATGTGTGATTTGCAAACAATGAAATTCAAAGATTTGTTAGGCATATTTTGTCAGAAGCAGCCTTGCTTATACACTGAAGGCCTAAAGTCAGCCATAGGCCTAAGATGCTTGCTAACACAAAGTCTTGGTCTCTGTGGGAAAAACACTGACCCTAAAATAGATAGCTATAAGATCTTGTAAACAAATAGCCTTGGTGAAAATTTTCCAGCCTGGATAAGAACTAGTAATCATAGACCTTGTGGATAGGTATCCTTGGTGGATAGTACCAGCTTCGATAAGAACAAGTGAATCATGGACAGAGTCATAAGTGACCTGTTCCCTGCTTCTTCACCCAGCTGATACCCTGTTATGGAAGATATCTGTACTCCCCCTGAGAACACCTACGCTCCTGCGTCATCCCCTTCCCCACATCCTGCCTTTATGTGCATATAACCCCTGTGTGAAAAATGGAGATTTGATCAGCCTATAGACAAGCTGCTCGTTCTTTGTGTCCCCTGTCTTCCAGTTCTCTCTTCCGGGTCTCCCAGATCCTAGTTCACTGCCCCATGGGCTGGGGCAGTATTTTGTTCATTGGTGCTTAAATTTTTCAGTGTGTGTGTGTGTGTGTGTGTGTGTGTGTGTGTGTGTGTAAATATGTATGCTATGGAACACATGTGAGATTCAAAAGACAACGTATGAGTGTCCATTCTTTCTTCCCATGATATGGGCCCAGGTATCAAATTCATGTGGTCAAGCTTCATAGCAGATACCTTTCCCACTTAGGTACATTGCAGCTACAAATTGGTTTTTAAAATGGTTTAAAACTTAAGAGTATTCAATGAAAACGAATGTATTTCCTTCCAAGTGCTTCACTGAAGGGCTGTAGTAGTGAGTTATTGGGAAACAATGTAATTCATTCCTTAAATTTTATAAATTCTCTACAGCAGACATTGCTGAGGGGAACTATAGAGAGCAGTTCAGGACCTAGGCCTGGTGTTTCCAAGTTCTTGACCTCATTCAAGAATAAGATAAAGGCTCACACAAATTTCAAGACACTAAGGAAACTTTATTCGATGTAAAACAATAGAAAAGATCAGCATGCACTATAAGAAAACAGTGTCCCCCATGAGTGAAGATGCTCAGGAGCCCTGATTATTCTTTTGGGCTTCCTTCCCTGAGGGCTAAAAGAAGGGGGAGTTTGGTTATTAAGAGGTTTTGTTTGGAAGTTATTTTATTTTGGTAAACACATTAGGTTATATATGTAATCTTTCCCCTACTGAGAAGGTCCCTTTCCGTATGCATCTGAATTTTGAATATATGTCTGCCTAATGATGTCTATGCATAAGATGGTAAATAGGGAATTCTTCCTAGTTTACTCTAGGACACTGTTTTACCTTACTGTGTATGTATTCAAAACAAGTTCAGGCCAGACTGACCTTTCCATTTTTGTACTCAGACAGAAATAGAATATTACTAAATAGAATCTGTCTAAGTTTGATTGTTGTGGAAGGCAAGAGAAGTCGAATCCATCGTTCTGAGTGGAGTGTATGTATAACTCAGTACAGGTAATGCCACCTGTATGTGTGTGTGCATCCTGCTACAGATGTGACCATCTGTACACGTGTGTGCAGCGTGGCATGAAATCATGCTACCAAGAGTATTATTAGAGAAGGCATGTGCATAGCTCAAGCCAAGTAGAATCTAAGGTTGCCATTCCCTATGCCCCCTGAAGCCCATCTTTTTGAAAACTCAAACTCTGAAAAGCCTTGTACAACTAAATCGGCTCTAAACTTCACATGCAAGTTTTCTTATGCCAATCCAGACAGAGAAACTTTTATTGTACAGGAAAAGGGTGAAATTTCTCTCATACTAAAATGAAGTATCATATGTGAGAGAGGCCAGTGTGCTTAAGATGTCTGTTCTAATTTGAAGCCTGGTTTACCACTTCCCTGTGTGCCTTTGGGCAAATACTCCTCTGCTTTACTTTCTTCACTGTGTCTCTAAAGTATGGTCCTTGGATCATTGCACACATTTACATAGATAATAAGCATAAAGCTTTCAGAGAGTGAGGACATACAGAATGTTACCTAATGCATTCTGACAAAAAGTAAAAACACAAATGGAAATACGTCTCAATTCAGCGGAAGATTATAGATTGTGTGTCTTCCACTGGTTTAGAGTGACAACTGCTGGGAGAGACCAATTGGTTTCAGGACCTCCCTAGTGGACTACTGAAGAGGTTTTAGCCCATCTCAGCATCTCAGTGGAAAGAAGCTTTAAAAGCTTCTGATTCTGACCTCCAGTTTCTTGCAGTTTCTCCCAGCTTCCTGCCTTCCTTGGCTTGTGGTCCCATTTTTCACATCACATCAACTGTGTTTCTGTTGATGCTTCTCCTTTCATTCAGACAAACAACCTTACCATGATTTTAGGGAGCACTTGTGATTATATTGGCCCACACATAAAGTCCTCAATACTTTCCCTTTCAAGATACTTTAAAGGGCTGGGCAGTGGTGGTGCACGCCTTTAATCCCAGCACTTGGGAGGCAGAGGCAGGCAGATTTCTGAGTTCGAGGCCAGCCTGGTCTACAGAGTGAGTTTCCAGGACAGCCAGGGCTACACAGAGAAACCCTGTCTCAAAAAACCAAAAAAAAAAAAAAAAAAAAAGATACTTTAAAGGGATCTGCAAAGTTCCCAATTTTCCATAAAAAGTACTCACGGGGTTTGAAGACTGGGGTGTGTGGAGCCACCCACTCTACCACTGAATGATCAGAGATTAACAAACAGTATGGGTGGTATAGGGCATTGGATCAGACCTGCCTGCTTTATTCAGAGTGGAGATTCTTGCAGAGCAAGTAATTTAGGGTAAGCGTCATTTGGTAAGTACTCAAGCTTGAACATACAGAATGGGAGGCAGCCTTGGCAACAGTACCAATGCACACCTCCAGGGTAAAAGTCAGAAGCTGGGGAAAGTGGGGGTGCACAGAGACCCTTTCCTGCTCTTGGGAGCAGCTGACTTGCATTTATTCTTTGTCCAAGAGAAATGTCACTAAGAGACCTATCCATTCTTTGAAGGTTAAATTATCATTTTTAATATCAGTCTGTATTTAACTTGTTTGGTCATACCCTTCTTCAAGATGGGACTTAAAAGATGATTTGCAAAAGTCACTATGCCACTTTAATAGAATTTAAAAGATAAGGTGTTCATCCTAGTTTTGTTATTTTGCAGAAGAGGAGAGGACACAGACTATGTAGAGGAGGGAACTAAAGGGCTCATCCCTAGCCTCTACCCAGCCACCCTGCCTCTATACCACCAACACACAAGAGCATTACATAGTAGATAGAAGTCAACAAAAAGCTGGGCAGTGGTGGTGACACATGCATTTAATTCTAGTACTCAGGAGGTAGAGACAGGCAGATTGGATCTCTGGTAGTTTGAGGCAAGTCTGATTGATCTACATAGTTAAGTTTCAGGATAGCCAGGCTACACAGTGCAACCCTGTCCTGAAGACAAAAAATAAACAAACAAATGCCAACAAAAAGTATATTGAAACTATATAGGAAGAGGTTGTGCAAAGTACATATATCACCTAGCTATGGAATTATAAAATGTTAAAAGTAAAGCGCTCTCCAAGAGCAGGCACCACAGCCTTCACTTTCTAGAGGACTCGGATCCTGAAAGGTCACCAAAAGATCCCATAGAAAAAAATCACAATCAAGACTGGTGGCCACATTCCAGAGTATACACTAGCCAAGTGGACTCCAACATGCCAAGTAGAAAGTTTGAGCTGTTTTTGACCCTAAATCAAGAAACCTGGCTGCAAAAAGATTCTACAGTGTGAGGAGAATGAGTTAGCAAAATGTGAGGATTGAGTTATTCACTCTACTGCCCGGGTGGAATCGAACTGAAATTTACAATTTACATGAGGTACATCCAGAGCAAGGGAAACTGTGAGAAAACCTTATAGCTCTGTAGGGAGGACAACCTGCTGGAGGTCACCAAAAAAATGAGAGAGAGAGCGAGAGTGAGAGCGAGAGCAAGAGCGAGAGCAAGAGAGAGAGAGAGAGAGAGAGAGAGAGAGAGAGAGAGAGAGAGAGAGAGAGAGAGAGAGAGAGGCAGTAAGCCGCTATGATGCTAATGGCTAGAGCAGGGCTATGTTGGCTGTGTTGGGAGAGACATGGAGGCTCATATATAGAAATAGAGGCCACACAAAGGGACTGGTTGAGAAACAGTAAATAAATCCATATGCTAAATTTTAAACACAAGCCTAAAGGTTCCAGAGAGTTACCTACAGAAACAAAGAGCTAAAGAGCTCACACTGGCAAGGGCAACAACCAATTAAAGAGTGAGGAGTAGTGCAGGCATCTCATTCCATTAGTGAAAGGTGACAGTGAGACTGTTATAGCAGGGAACTGTATCACAATACTGGTGCATCAGGACAGTGTGGGGAAGGGGAGCCTGGAAGGGGCTGAAGTCAAAGGCACAGATTTGTCATATTTTGACATATGACAAAGGCAAGGCTACTAACTAAACTCCAAGCTATTTTTCCTGTTTTCTTTGCTTGTTTGTGACTTACTTAATAATTTTTATTTAAGAAAAAGGAGAAAGGTTGTACAAGTGGCAAATGTGTTTTTTAAAAAAGAGAGAAATTCAGGCTATTAACATCATTTTGTAAAGTCAAATTTTCTCATAGGAATTGCACACACAATTAACATTGGTTTTTATGTACACGTTTGGAGGTGTTTTCTTTTTTAAATTTCCAGGTGAGTATTTTTATAAAGGAATTCATTTTTTTGTATACTATCATTTTGTTCTTCACCAAAAAAAAAAAAAGAGAAAGAGAGAGAAAAGGAGAGTGGAAGTGAGGGAAACAGGGAGGGAGGGAGAGGGAGAGACAGAGAGACAGAGAGATCACAATTCTCAAAAATGTTACCAACAAAACAAACACACACACACACACACACACACACACAAACACACCTTTCTGTGTAAATATCAACCACGCCATCTTGTGGCTTGTACATCTCTGCATTCCTGATTTAAGTCACAGTTTGAATAGTGCACACATTAAAATTTCTCATTGCCTCAATCATTAAATAAAATACAAATTCCGATATGATAAACATTGACCCTTTGTGCAATGTTAATGAACTAGATTCATATTGTAAAATATTTATTGTGAGATGAAGAGCAATTACAAAGGTAGCAGATACAAAACCCTTACCAGACATTTATGCCTTAATACAGGCTTGTGAACTTGGAAGCAATTGTTTTATGTTCACCCTAAAGCCACTTCCCTTCATGTTCTCTGCATCATCTCCTGTTTCTCTGTGATTATTTCTTATGCATTTTTATTATTTTGTTTTCCTCTCTGATCTATATTAGAATTTAATAGACTCCTTGGAGTGGGAGATTTTTATTAGAGTTTTTCACCATTACATACCCAATATCTAACACTGTCCCTGACACACAGCAGGCATTCAACAAGTATGTGTCAAATTATGATAACTAGTAGAGAAAGCTGAATAACTAAAACTTATCTTTCAAATAAGACTAATGAGAGCACTTTGTAGGAAAGCATAAATTAGAAAAATCTCTGTGACAGATGCGAACTGATGTTTGCTCAAAAAATTCAGTAAAATTGGTTTAAATACTTACTTCTAGTACTTTCAAAAGATGCAGCAATTCAGGTCATGTCGCTGAAGCGAGACTGTTAGGATAAGGCATCCATTATTCAGTGATGTGTCATTAGTCACAAGAAGCCTTCTTACAGACGCTATGGTCTTTACCAATGAACTGGTACCTCTTTGAATCAACAGTCAAGTCAGAACATCTGGGATATTCACATTTTGATGTTTGCCAGAGTCTATGGGGTTATTAAGTGACATTTGGATAACCGATTTAAGCCCTGCCATTGGGAGGCTCGTTACTTTCTCACTGAGCCAATTTGCATGCATAGAAAGTACTACCGAGGTCTGTCTTCCTGAATATGAACTTAGGTCACATCAGACATGCCTTTAATGGTATCCTATTTATACTCTGAATTCTGATTAGTGCTGTTTACGTGGGCATGTGCACACAAACACACACACAGAGCGACAGAGACAGAGAGGGGGAGTTATAAGAAGAATCTATCTGTAAGCAAGAGGACATGATAGAAAAATATCAATGGGAGAGGAGGCCCTATGGAGGCTTAATAACCCAGCTTAGAAGAATGCTAGGGCAGTGAGGCAAAATTGGGGGGGGGGAAGCACCCTTATAGAGGCAATAGAAGGGGGATGGGATGGGGGGATTGGAGAGGAAACTGGAAAGGGGAACAACATTTGGAATGTAAATAAATAAAATAACCAATAAAAAAGTAAAGTTAAAAAAAAAAAGAATCGTACATAGGTTCAAATGTGATATTGCATAGAATTTCAGTTTGGTGGACTTTATTGCACTTAGTGTGTTCACAGGTTCCCAGATGTTCGTTAAGGAAGATGTTCACTTCATTAGTGACATTGAAAGTCTTCCTAAAGAAAATAAAGCACAGACAATTGGAATGAAGCCTGGGAATACAAGAGGGCATGCCCTAATTGGTTATTTGCCCCACTCCCTATCCTCTTCCAACTCTTGGTCAGGATCCCACAGAACTGTGCAGAGGGCAGGAATGTGGTATGTGCCAGTCAAATTCAGTTTCTTTGTCAGTTTCACTTGACTTTAATACAGTATGTTAATATCACCTTGAGAGCTTGCTGAATTGCACAGGTCAAGGTTGCTTCTTTCTAACTCTATAGATGTGTAAGTACAAGGAATCTGGTGTCCTGGTGTAGCTGAGTTTCCGGACATACTTTTGAGTACCTTGGTGAATTTTTATAAATCATTTAAGAACAAGCACTGTCTTTTGTTCATCCATATATCACAGGTTCTTCTGATGCAGTCTGTGTGGTGTGTTTGAGTCACTTGTAGGTGTGGATGATAGATGAAAGGTTACATATTCACACACTTAAAAAATGTACAAGAGCAGAAGGCAGAACCTTAAGTGTTCTAAGATCCACAGATCCTTGGGACTTCTTAAGTTTCTGATACATCATATGTTGAGACCCTCAATTTTGTGTAACTTTTTTTTTTTGAAATACCATGTCTCTTTGGCAACTGAGTAATTTTGTCATGTGGAATTAAAAATGTTTTTTTTTTTTTTTTATAAAATGGCAAACCATCTTAATATTTCATCTTCAACTCTTTTTAAACAAATTTCTGTTCTCATACAAACTAGTCTTCTAAGTCAACAGAGATGTCTCTCCGTGGTTTTATAAAACAAAAGACATTTTTATAGTGAGTACCCAATCAGAGGAGCCACAGAAGAGGAAGCTGTGTCAAAAAGCTTGGGGCCTGGGTGGCTTGTTGAGCAACACTGAATAAGCCATTCACTTCTCTGGGTCCTACTGTCCCCTTTTGGAGAAGTACTTCCCAGGGCTCTTCAGGCTCTGCATATTTTTTTTTATCACTGAAGTTTTAAACTTTCCTACCACACCTCACCTCCTCACCTTCTGATGTAAAAAGGACTTCCTACAGACCTCCACTAATGATAGTGTCAAAATCACAGTTTACCCAAGGGTACCTACATTCTGATCCTCAGAATCCATAAATGTCTTCACTTACATAGGGAACTTGACTCACTCAATGAGGTCAATCCTCATCACATCTCATGACAAAAGCAGAGAACTGTTCTCAGCTGCAGCCTGAGGAAGAGGAGCACAGGAGGATGGAGGAAGGGTCAAGGAGACGCAACATTTGGTAACCTTGTACATGGAGAAAGACAACTACGGTCCAAGGAATGTAAACAGTGTCTCAGAGCTATACAAGGGAGGGCCTTTTATTACATTTCTAGAAAAGAAAACTACCAACACTTTTATTATAGCTCACTTAGGCTATAAGATTATAAATATGCAGTGTTTATGCTTATAAATCATGGTTATTTCTTATGACAATAGTTAAAAGAAAACCTAATAAGCATGTACTAAAATTAAAAGAAATAGGCAGGAATCCAGTACTGTGAACCACTTACTGGGCAAGCCAGGACCTACTATAGATGTATAAACAGTATTGTTTGGCCTGAGCCTCATATATGTGAGGGTTTCAAAATTTAGACTTTTAGTACTAATTTATAAGTAATTGATTTAAAACAGGTATACAAATAAATTGTGTACATAGAAATACAAACATATATACATATTTGTGTATATACATATGCATGCATTTGTACATGAGTTCAATCCCCAGAGCCTCACATTTAAAAAAAAAATGGGCATGGTATTATATATTTATAATCCCAGCACTAGAGAGGTAGAGACAGATGAATTCTTGAGACCTGATGACCAGCTAGCATAGCCTACTATAGAGAGTCAGGCCAATAATAGACACTGTTCACAAAAATGTGTCAAGGGGTAAATGCATCTTGAGGAAAGACAACTTAGGATGACTTCTGATTTACACACACTTACACACTTAAGTGCACACAATCAAAACTAGAGAGAATAAAAAGAGAGCTTGGAAATACCAGGACTCTGCCTTCATTGCAGAGACTCAGAAGGTCAAGAGATGCCCCAAACAACACTTAAAGCTCGCACTCAAAGCTGTATCCTCACAGCTACCGGAGTTCTTATCATTCAAAGAGAAGCAGGATTGCAAAGCAAGCTTATGTCAACCATATTTTCGAATTTGTATTATTTGAGCTTGTCTTAAAAAGCAACCAGCATATCAGCTTTTGTAGACTTTTTAACCAAACCAAGAAGTTAATCCTGATTTTGTGGAAATCCTGATCAAGTGGAAGAGAAGTATCTTTTTATTGCTATAACAAAATACCATGACCAAAGCAACTAATAAAAGAAAGTTTAATTGGGCTTATGGTTTCAAAAGCTTAGTCCATTATAGTAAGACACCGGCATGACAGCAAAAAGCTAGCAGGAATCAGAAAGCGACCTAAGAATAACTCAAGTGCTTTGAGACCTCAAAGCTGGCCCCTTAATGACACACCTCCTCCATCAAGGATACCCTTCCTTATTAAACCATATTGAGTCAGAATGCCCCCCCCATAGGCTCATGTATGGAATCCTTCTAATTCTATTAAAAAGTTTTAAACTCTTTTTTTTTTGTTTTGTTTAAAAACTAAAAAGCAGATTATATACTTCTAACATACAATGGAAAACAATATACATTACCATTCCAAAAGGAAGGAACATAATCATAGTGAGAAAATAATATACCAAAGAGTTTTAAATTCTTTGATAGGATTAGAAGAATTAGGTGGTATGTCATTGAGGGTAGGCGCTGAGATTTCAAAAGCTCATACCAGAACCAGTCTTGCTTTCTCTCTGCCTATGAATCAGGATGTAGATTTCAAATACCTCTCCAGCAACAGACCTGCTATACTTGGCATGAAGTTCCCTGCTATGGATGATAATGGACTAAGTCTCTAAAACCGTAAGCAAGCTCTAATTTAAATGCTTTCTTTTATAAGATTTGCTGTGGTCATAATGTCTCTTCATAGCAATAGTGCAGTGTCTAAGACAGTAATCCTTCCCAAACAGTTCCACCTCCTTGGGTGTCCAAATATTCAAACATATAAGTTAGTGCGAACATTCTCATTCAAACTACCACATTCCTCTCCATGCTTCTCACAGGCTTATGGTCAGTCATAATGCAAAATTTATTTAGCCCAATTTCAAAAGTCCCTGTAGTCTTTCATAGTCCCAAAATTGTTTTAAAGTCCAAAGCCTCCACTGACATACAAGCTGATCTCATAGCTGTGACACCCGAAAAAAAAAATAAAAAGCAGATTATATACTTCTAACATACATTGGCACCGAATATACATTACCATTCCAAAAGGAAGGAATCTGGGCATAGTGAGAAAATAATATACCAAAGAGAGACTGGAAGCTCCAGGGAAGGCTCCAAATTCTGCAGCTCCATGTCTGATATCAGAGAACTTAGATGGCTTTGCCCTAGCTTTGGTGACGACAACATACTTCTCTCTCTTAGAATGATTCCACTTTTTTTGTTTTTGTTTTTGTTTTTTTGTTTGTTTGTTTGTTTGTTTGTTTGTTTGTTTCGAGACAGGGTTTCTCTGTATAGCCCTGGCTGTCCTGGAACTCACTCTGTAGACCAAGCTGGCCTCGAACTCAGAAATCCATCTGCCTCTGCCTCCCAAGTGCTGGGATTAAAGGTGTGTGCGCCATCAGCCATCACTGCCTGGCATGACTCCACTTCCTATAAACAGTTCTCCTTGGAAGATATCCCACAGATCTGTCACCTCTAAAACCTTAGCGTTTTAGCACTGGCTTCATTTTCATAGTTTCACATAATGACCTCTCAGAGCTTTTACATAAGGAATCCTCTTCCACTTGCCTGGCCTGAGCACATCTCCTCATCCATGGAGGAAGATTTCAGAGTCTCTTTACTTATGTATCCTTTATGAGTCTAAAACCAACAATTATGCAGACAGCACTGACAAGATTAGTTGACTGCTTGGGATGGAATTTGCCCCCCCCCCACTTTTTTTTTTTTTTTTTTTTTTTTTTTTTTTTTGGTCTTTTCTTGCTAAGATCTGAAAATTTCTTAGGCCTTTTCTTTTCACAGGAGGGAAAGCCTAGGCAGGTAGGTTCTTGCCCTGAGTGTGTCCCTCCCTGTATCCCAATGTTGATTAAGCCTCTTCTTAATTTTCTTATTTCTTTCAGCATAAGCCTTGCTGAAATTAATTTTTCTAATATTTTTTATCTCTTCAATATAGTGGGAGATATTAAAACAGAGGCCCGACAGAGGCTTCCCTCCTCTGCCGCCATGTTCCCGCACTAAGCCCAGTTCTGGCTGGTGGTCTCAGTCCTGCCGCCTCTCAGTTTGGCTGGCCCAGGGCCCTTGAGATGTGGGCAGGTTGTTGCCTCTGCCTGCCGCCAACCTCAGTAGATCAAAACTCTTAAAGCTTATAGTTAACCAATCAGATTTATATATCATCAAATACTCAAATATTGTGTGGATGCCCACACAATAATTTCAAAGCCAATTGATAATGATAAAAGATGCCAACACAGATTAGACAGTATATCCCAAGTATCCTAACCTTTTCATATCATCTCTGACTAAGGCTGTTTAAAACACCACTGGTTAATGTCTGCTTCATCTTCTGCTCCCTTCCTTCTCTCCCTTTTCTTGTGTGTCTCTCTCTCTCCCACTCTTAGCTCTGCCTCTCTTTTCCCTGTCCAATCACAGGCCTTCTGCTACACTAATATTTAAAATAGATTGGGCAGGAAAATATCTGCCACACTTCAAGATCTACATTTTGTATTTCTTTTTTCCCAACATATACTTTTTTATTGTAGATCTGTATAAAAGTGATTACACATAATCACATGGCAGAGTTATATTAGGCTATCTTGAAATCTCATCTGCCAAAGAAGTTAGTTCATTACTTTTAAATTTACCATCAAAAAAGCTCATAAGTATATTCTTTGACAAAATATAATTTTTCTCATAGTTTTCTCTTCTGAAACCTCTTAAGCTGGCTCTCCATAATCCATGTAGCTTTCAACACTGTCTTAAAGCTCATACTAAGGTGGCCTATTAGACTCTGATTGCAGCATTCAACAGCTTTTCTAGTCTAAATCTCAAAAGCCTTTCACATTCCTCCCCCGAATCACTGGGTCAGGTCTGTCACAGCAATAGCCACTCCCTGACACCAGCTGTTTCAGGTAATTTTTAATTTCTGTGATAAAACCCCATGGCCATTGAACTTACAAAAAAAAAAAAAAAAAAAAAAAAAAAAAAAAAAAAAAAAAAAAGCTTGACTTTCTGAAACTTATGGTTTCAGAGGTTAGAATTCATGATGGTGGAATGAAGGCATGATGACAGAATAGTTGTAAGCTCCCAAGAGTGTTTTGAAATCTTTTGAAAGCTGAAAGCCCACCAACAATAACACACCTCCTCTAACAAGTCTGTATCTCCCAATCCTTCCCAAACAGTTCCACAAATGGAGGACCAAGTATTCAAACACATGAACTGATGAAGGTCATTCTCATTCAAGCAACCAAAAGAAAGCAGCAAATACTAACCTTAAACCATAAGTTCATGCATCCTAGCACAGAGGAAGGTACTCTCGTCACAAAATAATAGGCACAGCCTCCTTTAAAATATTTATCTTAATATGTTTAATTTTTATTTTTTATTATATATAATAAATATATAATGCATATATAATAGATATATATACAATTATATAATACATAAGCAAATATATAAATATATTATATAATTGCTTGCATGTTTATGCACCACTTGTTTGCCTATTATCTAGAGGTCAGAAGAGGGTGACATATCCCCCTGAAACTGAAGTTACAGATATTTGTCAGCCACCATGTGAGTGCTGGGCATCAAACTCAGGTTCTGAGCCAACTCTTTACGCCTCCTTTAAAGCATTTTACAATTCACTTCATCTTAAATTATTTGAATAATTTTTATGTTATCTGTGATGTATTTGTTTACCTACTGAACACTTATTGGCTTCTATGATATTAGGGTTGAGTGAAACTTAGCTTACCTTATTTTTCTCCAAAATCATAAAAATGGAAACATCCCACAAGCTTAAAGGTTGCCCTTAATAGTACAGCCAGAATTTTATGTGTTAACTCTCAATCCTGGGATCTTTCTCCTATGTTCACTCTGGCTTAGATGATGCCTTTATAACAATATCTTAAAAGTTTCACAAACTGCTTTTATGATGCAGCAACATTCACAGCCTTTTTCTAACCTTCAATCTGAAAGTGTGCTCACTAGGTGAGAGTACATGGCCCCCAAAGAAAAGAAATGATCTCATCCCTCAACTCTTGGGTGAATGAATGAAAGTCAATTCCCTTTCTTCAGAGTGAAGGAAATGAAAGGCCCTAACTATTTGGTGGTGCTCTGATAATCTCCTCACCCACATTCTATTTGAAAACTATGGATTTCTAATTTTCTTCTCTACCATGTAATACCATGTTATCAAGTTGTCAGCAATTACTCAGACACTCAGTGTAGTATACTTAATATTGGATAAAGTTAGTAATTCTGAGCCATTTTTATATTAAACTTAACACAACAATATCATTAAAATACTGAAGCCCCCAAGACCTTTACTGGGGCAATTTCCTAGATTTTTGTTCCTGATCTCTACAGATTCAGTCCTTGAAAGAAGAAGCAAACCGAGTTTCTACCTGTCAAGTGATAAATTGTAAGAAAATTCATTTCACTGTTGATACTTTAGGGACAATGGGATTTCAGATTGAAGGCATTTGCATTCTATGGGGACACTTGTTATTTGTCCCTGTGCTAATTTTAAATCTCATTCTGGAAATGAAATGTGTAACTAAGAAGAATTGTGTTAAATGGTCGCTACACATTGGATAATCACTTGCAAAGACAGATCATTTAATAAACTAACCTGAAAATGTGAAAAACACAGTGTAATTTTTCTCTGATGATTCTGAGTGTACTCAAAGACTGTACAGTGCATTGAAGTCATCACAGGAGACAGAACCTTGGAATTGAAAAGGTGGTTGTTGGGTTATATCATTCATGGAAGACAACCAAGCTTTGGCAACTTATTACTCTCCAACAATAATTAATTGTGTGGCTCTTGTGTGCTGAGAGTTCTAATGTGATATTTGGACCTGGTAGAAAAACATTATGTTATTGATTAGTGATGTCTACCTTCGGTAGAGAGAGATTGACAAGCTAGTACAGACGTTACTTACTCTCCTTCCTAGTTCCAGACTCATCCAGTTTAAAGCTGAGTATCCTAACGTAAGTATTTGCCAGAATAAACCAGCTGAGCTGTGATCAAGCTAGCCTAGCAACTACTATCATTATAGCATTTGAGTTCTGAAATTATCAATAAAAGCATTCTGAAAATGGAAAAGCAAATAACTTTTTAAAAAGATATCTAAAAACATTTGCAGGGAAAAATAATTTAAGCAGAAAATTTATTTGGAGAGTGACATACATTGCCTAGAATATTGGTGACAGTTCACTGCCTAGTAAAGAAGAAGGTAAAATCAGTTTTCCTGTAAGGCACCGTGTTGCTTAAACTGTAATTATGATTTCAAAATTCATTTTCAAGTATTCAACAAATATGTTGAATGTCTTCACTATACAAGATACTATATTAAAGTGGGGAAAAAAGTAATGAGATATTTTAGGCAAATATTCCCTAGCCTTCACTCAACAGACTTCAGAGCATTTGCTGGAGTCAGGCAATGCCTCGAGCCATGAAAATTCAAAACTAACAAAATCCCTCAGTAATAAAGCTATAGACTTACTTGGCAATATGTAACATATAACTAATGAATTAAGCACGTTGTTTTGTGACGTAGGCCTATAGGAAGCTGGAAGAAACTATCAACAGGTTTCACATCCTAAAGAAAGTTAAAGTGTAGCAAGGAGCAACATTGAAAATAAATTTTCAAAATAAGTTCTGAATTAAGTTCGGAAATGTTAGGCTTTAAATGTTTTAAAAACCTTTTATTGAATTTAATACATACATAAATCAAAATTTTAAAAGTCAATGAATTATCATATAATGAATGGAATCATTACATCTATGAAACTATCAATCATGCCCAGAAATAGAATCTAATCAACACCAATGATCCCTCTTCTTCTTTCACTAAGTGCCCCTTACACCAGGTCAAGTTTTGCTACAATGCTGATTTTCAACATCAGATTCATTTTTCTTTTTCTATTCTGTTTTTTCTTCTCTCACACAAAGTACATCCCAATGACAGCTTTCACTTCTTCCACACCTCCCAGTAACCCAGTATACACTTTTTCTCTTCTCTAGATCCACTGTTCCTCTGTTTCCCTTCAGAAAAGAGCAGCTCTCCCAGGGATTTCAACCAAGTATGGCATAACAAGATGCAGTAAGACTAGGCACAAACCCTCATATCAAGGCAGGAAAAGACAACCTCGTAAGAGGAAAACAGTCCCGGGAGCAGGAAAAAGAGTAAGAGACACCCCTGCTCCCACTGTTAGGAGTCCTCCAAATACCCCAAGATAAACAACCACAGCATAAGTGCAACCATAGCATTCAGAGAATCTAGCACAGACCCCTGCAGACTCCATAATTGCCACATGAGTCTCTGTGAGCCACTATGAGGCCTGCTTAGTTGATTTTGTGGAGTGTGTTCTCCTGGTGTCCTCAACTCCTCTAGTTCCTACAATCCTTTCTCCCCCTCTTCCACAGGGTTTTCCCAGAACTGCCTAATGTTTCAGCATGGGTCTCCACCAGATTCACTTTTCTTGTTTCTAAGTTTTCTTTTGGACAGAATTATATGTTCTATAGCTGTCTTCTTTTGTTCAATAGTATTTTGTCCATTACACTATGAGTACTTACACTTTGTTTAGTGTTTTGTCACCTCATGTCACAATGTATATGTATACCAACTCAGTATTCCAGTGAGGCTGAAATAACATTTTCCATATGACTAAGAAAGTTGAACATTTACTCATATTTTGGGGCCACTTAAACATCATCTCTTATGAGCCTTTCACTCAATTTGCATCTCTCTCTCTCTCTCTCTCTCTCTCTCTCTCTCTCTCTCTCTCTCTGCATTATTGTTTTATTTTCCTTAACTGTTTTTTTGTTGGGTGATATTCAAAGTAAAAGCTTATTCTTGGAAAGCACACACATACAAAATATGAATCAAACAGGATACAGACTCAAAACATATGTGCTATCTCTGATATGTGAGAAGGGAGCTTGCAACATGAAGAGTACCTAGATATATGCAGATTTTTGTGAGAATAAGTCAAAATCAAAGGGAAAACAGTAAGACATACTGGAGGCAGCATTTTCCAAGAACTGGCTGCCACTAAATTAATTAATTTATTAATGTTAATAAATTAATGTTACAAAACTAAATTAATGTTACAAAAAATCAGAAACTTAAAGAAGGGATGAGTTGAGTTGAATTTTGGACCTCAAAGGGAATAGTTACTGGTCTACTAGTGCTAAATATTTGAGAGACTGCAAGTCAACTTTTGTGACTATTGGGGATGGTTGCTAGGGAAGCACAGGAAGCACACTGGCACCAGTGTGAAGCACATGAGGAATTAGACTGGTGCCCCCACAAGCCAGATGAAGAACAGAAGGTTGGGGTCCTTTCCACCTGCAAGTTCCACTCTAGCAGCTCATAGTACCCTCCAATGGCACAAAATACAATGGGGGTTGCAGCAGTTACACGACAGCTTCATTAGTGGCAAGAGAACCACAGAGCAAGGCAAGGAAGTAGAAGTATTCACTCAACAGGGGGATGCCATTTTGACAGGAGTGTTATTTAGCAATTACTAATATCTAAGCTTTGATGGTTCCTGCTTTGTTCTCCTCATTACCACAACACACACACACACACACACACACACACACACACACACTCCTGAATTATAAAAACCCTAATCTTACCCATGTCCAATGCTGATCTCTTAAACCTCACCCTTAGAGAGAAACAGCCTATCTACATTAATAAACGTAGATTTCTTTAATTGCTTGCTTTAATTAACTTGGCCATGATAATTTGCATCAGTAGTCTTTCTCCTCACATTTATGCGGTTAATAATACTTAGCATGTACAAGGGTTTGTGTTCCATCCCTAGATTTGAAATATCATTTCCATGGAAAATTTGATGAGAAAGCAGAGACCAGGGGGTTAAGCAGCCTATCTAAGGACATAAAGCCTGAAAGAGTCATACACAGCAGATAACATCTGAGATAAATTTCATTTACTTTTATCTTCATGCTCATATTCAAAAATAAAGGTTATTTATTGTTTTAAATTGAACGTTAAAATATTTGGTAAATGAGAAATAAATTTAACAACAGGTTTTCTGACTTAAGGAAATTTTATAGTAGTCAATACTTTGTGGTCAGATGATGTCATAAAGACATGTCCAATAACATGAACATCATTCATCCTTTACTGTCTGTATAGTCTTTATCAGCTTTTACTTTGTAGTTTAGAAATCTTTGTCACTGAAGTGAGAATAATCACAAATTCTGTTGATGTAGGTTGGGCTTCCAGACAGCTTTTTCCGCCTACACTTGTCTGTTGCAAACAATTGTCATCTTTAAGGGAAACTTTTTCTTTCTGTGCCCTAGAACCAAAACTTAAGCCCAGTCAGCTCCCAATGCATGGATCAGGACTTTGTCCATTGCCCATGTGTGATAGCTTGACCACAACTTCTCTGAGTATAGCCATACACAATGCTTTCCTCCAACCCTCTTTTTTAACCCATGATTCCTGTGTCCTTTTTTTTTTTTTTTTTTTGCTTAATCTGTGAATACTGATTGATGAGTATATGAGAAAACTCATTTGCATCTTTGTGCTTTCTCTGTAGAATAAGGTGAGGTAAAATACCTCTTTTAAAAAGTAAAGGTAAAAGACCTCTTTTAAAATTTCCATTAGTGTGGGACTTTGAATCATGGACAATGAGAGAATTCAGCCAAGTCAATACTTGGATACAGAAAGACATGTTTTTGAGCACACTGTAAGAGAACAATAGGAAAGGTAATGTCAGAAGAAATATCTACTACAAGAATGTGAAGCTGTAGGGTTTTATCTGGGAGCCACCTTCCTTTTCAATTGAGTTTTCTCATGACCTAATTTTTGCCAACATGCATACTTTGATTGGTCAATATTTTCTTCTTGGCAGAGGCAGAATTTATAGTTAATATGCATAGTCACATGACTCCTCTGTTTGTAGTTTGACTGGAAAACAAATCCTGTTTTTTTTTTTTTTTTTCATTATGAAAAGGATAGCTCAAAAATCTGGAAGCTTTTGAGAGACACTCCTTGCCTTGCAACCCTTGGCTCCTCGTGTCCCACATCTCTGGACCTCTGTTTCTACCATCACATCATTTTGGACTTTCACCTTCCTGCATCCTTCCTATAAGGACCCATAAGAGCTCACCTGGACACCAGCTCAAAATTTCCAATTTGGCACATTTACAGGTCTGCTTTTGCCATGGAAGGTAGAATACTTATAGGTAGACATTTCTGTCAGGCCAACATTCAACTAAGTACATACTGTAACTCTCACCTATTTTTCATTTCATACAACTTTCATGGAAGAAATTCTTTTTCCTACCCAGCCTGTTTTTCCTATCCTATGTTAATCCCCTTTACTATGCTCAGTGGTTGTGGGATACTTCCCTTTTCAAATAGCCTGTCCTAGATTTGCTTTCTCAGCTCTGCTTATTCAGTTGTACCACAATAGTCATGAGATATCAGCTCTCTGGCGCATTTAGGTTGACTTATAGATGCCTACCTCTGGACTACTGAGATCATTTAGTAAAATTATGGAAAGAAGTTTCTCCTAAGGCTTGACAAATAGAGAGCATTTCCTAAGGCTTGGCAAATAGAGAACATTCTGTGGTTATTATAGCCATTATCTTCAGTGTCTTTTGTTCTGTCTTGGTTTGGAGTCTGTAGGTTCATACTGACCTGAAAGGTGATTGAGGCATCCCTTTCTGGCTTGAGTTCAATTCAACCATCCCTTATCAACACTCTATGCTTTACTATTTATTGAACATAAAAAGATGAATGAAGCATGATCTCTGTCCTCAATGCCCATTCTGCAGAGCAAGACAAGAAGAAGACAAGAAGAAAATTTCATATGACATGGAGGTTTTAGCCTGTAAGTCCAGCACTCAGAAAGTAGAGACAGAAGATCATAAATTTGAGGCCATCCTGGGCTTTGGAGTCAACTCAAGTATAGCCTGGACTATATAGCAAAATCCTGTTTCACGAAACAAAAGAAAAAAGGAAGAAAGATAAAGAAAGAGGATAGAGGAAGGAAAGAAGAAAGGACTTCAAAATAATGTAGGGATTATCTTTCTTCCTTGAAAAGTATCAGAAAAGATTTCCAGATAAGAGCTTATTAATCTGAGTGAGGCAGAAAGTAACTTTTTTGGAAAACAGTTAAATCATAAGCATTTTTTACTCTCTGTAATCACTGATTATATCCCTACTTGTGCCAATTTCTGTCATCAGCAAGATTTACCCATCAGTGTTTCAAAATAATCCAGATTTCACCACTGTTTTTTCTCTAACCCACATCTAGCAAGAAGGGTTGTGAATGAGAAGCATGGATTGCAGGTTGCTCTGCTTTGCCTGTGGCAGGGTCTTAACTTTGGGTTTTGTTGCTGTGTAGAGATCCTGTGACCATAGCAAGTCATATAAAGGAAAACCTTTAATTGGGGCTGGGTTATAGTTTCAGAGGTTTAGACGTGGAAAAAAAAAAACATGGCAGCACGCAGGCAGACATGACTTGGAGAAGATGCTGAGAGTTCTACATCTGCATCCACAAGCAGCAGAAGAGACTCTGTGGCACACCGAGTATAGCTTGAGCATAGGAGACCTCAAAGCCTGCCCTCATAATGACCTACTTTTTCTGTCAAGTCCATAACTACTCCAATAAGGTCACACCTTCAAATAATGTTACTCTCTATGGGCCAGGCATTTAAATACATGAGTCTATGGGGTCATTCCTATTCAAACCATCACAGGCAGCATGGTATAAATTAAAAGCAGCATAGGCTCTGTATTGGTTAGAATATGATGACTTCTCAAGCACCGGAGCCAGCCCTGGGAGATGCCAGATGAGAAAATGGCCATATGGCAAAGCTCAGAAGACATCAGGCTGGGCTGCACATCATGGCTCTCTAATTCTCTAGACCTTGACTCAGGACATCAGAGCAGTAGATCTAATTCATCCTATGCTGTGCTCCATAAAGCGAAGGCACTTTAGAAGATGACAGACAGGAGAAGTGCAGCAGAGTCTCTGAAAGTCAGCCTCCACAATAATCAATGCAAGCAAATCTTTGCACATTTTCAGCAGCATCCAACAAGAACACTAACTAAAACCAACTCACCTTAAGACCGTGCTAATGCTAGAGAAGTAAGAAGTGCCAAAGTAGACCTTTCTTCCTGAAAGTGTTGGGAATCTCTTTGCATTATACTTGTGCATTCTCAGTGGAAGACTGCAGTATTACCATAACATTGGGTGGCTGTCAGACTTCCTGACAGAGTACAAAATTAAAGTCTGTCCCAAATTTTAATTAAGCCCCAATTTTATTTTGCAAAAACCAAACCATAATCTTCTGCATTTTTACATTTCACTAACAAGTAGTCTTTAGTTAAACATCAAAATGATAACCTATGAGGTCATGGCTATGTATTGGTTAGTTTTGCTGTTGCAGTCTCACAGTATCTGGCAAGAGTAGTGAGGGAAGTTTGAGAATACAGTCCATTATGGCGGGAAAGTCATGGTAACAGGACCATGAATGAGGCAGTTGGTGACGCTGTATCCATGGAGTCAGGAAGCAGAGCAAGATGAACGCTAGTGCTCAACAGATCCCTAGCCAATCGAAAGGTGCCATCCACAGTTAAAGTAGGTGTTCCCACCTCCATTACGTAGAAACTCACACACATACTCAGAAGTCATTTCCTAGGTGACTCTATATCCTGTCAACTTGATAACCAGTATGTTAACCATCAAAGTGTACAGTCTTCAAATGAAGTCTGACAGTAGACTCATGGCCTATTGCAGTTTGGCAACACACACACACACACACACACACACACACATGTTTGTTTTGACTCTCACTCCCCAAGTAGTAGTGCTGTTTGTGAGATTTTGGAAACTTTGGAAAGTAGAGCCAAACTGGAAGAAGTAGATCACCAGGTGGCAGGCCTTAAGGTTTTTCTTTTTCTGGTCCCATCTCTCCTCCCAAGTCCACATATATATGATCAAGCAGCTCCACTTGCCCTTGATGCTGCAGCTGAGAGATGGTCTCACCATGTCTTCTCTATTGTGATGAATTACATTCTCAAACCACTAACAAAATAAACCTTTTCCCGACCCCAAGGAAGTCCTTGTGTCTCAGCAATGAGAATACCGACTAATAGTTGAGACTAAAAACCAAAACATACAACAGTGATTTCAGTGAGACTAACACTTGTGTAGTATCCAGGACAAGGATAAGGCGTGGTACATAGGGTAACAAGAAGGAAGAATATGGTCAAAAGATTCATAGTTCTATGGTCAAAAGATTCATAGTTCTTATGAGGACTCTGACGAGGTTGATCTAGGCAGTTGAGCACCATCCGGTAGGATAGGACGTAAGTTAAAACATATAATGAACAAAGATGTAAGGAGGCTTAGGAAGACAGAGCTGCAGAGACTTGGACACTGACTGAGATGTTGAAAATTCTTTGGGCTGACCATCTTTCATACATGGAGACTGACTTGTGATTATAACGTATTAGGATTGGTTGAGAACTGGCTTCTCAAGAATGCCATAAATTCAAAGAAACCACACACAAAGCCCACATGTCAATCTTGAATCAGAGTTAAGTGTTTAACAAACACTTGCTCACCAGTGAGTGACAGACCAGAAGTAACTCTTCTGATTCAGAATCAAGTGCCTGCCAGGCAGCCAGGAATCCCAATCAAGTGCAGGCATGCTGGACTGCTTTTGCTATGGTGACTCATGAAGGTGTGATGCAGCTAAAGAGATACTGCCACCTAGTGATGTTACAATGTCATAGCACAATACATTGCTTTTAACAACAGGTCATGTCTCCTGTATAAACCAGTGCACTGTCAATCAACTGTTACATCTCTAGTAGACAATTATTGTGCTAAATATTACTGGTATATATTTACTGTAATATATGTTAATGGATTCTTTAAAGTGTATTCCTTCTATTTGCTTTTTTAAAGTTAAATTTAAACAACTCCAGTTAGGTCCATCACAAAGTATTCTCTAGCAAAGACTTTGTGATCACAGGAGGTCACACTCCAAATATTACGGCCCTGAGGACCCTCTGATGGGATATGATACAGAAGTGGGGCACAGTGGTGGTATGCCTGACCCTGTGTAGGCATCAGCTAGTGTGTGTGTGTGTGTGTGTGTGTGTGTGTGTGTGTGTCTGTTTCTTAGTTTTAGCCAAAAGAAAATAAGCTTAGAAAATTTAAATATGTATTTTAAAATATAAAACTACATTATAAAATCCCAATTTTAAAAAAAAATCAGCGTACGGTAATACAATGTGTTTCTATTTTTAGATACAAGTCAAAACATTTAAAAAATAGCTCATAAGGTAAACAGGTTTCAATATGCTAACCTTTAATGACTGAGGCAAATATTTTGTATAAAGTTAGAATATTCTGTGTGTATTGTGTTTACAAAGTTCACATAGCTATAAGCAAGTTTGCTTGTCTTCATATACGTTCATCACTCACCTTCTTCTCTGGCAGCTAGTGATTGGAGAAGAAAATTCCAGTGGGGAGGTATTGCAACTGGGAAGTAGCCTAAAGACTCATCAACAGAGAAGAGTCCTGGAGAGCCCCCATATCAACCTTATTTGAATAAAAAGTAAACTTCTGTTGCATCGAGCTGCTGGTATTATGTCAGTGTGGCAAGATACCAACTCACCAGAATAATTTCTAAGTGCTGGAAGCCTCACTTGGGGCATTGGCCTCGCACAGTGTGCCAGTTTTTATCCTTGGTACCATATCCTCATTAAGATTAGATCCAAAATCACTTAACATGTACTATAAGTGCCCATCAAATTCAGGACAGCAATACGCTGTGGAAGGTTTAGCTTAGGAGTGATGGATTAGATCATGTAGCCATGATATATATTAGACTATATACATCACTCGGGTTTGTGTAACACTGAAATCACTTGATGTATTTTTTGAGTATAGTCCTGTGGCTAAGTGAAATATAACCAACCATTCATATGGAAGTGTGTGTGTGTGTGTGTGTGTGTGTTTCTCCATATACATACAAACCACTTATTTAGTCCCACCCTGAAGCAAATGTTCCTGATGTGACCAAAGTCCACTTCTGTGATAAATATTATTCTTTCACTGCAACTTAGATGGAGTCCTAGGTTTTGCTTTGCCCAACTAAATATGAGTAGAGGGTGTTAGACTTTGCTCTGAAGTGAAGGCATTTAAATAACAGTGATTCATTCTCCAAATCATTGCCTTCTTCTCTGGCAGCTAGTGATTGGAGAAGAAAATTCCAGTGGGGAGGTACTGCAACTGGGAAGTAGCCTAAAGACTCATCAACAGAGAAGAGTCCTGGAGAGCCCCCATATCAACCTTATTTGAGTAAAAAGTAAACTTCTGTTGCATCGAGCTGCTGGTATTATGTCAGTGTGGCAAGATATCAAACCACTTGAATACAGTCGACTGTTACAGCAACACCAAGAAAACAAAACCAGGGGAAGGATGGAGAAATTATGATCTGAAAAGTGAGGAAGAAAGTGGAACCCAGAGCCCCTGCCTGTTTTGTGCTCAACTCTCTGCCGTGATCCTCAGCTGTGCTGGAAGGGTCGCATGCCATTGGAAACACCCAGGTGAGTCGTGAAAACAATATTGTATGAAAGTCTAAGAACCATAAATTGCCCAAGATTTTACCGTCTTGCAAGATCTTCTCTGCTTTACCTGTCAAGTCAGAGATGGATGCGGTAGCAGGAGGTCATAGTAAATTGCAGCCCTAAGTATTGTCCCAAACAATCATTTCTCACAAATAACCCAACCTCTGTGGAACCCATACACACTCTGGAGGACCAGAAAATATTACAGCGGCTGTGAAAGCTGCATATAACAATTTCTTCAAACCCCGTATTATTCTACATATAACTGAAATATGAGAGTCATTAATAAAATTGTTGACACTGAGGAGGCTATGAAAGATGCCCTGTCTCTGATTATATTCCAGCTTACAGAGTGGGTTTCTCCCTTTTCTCTCTTCTAGAGCTGTGCAGAGCAGACAAGATCTATCTTTTATCCACCTGTAACTGGGATTTACTGCATGAGATGCTGAAGTACACATCTCATAGCAATAACTGCCAGACCCAACATTTGACAGAGCACACTAAAGAAAAGACGTCTTTAGCGGTCTTTAGCTGCCAGATCTTGAGGCAGGAAGATGCAGACTTTTGATCCAGATCTTGAAGTGGGAAGACATTTAATCCAGGCCACAGGTTCTGCTGGAAGCCTATAGAAGGACATGGAAGAAGGAAGTTTTGCTCTTTCCCTGCTTGCCCTCGTCTTGCTAGCACATCCATTCCTTCACTGGCATTAGAGCCTACTTGCAATTTCAGCATATACAGACCAGCTGAGACACCCAGCCTTGTGGGAGTGAGCAACCACTAGATTCTTAGACTTTCCAGTCACAGCTAGCCATTGATGGATTAGTTTGACTGCAGCCTGTATGTCATTCCAATAAATTCTCTTTATATATGTAAAAAAACCAAACAAACAAAGAAAAGGTATCTTCTTACCTGGCTTACTACTCTCTCTCTCTCTCTCTCTCTCTCTCTCTCTCTCTCTCTCTCTCTCTCTCTCTCTCAGACACACACACACACATGCACACATGTGTACATGCGTGTGCATACCAGTATATGATAATGGTTCTTTTTTACTTCTAGCATGGAGGGCTTTAATAGAAGAAGCATGCTTGCTTAGGTACTTTTTTCCAGTGACATTTCTTGTGATCCTTACTGAAAGGCGAAGCTATAGATACATGTGTCCACATTAGAGGGAGGCCATGAAGAATGAAAAGAAGTAGGTAGTGAATTTGAAGGGAGGAGAGAGAAAAGAAAACCAGGAAAGACACACAAATGGAAGCTCTGATGATACTGGAACGTGTCTAAAAATGAGAGAGGAGAAAGGCAAGAGGAAAGCAAGAGTGAGTGAGAGAGAGAGAGCGCGCGCAAGTGAGAGAGCAAGACAGAGGGAGCGAGACAGAGAGAGAGGGAGAGAGAGAGAGAGAGAGAGAGAGAGAGAGAGAGAGAGAGAGAGCTTTTCTATGATTCCAATGGTTCTTTCCCAGACAGTTCTTGCCTGACTGACTCAGGGTTCAGACAATTGAAGGGTATTTTTGAGAGAAGCTCAGCAAAGTAAGAGCTTCCTTACTTAGAAACTAACTACTTAGGGTTAGGGAGGTGGTTCTTTGGTAAAGAGTAAAGTGTTTGTTGTCCAAGCATGAGGACTTGGGTTCAATCTCAAGAATCTGTTAAAATATACTTTTTAATCGAGTTGTGGTGGTAAGCGTCACTTGTAATACCCTCCAACACAACAGAGGCAGAGACAGTGGATCCCTGGGGCTGACTGGGGAGCCATCCTGGCCTAATTGTTTGCTCCCAGGCCAGTGAAAGACATTGCCCCACAATAAACAAGGTGCATTACTCCTAAGTAATAAAACTCTAGGTTGAGATTTTGGTCTTCAGCACTCACTGGCACACTTGCTCCACTGTGGACCAAAAAGTATAAATGCACACACGCACAGACAGACATATAAAATAGAAACCAGATGCTTGCTGTACATAGAAAATTCTGCAGCTAAACAGTTTATTGAAATTCTGGGAGCTGTATTTAAATTGATCTAGCAAAACCAAAAATGCATGTATGTATGTACAGCTAGGCACATTCGTTCATCACTTGGTTGAACTTTTTGTTCTTTCTTTAATAGTCACCATCTATGCTCTGTGCTCTCTGGTAGTCTAGACCTGAATTGTCCTCTCATTAGCAAGAAAAATACTCATTACAATGGCTCATACAGCTTTCTAAACTTGATCATAAAAGGCATCAATATTGTATATGTTATTAAAGGGGACACATCTTGGACATTTTTGTTCTGGTTTTGACATTGGGTAAACTAAGTCCTGAGGATATAAAAGTGGCTTGGCCAAGGCAGGAGTGACTCAGGAACAGAAGGCTGAGTGATATAGAATTGATTGTGTTAGCTGGAACCCCTGTTCATCCCCTGCACAAGCTGGGAAATCCAGTCTACCTTCCTTCCCATACCCCCACCCACAGAGTGAAAACTCCACTGCCCGCTTTAAGAAAACTCTGGGCTAACATGTTCAGTGTTTCCTGGAACCCACCCAAGAGTGGCTGCCCAGGGGCTCAGATTTTGACCAGGTATGGGCACAATCCCATCTCACAACTGGCAAGTAATCACTCCTCACCCAAACTCCACAAAGTCACTTTGCTGAATATTTGACTTCACTGACCTCCACCTGTGAGATCGGTGAACTCACCTTAGAGATGCTTCCTAATAAACCTGCTTTTACCTACTTTTGATCTGGTCTAATCTGGCCTATATGTGGGTCAGCAAGGGAGAGCCTATCATATTGAGTTACCATTCCAAAATATTTTCAGGCTGTAAGTTTGTTAATTCAGCACTTTTTCTGCATTAAAATATCTTAAAACCTCAGCTTCATCTGTCTACTGTTTCCCTCTTCCTCGTATTCTCTGCCTACCACCACTACTTCCTTCTTTAGAAAAGTTCCGTCATTCCACTTTTTCCCAATTTTCTTTCTTCAGTGTAAACATGTTGGAAATACATTGTATACACTCTTGAAATTAAAAAAAAATCCAGCCACGATTCCAGTGCTAGAACAATTCTCTTTCTTCTAGCATATTGTAATTGTTTTACCATACATTGATCCATTTTTCTCTCAGTGACCGGGCTACTTTATATACTGACAGTTTTAGTTTCTTGGTGATTATCGACCTTTTTCTGTTCTTGCGAGTCTTTTCTTCATATTGATACATGTTAATTTGCGATTATATACGAGAGAGCTACTGAAATTGTTTTAAAAATCAGCTATATAGTCCAACGGAAGAGGATAATTCTGCGTGTTGGCTTCAAGTGGACACTAACATAGACTTGGGTTCCCCACCTGTCAAAACGACTTCGTGGCTGGGAATAGAAGGGAGCTGTATAGCTTGTGTAGGGCCAGTGGGGTCATGGATGGTTATGAATAACATTGGGTCCCTTATTCCTTTTAGATATGGTCATCCTGCATCGGTTCAGATCGCTCGGCTGTGCCGCTCTCGGCGCTCCTCGTTGGAGCCGCCAGGGGGCGCTGTGGCCCCGGAGCGTGGCGGCAGCGTAGCGCAGATCCTCCCCCTGCGTCCCGGCACCGCCCTTTCCCAGGCTCCTTTGCTGGTAAACAGACATGGCCGGCGAGGGAGACCAGCAGGACGCTGCGCACAACATGGGAAACCACCTGCCGCTTCTGCCTGGTAACCTCCGGGACGGGCGCCTGGCCATGGGTGGAGACCGAGGCCCGGGGCGGATCCCGCAGGGAGGACGAGGACAGCTATTCGGGCGCAGCGGCCAGTGGGAAGCCTCTCGTGTGCCTCGCCCGCCGCATCCCTGCGCTTCCTCCCGGCCTGTCTCCTGGGCTGTCAGGGATGTTGGGGCGACGGACTTTGGTTTCCCAGAGCAGGGACCCCATTCCTTTCCATCTTTCTCCCAAGCAGGCCTCCCTGAAAATGTTCTGGGGGTAGGCGAAGTTGGGAACCTGGTCATATTAGCAGCCGTTACTTTTCCTGCTCGCCTGCCTTTCATTTTTAATAAGACTGACAGCTAACATGTAGGCTGGGCCCCGCAGTGAATGCTTTGCATGCATTTCTGCTTTTAATTTTACACCTGTCGTCTGTCCAGAGCCTTGATTGTAGAGGAGAAACTTACCGACGGATTGTTAAATGTGTACCATTCAGTGAAGTGGAAGGTCACACAGTCACAGAGATAGGGCTCGGCGGTGTACTTGTCTGCCACCACAGCTGGTATCTCTTAACAGTCTCTCTGTGGAGGCAATATTTGGTGGATTTTCTCGGGCTTACAAATAATATGCCTACTTTTAAGATACTCAAGAGAACGGTTTTACCAATTTCTCCCGCTTACTTTATGCGTTTGTGGTACATTACTGTTCTTAGGATGCGGTAGACAACACATTCTAGTGCCGGAGCCTTTTGGTTATAGTTATAAGCCCTGCAGTGTGTTAACCTTTGTTTGTATGAAAACTTGTCACTATGCTACTTTTAGGAGGTTTACAGTTAGGGTCAGGTTCTTGAGAGTAATTACAATCCCAGGTGCGGTTCATTTATAGCCATATAAGCAACTGCTGCTAGGGTGTACTGGGTGGGTTGGCCACCATACAGAACAAATTCTCTTAAAGAATAAACATAGGAAATTTCAGGTGTATTAGTCCTGGAGCTAATAGCAGATATTTAAAACTTGCTGTAGTAAAGAAGAGAATGGGTCTTTCCAAATGCCAAGTAAACTCTAGATTCTCACAGTTGTGGATGAAAAAAATTAAATTCAGAATGTTTTTCTTATTTCAGGTTTTCTTTATCTCTTTATAAACTTACCTGTTGTCAAGAAAAACATGTTAAAAAATGTTAAACTACCTGTATACAACGTGAATTATGTTCTTCTCTTTGACAGAGCCTTAGATCTAGGAATTTATAATAAAAATAAAGTAAAAAAATCTTTGTATTTTTTGTTAGGAAGCTACTTACAGGTAGTTTGATATAAGTAATAATTTCCATAATGGAAAAGCTGACCAATTTGTAATGAAACCTTACACATTTTAAAACTTTTTGGAGGTATATAAACAGAAGTGTTTAGGCCTTTGTTTCCCAACCTTGAAACTTGTCACCCTTTCAGGCTGGAGAAGCTCTTGTTTTAAGGTGTATCTTAAACAGTACAGTACATGAGCCTGCATGGATGAGTCCTAGGGTTTTTACAGTTGTGACAGTCAAAGATATCTTCAGACAGCTCCAAACATTACAAGGAACAACGTCATCGAGAAATGAACTCATAGTTGTCAGGAAAAGAACAGCTCTCTCTAGATAGAACACAACCTCTAGAAAGTAGTGGTGTGAGTTGTTTCTTCAGGCTTTCATCCCTACCCTTGGTAGCAGCAAGTTTTCAAGTGGATCACCTTAGCTTTCATTTTTAAAAGAAGTGCAGGTAGAGTTCTTAAAACATCTCCTTTAAAATGTATTTTCTTTGTGCCAACTTTATTTTTAAATTTAGGATGACAAAGCGATGTTTTGTGAAAATAATTGCAAACGTTTCATTTTTAAATATGATAGTAAAAGCCAGGAGAGTAGTCACTGGAAAAGCAGTCCCCCAAGCCAGGTTTTGATGGTCTCTTTTTCCCAGTTTCATTAGCAGATCTTTCTTGCCTGCTTATTTCTTCTTTGCTCTCTTTCTCACAGAGAAACTCTTTGTACCTAAAGTTTGAAAGGACCTCAGAGATTATTTTATTCAAGCCTTCATTTTTTTTTCACATGGGAGAACTCGCTAAGCTTTAATCAATTGGAATTCATTATGTAAGGTGTCAGAGTTAATAGTGACGGAGAAGATAGAAAGCATCCATATAGGAGATTGGCATAGTTTAGCCATATCTCTTGTTAGGCTGGACCTAGTAATGTGCTAATAGTGTAGTGTAAATGGGGGAAGGGGTTACAGTGAAGGAGGCCGGTGGCTGTTTCTGACCAGGAATCATGGGGGACATCAGCCCCTAGGTCATGCTGATTGTATGTACCTGTGATATGAGGTGAGGAAATGGTACTGCCCTCAGCAGAACTCTGAGAATTACATGTAGCCATCCCCTCTTGAGGGATGCTCTGTTAAGTCCTGAGAAGGAAGACAGAGTAGCCAGCATGTGTCTACCACAGGCAGCAAAAGAGCCATGGCACCTAAATATAATATGATGTCCTGGAGGGGGATATTGGAAAATGGAGAATATTGGAAAATCTAAGGCAATAAAGATTGGAATAAAGATAAAAATAAAGGAATTTAGTTAACAGTAATGTGCCAATATTGATGACTTACTTGTCACAAGAATGCCAGATGAATGTACCATATTAACTATGGAGGAAGATAGTCTTGGCATGCTAGAATTCTATTATTCCAACAATCCTGTAAATCTTAAAGTATCCTAAAATAATTGATTATAAAAAAGGAAAGGAAAGGGTACCATGGCAGAGAGAGCACGTGCCCAGCCTCTGCCACGCTCTCTGTACTGCTTTCTTTTTAAGATTGTCTTTCCTCAATTTGGGGTGTGAGAATGGGAACAGAGCTGACTTTCTTTCTTCTTCTTCTTTTTTTTTTCTTTTGGTAATGAATCTCATTTTTCCCTCTATTATTCTCCTTCAGCAGACAGTGAAGATGAAGACGATGAAATTGAAATGGAAGTTGAAGATCAGGATAGTAAAGAAGCGAGAAAACCAAATATCATAAACTTTGACACCAGTCTGCCAACCTCACATACAGTATGTAATTTAGTCATTGAGCAAATACAGTCGGTGGAGTTTTAACTATGGCTGGAATTTCCTAAGTGCAGGGTACAGGTGACTGACTAGAGGACTCTTGCATATTAGCTGATCCTAGAAGTCCTGAATGAGAACACACTTACTTTCCAGTGCATAAACATGTAATTTTAAAAATGGAAGCAATGTCCTACTGTATCCTCATGTTATTCTTGACTGTTTTCTAATATGTAAACATACAACTTTAATTTTTAAACGTATCTTGGGTAGGACTCTTTGAGGCATTACCTTCCTCTGAATGGTTCTGCAAGTAACTGAGCCATTAAATGGTTTGTTTATTTATTTATTTTTTTTACAGTCCAGATTTTATCCCCATCCGGTTCTTACTGTCGTCACAGGACAGTTGGGATGTGGGGCACTATTCTAGGTACTAAAATTCTACCCTATGCTTTGTCACTTTTGGACATAGAAGAATTTTGCTTAAACTATTTTGAACTACAAAGTACTGATAGATTCTTCATAAAAATTGGGGATTCTGATAGGAAATACTAAATCAAAAATTAGAGTTTGATGGAAGTATGCTTATATAACCAAGTTTATTTAAATAAATGTGAGCTCTGTCTTGTATCTTTACTCTGCTTTATTCCTTAGTGGGTTGAGGTGTAGTAAGTGTGTGTCTTGACTCTGTTCTTGAGTAGTACCTGGGAGCTGATATGGAAGAGTTTCACGGCAGGACTTTGCATGACGACGACAGCTGTCAGGTGATTCCAGTCCTTCCTGAGGTGATGATGATCCTGATTCCTGGGCAGACATTACCACTGCAGCTTTCTCATCCACAAGAAGTCAGTATGGTGAGGAACTTAATCCAGAAAGACAGAACCTTTGCAGTTCTTGCATACAGGTAAGAGATTAGACAGATGCGCCTACCACCCTGCCAAGGTCAGTGTGGCAGCCAAAGCCAGCTGGGAATTTGCAGATGCTGGCCAGGGGTGTGAAGCAGATTTGCTTCACACTTTCAGTGTTTCACTATTTTCACAGTTTAGCTGTGTCTGGCTCTTAAAACACTTCCACTCCGTTCATGGAAAACCTGCCTGGAATCTGAGTTCAGAACTTTTTTTATTTAAAGATAGCTAAGCTTTTAAATTTTCAGGTAAAGGTTACTTTTCCTTTTCAAAACTCACAAATTGTACCAGTACAAAACCCTGGTAAACTGAAGCTGTTCTTCAAATAGCCTGTGGCAAATGAGGGAATGTAGTGGAGGCAGGAAATGGCCACAGGAAGCTTCCCTTCAGGCCTGCCCCGCCCCCCACAGATGCTTAGCTACCGTCCTTGTCTACCAAAGTGAAAGAAAGACCTTTGTGAAATAAGGATTGAAAACTCTTTAGCCCTGGTGATTTCAGTGTCCTAAAAGTCTACCTTTATTCTAAAATGCACTGTTTGCCTTCTGGAACCTTGTGTGTTAGCTTGACAGTGAGGCTTGGCTGCTATAAATTTCTGTATTGCTTTTGCCAGTTTTGCATAATTATAAGCCAAAGCTGAAAACGCTGTACATTTTTGTCTTGGAAGTAATGTGCAAGAAAGGGAAGCCCAGTTTGGAACAACAGCAGAGATCTATGCCTATCGAGAGGAGCAGGAGTTTGGAATTGAAGTAGTGAAAGTGAAAGCGATTGGACGGCAGAGGTTCAAGGTCCTCGAACTTCGAACACAGTCAGATGGGTAAGAAGCGCTGAACATCTTACAGGGAGATGATCTTTGCTAACTTACTATTTTTAATTGACTAGTTATTTTATAACTTTATTAGTTGTTCTCTTTGCCTTCTAAGGTGAAAGCCCATGCGTAGTTCTAAGTTGATGCTTAGCAGTCACTTGTCAAGTGTAAAACTGTTGAGGCTTCGTTTTCATCTCTCAGTCCGGAGTGTGACTTAATGAGGAATGAGGCTGTGGCATTGCTTAAAAAATATTTCTAGGTGATTGTAATAGCACTCCTGGTTTGGGAATAGTAATATAAGCCCCAAAGGTAGGAACGCTGGGGGAAAGGCTTTTGGATGGAAGAGCTCTCTGCAGCATACAAGAGTAGAAGACAAAGCTGTAATGAGCATGCGTAGCAGGACAGGTGTGGTATTGGCAGCACTCCTGCCTTGCTTGAAGGCCACACTGAGACATATGCCAGCTGCTGCACCTCAGCTGGACCAGCCATGGAGATCTGTGGCTATTTGCAGTGTGAGTTGTTTATCATCCCAAGGTGTCTTTTATATGAGTAGTGAAGAAATGCTGTTGTCTCTGCACCGTGTGAAGCTTAGAAGGTCCCTGGGGATAGTAACGTAGCTTTTCATATGGTCAGGAAATACAGTTTGTTTATACCTTTCTATTAAATTCTGCTGGCTTAGCCCATCTTCTTAAAAAGAAAATGAATTAGAAGCAAGCATTTGTCTTACCTGGTTCATGTCTTGTCTCGGGCACACAGGAAACACCTGTTATGTCTTAGGAGACAGCCTCTCTGGGTTCTACCTGTTTGTGGGGAATTGTTCACTAGTCTGTGGTCAGAATTGAAAGTTCTGTCAGGCATCTTTATTTCACGTGGTAACCAAGCACAGGCAGGTTTGAAGATTATAGGAATCAACAAGAATGTGAGCTGCAGTCATGTGAGGACAAGATTCATTGCCTGTTATGTTCATACTCGTAAACAGCTGTAAATATTAAGTAACATGTGTGTACAAGTCAGGCATTTGAGACAAGACATTGGGTGGGTGTTGAGTCTTGAGTGGCTTGGTTTTCTCCTGGTCCTTCTCTAGAACATTTTATTATGCAAGTTCAGAACCTTCCTAAAGCTCTGCCTGAGTCTCTGCGTAGGCAAGCTGCTGGAGATGTGACTGAAACTTTTGTGGTCTGCATTTGGGGTAGCATTAGGTGAATGAGAACAGCGGTCATTTGGTGGTCAATACTGTAGTAACTGGCTAATTGTTACTAACAAATTGTAATTACTTCCTGTATGCATCTTGATACACATTGGTTACCTTTGAATATTACTTTCTAGAAGCTATGAAAGAAACTGACTTGGGAGATAGTATATTTCTGTATGTGACTTCAATAACTGGTTGTATAAAACTCTAAAACATAAGGTGGAAGTAGTCACTGTCAGAAAGTAGAATAAGAAACATGGTTAGAATCTAGAGAAAATTGATGTTGCACTGACAGGAGGACAAGCCTTGGAAAGGAGAATTATTTCTAGTATTCCATATTTCACTGTGTATTAAGACCTCTCAGAAAGATATGACTCAGCTTAAAAGCCCTGTGGAAGAAGATTTCTTTGCCCCTACTTTGTCCCTTGTCTACAACCATCACTTAAAATGGTCAAATGATAGAAACCATGAAGGTGGTCTAGGACAGTCTCTTCTTTTGGCAAGTGAATAAGCATAAGTACCCAGAGAGGTTACTTGCCCAAAATTATACAAATAAATAAGAAACACCTCATTTGTTCCACATTCTGACTTTCAAATTTTGACCATTATACCAGAATTTCTTATTATCACATTGGGAACTTAACCCTATGAAATCTGCAGTTTAAGATTCAATTTTTGTTTTTGTTTTTAACCTAAATTACACTTCATATATGAAAAGCACAGTGTTACCTTCTAGCCTTTCCTATTAAAAGTCTGTTTTTCAAAGAGTGGGACCCTTCAGAAACTGTTTCTTACAAGTATATAGAAAAGAGAAATTCACATCCTGCTGGAATTCTAAGATTTCTTACCTGTCAATCTGAGATAAGTAATTTGTAGTTAAAAAAGTTTGAACTATATATATATCACAAACACTTTAGGTGAAAATTAAAATATTGTAACATTTTGGTTTTGAAGAGATAATGTTTTCTTTGAACCACATTTGCTGAGGTGATTACTGGGATGCAGTAGATGCTCTGTGACTTTATTTATACATTAGCCATCTACACTTGTAGTTCCTTATTTACAAGCATTATAAAAATAGTCCCTAGTCAGTGGGAATGCAAAATCCTAAAGTTTTCAGAGTTTCCTCAATTTCACATGCTTTTATAACCTTTGTTATAAAACAGTGTTACTATAATCATAAAGTAACTGTCATAAACACATTAGGGAAAACCAGCAGACACAAACACACGGGCATGCATGCCCACATCCACAGACATTCTGAATAGAGACCTTGAAGGCTCATTTCAGCTCCTGTGTTGAAAGCTGGTGCTGCAAAGAAAGACCTGGTATGATATAGAGGACATTGGATCCACAGTGTCTTTGGTACAATAAATTTTTGTTTAGGAACTGTGTATGTCTGAGTTTGTGTGTGTGTGTGTGTGTGTGTGTGTGTGTCTGTGTGTGTGTGTGTGTGTGGTGTTTATAATGCTGTATCTTACTGTCCAGAGTACGTTTGTATGGGATTTTTTTGTCCATTCTTTCTCTACCTGTTTTTGTTCTCTGGATATTAATGATACAGAAAGAGTGTGTGAGGCCCACAGTCTAGAGATTAGGGGATAGAAAGTTGTATTATCTAAGAAATTAGATGTGTCAGGATAATTTGTAACCTTTATGATGAGTTTTTAAAATAAATTTTGCTTCATTTGTGCCTGCATATTTATCTGAAATGTATAATCTCTTGATTCTAATTCTGAGACTAAAATCTATATCTAAGTTATCTCATACTTTATATTAAGATTTATTAAAATTGTGTTGAATTTCTTGTGTGTATTTATATATTACCATTTGGTCAATTTGCTTAATACGGGGAACTTGGGAAAGTCTTAATATTTAAAATTATACTATGTCGAGAAACTTAGAGTTTAACTTAGTGTGTCTTAAAAATGAACAACATGCTTGATTCTCTTTATTTTAGAATCCAGCAAGCTAAAGTGCAAATTTTGCCAGAGTGTGTGTTGCCGTCAACCATGTCTGCAGTTCAGTTAGAATCACTCAATAAGTGCCAGATATTTCCTTCAAAACCTATGTCTTGGGAAGACCAGTATTCATGTAAATGGTGGCAGAAATACCAGAAGGTGAGATGCTAATTTCTTATGCGTCTTCTAGAACTGAAGACAGATTGCTTTTAAAAAGTCGCAACTCTCATGACATTCTATAGATACTGTAGCTCCCTTGATCATAGATGGATTTAAAAATAATTCGCCAGCCTTTATTCATGAAAAGTAGCTTACAGTAGTGGTGAAATGTCTCAGAATTGTAAGACTTTCTTGATTTTATGCCTATCATGCATATATTAATGGCCTGTGGCTCTTAGTTTCCGTAGCAACCAAAGTTCCATAGGAACTCTGATCATGTATTTGGCTTTGAGTTAAGTGCTGCATTGAAGAAGGGTCAGAGTTGTTTGGGCTAGCATTCACTGGCAGGAGAAAGGAGTGCTGTCCTGGGACTTTACAGAGGAAAGATTTTATCAGTTGATTTTCTCCATGCCTCCTGCCAGAAATTGACCTGAAAGTTTAAGGTATTGCTTCTGTGTTGCTGGAATGTAGCTCAGTGGTTGAGGTCTTGCTTAGCATGTTCAAGGCCTTACATTTGATCCCAGCTGAGAAAACCCAACTATGTTTCCTTGGGCATTATTTCTTATGTATTTCTTTGGCTAAATGATTTCACCTCTTAGGACCGAAGTGAAAGGTGTTGTGCCTCATTGGTGAGGTACGAACCTCACTGTAGGTGTGCATGGAAGTACAGTTTTAAGTATAAAATGTGCTTCCTAAGTTTATGATTTCCCCAAAACTGAGAAATGTACTAATTTGTAAATTGGGGTTTTTTTTTTTAGTACTTTGTAAAAGTACAAAAATATTATTTCCATTATAAACATGGAAAGTGTGTGAATCATTACCTTACTCTTTGTTGAGTTAGAGTAGGGAAGCTTTACACTTGGATGTAAGTAGTGTGGGATCCTCAACTGATATGAATTCATGTATCATTTTTGTGACAAGTATCATTTTCTTTTCACTGTTCTATCACACTTAGTGTTTATTTTCTAGAGAAGTTGTGTTTGATGGTCTCATAACTGTTAGGGTATACAATTAATTTTTCTTCTTGTTCTCCATTCTGTTAGCCATTCATGAATAGTATGCCTTAATTACTGTTTCTAAGAAGCATAATTAGATGTCTTAAACACATGGAAAAGGATAATGAAAGAAATATATTTTGAAGCTTTGACATTGTTACTGCCTTAAGTTGCAGGCAGCTTTTGGCCTATCTGCACAGTGCTTCCTTTTCCAAACTGGGTATAGAGATTTTCAAGGTATTTACCTGTATTTATCAATACAACAGTGGGGAATTATATTCACAATGATTTTGAAAATAATTCTTAGACCAAGTATGTCAAAAGATAACTCTGTCAAGGAGGCTTTATTTTTCTAATTAAGCTATTTAATGCTTAATTATGTGTCTGCCACTTGTTTCCTAGTGAAGTGGTTATGTGGAAAATTCCTATCAACATGCTTCCTACATGTCATGTCCGTCTTTAGTTGTTCATTCAATGGCTCGATATTTTTTCAGCAGGACTTATATATTAAGATTATAATTCAAACTGGGATGGTAATGGGAATCCTTAATTATATCTATTTTCTAACCTCCTCTTTGAAAAGTTATAAATGTATGATGGGACTGTGGTAAATAACTGATTGTTTTTGGCCTGTATAGCAAATCCTGTCCAGCTCACAGGACCTTGCAATTCTAAACTTGAACTTCAGTTAAACACAGAACACAACTTATGACCTTTAACTTTGTGTTACTTACTGGTTAAAGTCTTCATAATCCATGGCTAAAGTTTCTCAGCATGTTTACATTGAATACTGATTTTATTTTATTTTATTTATTTATTTTTTTGCAACTGGACTGCTCACTGGCTCAAAAGCAAAGATTGGTCTGTGCTTGTCCGGGGACAGGTACCTGACATTACTGTGTGGTCTTTTCTGTCATCCTGAACTTGCCCTCAGTAGCCCTTTGCAGATTGTCAGAAAGTCACCAAGGCCTCAACAAAAGGAAGTAGGGAATGGGGAAGGGGAACACAGAAGGTTTTAAGAGAGTAAGAAAAGAAAAAGAATCCTTCAGCTTATGAATTTTTCAGATTGTTTCAAAGGTTTCCTTGTTGAAGTCAAAAAACATAAGTAAAACAACTGTTTTTAGAAAATGTATATTGTACCCACTGACTAGTAAACTCTGTTGTACCTCTTAGATTCATTCTGTGTCTAAAAAATATAGACTGTAAAAAAGTAGTGCTCCAGGGATGGTTGGCCAGGACTTCCTGTTAAGTGTGCATACTGTGCTTGTAAGTGGACATTTGATTACTTTGAAAATGGGGCATGCATTGCTTGTGCTTAGACAGACCTGGGGTGAGTTCAGTCTTCTTCAAAGAATTTATTCAAACTCACTTGTACATCCCACCACAAAGTAAAGTATAAAAAGTATGAGTCCTTTTTTCATGGCTGAGCAGTAATTAAGGTGGCAGAATTGAGAAACTTCTAGAATGATTTGAAGGTAGTTTATTCCTCTTACAAGGAAGATAAAGGATCTTGGAGAATATGGTCTTCCTGGGATATAGTTAACCAACTACTCCCAGATCACCTCAAATAGTGGTGAAGCTTCCTTAAGTGTTCTGTGTGCAGTGTCCCATTGTGACAAGTAGCGGTAGAGACCTGATAGACATATGCACACACTTCAACATAGTGGATATTGAGAAGGGAAAAACATTAGCCAAGTTAATTGAGAAACACTTCGATCTCATTCTGTATAGAGAGTTGATTTTCTGATATTTGGGCTTTGAAACCGGTGTTTACTTTGTTCTGCTTTTCTTTTTCTTTTTTACTATTATTGCATTATGACACCTTTCTAAACTTACTATAATGGTTGGAAGACATTGTCTCAGATGACAAACTTGAATTTACCTTTTTGTCCAAAGGTATCCATATATAACACTTGCCATGTTAATTCCAGAGTTGAAATATGAAGTAAGTGTAGTGTTGAATGCTTATCCACAAGGTTGTTCCTGCGCATCCTGTGGAGCAGGGTTGTTACGGGCACTAACTTACAAAGGCAGGGCCCTCAAATAAGCTCCCAAAGGCTAACGTTTTGTCCTCTGGAGTTTAAGAAGATATGAAAACTCATTTTTCTTAAACATTATGTAAAAGGATAGCCACTATCCTTCTCTTTGCTAACTGTCTTTTAGGAAACTTTTCTGTATCCTTTGACATCATTCCTTTTTTAAAGCTGCGGCAGGCTGTTGTGTGGTTACATTGTAACAACACACCAACCTCGTTGACTTGAGCTGCACTAAATGTACAGATTCTTTTTGCACAGGTACATATGCTCAACCTTGGTAGTGAGGTGAAGTAATGAGGGCTTGGAGTTGATTTTAACAGCCCCTTATAAGAGAGGTCATGCTGGAAATATTTTTTGTTCCTGTGGTTTCACAGTACGCAACCATGTTTGTTGATCTGACAAGTGTGCCTTATGAATTTAACTTAACTTGCATAATTGCTTTTAGCATTTCATTTAATGGCTTTGTGTGTTTGTCTATGAAGTTTCTGTTTATATTTTTTCCTACAGGCTCACTGGCTTCCAAGAACTCATTAGTTTTGTCATTGTAATACACTTGTTTCCTCTCGGTTGTCATCAGTTAGTTTTGATTTTGGTGTGCTATTTTACAGGGAGTTTTTGACTTTATGTAAGTATAGTTTAGTGTGCTGCCTTAGAATTCTAAATTATAACTAGTAACTTCCTAAGAAAGGGTATGTACGTATTTTTTCTCTTGTAAACAAAAGTCCATGTTTATCCTCCTATGAACATTATTATCTCCAGGTGGCTCATATTTGCCCTATGACAGTTGGCAAGAGTTTGTTGTTCTTCAGCAATTTGAGTATCCACCTCTGACCAGACAGGTTTTAACTTTTACTTCTCCTGTTATTGTCTATATGTACTGTACTGTTGTAGCTTTCTCAAGTTTGTAAACACTGAATACAAGTAGGGTCTCTGGCCTTCTCACTGCTATTTTTTAGTAAAACTTCCTAATATAAGTTAGGTCCTGTGTATTCTATCGACACAGAAAGACTTGTGATTTTTGCACACATATTATGCATATATATTTGTGTATCTACCACCAGCTTATAAAACACTAGAATAGTAAAGATCATAGCAGCTCTTAGTACCAAGAGAAATTTGATAAATGAAAGAAAAACAATTCATTTTAATAGGAGATCAAACCAAAAATATCTCTTGGCCCATGTAAAGGAAGTCAGTAGAATGATTACTTTTAACTTTTCCCTATTATCAGTTTCATTGTGAATTTGATAGGCTTTTCACAATTTTTAAAAATTCTTGCAGTTTCATTTCAAGGGACTTTATGTGTATGATCATCAGTAAACTGTTCCCTGAACGACTGCAACATGTGTGAAGACAGTCCTTAGGCTCTTTAAGTACCTCAGCTTTCTGGCTAGTATTTCAGATTTATTATAGGATAATACTTTTACAAAGTAATCCTTAGGAACACCTGTGAACTGTGAAGGTTCAACAGCACTGACACAAAAGAGAAGCCACTCCCTGTGCAAGTCAAGAGGACTCATGGATAAGTGTTTAGGTGGTTGCTCTGTAAGAACTAACAGTTTTCCTTTCCATTGGTGTGATTACTGTAAAAAGCATATTAAATACATTTCTTTGTACAGGATAAAAGATTTTTAGAAGTCCTTTGCTTCAAAGGGAATTAAGACACCAGCTTGTTTGTATGTTGAGGCCATGCAAAACGATGGTATTGTCAGTGCGTTCCTGTTACTATGTTAAGATGTCACGTATCTTTTCCTTATAATTATGTAAATAAGTGCATTGGGCTTCTCTTTATCTTGTGTCAATTTATACTTTTGCACTATGCTTTATGCCTTGGTGCTAAAGAAGTGATCATCTTAATATGAAAGTATGTTTTACTACCTAGTTGAACGTGTGACAGCCACTGCAACAGAAACTTTTTCTTGGTTTCCTGTTATTTGTAATTTAAAGTATTTCTAATTTTAGGAAGTAGACTTCTTTCCCAAAAGTATAAGCCTCATGGGCTGTGATTTACTCTTTTATATTAGTTATATTATAGATGCATAATATCCTAAATATACAAAAATGATGAACACATTGAATAAACACTGATTAAATCCTAGCTACTTCCATTATAAAATATGTGACCTCCTGTGCTTGGCTTTACTTACCTTTAAAATGGAGTTACTTCTAGTAGCCATCTGGTATTGTAATAGAAGATGAAATTCTTGCCACAGTATTAATAGTTTTCATGGTGATTACACCTTAGTTATGTGTTATTACTGGTACCACATTAAAAAAAAAATCTATAATTGAACTATGACAGTAATGTTTGGCCTGAGATACAAAGGACAGCTTACTGCAGAGGACCTAAATCTTTTGCTCTGGCTCATTAGGCTAGATTCCTGAGCTGAGCTTTAGTAGAAAACTATCCAGATCATCTCTAGGTAGACTGAAATACAAGTTTATGCCAAGCTCTATTTTTTTTTTCTTTCAAGTATCTACTTTGAGCTGTAGCCCAATGTGTGCTTTAGAAAATCGATCTCTACCAAGTTGTAACTCCTAAAATATTTGCAAATAAGAATCGTATCCCCTTGAAATACACCTCTAAACCCTCTATTTGGAGAATTTATCTTGGGCAAGATTACTGAAGAAAATAATTCATATATTTAATATATATTACATATATTCTGTGCAATATTTAGACAATAATAGGCTAGGTCGTCGTCTTATTCCTTCTCCCCCATCAGAACAATTAATAATCTGCATAATCTACCCATGATAAAGGTCCCATATTAGCATAACATTCTTTTATACTTGTCAAAGCGTAGTTTATAGTACACTATTGTGTTTTAGTTCTCTACCATATTCAGTACAAATGCTGTGTGAGCTTGTAATCTAGAAGCAATAGGGTGTACCATGTAGCTAAGTGTACAGTTTCACCACTCACATAGTGTTCAGTATACTTTGTGAGCAGCATTTCTCAGTGTGAATCCTTGTCATTAAGGTATTCAAAGTATTTACATCTCTATAAGAATGAGGATTCCAGATCTAGTATTTCAAAAGCATAAAAGTATAATTGTCAAACATTTCAGATTGTGAATACATTTCAGATAATCTGTTGGTGATTATCTTTTTAAAATTGGAAGTGTTTTTATAGGACTAATCATTTTTCAGATATTACTATTTGTATTATTAGAATCTTTCTCTTGAATTTTAATAAGTGGCACTTTTTGTTTCAGAGAAAGTTTCACTGTGCAAATCTGACATCGTGGCCTCGCTGGCTGTATTCATTATATGATGCTGTAAGTAACTTGACTGAAACTTGTATGTTATTTCAGTACTTGTTTGTAATTTATTAAAGTAAAACAGGCAGGTGTTACTGGGAAGTTGTCTTTTATTAGAATTTTTATAGTCCTATAATTTGTAACATAGCAAAATATGATGATAAACTTTGGTTACCGAAATTAAGAATATAAGAATTCTTATATCTCAATACCTATTTTCCAAGTAAGTATATTCTTGCATATCTCTGCAACATTAGCATGTGCACCTGCAAAGGCTTGTGCTTGTCAGGTACAAGAGTACACTGCCCCTGCTTACAAACCCACTAGGAAAACAATACTAGGGTAATGTAAAGAATCTTGATTTGGAACAAACAGACTACCTTCAACGCTCCATGTCAGTTACTCTGATTTGGGACAGATGGGTATAATAATACATAGTAAGCATTAAACAAATGTTGTATTTCTTAGTGAATTCCTGCCAAGAAAATTAAAAACTAGAAAAGTTAAACAATATGAGCATGTATGATGTACATACCACTGAAGGGAAATGGAGTTGGTGTGTGCCTTTCAGCAGCTTTTGAGTCATCACAACGGCTCAGATGCAGCCTGTGAGAGTGTGCTAATGCCTGGGAAAAGACAGACAGCACTTTTTATATAAAAACTAGTTGTCAGGTGAAGTGTGTAGATAGTAAGTGTTACTACAGGAGCACAGTGTCATTTGCACGAAGTCAGAAAAGTACTTGAGTCAAAAGAGGGTCCAGTTCTAGCAGGAGCCTAAAGAGCATCCAAAGGCATTTAGAATCATTCTCCTTGGTATAAAACAGCCTAAAGGCAAGAAGCCTGGGAATTAAATTTAACCAATTTCACCTTTAAAATACAGACATTATACCTGGTCTCAGGTTTAGTACCAGTGTATGGTTTTTAAGGGTCGAACCTTATTGTGGCTTTTGTTCCAAACCAGGAAACATTAATGGATAGAATTAAGAAACAGCTACGGGAATGGGATGAAAATCTCAAAGATGACTCTCTTCCTGCAAATCCAATAGGTATGGCAAGTGCTTGCTGTATTGCATGCTGCTGAAAAAGGAAAAAAAAAGCCTTAAATATTACTGTTTAAAGCAACCTCTGAATTCTGAAAAAGCATTTACATTTCTTTTACTTTGAACATTTTTAAATGAAATTAATATTTCAATCCACAATGGAATCCTCTTATTGTTAATTTTCTAACTTAAGTTGAATTGCAGAAGTGGAGATCCTTCATGTTCTTTAAAGAGCCTTTACAAGAGAAGCTGGCTCTAAGACTTAGCTTTCTGTGTCATCTTTGTTCGTTTATAAGCCAGTTTATGTACATGTATGACTTAAAGGAAAATAACTTAAGTGTATATTAATGATTCCTAAGTTTAAAGCCTGCAAACCTCACTCTGTCTTTTAAGACTTTTCTTACAGAGTAGCTGCTTGTCTTCCTATTGATGATGTATTGAGAATTCAGCTCCTTAAAATTGGCAGTGCTATTCAAAGGCTTCGCTGTGAGTTAGACATCATGAACAAAGTGAGTAAAGCGTCCATGTCTGTGGTTTAGATTTCAGTCAGGATATGTAGACAGCTGAGATCACAAGCTACTGTGATCATGTACTAACACAGTCAGATACTACAAGTGTTTACTGCTACAGTTTGCATTAAAAACATCTCTAATCTGAAGTGCCCTGTAACTTAGACCATTTCAAGTTTGGCAGATTAGGAATATATAAACAATATTGTCCAACTGAATATACTTTATTCATTCAATGGGAAAATTTGAGCCATTTCAAATTATTTTTGCAGTCTATAATGTAAATTTGTTTGCTTGGAAGTGTGATCTCTACAACCCAAGACATTAGTTCCCTAGAGAAGTTTATTCATCACCTGGGTAACATGCCTATTGTTTCATTTAATCTTTTTAGTGTACTTCCCTTTGCTGTAAACAATGTCAAGAAACAGAAATAACGACAAAGAATGAAATATTTAGGTAAGATCTTTACTGTATTTTTAATCTCTCTCTCAATATATTTCCAACTTCCCTTTCAGAATTCTGTGGTTCCACTTTCCATATTTCCTCCAGTGCCTAAAAATATATTCAGTAAAGAGCATAAACACAGGGAAGGCTGTCTTCCAGCCTGGAAACATCTCTAATATCTATCCAATGTTTTTCCCCTTAATTTTTGTATAGAGACGTCCTATCTTGAAGCATAATATGAATGCTTCAATCATTACATTTCAGCTAGTTCTGCTACACAGGACCAAAATTGGGGTAGGTCTCTGAATATGTGTTAATGCTGTCAAACATAACACTGATGAATTCATTAGAATTATAAATCAAGAAGGTAAGGAAGCTGATAATCTGGGTAAAGCCTGTCTAAAGATAAAAACATGACCTCACTAGGCTTTGTATTTCCCTTTGAATCATCAAAGAACATTTTCAGGCCAATCGAATATCTGCCAAACTCCTGTATACTGGCCTTATATTTTACAGAAAGTCCTGTATAATATCTAATATTGAAAGGTTAAAAAGCATAACATATCCCAAATAAGCAAAAAATTGGAATTACTCTTTTTCTTTTCATTGTCTTATTCTCCACATTGTTTCTTTGTTTGCAGTTTATCTTTATGTGGTCCAATGGCAGCATATGTGAATCCTCATGGATATGTACATGAGACACTGACTGTGTACAAAGCTTCCAATCTGAATCTGATAGGCCGGCCTTCTACAGTGCACAGCTGGTTTCCCGGGTAATATGGCTGTTTTTTGTTGTTGTTGACTCTTCATTTAGTCTTAAACAAAGCTTCTAGAAATGACACCAGACAAACAGGACAGAAATAGTTTAATCATTTCATCCATAGGTCAAAGCAGGGACATGAGATGTAGAAACCAGTAAATCCTGCTTTTTTCTAGCTTGCTTTAATCTGGGTCTCCCTTTTTCTTTGGAAGTGGCAGAATTAGGGATTAGTGACTTACTATCCTTGCACTTGAAGAAAATCCTCTTATTTAGCATCATTCTTGAGGATTCTTTAAAGCTAACATTAATATGCTAATGTTAAGCACAATATGCAGAATCCTCCATCTGAGAGAAGTAGTTCATGCTCTCCTTCATCTGCCTCAGCTATATCTCCAACAGAAATGTAGAAGCAAGCAGTGGGGTTAAAGCTGGAGCCAACAGCAACATAAAAGACAAGTGCAGTAATAAATTACAAACCAGAGTATCAATACAGTACCAAATTATAACAAAGTGGTTTGTAAATTTGAGGTTTAAGAGAAATTTAATGGCAAACCTAGACCAGAGGTTAAATAGTTTTTCTTAGCTTCTCTCTTTCCTTCAATTTATAGGTATGCATGGACCATTGCCCAGTGCAAGATTTGTGCAAGCCATATTGGATGGAAATTTACAGCCACCAAAAAAGACATGTCACCTCAAAAATTTTGGGGCTTAACTCGCTCTGCTCTGTTACCTACAATACCAGAGACTGAAGATGAAATAAGTCCAGATAAAGTACTACTTTGTTTATAAGTGCACCTGTAGGAGTGACTTCCTGACAGATAATTTCTCAAATCAGATCTGCCCAGACAAAACTGCCTCTGATAATGTGTATAGTGGGTTACTACATTTGGCTACCAAGTTCAACAGCAATTGGTTTAGGGAATGAGAGAGCAGTGTAAAACACAAGGTTGGATTCAGAAATACTTGCTTTTAATAGCTTGGTGCCTTTATCCTGTTGAATCTATGTCATGATAGGATAAGAAAACACAGTTGAAATAATGGGAATGGCTATGGAACAGGATAGGGGCACCACTGCTCTAAATGATGAATGTTCCAGAAGCTGGGTTGGTAAGCACAAGACAGAGGCAAAGCAGTGTAATTTTAAAAGGACTTTGCTCCTTTCAGTTTTCTTTAGCTTATCTGAGATACTGATTTGTAAATTTTGAAAATATTAAAGAGTAAAATAAGCAGTTTGAGCAGAAAAAAAATAGCATTTGGTGTATTTGCACTATTTATTTGATGAGCCTGTGATGTGTAGATCCCTTTAACTAATGTGTATATCCATTTTACATTTCATTTGCAAATGTAAGTGAACAGTATATATTTCTAGGATTATACCATTTAGGGAATAAAGTTAAAGCAACTGAAGGGCATCTTTAACCTGGCCAACACTAATATCTATATCCAAATCTATTTAGTTGAATTATGTCAAAGTAATCAAGTAAAATACTTAAAAAGTGTAAGTACAGTAATAAAATGTAACTCACAAATAGGCTATTCCTCAATGTCATTTTTTAAAAAAGTAGTAAATCTATTTCATTCAAGCTGCAGTAATGAAGTGGGGGAATTATGCCTTTACTGCTGCAGTATAATCTGATGATCCATATACTGTTTACCATTACTTTCAGACAGTGCTGTTTAAAGGAATCTTACACACACGACATAGTGCTTTGGTGTCACTCCTTCTGTGTAGATGGCAACAGCGGGAACTCCATAGTTTAAAATCCACGTTATTTACTGACCTGGGTGAAGGAGATTTTGATGCCCCTATTTTATACAACATAACCCTACTTGACTTTCAAGAAAATTCAAAATCCAAAAGCTACTGTTTGCTTGTACAGACATCCATGAGTGGCTATGCAGTAAGTAGAGTTAATTATAAAATATCAAAAATCTAAGCCATATCCATCGAATTAGTAAAATAATGTGTTCACTATCTCTGGCACCTGATATAAAGGCAGGAGTCTCAACACAAGCCCTCCTGTTATTCCTACAACTTTCTGAAATAAGAAACACTCCTGTTATAAATAGGTGCCATTGTGGACTAATTCAGAAAACAGCTAAGACAACATAAACTAAGTTATTTTAACACAGTTACCACATTTTAAGATCAACAGCCAGTCTAAATAAATAACAGCTATGACTTTTCTCACCTGGCGCTGCTTCAAGATTTGGAAAATTCAGTTAAGCTGTATTAAAAGGAGGTAAGCTTGAGCTTAGTTTTTCCATGTACACTCATGCTGTTTCTTAGGGTTTCAGTAAGACATAGAAGGAAAGAAAACCAGTCTTACCAAGACTTTCCACTGTTTCATATGGAGCTCATTTTTTTAGGTCTTCTTTATGTAACTTAGTAGTTCATCTTTTTCCATTTGGTAACCACTTTTCTTCCACTGTTCACGCAACTGCTGTAGCAGGATCCCAATTTCCTTCCCTGAAGAAATGCCCACTTTCCTGATGTCATGCCCACTCACAGGAAATGGCGGGACAGACCACTGCTGCATCTCCTTGAGAAGACCATGCTCTCCTTGGTACTTCAGCAGCTCACAAATGCGGGCAGTTGCATCCGGTTCCCTAGACTAAGTGACATGATTTTATCATATACTAAACACTCACAATTTCATTCTACTATTACTTATATCAAATCTACAGTTTGAAAAGTTATTTCTCTCCAGTTAGTGCAAACTATTTTCTGATCAAACCTAATACATACTTACATCTATAACGAAGTCTTGGTACGGTCTCAGTGGTTCTGAACTGTCTGTTGCTTTAACCAAGTCTTTCCTGTTTTTAACTATAAATAAACCCAGGTTTTTCTCCTCTTTTGAAATTTTCAATCTCAAATCTAGTTTTGTGACATCATCTTGTACTCTGAATAAAGCGGCCAAAAGAGTCATTGGTTTTGGTGAAAAGCCTTCAACATTTTTACTGACTCTGTTAAATTCTTCTAAATTTGCATTAGCAGGTAAACCTGTATAAAGAAAGGAGAAAAGTCATTTTTTTCTTAACTACAAAACCCTCACTCATCTCTTAAACTATGCAGATTTTTAAGAATGTGTAGTGTTCTTTCTCCACTGCTTTATCAGCCCACTTGTCACTTCCTTAACTCCTAGAGGAAATCTATCTATCATGTTCTTGTTTCCTGTAGCAAGATGTGGTGTGAAGCTCAGGAGCTGTGACCACGTCAACATATGCCTTCTTAGTCATGGTCCTGTCTGCACCCATTCCCTACTCAGTAATTTTATGTTCTTGTGAAATAGTTAAAGTTACTGTCTAGAACATATTGGCTATAATCATTAATTACCTTTCTATATATTAAGTATTCTTGTGACAGCTCTTCTCTTATTATGCATTAACATTGTTTCCTCCTACTTTCTATGAAGGAACTTTTATTTTGAACTCTTTATGATGATAAACCAACTCAACCTGCAAAGCCAGTAATGACACAGCTTCATCAAACTCAAGTGTTCTTGCTGAACTAGTATTTATTTACCCATAAATAAACTATTTCTACCCTTAATCCCAAAGTTTATCTCAGAATTTCATTTCACTACTTTAAATTCCTTAGGTACGTAATACAAAACATTTTACCTCATGTAATTTTACACTAGGCATTTTGTTGCTAGAAATTCACATCTGTATAAACTGTTCTCACCTATGTGAGGAGCCACATCAAGGTCATAGATCAGGTGGATCAAATGGTTTACATGGTCACCAGTAAGAATTTTCTTCAGTTCTACCCAAATCCTCTCTCCTGATATTCCAGCCAGGCCTTTGGCGTTTTCTGCAATTGCTTCTAGAGTCTCACGGTCATGCTCATGGTCATCAGAGTTGTCGACAATTCTGCCATAAAACCTGTAAGATATTTGATAATGTGTGACCTTTTTTTGTTGATTACAAAAGAAAAGAGAGATACCCTCAGAGTTGTTACCTCTGTACATGCCTGGATCACCACTTAAAATATTTTCCATTTTTACTACGGATGTCCCATCTACATCTAGGTGAGTGATCAACCAAGCATAGATAGTGCTATACTTTTAAGCCTTGATGTTTGGACTGTTACTAACAGACTGTTTGCATAGACACAAGTTTAGAAAACTTGGATTTACTGACAAAATATGCTGTGCTACACAGTACTCTGAGTAATCTCAACCAATGAACAGTAAGTGTTACTAGATGTACACTAGCCAGGTAGGGGATTTTTTTTGATTTTGGTATTTTTCCTTAAAGGTCAGAGTTTGGATTTAAAAAAAAAAATTACTTGTAAGAAATTATCAAGATTCAACCTACAAAATATTTGTAAATGGTACATCTGATGAGGCATTACTTAGATTATAGAAGAAACTCAAATGTGCATGAAATTACAGGACCTTATTACAGTAAGAATAGCTGTTATCAAAGTTAGCAAGTGCGACAAAAGTTATACAGAAACCCACTTGTAAAACTAACCAGAAATAAACTAGTACAAGCCCTGTGAAAGCTGGAGCTGTTCCTCTGAAAATCAAAAAGAGATGCACCCTAGAGTTTATCTATCCAAAGGATGTGACATCTGTCAGGAGGTAATGTTGGCTCTCCTGTGTTCACTGTGGCTCACTTCTGAAAACAAACAGCCAAGAAATGAAAACGTACTGATGACCAACTGACAGTGGCCTCAAACTTGGCGTATAGCCAAGGCTGGCACTGAACTCATGACCTTCCTGCCTTAGGCTCCCTTGGTGTTAGGATTATAGGCATATCTGCCACTCTTGAAGCAATATCCTGTCATTTGTAACAATAAATAGAGATAAGAGTTAAATAATCTGTACATAGAAAGCCAAGTAATGCATAATACACATGTAACCAAACTAGGGTAAGCTCAAAAGCTGAGGACTAGCATATGTCAGCTGACTTCCCCACGAGGACTAAGGTACAGACACACACAGATGGCAATCTCATCATTGCTGCAGAGTAGCTCACAAAAAGTTCAGAAGGGGATTGAATGCTTTTATCAGAAACATGATCGCTTTGAGGGAAGAGATGTTTACCTTCAATTCCAATGTACCAAGACATTACACATACATGATGTATATATATATATAGCTAATGTTTGTGCACCTGTTTAAAATCTACAAAAATTAAAACCACTAATACTCACACAACTCCAATGCATTTCACACTTAGCAAGTTTTTCCAACAACTCTGATTTGTTGTATCACTCACTTAATAGCATTCTCTTTATGTGTGTCATTTTGTGGTGAGGCACTAGATATGTTTTCACAGCATCTGGACTCTTGAGTTCGTGAGAGCAGACACTTTAACTCATTTCTCTGTAATTAGAGCACCTACCACAATACCTGCCCTGTGGTAAGGATTTAAACCACAGAATCCATGAAGGAAAGACATTAATAATTCAAAGCTTTTATACAGAACATACTACAAAGAATGGTTCAGCTATGTATACTTCAGAATAAAGGCCAAAGGTTGCTACTCAACACTGAAGACAGATACCTGGGTGTCTCAAGGGGTGACATGAAAAAACCGAAATTTTCTATTGTTGAAATTTTTAAGTTCTTACCTGAAATACCTTAAAATTCGAAGATAATCTTCCTGAATTCTCTGTTTAGCATGTCCAACAAATCGAACCTTTTTATTTTTTAAATCTGCATAACCATTAAAGTAATCAAACAGTGTACCATCAAAACCTAGTCATCAGAAAATAGAAGAAAAATCATTAGCAAGGATTTAGTAGGAAGAAAAAACAGTGAAAACTACCAAACAGTCAAGTTCAATAAGAGTAAGAGTTAAAAATGAAAGCCTAGGTTGTAACAGTATTCATATATATTACTACTAAGTGACAGACAGGACCTTCAAGAATAAACAAAATCAATTTACCACATGTGTATAAAGTAGGATGGAGGGGAAGACAGCAGATAGAACACCAGATAGACACAGAACATAAACAGCAATAATCTTCTAAGCGTAAGACGTAATACTACGAAGATGAGAATAGGAGACCCTGGCTCGGTACCTTTCCCAATCTCTGTGCACACACATCTGCATGCATTCAGAAACAAGATCATCTTAAACACTGTAACAGACAGAGTAGTACTCTATTTATGAACTGCTGGAGTGTGTGAATGGGCTGGTCCTACAAAACCAAGGCTGCAAAATCTCCACGACCGAGGGCAACAACAGGAGATCCAAGATGAGTCCTAGTAAGGTTTCAGTATTGATAGAGTAGTTACAGGCCAGAGGCCTTGTAGCAGATCAAGGAATCACTGTAGTGAAGATCTGCAAGCAGAGAAATGTGGACAAAACGGTATACTGTGAGACACACTGACACACTCTAGCTTCCAAAGAAGCTTTTCCTCTGTTGGGGAGGTTACAAGGGAGGAGGGCTGATACAAGGGGACAGGGAGATGAGTAGGACTGGGGTGCATGATGTGCAGTTTACAAAAAAATGTTTCCATTTTTTAGAAAATATAAGCTTATTGGCAAAAAGAAAAACGAGAAAATTACAAGCTTGAGTAAAATTATGGGGAAAATTATCTCCATACCAAGATACTAATGGCTAATTTCCCTAATATGCAAAAGCTATTTTGAAATAAACAGACCAAGATGGCAAAATACATATGAGCTCAGAATTCAAGACATTGAGAAGAGTTTCTAAGATGACCTAAACACACACTCAAAATTCAAAAACAAAAAGCAGACCATATAAATAAAAAACAGGTTAAAAAAATTAAAATCCAGGAATCTTAAAAAAAATAACATTTCAGCCTTTAAGTCACAATACAAGTTTTTGAAAAGCTTTTCAGATTTCCTTCAGACTGGGTAATACCTGTCTGATAAGAGGCTGTAACAAAGCAGGCACTCTGGGTTCCACTAGACTCTGAGCCCTCCTCCCCCTGACCCCCAGTTAAGCACTAACAGTTACTTCCTTAATCTTCACTACAGTACTAAAATGGAAACAGACACAAACACTCCAGTTTACAGGTAGTGATGTTACCTTCAACTAACAGACTCATAAGTTCAACTTTAATGTTAGATAACCTTTCCATAGCACAGGCTTAACACAGAAAGGAGGCTCTCAGATAGACTGGTCCTATCTTCTCAAGAGATTACCTAGAAACATAGAATTTATAGTAAGATCTCTTCGTTCAGCATCTTTCTGCCAGTCGGTTGTGAATTCTACCTCTGCATGTCTCCCATCAGTGGTGACATCAATCCGGAGTGTAGTAACTTCAAAATTTTCTTCATGAAGCTGCAGTAAAACACAAGTTCTGTTGTTATTGTTTGAACTTTTAGCGTAAGTATACACGTGTGTGCTACAGCCAAGGCCAACATGCCCAAATTTGTTGTCTCCTTCTGCTATTGGGGTCCTGGGGACAAGATTCAAGCTGTCAGGTTTGGGAGCAGGTGGCTTTCCCTACTGAGTCACGACAATGGCCCCACAAACTCTTTACTAGTTTCTATATTTACCACACTACATCTTTTATAGTCACTTTAATGTATATCACATGTCATTCATTTAACAAAGGAGATATATTCTAAGAAATTTGTTGCTAGGCAATTTCATTAATATTTATTTAAAACTTTTTACTTTTAACTTTTTTAACTTTTGAAACTTGAGATACAACTATAAAAATAGTTTATGTCCTGTTGTAAATCATAGTCCCTCTTTTTAAAAGAACTGTTTTGTTAACGAATCACAGATTGGTTTAGTTTTGTGAGAGAAGGAAAGGGTATGAAGATCAGCAGCATCACGGTTGTCCACCCCCACATCTTGGCCCACTGCAAAGGGTTTATGGAGCTACACAGATGGCGTGGTGTCTCCCATAGTTAATAGTAGTGTCTTGTGGAACAGTCCAGAAGACCTGCCTGAATACAGTATATTTCCAGAATGCAGCTATAAATAACAGTCATAAATGCAAACTCTGAACCTGAATTATCGAAAAACTATAGTATCAATACCCTAGAAAGATGGGCAAAGGGAAATTATATGGGCTTGCTGTGGAGAGAGGGGTAGGTAAGGACGTGCTTCACAGGAATGAAGTGTATCTTCAAACCTACAAATGAAAAACATAATCTACAAGAGAGGACTTACTTGACTTTACCTCAGAAACGTAAAAGTGAGAAAAGTATCAAACTCACATAAGTAGCTCCAATGGAAGAGCACAGACTCCAAAGGGTAGGGAGCATGGACATTTCTACTGAGACAAACACTCCAGTTTACACTCCAACTTTTAAAACTTGGACAAACCCGTTACACTTCACATAGTCACAGAATGCCATAGCCAGTACGTTCAGCTGCACTTACCCTGGCAGTGATAGTCCCGTGCTTCTCTCCTTTGTTGTTGATCATGCGAATGCCAGCCGACTGAAACATCTCCTTCATCTGGGTAGGGGTGGCAGTGGTGGCAAAATCCACATCTTGAGGCTTCACCCCATTTAGTAAATCCCTCACTGCCCCTCCTGCTATTCTTAATTCATGATTCTCTTTGGCAAATAATTCTGAGGGAAGAAGATTTGTTTGTCTAGTTTTAGTTGTTTTTAGCACAATGTGTGATTAAAGATTAAGAATAATATAAGCACAAGGTCCTGTCACATATTACAGACAGTAGAGATCACTGAACTGAACAGTTTTCTATGAGAAGGAAAGCAAGTCCTATCTTCGGAAACGGTTCTCCTACTGTAGACTGCTCCTTAGAACTGCAGGAGAGATCTTTAAAAATTTCTTTCTTATCCGGAAGATAGTTCAAAATTCCAAGACACCTTAGAATTACCACTATAAACATGATTATCATCAACAGAAAAGCAAGCAATAAAACAATTGTGCTTGCTTCTCTATGGTGTATGTGTGTACTTTAGAATGAAACTCTTTCTCTTTGGGACAAATGTAGACAGTATGCTTATGTAGGAAACTTATGAAAAATATTATAACAAAGAACCCTTAAAAAAAAAACTGTATATATTATTTGAAACCAGTCTGCACTTGTGCTATATACAGTATGAACACTATCTAAGGCATGCCTTGCATGGTTCATGAAGGATTACTCTGGCTTTCCAGTTAGTGTTAATCCGAGGTCTCACCATCTAGCTACAAATTAAAGATAGCTTACCAAACAACTACTTTCTATCAATCCAAAAGCTAAGAATACCATCAGATAGCAACTTGTTCCTATATATTCTACATACACTATTAATTTCACTCATTTCTTTTTAGTTTTCTATTGGACAGAGAATTTCTGGCATTTTCTACTCTGGCTAAATCACAGTGTAAGCAGCATCATAAACTCAAATTGACACCCTCTACTTCACCTAAAGAACTTAAAATGTTCTCCTCAGTAAGTACCTAAACTAAACTACTACCATCATCGAATTTCAAGAGTAGAAAAGTAGCCTTGGGAATAGCATAATCTTAAAGCAATGTTTCCCATGGTTCCTTCAACATAAATTTATGGAGTAAAAACAAAGCAAATAGATGTTTGTCCTTTGGAGAGTCAGAATCCTAACAATTGTTTTAAAAGTATTTCAAGGGCCTGGGAGATGTCTGAGTGGGTAAAAGACCTTGTTACCAAGGCTGATGACCTGAGTTGCATTCCTGGAACACACAGTGGAGACTATTAACTTCTACAAGCAGTCTTCTGAGCTCAACACAGAACATATACCCTGCTCACCTCAACACTAAAAAGGAGTGCATGTCAGTCTCTGAGGTGGTTTACACAATCACACACTATATTCCTGGAAGCCATTTTTGACATACCAACAGGCTTTAAATTGCAGCTTTATATTTAAATCTACAAGCTTTATAGGTGCATATACAGAAAAAAGAGGAAAGTTCTATTTCCTTCTGTACTCTCAGAGAGCAATACAGCAAAGGAAAACATAGCTTCAGTGTTAACAAACAGGGTGACATCAGACTCTGTAATTTAAAATCCAACTCCTTCAATGAGTTATTAGGGAAACAGACATGCGCTTCACTTCCTAAGCTCGTTTCCTCTTCCGTTCAGGAGAACACATATCTAAAGATGTTGGGTCTCGTTACATAATGTATGGTAAATGAAATTTCTTGGGGGACACAGAAAGGTTGTGCTTCATGCTGCAGTCAAATTCCCACCATTTTCAATATACCCCAAGTAGGTCTGTCTTTCATTGGAGCCACAAAAGTATCTCAACGCTGGCAGAAAGATGTCTGCTTGTACTTTTCTGTGGTAAACAATTCCAAAGCCCAGAGGCAACCTTAACTTCTCACCTGTCAGACTCTTCAATCCTTCTGTGAAAAGTGACTGGAATTCTGGAGATTGCAACTTCATTGTAAATAGGTATCGCTTTAGAAGGCACAATCTACTCCAGCTACAGCTCAGGACCTGCCTGTGCCAAGGATACAGGAAGCTCTGCATCTGGAAACAAGTCACCAACCACACATCTACAATGCAAACACACAGGTACGCTAATTAAACTTCGAAAGGAGGGCAAACAAACGCTGTCAGACAGCTCAACTAGCAAACTCCTTTCTCCGGATAAAAAATGTGCAAGTGATCCTTTAAGGAACACTAAACCACTTCGATGGCAGCTACCCAAGTACTCTTGCTACGTTTACTATATCGGAAGCAGGAGGGACTTAGAGTGCCAGAAAATAAAACATTAGATTGCAGCAACAGCAGGTTTCCAGAACACATCAGTCACACGTGCTCATCACCCTCGTCCCTAACGCAACGTCGGCCTTAAGGTTACTGCCTCCCAAGTTGGAACTTTGAGGGTTGCCTCGGCAATTCTCGCCGTCTGCTCGATCTCCAAGAGGTGGGAGCTCTTAAAGGACCCCCCCCCAAAAAAAGTAGCGCGCCACGAGAACAGCTACCCTCAAGCAGGTCACATATTTGAAACACCTGCTTTCTTCCCTAACTCCTGAAATCTGCGCGGAACCGGCCCTGAGATACGACAGCCACCCAAGACTCAATGAAGAGAGACCGGACGTCGCTCAGAGCAGGGAGCAGCCTCCACCTCCCGCCACCTCCCAAGGGCGCGATCGGACGCACGCTGCACAGTGGAGTCCCCAAGATGCCTTAAAAACGTGGCGTTCCTACTCTGAGGACCTGCTTCTCCGCCTGCTGGCCCCGGACGCACGCGCACTTCCGGGTCGCGGCGCAGTGACGTCCTTACGCACTAAAGAGCCGCAGCGAATGAGAGGCCACTACAGGTCCCGCCCACTTCCTCCGGGCGGGGCTAGATTTTACTAAGTGGCGCCAGTTTGTCCTGCGCCTGCGCGCCAGACAGACAGTGTTTCCCGGGCTTCAAATAGAGAAAACAAGCAAGGTTCTCCTCTTGGTGATTAAGACAGGATCATCAACACACTTTATCCTAGCAGTTAACAGCTTTGCGCCGGAAACTTGAAGAACTTTGGTTTTATGCAGTCCTATGCAGAGTGGAGAGACTGGCAGAAAGTGAGAAAACAAACCTGTGGATTAAACTTGCTTAATCTTCCTAGTTTTCCTTGAAAAAATGCATACACCATAGTATTTCTGTATTTCCTATCACCCTACCTTTTATCTTCAGAGGACAAGGGTATCTAATTTTTGAAAGGACAGACTGCTTGTTCCACTTCCACTCGAGATTCACAAACACACTGATGACGGAGTCCAAAGCCTGAAAGAAAACTAAGCTCAGATTCCCTTGGCCCTGCACACTTAAGTAGATATTTGGATAAATTCTATAAAAAGGGATAACTGATCAACAAATAACAAAAATAAAGTATTAGCAAACTGAATCGCACAATATCCAGAGGATCTGTCCATAAGTTTGGGAATAAATGTAAGGGATCCAAGTTGGAGTTAATGTTCAGAAACCAGTTGAGGTAGCTCACTATACCTACAGACCCTAAAAGAAGAGCCATTAAGTCTCCTTAGAGACTCAAAAGAGCTCTTGTATTTTATACATTCACTCTGAAAATTAAGATTAAAAAAGACTTCCACAGTAAAGTAAAAGGCACCCGGGTAAAAATCTACAGCTCATTATCAGATTAGGGAGAATTTGGATCATGTTTCCCTTAATATTTGGAACTTAACAGTTACTCAGTATATGTTGTGTTTTATAAAAATAGAGAAGGAATATGTTTGGTGGATGTGTAGTCAGGTGTGGGGGAAGGGGGTGCCTCCGTGGACCCATGCTGAGGCATCCCCCCCCTGAGGGACCAGCCACTTGGTATAGTATAGAATAGAGTTTATTCAGGGAATGGGGAGGTGAGTTGAGAGGGTAGTAGAGACAGAGAAAGGCCAAGAGAGAGAGAGAAAGCAGAAGAGTAGAGGCCATGAGCATTTGGAGGTGGGGGAGAGAAGAGAGGCATGGGGAGAGGGGAAGAATGCGGAAAAAGGACAGAACAAAAACAAGAAGGCAAGAGAGGAAGGAGGGGCCAAGCAGCCCCTTATATAGTGAGTTAGGCACACCTGGCTTTTGCCTGGAGCCTAGACAAAATGCTAACAGTATAAGCATTGATTTCCAACATATTAATTCCCCATAGTAACAGAAAGAAAAAATTTGAGTGCAACGACATAGAAGAAATCATAATTGTCTTGTCATATGATAGGGAGAAATCAGTTCTATAATTATTTAAGAGACTTTAAAACTTCCAGTAAAAAACTCTTGCAACTGATAAATTCTTGCAGCAAAATGGTAAAATATTGAATTAATATTTTTTAAAAAAATCTGTCTCTATATACCAATAATGAACACGGAGAAGAAATTAGGAAATCAATCTCATTCCAGATGGCCTCTAAAAATATCTAGACTAAACCTAACCTAGGAAGAGAATGACAATATAATTTGAACTTTAAAACACTCACAGAAATGGAAAAAGACACCAGAAGGCAGAAAGACCTCTGAGCTTTTGGGGTTGGTAGAATCAACATTGTGAAGAATGGCCATTTTACTAAAAATAATGCAAACCCTATCAAAATGCCAACATCATTACTATATATAAATGCCAATATCATATATTATAGGTAAAACAAACTGAAAATGCACTGGAAAACACAATAAAAACAAGATAAGGAACAATGCTGGAAGCTTCACCACACCTGACTTCAAGTTATACTACAGAGACTATTACAAAAACAGTGTGGTACTAGCTCAAAAATAAACAATATTTTAAGTTTTAAACCTGGGACAAAGGATGAGGTGCCTATTTAACTATGAAAGTGGACCTGGCCTCTAGGTTCTCCCAGCATCCCTCATTCCCACCTTTTAAAGGTGTGGCATACCAGAACTCTTCTGCCCAGGGGCTGGGCTGTCCTTCCCTATATAATTTAGATATTTTGGCTACCCTTCCTTCCCCACCCCCCCATCCCCTTGGCCTCCTGGATGCTGGACCTGGTTCCCTCTCTCTCTTCTTTCCCCTCCTGCTCTCCCCACATGGCTCAGGTGTCTAAAAGCTCTGGACGCTCTCAGATGTTTTTACTCTGGCTATGCTATCCCACATAACTATAATGAACTTTCTCCTCCAACATACCTAGGAACAGTCATGGCTTTTCCTATTTATTTATTTTTTTCATAGATCAGGATGGAACGTAGAACAGAATGGAAGACCCAAGCATGAACAATCACAGCGACAAATGTGTTAATTGTTCACAAAAGTGTTGGTAATACTAACTGGAGGAAAGACAGGCTCCTTAACAAACAGTGCTGGGAAAACTGGATATCCCCAAGTAGAAAAATGAAACTAGAGGCTTGCCTTTCACCTTGCACAAAAAAAAGAGTCAACTGTAAACATAGATCACAGATGGAAAGTGAAGACCTGAAACTGAAAATTCCAGAAGAGAAGGTAAGAAGGGGTAGGATGCTAGCTAGCATGGTCTCTGAAATGTGGAACCAGGTCTTGTGACAGTGAAGGAGCCTGGAGACCAGCACTGCTTTGATATGCTAATAGGCACCATAGGTATCCGTGTGTCACTTCTGCCAGTGACAGATAGTTTTTTGGAAGGAGAAAACTGACTTTACAATTTTCTGAAGAATGCCAGTTTTTGATCTCACCACCAGAAACCCTCCTATAGTTCAGCTTGATCCCATGTTTGGATATTTGGACTGCCTTTTGGAGTTTGGGGAACTGGAATCCTTTTTGGACCTAATACTGCCCATCACAATACCGACTTATCACAACAACAAAAGGGAAACTAATACAAGGTCTTTCATCTTTTACTACTCATGTAAAAAGAAAAAAAAAAAGAGGAAATTATAGAAAACAACAAAAAGTAATATGTTAGAAAGGTCTCGGGATACAAGATAACCTCATAAGTATTATAATGTTACAATCTAGCACCCAAACGTACACAATGAAAGCATCCATCGTTTTATACAAATAAAATGTGTAGGAATAAATACATAGTTAAGGTGCACAGATATACAATATCTTCAAATTGCTAGGGAAATAAGACCACACAGAGAACTATTAAAAACCAAAATGATGTTTAAAACTGAAAAACCTGGCACTATCATCATGTACTGGTAAGAATTTAAAGTGAGCAGAATTCTAATACATTGTTGAAAGAAACAATTGGTTTGCTACTTTGGAAAAAAACCTTAGTATTGTAACATAAATTATAACCCAGTAGCTGTACCTCCAAAATACTAAAATGTGGAAAATATGTTCATACTTAAAAGAATTTTTCAATGGTTATAGTTTTATCTATAATTCCCAAACTGAGTATCCTAAATTTCTTTCAACATATGAATAAATGTGCAAACTTCAGTATGCCCTTAATGAAATCCTACTTGGCAATGGAGTACATTGTGCTAATACACATAGTAGTACATTTCACTATTAAGTGAAGACAGCCTATTGCAGGATATTTAATCATACTGTAAACTGTGAGATTGTATTATTTAGTAGGAAAAAAAAACCTTGTTTCTAGTTGTGGAGTGACTCAGCCTTAGCTCATACCTTTAATCCAAGAATTTTCTGTTTATTGTAAAAAATAAAATACAGTGAACCATACATAGGTCATGTCAAGAGGCAGAGCAAGCAACCACTTGATAGGGAGTGAACATAGGATAAAACCATAGAGAGTAAAAGAAACTCAGAAGGGATGGATAGAGAGACGTACATGAAAGGGAGGAATATTCCCCTTTGAGGGTTTTTTGAGACAGGGAGGAGAAGGAGAACTTCCTTCTCTTTTGGGAACTTCAGTTGAGGAAGAAGGTCAATTAGGTGCTTTCTCTGCCTCTCTGAACTAGCAGGCTTTCACCCCAGCATCTGGCTCCTGGGTATTTATTGGTAAATTGAGCTTTTGTGATTTGTTAAAATGTGCTGTTGTTTTGTTGAAAACAACAGCCAGATCCAGGAGACTATGTATGATTATATTCATATGGCATGTAAAAACCAGAAGGTTAGAGACAGAAACAAACCATTTGTTAGCCAGGACTGAATATAGAAAAGGAGGTTACTACAAATGAATAGGAAAAAATTTTAGAGAGCGGGAAAGGAAAGCATTGTGTTAGAGACTGACATAGCCTGTAACTGTATAACTGCATGCTTGTCATCACACACACACAAGAGTACACTAAAAAACTGCTTTGATAAAAGGTAATTTTGGGGTACATAATCATACATCAAAAAACTCCCCAAATGGCTTTTTATATACTAGAAAAACAATTAGAACATAAAATTATACTTGAAAACAAATGCTTGTATATTGATTGTTACAAAATGCTTGTATGTTATATCTACAAAAGCTAGATCAAGATCTTTGAGGCTATTTAATTAAAAGAAACTTTTATGCATGGTATGTGCAATTGAACCACCAGGACCACTGAAGGTCTCACACTCTCTCTTTCCTACAACATGTTTACTATGAACTCTTATTACAAACCAGCCTTAAGGGAAATGGAAACTCCATGGTCAGAAGAACTGGTATTTAATAGTCAATAGCCCAGGAAGAATTCTCTCCGAGTATGTGCTTTATATTGTGAGATGAGTATAGTACAGAGTACAGTCTGTAAGAGTCTGGTAAGTTTTTACTATTCTAGATACAAATGTCAGTCAAGACTACTATTCATCAATTAGAAGCCAATATGTGATTAAGAAAGAAGTATCAGGAAAGTGAAATAAAAGCAATCTAGACTTATATGTATATACATATTTGTCTATCATTATATATAATATGTGTGTATATATAAATATATATACATATCTATGTACACAGATATATTCATATACACATACATACATATACACACATATATACATATGTATATATGTATATATATATGCATATATATGGTATTTACTTATAGGCTGTGGTCCAGTTAATCCAACAATGTCTGCCAATCGATAGTCTAAGAATCCAGTACTTGTTCAGTCCATGAGGCTGGATGTCTGCATATGCCAGCTGGTCTTTAGTATATCAGAATCCCAAAGAAGTAAGAACTACTGCCAGTGAAGAAATTACTTTCCAACTGTAGAGACAGCAAGGAGATAAAGTAAGCAAGCTTCCTTCTTCTGTGTTCTTTATATAGGCTACAAGCAGATGGTGGAACCCAGATCTTTCCACCTCAGAAGATCCAGATTAAGATTTATATTTCTATCTCTAAAGATCCAGATTAAAAAAGTGTCTTCCCGTTTCAAATTATTTAATTAATAAAAATCCTCTGTAGCCCATAGGGTTTCAGTTAATTCCAGATATAATCAAGTTGACAACCAAGAATAGCCATCACAGGCTTCAGGCTTTTAGATTCATTCATTCATTCTGATTCAGAACTGTGACTCAACAATGATTCCACAGGGGGAGGCCACAGAGATCAGATCATACAGGATGACACTGTGTATCATGTCCCTGGACCTATTTTTAACTTTAATAGTAAGGAGTTGATGGTTTTACTGAAGTAGGGGTTTCTATAAGCCCACTTGTGTTTTCCCAAGTGTGATCACTGCAGCATGGAGGCCCAGGAAGGAGGCTGAAGCTGCTGTCCTTATGCACGTGGGCCATGTTAGTGGCACTGGGGGAAAAGAACAATAAATGGTAACTAGAAGAAAACTAAGAAAAGATAAAGATGAACCGAGAAGAGGAAATGACAGGCAAACACTGCATTCGCTTCCTGTGGCTGCTGTAACCAACTATTCAACATGTTAAGACTGAAACCACATAAATATATCATCTCATATCTCTGGAAGTCTGCATTAGTTACTTTTCTTCTGCTGTGATAAAGCACCATGACCAGAAGGGGTTTATGGAAGGGGGAGTTTATTTTAACTTATGGTTTCAGAAACATAAGCCCCCATCATTGTGGAGGGGCGTAGCAGTAAGAGGCAAGAAAGGAAAGCAAACTGAAAGCCGGCTGCTGTTACCAAGTCTCAGTGCTGGTCCCCAGTGATGTACTTTCCCTTCCTCCAGAAAGGCCACACCTTCTAAATTTCCTCTTAGAACACTACTGACTGCAGACCAAGGATGTAAGTGCCTGAGCCTATGGGAGACTTTCTAATTCCAACCACCTCAAAGTCAAATTCTAAAAGAAGTCCATTGAGTCATGTTCCTTCTGAGTACTCTGGGAGATCCTGTTTGATTTTTTTCTAGCTCCAAGAGAATTTCTTTATCTTCAAAGTCCAGAGAACAGTGTCATCCCTCCTGCTTCCTCCTGCCACCAGGTTATGAGGACATTAACAACTGGATTTGTTTATCTAGATAACATAAGACCAATCTACAGAAAATGTCTCACCTTAACCATATGTTTTATAGAAGTAGACTGGTCTCTGGGTTCTCCTATTATTTAGCCTGCCAATCGTCAGTGGCTAGGCAGATGAGAGAACAAGAATACCATGGAAAGATGCAAAAAGGTAAAATACCATTAGCCACCTCAGATAACATTGAATACCTTCCTTAGCTCCCCCCTCTGCCTTTTAGGCAGGTTGTGTGATTTCCATTACAAATTTGGCTGAAGGAGAGGGAAAATAGCTCAGTTGGTAATGTGCTTAATGTCCAAGCATGGGGAACTAAGTTCAGTACCCAGAACGCATGTAAAATGAAGCCAGGCATGATGACACACAACATGCCTTGTAGTACCAGAACTGTGGAAGCAGAAGTAGGTAAATACCTTTGGCTTACTGGTGACCAATCAGAGAAGCTTGAACTGACCAGGTTAGTGAGAGACACTATCCCCCAGATTAGAGGAACTAGGTTTCTGAATACACACACACACACACACAGACACACACACACAGACACCACACACCACACACCACACACTCACCCCTATGTGCAACCTTACACAGACTGACAGGCACACACGTACACACACACACACACACACACACACACACACACACACACACACACACACAATTACCTTTACCTTTATAGACATACGTGCATGCGCACGCACACACACACATTAGAACAAAAACAACTAACTATACTCCGAACTCTCTACTGACTATTCCCTCAGGGACACCCCTTGTGCTCCCACCCCTCATTTCATCCTCCTTGCTAGAAGCATCCATATCTTCAAACACTCTGAGAAGGCAGAAGGACTCTTCTCACTGTGTGGCAAGATAATAACATTGTCGTCCACTTGAGAAACACATTTTAGGCAATATTTAGATAACTCATGGGGGAAAAAAAAAGATTGTGACCTGATGTGGCAATCTGCAACTCAGGAGTTCTGCTAGTCTTCTCTCCTACCCTTTCCTACCTTGTCCTTTTTCTTTGTAAGTGGCACACCCTAATTTGTTGGGGAAAAATGTTCTGTTTCAGACATGTGTGTTCTTCTGTGAAACAACAAAACGTACCTGCTTGAAGAAAAAGTCATTCTCCAGTTTTGTTCTCATAAAAGTTTAATAGAAGCCAACTAAAGTTTAAGATCTCCCAGAGGACAAATAAAGATATTTCTCAGCAAGTGTAGAATCGCAGTTTCCATTGGTGCTGGGGGATTTTACACACAAATGCAATTTTATTTTACATTTAAAAGAGGTAAGTAAATAGACGAATCAATTTTAGCTGCTCTGAAATTTCATACTGGGTCATTAATTTTAAAAGATGGGATTTCAATAACAGTTAAGAGAACAGAGGCCCAAGGGTAAAGACTGAAAATAATCACCTTCAAAATTCCAAGTTTTTGGCAGCCTCAGATCAGAGTAAGGAAGAATCTAAAGTGAGTTTCTTATAGCGTCGTTCGTTCTTTACTGCACAGTTTAGCTCTGAGTGTGGGTTCACATGAGCCAGTCTACTGCCAAAGCAGAAACCACCTCCCTCCTTGCAGCTCCCAACCCTGCTTTGTGTGCCAGCTTCTAGCAAAGATTCTGAAACACTGAAGCTGGAGTAAAACAAACATGTTCTCTGATCCACCCAGGGTTTCAAATTCGAGACAGGATGCACTGGCAGCCATCACTGCAGTGGAGACAGAAGTACAACCATCACTCTCAGTTCAGTAACAGCACACAATAGAACTATACAAGCAGCAGGTCAGTGAGGAGGAGGGAAGCAGGAGAGGGCTTCATGGACCAGAGGACATTCAGACTGAATTGTGCATTAGTCAGAGGATTCTCAGGAAGACTTACTCACCGGCCATTACTAACTAAATATTCCTTCCAAATCAAACATTTATCATCTTCTAGAACAACACTAATATTTGTAGAATGAACATTTCTGCCATTCCAGGCAATGTGAATTTGGGAGGCATTACAAAAAAGCCGTGCTATGTAAATTCTCTAAGCCTCAGTTTACTCACCTGTAAAATGGGTTTATGGAGCTATAGTGATATATGTGTACATAGAACATCAGACACACTAAGAGCTTTCTTCTTCACTGAAACAAAATGTTACTTTTTTGTTAATAGAATGTTTAACTGTACAGTTTTTGTTAAGTTTTTTCTTTCTTTGTATGATTGTACACTATGTATATTGTATGTGCATATGTGTTGGGTAGGCCAGAGAAGAGTGTTGGCTATCCTCCTTTATCCTTTGAGGCAAAATCTCTCTCTTTCTAAGACCTCACATTTTTTTCAACTAGGTTGGCTGCCAGCAAGCCCTGGCCATTCTCCTGTCTCTAACTTCTACAACACTGGGGTTTACAGGCACAGGCAAGACCTCACTCAGCCTTTGATGCAGGTACAGGTGACTGAACTTAGGCCATCACAGTTACACAGGGAATATAAATGCTCTTAGCTTGTGAGTTATCTCTCCTACCTCTTTGTTGGCTTTTAAACAACTTGGCTCCTTTCCGATCTGACTTGCAGAGCTCTGACTGCTGAAGAAAGAACTGGGAAAGCTTCAGCTTCTGGGAATCTCTACGGAACGGAGACAAGCTTGGACTTTTTGTAAAACACAGTGAGCCTACACACACTAAGCTTACACTATACTGATTTTCCAACAACTGCTTGTGGTTTTGATAAAATTGTGTTAGGGTGATCTTTCTTGTATTTTTATGACAATTGTACTGGCGCATAGTAAATGTCATAAAATTCATGGAAAGTATATAACTCAATGAATTTAGAAATCAGTTGAGTTGCTAACTATCATTACACACAGTATAAAATGTTTTCTTTACCCCAAACAAGCCAACATAACAGTAGCGGTTACTGCTCAGCTGCTCATGTTCTCCAGACTCTTCCTCACTGTGTCCCCTCTACAGCAGACGTCTCCATCATTATTAGCTGATATTTCTTTCTCTATAGATTATCTTGTTGTGGACACTTCACATGAAGAACAGACTCATGCATTGGTTCACTCTGACTACCCTGACTTAGCTTCCTGTTTTTAAGGTTAATCTATTCTATACCATGGATTAGTACTTCCTTTTTATTATTTGTCAGCCTGCCATTGATGCTCATACTATATATTCTCTCTCTCTCTCTCTCTGTCTCTCTCTGTCTTTCTGTCTCTCTCTCTCTGTCTCTCTCTGTCTCTCTGTTTCTCTCTGTCTCTCTCTCTGTCTCTCTCTCTCTCTGTCTCTCTGTCTCTCTCTCTCTCTCTCTCTCTCTCTCTCTCTGTGTGTGTGTGTGTGTGTGTATGTGTGTGTGTGTGTGTGTGTGTGTGTGTGTGTGTGTGTTGCAGGGGCAGGCACCCGGGGAGTAGAGTGAGATACATACACCACTGTATGCCTATGTAAGGCAGAGGGCAATCTCAGGTAGCAGTTCTTACTTTCTACCTTGATCCATTAGAGTCATTTTTGTTGTTTTTCTGCATTATGTTCCAGGATGGCAGGTTACAGGTATTCTCCTGCCTCTGCCTTGCATCTTGCTCCATTACTGCTGGGATTAGAGACCTTCACCATGCATTCAGTTTATTTAAGAGGGGTCTGTAGCTTTGAGTGCAGGCCCTTGTGCTTGTGCGGTAAGCCTCTTTGCCTTCTGAGTCATCTTCTAAGCTCTGTACCACATATTGTTTATCTATTTATCGGTTGATAGATCCTTGGGTTTTTCTCAGTTCTTGGCTTTTACAGGTAATGCTGTGCATATTCACATAAACATTAGTATGTTTGTGTTAGTTATTTGAGAATTTCATGCATGAAGATAGTGCATTTTAATCATATTAATTATGATTAATTCCCTTTCCTCCTTTTTACTCCTCCAAGATTCACTCACATGACCCCACCCAACTCACATCTCCTTTTTTTGATAGCCTTTGAGACCAATTTGTGCTGCTGTCCATACACTCATGGGTATATATATGTCCATCCTCTGGAACACAGCTGATGTACAAGAGTCTACACCATTAAGGAAATGGAGTCTCCCTCCAAAACCTCCCATCAAGAGTCACTAGCTCCTCAGTTATGGGTTGGGGTTTGTGAGCTGTCCCTCAGTCTATACTGGACTATTGCCTGGCCTGGTGTTGCAGGTCTCATGCAGACAGTCACAGCTGCTGTGAGTTCATCAGTGGAGGGCGTCATCATGTTCAGAAGGTACGACTCTGACCTAGTCTTCCCTGACATCTGGTTTTTAAAATCTTTTTACACCTCTCTTCCATGATGGTCCCTGAGACTTGGGGTCAAAGGGTTTGATATAGATGCCCCATTTGTGGCAGCTCAGTTCATGGACCTTCTATGCACGTTGACTAGCTGTGAGTTTCTGCATTAGCCACTATCCACAAAGAGAGAGAGAGAGAGAAAGAGAGAGAGAGAGAGAGAGAGAGAGAGAGAGAGAGAGAGAGGAGAGAGAGAGAGAGAGAGAGAGAGAGAGAGAGAGAGAGAGAGAGAGGAGAGAGAGAGAGGAGAGAGAGACAGACAGAGAGAGACAGTAACAGAGAGACATTGGGCTTGTCATGGGCTTTTGAAAACTAAAAGCCCACCCTCAGTGACACAGTTCTTCCAACAAGACCACACCTCCAAATCCTTTGCAAATAGCACAACTCCCTGATGATTAAGCATTCAAATAGATGAGTTTATTGAGGGCAATTCTTATTCAAGCCACCAAACTCTTGAAGACTTATGCTTCTTTTCTTCTGGGTATTTTATACATTTCCCTCTTTTATTAGTCAGGGTTCTCTAGAGGAACAGAACTCTTAGAACAGATATAGATAGATAGATAGATAGATAGATAGATAGATAGATAGATAAAGGGGATTTATTAGAGTGGCTTACAAGTTGAGATCCACCTAATCCAACAATAATTGTATACAAAGGAAATTCCCAGAATCCAGTAGTTGTTCAGTTCACGAGGCTGTATGTCTCAGCTAGTCTTCAATATAGGCTAGAATTCTGAAGAATTCTCATCATCAAGACCAAGGGCAAGCAGACAAAGTGCAAAAGTTTCCATCTTCCATGTTTCTTATATAGATAGATAGCTACCAGAAGTGGTGACCCAGATTAAAGGTGGATCTTACCATCTCAAAAGATCCAGATTAAAGGTGAGTCTTCCTGGGGAGGCAGAGCCAGGCAGATCTCTTTGTATTAGCCAGTTTGGTCTACTGAGGGAATTCTAGGACAGCTAGAGCTACACAGTGAAACCTTGTCTTAAAATAACAAAACAAAACAAAGGAAAAAGGAAGGAAGAAGAGAAAGAAGGCAGGAAAACAGGAAGGAAGAAAAACAGGAAGGAAGAAAGGAAGAAAACAATCTCTTACAGGTACTTGGGTTTTAATTCCATGTGTAGTCAAGTTGACGAGAATAACCATTACATGTCTTTTATCTCTATTAAATTCATTTTTGCATATGTTGTAAAATAAGTTCAATATAGATTTCTGCATATCTGTGTGCACTAAAGAACTAGTGTTTCCTGATTGAGTTGTATTAGTTACCTTCTCAAAAATCACTTCATTGAGAGGGGGAGACAGCTTTGTATATAAAGTATTTCTTGTGCAAACAAGAAGACCAGAATTTGGAAGATTAGAGTTTGGATCCCCAAAACCTACATAAAGGCTGTGGGCACTTGTAACAGCCACCTGCAGTGCCAGTACACTAAAGTAGACAGAGAGTCCTGGGGCAGACTAGCTAGGTAAATTAGCTGATTATTGAGTTATAAACTTGTGGGCCGTGGAAGGGTATCCTGGTTCTTGGGTTGTGGGTTAGGCCACGCCCCCAGAACCCAGGCTTTTGACAAGAGGTCTGCTCTCCTTTCAACCAGAGCCTTTCAGTCAAGTAGAGCAAAGGTGGAGGGCATGATTAACAGGCCTCAGGCCCTAGAGAGATTTACATACTAATGAGGTACCTGAAGGACAGAGGGTGGAGCCAATTAAGCATTCCTTCCCAGCCCTTGCCCCCTCTTTTCCTCCCTATTTAACTCATGACTGCCCTGGGTTTTATGGGGGTGGGAGGGTGCATCCAGATCCCAGATCCATCCACCATCTGTAATGTCAATAAACCCATTTTTGGAAACGCAAGGACTTTGTCGTGTTTGGGGCTGCAGCAGCTGGGCCTAACTTCCAGCTGGAGGAACACAGAGTGTTCACAGCCAACTACCCACAGACTGGCGTGAGAAACCATGTGATTCCCCAGCCATTTTACCTACATAAACTCATTTGAGAGAATAAATAAATAAATAAAGTGGAAATTAATCAAAGACAACACCAGATGTCAATTTTGAAGTTACACAGATTCACACACATGGTCACCCATAAATACATACCACACACATCAAATGCAAAAATATTAATTGATCATAAGTTTAAGAATTTACTTCTGAATTATTAGTTTTATCCTTCTGATCAATGTGTTTTCAGTATTTTTAAGTAGATCAATGTGTCTCCGACATTTTAAAGTAATTTTTGTTCATGCATCTGTACAGAATATTTGTATTATATGAGAAACACATGAATAAAGTAAAAAAATATTAATTTTGCTGTATTAGAAGGAATTACTTTACTCACAGTTCTTCACTGACCTGCACATGCATGCTCTTTTACCTTGGCCTGACAGGTGTGGATGACAGAGTACACTTTAGGCATGAGACTTTTGATTCTGGTTTTTATCCTGCTGTATTATGCTCTGAGCCTTAGAGTTGAGCTGATAATTGACATATACTTAAATGGTTGGTTTTGTCCTCTGGCATTTCTGCTATCATTGTAAAAACAACATGCCTTGGGAAGTCCTATTTTCAAACGTCCTGCAGATGCCTGAACCAAACCTGAACCCATTATGTGATCTGAAACCCATGTAAAATAAACCAGACCCCGGTGAGAAATCAGACATGCAGGTGAGAAGCAGATGCCTTTCAGTATTAACCACTGCTAAGCTATCATGTCTGTTCTGTGTAAATAACTAAGACACCTACAATTTAGATATAACCTTGAAATTTAGACATATAGAACCTACAACTTAGGCATAACCTTCCATTCTTCTGACTAAAATGATATTATAAAAGTGTGTGTGTGTGTGTGTGTGTGTGTGTATGCTCTCTTACTGTTTTTCCTATAATAGCTATTTATCAAATGTCCTTGATAATAGTGGGAAGAGTGGTAAATACTTGTAATCCAGAGCACAGGAAGAAGCAAGAGAATCACAATCTCAAGCTTATCCCTGAATACACAGCTTGTCTAGGATACATAAGACCCTGGTCAAAAACAAACAAACAAGCAAACAAACAAACCCATAAAGAAGCTTACCACAATTACAGTCACCCATTTCATTATTCACACAAGTCAAGATTGAGAAGCTGTGTCTGTCCTTTACCATCCTGATATTTCTTTTCCTATTGCAAAGAAACCTGCACTGAGTTTCAGTCTCTTCTGTATAAACCTCTATACAGAAGAGACTGTGCTCTACAGATCACATTTGAATAAGCTGATTTAGCCAGAAATCAAGGAGAATCCAGTGAATTTTGCTTCCTATGTAATTACAATTCAGATTCACTTATGCCATTTGACTAAATACTCTCTATTTTCCTTCTGAAGGAAGGAGGAAGATTAAAAAAAAACACTAATTTTGTGAATTCTTTTAGAATGTTCCATTATGTCTTTGGACACTTATATTTTATCTTAAAGAATGAAACTGATGCCATGAAATTCCTGCCTTTGTTATGGCCTTTGAGTTCACAGAAAAACATGGGAGAATTATGAGCATATTATTTGTTTTTTATTGATATACTAAGTTAAAATATCAAACCATACCCTTGAGGAAAAATGGTATTCAGAGGCATAGTCAGAATAATTTTCTGAAAGTCTTCAGAGAATCTGGCATTGAGCATATCTGAAATTTGTAAATACATTTTGAATAAACACGTGTAAGAAATACAACAAATGTTCAAAGTAGCCTTTCTGGACACAATGTTCTGTGCCCATGATGAGTAAGAAGTATTTTCAGTGTTCTTTGTGATGGATGTGCTGTATCTAAACTAAGACACACAGTACTCTGAAGAGTTAGCCAGATGGCTGAAACTCTGTCTGAACTTTCCTGGACAGCTCTCAGCCAAGAGCAAGAGTTATTTTCTGCTTCTCGTTTCACTTCTTCTTTCCCCAAGGAAGATCACATTGTTCAGGTCATCAAACAACAATTGATCTGGTTTCATTTTGGCATCTCTTTCAAATGGTTACCTTGGGAACCCCGGGGCACACACAGACTACTGTACTTACACTATGCCGACACTGAGCCATGTGGCAACTTCCTTCAGGGGACTCATCATTTATCATCTCACAAACAGAAACATTGATCTAGCCTCCACAATGGCCTCTCTATGTCTGCTCAGAGGGGATAGCTGCCCCCTCTTCTCTGAAAGGCTTCTGTGCTGGTTTCTCTGGGGACTAGGGGTCCCACACCAGGTATTCCTACAGCTGAGCCTGCAGCTGGCCTTTGGGAGGCAGTTACTGGCTCAGATAAGAATGCACTGAACCCAGTTCTTGTGTACTCTCTAAGCCAGTGCTTCTTATGCCTGTGGGATGTGACACCCCCACCCCACAGGGGTCACATATCAGATATCTTGCATATCAGATACTTGCATCATGATTTGGAACAGTAGCAATATTACAGTTATGAAGTAGCAAGGAAATAATTTTATGGTTGGGGTTAAAAACATTGCTGTAAGCCATAATTAAACGGGAAAAATATCTGCTCTGCTAGCCACTCAGTGTGAAATTCCCCACACTGAAACCACCAGAAAAAAAAAAAAAAAAGCAAAGGGCAGGAGACTCAAAGTGCATCAACTGAAACACTGCACTGGGCCCTGGGAGATGACTCCGGGGAAGCATGTGGAGTGTGCCCTGGAGACTGTCACTGTCAGGACTTATGAAGGATGAACTGGGTCAGTTTCGATAGACCCTAGCAATTTATTACAACCAGACCCCTAGGCACTCCTCTCCCCACATGTTCATTTAAGTGTTCAGAACTTCATAACAAAGCAGAAGTCAGAGGGCTTGAGGCTTCAGGTGGAGGGAGCTGCCCATGTGTCAGGCCCCGTGACTTATCAACTCACAAGCCTACCGTTGGGATAGTAACCAGACACAGTACCTTTGCTTACATGCGGGAGCGCGCACACACACACACACACACACACACACCAGGCTGAAGCTTGCAGAGTTCTCAGATCATGGTATCTGCTGGAGGAGGCCAGCCTCTGTCAGTGAACAGTACGATCACTAAGACTCCAGTGTGGGCCCTCTTTAATAGGTTGCTCTCTTGGGAATCTTCCTCCAAAGAGCAGTCCTATGGTCTTTCCATTGTAAGAGAAACTGCAGGTGTCTTCTTAACCATGACAGCTCTGATGATGAAAGAGTAAAGAACCCACCCACCTTAAAGTCAAACACCAGTGCACCCGGAGAGGAGGTGCACAGCTGCTGGCTTCCATTGCGGCAGCCACTGTACCTCTCAGTGAGCAGGAATCAAACGCTTGACTCACTGTGGGGTTGGTGGGGCAGATAAATACCTTTTTCTATGACGAGGCTGGAGACACACCCAGGACCCCCACCAAAAGGAGGGACAGGAAAAGAGAAATAATTGGTAAACACAGAAAATGTTTCAATAGAGAAAAGAGGAAACAGAACACTTTTTAGCCCTCTTATCAGCAGGGACAGCTAACACTGGGGATACCAAACTTAAAGAAGCTCACTGGACAGGTCCCGGTATGTGGTTCTATTTTTGGCCTTGGTTCTGTAGCTAATGCGTTCTTCTGTGAGTCTCGTTAACCTAATGTCTTATGTTTTGTCAAAGCCCTTGGAAATAGAAGACATTTGTTTCCTGTGGCAGTCTACACGTTACAAAAATTAAAAGAAGTGTGTATCTAGCGATAAGACTTCTTCAAAAATATATGAGTTTAGAAAATAGGCTCCAGATCTAGTTAGATATAATCAGAAGAAGTTTCAGAGTTAATTTCAAAAGTTACAAATTCAGAGACAAAAATAAGGTAATGATGTCATCATATAACAAGTTATTTTGTTTCTGGTTTCTGCTGATTTCTTTGGTAGTTGCAAATTTCTTTTGTATCTGTGATTTTTATTTCATCTAAAATGTACAAAAAGCTGATGAAATGTCTCATTTGACTTTATGTTCACTAGTTAGGTACCTAAAGCCAGGAAGATGTATGTTCCAGATACACAGAAAGCATGTATGCAAAGGAACATTAAATAGATAGATAGATTGATAGATAGATAGATAGATAGATAGATAGATAGATAAGCAGAAAAAGAGAGGAAAGGCTAGAAAAATTATAATTCAATGAATTACAATTTTGAGCGTTTCATTACCTGTTATTTCTGCATGTTCATATGCTGTCTTCAATAGTTGTCTGGTGATAAATCTATGTAGTTGATTATTAAACATTTATATTTTGAAATATAATCAAGTTTTGAAAATTAAACTGTCTCATTTGTTTAACATTACTTAACATACAATGTGGGGAAATTTTCAAGTAGTGCATGCAAGAAGCCAGGCTTGCCAGGCGTTCCCCACACAGTCCCACAGCTGATCTAAGCTATCTCTTTGTTGATGTTGAACAGACTTGTCTTGCCTTATCAGGGTTGGATAATGACTTGTCCCTATTCCTCACTGGACCAAGCCTAATAGGCATGTGCCCTGGATCTGATAGGGTGATCCATGCTGGGGCTACGATGGAAAGCCAGATGCGACAGGCTTCGGTGGTTCTCGACTTCTAATGTTGAGAATCCATGGAACTGAAGGGCTTATCCATAGACAGGTATGTCCACCAATGAAGAAGCATCTATGTGGATAATACTTAGTGCCAAATGAAATTGGTGGGATGCAGTTAAGTATCGAGATACTTATAGCGAACACTCTCTCTATTCAGAATACTGAGGGTGGCAGCTATTTGAGTCTGGTCCTATGGAGTCTTTTGTGTTTGTGGCTACAACTTGAACATGAGGGTGGTATTTTAGGATATTTTAGAAAATTATTCAGAAGTCCAGTGGTGGGAAAAATAAAGTGTCCCATGTGTCATCCTGTTTTCATTTATATTTTTATGCACATGTCCGGTGTTTCACTGTGGGGGTGGCATGGTGTACCTAGCTAAACATATTCTTTGCTTTATGTCTCCATCACCCTCAGTAAAGAATTGTGTTTTATGGCTGGCTATGCTGTACAGGGTTAAAACGGGGAAGCAAATTCTTTCCTTGTAACACTCTAAAATAGCGTGAATCCTCCTAGCGGCTTTTCAATTTCTCCCATTTCGGTTGCGTTTGGAATTAGATGACACCACAAGTCATTCACAAAGGCCTTAAAAATAGGAACTGCCAATATAATTTTGGTTGTAAAATGAATACTCCAGGCATAAAAAATAAGTTGAAAAGGGAAAATTATATTTCTGAACTTCTGCAGAATTTGACCGACTCTCAGGAACACTGGGGAAGTCCATCATTAATGGCCAGAGCCTGAGTCAACTTAATTTCTAGAAACATCTGTCATAAAAAGATATCACACTCCTTTGGTCTTCTAAATTTCAACAAGGCCGCTTTAGAAATTTATGATCACTCACAGAAATGTTAGTGAACAAGTTCCTTCCAATCACCCTCAAAGATAGAGCATGTATTTCTGGCAGTAGGTAGGCAATCTTTATTTACTATATTCTTCTTAATTTACTCCTCAGTTTAATAATGTAATGGGTTTGGATTTCATTTTAATTGGTAGCCAAGAGAAAAATGACTTAAGTATTTTATCATCTTGAGATTGCACAAATAGATAAAGCTACTAGATTAACTATATTTTAATAATAATAACTTACAGTCTATTTGACAGTAGTGTAAAAATTTGAATGTATGAACCAAAAAGCTGGAATCTTTTTTTCCTTAACTAAAGATGATGTCTCCTGCAAAAAGCTCATGTGCTTTAAGCAGCCACAAAGAGTAGTTTGGGGGAAACAGAGTCAGCTAATCACAAGAAACAAAGAGTCAGATACTGAAGCTCCAGTAATTTCAGCCTTTGCTGAAATTTATCTGCTCAGTTTTGAGATATTTGTGGCCTATTTGGGCATCTTGAGCTGTACAATATCTCAAAAGTATTGCCTATGGCATTAAAAAAAAAATCAGAAGATACGAAGAATCATGTTGCCCTTAATGGCCAAAACTTAGTTTTAAAAAATGTTTGAGTGATCAAACTTGAAAGAGAATTCTATTTTCAGGCACTATAAAATCAGAATACAAGGTAAATTCTAGGGGAGAGTGCTTACTAATATAAAATATTCAATTACCTCCCCACTGAGATATTCAGCAGAATCATTACTTACTTCAACAATTTAATTGCAAAGGATAAACAGATGTTTGTTATTTTTACAAGCACTGTGTTAAGATACTTCCTGTTTTACCAGTCAGTAAAAGTCACTACAGGGGTATTAATGTGAGGTGTTTTTTTTCCTGACCTAGAACTCCTGTTAATGAAAACCAGGGGAGGTAGGGGATATAGAACATCATGTCAGGAAATGCTGACATCTAAAGATGCAGCTTTCATAATTTGAAGCAGCAGTTATCTTTGTTGTTACGAAGGATATGTTAGCTTCTCAGGCTTATTGCGTTGGAAATACTTCCTTTTAGCATGAAATGTCTGACTTGTTGAAAATTTAGAAGACTAATGCAGTATCTGCTTTCATGGTCATGACCATGATCGGGTACAAAAATTCACTTTTACAGGGAGGAAATACCACAGAAAAAGAAATGGGATTGTTTTGCTGAAAACTGGCACAAGTCTGATAAGTGTATTTGAAAAAAAGAAAGGAAGAAGGAAAGAATGCCTTCTATATGCTGTCCGTTTACAGCTGTTGTGTTATTCCACTAACTTTAGCAGTAAGAGCAGTAGGTTAAGTAAGACATTGTAAGATAAGATAAAATAATGAAGCAAGAGTATCTGGTATTAATTTTCAGAAATTAATCCATCTAATGGAGGTCCTTTCGTTGGCTGCACTGGAGTAAGACTTTGAAAATCTCTGGCCACTTAAGTAATTTTTTAAAGAAAAGATTCATCTTATTGATTAATTAAAAAAATATTTATTGGGGAAATGCTAAGGGTCTAACCAGGGTCTTATATAGTCTAAGCAAGCTTCTCCCACTGACCTACATCTCAGCCCAGTAAGTCATTTTAATTGCTATCAAGATACAAAAGCATATATTTTTTTTGTCTGAAAACCTGAAGTAGGTCTTCACTCATATACACAGACACACATACACACACACACACACACACACACACACACACACGATAATAAAAAATAATTTTTTTTTAAGTGAGGAGGCACATGTCAGGTAGAAGCCACACACATTGTTCTTCCTTAAAGTTAAGCTTGAGAAAGATTTTGGGGGAAACTCCAGATCTCTCCTTGATCTGCAGGTCCCAGCAGGAACTGTTGCATGCCCCTGTTGGACTCCAGGGCTGAGACTGTGTGCTTTTCCTCACTCACTGAACCCAACATTCTATTCCCCTTTCTTTGGATTATCAAGCTGTTTTCTGGAAGAAGAACTACTTAACACTTTTCCAGGTATGTGACTATGCCCTCCCCTGGCCTGTTCTCATCTGGGTGCTTCAGACAGTAAATCACGTTCTCCCAAACTCAAAGCACCACAAATCGATCCTGAAATTTTAAAGGCTCTTTGTGTTTCTCACATTGCACCTTGTTATCACTGTAGTTTCTTGTCACATTGACTTTTGGAAGAAGAGTAGTGGAGACAGAACCTAGGACTTCCTACATAACACTGTGCCACCAAGCCCCTAATTTAAAAACACATAAATGTAAGTGGTAGTGTTTATGTCTATTATTAATTGCTTAGAACTTTTCCTGTCCCAAGACTGCTCTGATGTCCTGGATACTGACCCTCTCCTCTTTTCTTCCTTTTCTTCTAGCTCAACATATTTGCTCACTGGATTCTAGCAGGGAGATCCATCTCTCCTTGTGTGCATTGTGAACTTTAGTTCACCCTTTGTTAGTCAAATAAGAAGTTTGTTTGTACTTATTATGCCCCCAAACACACGGGGGGCACTTTCTCATTAATTCTTAATTTACATGTCATCTGTCCCCAAAGACTATGAACCTACAGCCCAAGAGTAAAGCTCCATATGGTTGCATCCCCAGATGCTCTCAGGAGGCAAGAGAAAGCGTGAGCCTTTGCTAAATGATCAATGCTCTGATTTTATGTTGGAAAGTAGCTACCAGCTTTCCTTACAAATGACAACACAATGACTTGGATTTTTTGTCGTTCATTTTTCTGACAGTATTTTGCCACCATGGTGCCTGTGTTACTAATTCTTATGGGAGCTTCGGCAACACTGCAAACTGACTTACTTTCTCACCAAAAGTGTAAGCATCTTCTTTGCAATAATGTTCGGTTTTGCTAAAGTACATTATAAAATAGGTAATAGCGTTTTCTACTAAATACGCATTCTACTGGGAAATTTTTAGAAAACAGTATAAACTCTTGAGATTTAAGAAGGTCGCCTGGGCAAAAATGTAAATTCTGTGCTTCATTGGGAAATTCAATTCTAAGAGTACAAACTGGCATCGTGGAAGAAAGCAGTCTCAGGAGGCCACATTTAGGACTTCCACTTCCATAGGAAACTTTACAAAAGGCTTCAAAGGAAGCAAGAACAAACATCTACCATTTGTCTCCCCCCACCCCCCCACCCATTCCCCTTGTGGATCTAAGGGTTTAGTATGCTAACCGAGGTTAAGAGAGGAAAACTGTCTGATGGCACCAGCCCTGCTCTGTCTAGAACTCTCTGTAAAGACCACATTTCACCAAGCAGTTGAAATATACGCAGTCCATCTAGAGCAATGAACTTTGGGGTTTAGTTAACTAGTTTAGATGTGAGAAGCCACAGTAGCCAGTGGCTGCTGGAATAAAGGTGAATTACATAGACAGTCCTGGAAACCCTTGCGTGTCAAATGCAGGTGCAGAGTCATGAAGGCCTTTAAAGGTCAATGGAAAGCACTGAGAATTTAGTAAATGAATAAATTAAAGGTTGTAATACGTGTATCACAATGTATAGTGTTACCCTAGTTTGAGTGAGAAATTTTAAGAAGTTGTCTAACCGTATGGCCAGAAAAATATAACAAAGTGAAAAGTGTATTGAAATTGTTTTTCTTTCTTCTCTTGCTCATTCTGTTTCACAGCATCTTTACAATGATGCTGTACAATCAGTGGGGACTGATTCTTTAATTAAATGAAATATTTTAGTATGAAAAATTACTGGTTTTATAAGTAGGTAAGGTACTTTCATGCAATGAAAACCAGATGTCTTTGATACAACTGTTGTCATATTTGATATAGCCCCCATCCCTGGTGTTTTCTACCTATCTTCTATACTATTATAAAAAAGAGGGGTGGTGAGAATTAGAACTCCAGAAGTTATCACAACCATTTCACTGGTTGTGATGGTTATTTTGAAACTACAGCTTCAATAACAATATGGTAGGCTGTTCATATTCAAGAAAAACTTGTGAAAGTTACAAGTAACACCTGAACCATGAACTAGCAATGATTTTAAGGAAACTTTTGCCAAATTATTTCAGTATTTTATATTCTAATAAGCTACAACAAACCAGCATGTTATTTAAGAAAATAATTAAAATATGTTCAGGACCAAGATTACAGCTTAGTGGTAACATACCTTTTCCATATTCAGCAACCCTGAGTTTCATTCCCAACACAGTACACAAAAAAGTACTCTGTATGGACAACGATGCATTGCGTCATTGTTTTCCTTTTGTTTTTAATCAATAGTTTTACTTCTACCACCTGTCAATTTTACCATTAAAGCCATTGGATTAGCTCAAGTTCTTTTACACTGGGACCCAAATCCTCACCAGGAGCAAAGGCATGCTGATCTAGTGTACCATGTGAAAATAAATGCGCCACAAGAAGATGAAGTAAGTGTTGGGTCTGATGACAATCATTACCAAGAGTAAGGTCATCTTGTTGTGTTACCAGTAGGATCTGTAAAGTAAATTAGACCAATGCTTATTGTTCAAGATGAAACGCTAGCACAGAAGGCTTTATCTCAAGGAAAATTCTCTTCTTCAAGAAAGAATACTCCCTACTGCCCCTCCTTTTCTCCCCCCACCGTGTGTGTGTGTGTGTGTGTGTGTGTGTGTGTGAGAGAGAGAGAGAGGGGGGGGCAGAGAGAGGGGTAGAGAGAGATAGAGAGAGCATGTGCTTGTTCTGTACTTGTTAGTGTGGTTGTGTGCACATGTGCCGGCGGTTGTGCATACAGGTGTGTGAAGCCCACAGGTTGACACTTTCCTTAAACACTTAAACACTCTCCAAGACTTTTACGTTTTGAGATTTTTGCTAGGCTGATGAGCCAATGACATTTGGGGATCCACCTGTCTCTGCCTTATCCTCTGTCCTGAGGTTATAGGTGCATGCTGCCATATGACTCGAATATTACATTTATTGTATAATTCATTGACTAAGCCATCTCCACAGCCTGTTTGCCAACTTTTGAAGTATAATGTATTTGATAATATTGTTTACATACCTCCTAAACTGTCATTACAACCAGAAGAATGTAGTGAGCAAAATGGTACAAGGGTCAGTAAAGCCAAGGTCAAGGCTAAGTTCATGCAGTATGTTATGGGTCTTAAGTTGATTTCTTGCAGTCTCTGATTTAAGGTAGGGATGTAATAACATGATTGCCATGTATTATATTTATGGTAAGGTGAAAGAAAGGAAGGTGTGATTTGTATTAACCATTTTGTAGTAAATATGAAATTTTAAAGAATTTCATGTCAAGAAGTTGCTCCTGGAGAGGAGACTGGCATCAAAGATGAGAATAAGAGGTAACTTGGAAGGCAGACGCTGGTAGTTTTTTGAGTTCAAGGCTAGCCTGAACTACAGAGTGTGTTCAAGGAGAGCCAAGGCTACCAGAGAAACCCTGTCTCGAAAACCAAGATAAAGAAAAAGGAATATGTTCATGTGTCACTGAGAAACTGCACTAATGTTACAATGGGTGTTTTCTAAGATTACTTCATTCTGTTTCACTTATGCATCATTTTCAAAGTGGAGTCAAGGGCCTATTTGATTAATATTGTTTTTCTCTTACATGCCATGATTGGCGTGCTCTATTTTAGTATGATACCAAAACGACTGAAAGCAAACGTGTGAGCCCCCTTCACGAAGGCTTTGCAGCTAGTGTGAGGACCATTCTGAAGCGCAACCGTTTAGACCTGGCCAGCAGTTGGGTTTCTGCTGAACTCAGAGCACCACCAGGTAAAAAACATGGGACATCTAAGTTTTGCATCTTACACCTCTCAAAACAGAAAAGAAAAGCCACTTTTAATTAACCCAACACCATTGCCTTCCAATCCCCTTCCACAGCACCCACATTCCAATCATGCCTGTCATAGGGTTTCCATTGGCACATTCCTGTAAGTCATCCCTAAATTTATACCAGACTTTAGTGGAAGCTGGGGCTTTTCATACATGTAAGCAGAGGTAGCTTACATGACAAATAGAGACACAAGACTGGAAAAAAAGAAATAGGTAGGCCATCAGATCCTAGGATATGCCACTTTCCTAAATCATATATGTCTTAGCCAACATCTGTTTTTGTTTTTCAAGTTTTTCTCCTATCCACTTCATCAGAGAAGAAGATTGTGCCTGTATTATTAGTCAGCTTTCTTTTTACTATAGCAAATATGTAAGATAATACACCTATTTTGGTTTCTGGTTTTTGTGGGGGTTTCCACCCATGACCTGGCAGGCTGTCAGTTTTTAGGCCATGTGGTAACACAGTGAATTATGTCAAAAGCAGGTGGTAGATGTCTAAGGCCAGGGAGCAAACAAGAGGTACAAAAAGAACAAGGGTCCAACTATTTTTAAAGATGTCTCCCCAAACACCTCCGAGAAGTCATCAACTCAGAAAGGGTTCTCCACTTCTCAATAGCAACAAGAGCTGCAGAACAAAGTCTTTAACAAAATAAACCCTGGGGTCTCGCTTAGCCAAAACCCCCAGACTGTGTTGGTGACAACATAGAAGCTTGCATTGACTCATAATTCTTCAAAGAGTTCCCAACAGGCTAAACTCTAAGTAAGGAGGCTATGTCAAAGAATACAGAGGAATATAAATAGAGGCCATTGTGTGCCATGTATTTAAGCCATTATTTTATCTCTCAGGAACAACTGAACTTCCTTTATGTGATATTTCTTTCAGTATTAAGTTTCTATGGTACCCCCAATATGTACCAACTAGACTTGAACTTTCAGACATATTGGTATTGTACCCCCAATACATGTTGACACCAAGTATGTATAATTTATGCCACTAACCAAGTGAAAAGTCACACTGAATAATTTGGGTTGGAACTGGAAAACTGCTTTGACATGGCATAGACTGTGTGGATGCTTGGTATGCAGACAGATGCATACATGCACACACAGAATGAAGGGGGAAGGCCTGTATCCATGGGTTTTATATTCATGGACTCAACAATCAAATGCATTCCAAGACAAAAGCATTAAAGCATTCATACTGTCCATGAACAGATTGGTTTATGCTACTATCTTCTAAATAACACAGTCTAACAACTATTTCCAGAGCACTTATGTTCAATATTCTAAGTTATGTAGGAAGGATTTATATTAGACCAGATGCTATGTAAGTTATATGCAAGATGACGTCATAGAAGAGACCTGAACATCTGAATATTTTAGCATGGGGGAATGTTCTGGAACCCATACCATAGATACAGAAGCATGATTGTACAGACACATGTGTATATGTCATATATACTATGCATATGTGTGTCACAAGACAAACTAACCAGTCAGTTTCCTGTCTCCAATGTCTATGTGGCAATAGGAGAATCTCTCCTCTCACTCCTTCTGTCCTTTGAAAGATACTCTGTGACAGCGATAAAAAAATTAATCTATAACTGTTTTAAGAAAAAATAAAAACTTTTCAATCACTTAGAATTTTCTCTTTAGACAGGTTCTCCCTGACCCTAGTCCTACTTTTCTCTCTCTCTTTTTTTTCTCTCTCTTTTCTCTCTCTCTTTTTCTCTCCCTCTCCCTGTCCCTCTCCCTCTCCCTCTCCCTGTCCCTCTCCCTCTCCCTGTCCCTCTCCCTCTCCCTGTCCCTCTCCCTGTCCCTCTCCCTCTCCCTCTCCCTCTCCCTCTCCCTCTCCCTCTCCCTCTCCCTCTCCCTCTCCCTCTCCCTCTCTCTCTCTCTCTCTCTCTCTCTCTCTCTCTCCCTTTGATTCTTTGAGGAACAACAGCAAGTCTGTTTGATAGAGTGCTCAGGATGTCACAAATGTAATTTTGATACAAACAAACATTTGAAATCTCAGATTTGAAGTTATGGCATGTTAGGGAGACTTTTACAAGCTGTTGGACACTGACTCTGTAATGTAAAGATAAGATCTTGGGGTATTGCCAAAATTCATCTCCTGAGCAGTAATCCATGTAATTCATGAGACATGGATAATAAGGAATGGCTCATGTGGTGGAGGAAGGAAGGGGACTCTGGAGAACTTCTTTGATAAAACCTTTCATTTGCAGGCAGAAAAGCTGGAATCCAGACATCATGGGGGACAATGCCTAAGAGTCTGGTATTGATAAATATAGCACTAGAATGCTGAAATTGTTGGACACATGACACTAGACTTGAACTTTCAGACATCCGTCTCACAGACATATATCCATATGTACATCTAAAGTAGCCGAGTCGTTTTTCATGTCAAGGCTCTTTAACTCCGGTTTCATTTCTTCAGTAAATTTGCACTTTGCAAATGAGTTTCTATAAATAGATGCTTGTGGTCAGTCACAATCAGTATTATGTCAGGCAAAATCATAAAATTCAGAAGCCATTAAGGCAATGCTTTGTCCTTTGTATCTGTGGTCCCCTAGGTTCTTCTGGAACCTCCGTTATGAATTTAACTTGTACCACAAACACTGTCCTAAGTAGCCACACCCACTTAAGGCCATACCAAGTGTCTCTTCGTTGCACCTGGCTTGCTGGCAAGGATGCCCCTGAGGACACACAGTATTTCCTATACTACAGGTCAGTGTCTATTTTTACTTATGCAAATTATCCATTTCCTCTTCCTTTATAAAAACTCATGGGTTTTCCAATTTAGGTTTGGTGGTTGGACTGAAGAATGCCAGGAATATAGCAGAGATGCAATGAACAGAAATACTGCATGCTGGTTTCCCAGAACATTTATCAACAGCAAAGGGTTTGAGCAGCTTGCTGTGCACATTAATGGCTCAAGCAAGCATGCTGCAATCAAGCCCTTTGATCAGCTGTTCACTCCACATGCCATTGGTAAGAAAGACTTATCCCAAGGTGGGAATAATGGAGTAGCACCAACTTGGCAGAGGAAATGGTGTTGCTACCTTTCAAATGTTACAACAACCATCTAACAAACATAGGAAAACCAATGAGGCAGGATTCCCAACATTAACGCTACATATGTAATGTAGGAGACTGCCCTGGGTATAGTAAGATGTTTAGAGGCATTCTTGGCTCCTATCCGTGAGTTTTCCAACTTGTATACTCCCTACTGGTTCTCCTACTCTGAGTTGTGACCAACTCACAACTCAAACATATACTTTTGAGGGTAGAGGTCTCCCCAGTAGAGAATGGCTGCTCTAGGAAAAGCAAACTCACTCCTTAAGAGAAGTCTTAGCAGTGCTCTTCTTTTCTGATTGCTTTCATGAAATGTCCACCCACAACCATGGGTCTTGTAATAGATTGTACCCAGAATAATTCTGAGCCTTTTCCCCACAGTATGGTCCCTTGGCAGTGCAAAGGTATCCAGGTTTTCCATCATCTGGCTCTGCTTTCAAAGCTAATCTTCTCCAATTCTCATTCATCCTTCACAGTGCTTTGGACTTATCTCAAGACTTTTAAACAATATGTTCACAAGTCTTCCCTCCCCTCCCTTCCCCTCCCCTCCCCTCCCCTCCCCTCCCCTCCCCTCATCTTCTTCTTCCCTTCCCCAGCCCTTTCTTCCTCTCTCATATGTGTGTGTGTGTGTGTGTGTGTGTGTGTGTGTGTGTGTGTGTGTAGTATATACATACTGGTGCAGGTGTGCTTGTTTATTCGGAAGCCTAGGATTAACATCAGGATCTCTCCTTCCACTTGATTTTGTGAGGAGCAGAAATTTTCAATGGATCTGGAACTTGCCATTTGGACTAGACTGGATGGCTAGCTAGTGAGGTCCTAGGATCCACCTACCTCTACTACCCAACTGTTGAAGTAACTTTTATGCTTCTAAAGTTACTGTCATCTCCAAGACTTACTGCTTCAGTCTGCTGACCTAGTCTTAGTCCTAGAAGCTTGTATCCTCCATACAATCTAATCCAGGCCTAGACTGTTTTCACTCTCTGAGACTTACTATTGAATAAGCTCAACCTTCCAAGTTTTTCTGAGCTGGCTGGTCAATTCTGCTGTTTTGGTTAAAACTTCTCTCTAAGCTTCAATCTGGCTTCCTTTTTTAGCCTCTCCTAAATGGCTCTACTTCTCCTCAAACTAACTCTAGCAATCCATTCTTATCTTTTGGCCCCTTCTCATTCTCTGCCTCATTCTGACTTCACTTATGTCTAGATTGTTCTCTTTCTGCAACCTGTCTCTTTACAACTCTCCCAGAAAACCTGCCTTCTTTCTCTCCTCTCTTTCTTCACTGCTCTCTTAAAGGGCTCTCCTTTCCCTTCTCTTCTCATGAGAGCCAGGCGTATCCTATTCTGTAAGATCTTTCTCTGATTTGTCACCTTGTCTGCCAGACTATTAGACATTTCTTTCAAACATGGGTGCTTCTTTCTAAAAACTAACTTTACCATTATTGTTTGGGATTAAAGATGAGTACTAAAGACATGTCTGTATTCTAGCCAGAGGGATTAAAGGTGTGTGCTAAGGCTGACCTATACCACAGCTAGAAACAGGGCTTTTTTTTTTTTCCAGTAAATGACACAATCTTGAGGTTTACAGAGTTCACAGTCAAATATCCTGCAACACCTAATTGCTACCACCAGTGCTGGGATTACAGCTATTTTCATCTGGGTGCTGGGAATCTGAACTCAGGTCCCAGTGCTAGTGCTTTACTCCTGTAAAGACATATTTAGCTCAATATGTTATTTTTACTTAGAAGCTTCTCTGACCAAACCAATCCAAACAAATCAAAACAAAACATCAATAACAAAAAAATAAACAGTAAAGCCAGAAATGAGAAGTGATTTACTCAGAGTTGTTCCCCTGCTGGGAAGTGGAGGTGGGGCACATGGTCCATGTTCTCTCCATCAGCATAGTCTATCTTGGAAAATTTAAGAGATGCTGAGTGCACATTTGCAGTGAGCTGAGAGGGGGGAAAGAGTCAATCAATCACTTTCGTTATAGTGGTTTCTGTTCTTTATATGTGTAAGTCTATTTGGTACAGCCATACCAAGAACTTCATGGGAAGCTACTTGCTTCCTGTGGCTTTGAGACTGGTTGATTTAGATCTAATGGTAAACCTTGAGAAGAGCATATCTTAGAAATGGTGGGTTGGGGCTACCAGTCCTGATCACTGATTGTACAGACTTGCCACTGACCTTTCTTCTTCTTACCTAGATCACGTGAATCCTCCAATGAACGTCACAGTGGAAATTAAAAACAATTCTCTCTATATACAATGGGGGAAACCACTCTCTGCCTTTCCAGGCCATTGCTTTAATTATGAATTGAAAATTTGCAACACAAAAAATGGGTGCACTCAGGTAATTCTTTATATCATTCCAGTATTCCATGATAGGCATTCATTATTTGTGGAACATTTAAAACATTGGTTCTCAACCATCTTAATGCTGTGATCTTTAATATATTTTGTCATGTTGTGATAACTCTGAACCATAAATTATTTTTGCCGTTATTTCCATAACTGTATTATTGTTACTGTCACGAACTGTAATGTAAAAATGTTGGGACATAGAGGTTTGCCAAAGGGATCACAACTCACAGGTTAAGAACTGCTGATTTAAAAGTTTCAGTATTGACTGCTCTGGGTGTTTTTATGTACCAGAAAAGTCAATGTTAACTTATATCTGCCCCAGGTATTACAGAAATAAATCAAATCTTACAGGACTTTTATATTCAAAGAACATACTTTGGGTTCAAAACAATACCAAGGATAAAATAAGAGCTTTGCTAAAAATACAAATGATGCAACTACTGAGCAAGATAGGAAGGCAAGTTTTTCAAAGGTTAGAATTACCCTCAGAGCCTGTAATTCTACTTCTAGGTACACATGCAAAAGACTTCAAAACATGGTCTCAGACGGTGTTTGGACCCCCATGATTACAACAGCATTACTCACTATAGCCAAGTGCTGACGCAGCCCCACTATCCACTAACAGATGAATAGAGTCAGACTTGGTTGCACACACCAATGATTCCAGCACCCAAGAGGAAGGTTGAGATAAGAGAAATGTTATAAATTTGAAGCTAGTCTAGACTTCATAGCAAGATTATTACGTGAAAACAATCTGAACCTTCAAACTGGGAATGGGAGTACAAAAACAAAATGTCACACACACACACACACACACACACACACACACACACACACGAAGAGACATTATCCAGTCTTTGAAAGCAATTCTGATGTATGCTATGATCTGAATGAACCTAAAGACAGCAAACAAGGTGAATAAACAGATCACAAAGAACAAATATTATATGAAAAGGCTATGATTCTGCCTTTAATGAGATGCCAAGGGTAGCAAAACACATATAAACAAAAGTTAGCATCATGGCTGCCAGGAAATGGAGAATGGAAATTAGGGACCATTGTCTAATGAAAACAGACAGATTGTGAAGTTATCATTATTGGGTGAGGGGAGCCGAACAGAGGGTCTCATGCATGCAGAGCAGGACACATGCCCCCAGCCAGGAAGCTCTCAGTCTTGCAAGATGAAAAGTGTGTTGCAGTGCTGCTTGCACAACAGCATGGCACTTTAACATTTCTGCCCTGCACATCTGAAAACAGTGCAGAGGACATATCTTATACCCATGGGGTTTTATTGTTTTACTTTATACATTGTCCACAATAACTGTTGCATAATTATATTTACCATCTTACTGTCAATCTAAGCTGGAGCCTTCCTACACACACACACACACACACACACACACACACACACACACACCCTTAAAGATAAATAACTTCTCATAGTTACAAAGTGGAGAAGTCAGGGTCTCACCTCATGTCTTACAAATAGAGGACATCAAGAGCCTGTGAGATAGTTCAGCAGGTAAAGGCACTTGCTGTTTCGAATGCTTTCCAGAGTTCGGTTCCTGGAGCCCCCAAGGTGGAGGAAAAGGTGGTCTGCCTCAAGTTAGTCTCCCATCTCCACACGAGTGCTGTGGCACACACACACATAAATAGATACATCTGAGAACAATTAAAAAGAGACAAACTAAACACAATTAAACCAATATCTACAACTTGGCTTCTAGGGTTAGCACATAAAGAGAGATAAGGCCTTGTTTTTTGGAGTCTGAGATAAACAAAATGCTACGCCCTATTAATTTTAAACTATGTGCCAAATCATGGGGTATATTACTTTCCTGTGTCCTGCCAAGCTGGTGGTTCACATAAAAATAAATCAATGTATAAGATAAGTCCCACTCTGGAAAATAAGGTCAGAGCCTCCCTATCATAGAAAGAATCAACATAAAGCAGAAGGGAGAGGAAACAAAATAACCTTGTAGCCTCAACATCCTGGAGCTGGAAGCAACCTGGGGGAGGTCAGAAATCTCCTCTGTGAAGGACAAGCTTTCTTTTGTAAATTTCTAATCTACCATAAGTTAGCATTTTCATAAAATAAGTTAAAAGGGAATATATATATATATATATATATATATATATATATATATATAATCTCCAAAGATAGGAAAATACAAACCAATATGTATGCAAGCACAATTCCACAATTCACGTGCTTGGATGTCACAGCAATGCCCAACCGCTCTCCCCGTTTCTAAACTGTGCTCTCACTGTCTGCACTGATCTTATCAGACACCGGTAATCAGCACTTCCTAACTCATATCAGTCGCCAACCACACTGTGCCTCACACTGTGTGAGGAAAGGAATAACCCAGAGGTACTCGAGGCATGTTTCCTTCAGCCAAGTGGTAGTGACTGACCTGGCCCGAACACAAGGCAAGCACTAGACTTGTAACTCTGTACCTTACATAGGGATTTCAGAGTGGCTCTGTGAGGTTTTTATTAAAAGCCAAACAACATGTACATCAAAACCCCCGTCATGGACAATAAGCGGCACCCAAGGATTTTTCGTGATAGAGAAGAGTAGTATTTACAGTATAGAAGGGTAATTTTGGTAGTAGTGTGAAAGTCAGATGTGAGGCTGGGGACCATGTGTATGCAGTGATATGAACTACTATGACAGTCCAAGCAATAGACCAGGAAAGCCCATGAAGGCTGTGGCCATTGGACAGGGCTGCATAGGTACAAACTACGTGCTTTTTAGGATTGTGACTTAGCAATGTGGAATGGCAAGGGAACAGATTATGTGTGCTGTTGGAACTGACTCCAATTTTTCTACATGAAACATTAATTTGTCCACACTGCATCACCTAACCCTTCAACCGACCATTTTATTTATTTTAGTTACAAGATCACTTTCTCCCTCGGGGTAACTGCCAAGAAATCACACTGGCACTCTGTAGAATATGACTGTGCTCTATTGACTTCAGATTACTTGCTAAATAATGAGCCACATTACCCACATGTGACCTCTCAAGCTGGTATTTGACATAAGTTACATGTCTCAGCATTATTATAATGTTAATTTTTCCCATTTAGACAGAAAAGCTGATCACCAATAAGTTCATCTCAAAAATTGATGATGTTTCTACATATTCCATTCAAGTGAGAGCAGCTGTGAGCTCACCTTGCAGAATGTCAGGAAGTTGGGGCAAGTGGAGTCAACCAATTTACGCGGGTGAGTTCCTGTTGTGTATTTAAAAGCAGTAGCAACAGATAATCGTATACATGTGTACATGTTCTCTCAGGTCTTGAAGTGGCTTCATCTTGTCTCCGCCTAATCTCCCATCCATCTACTGAATCTGCAACTAGACAAGGATGTCCTAGGAGCCTAGTTGTCCTGCTTTCTCCCTAGCACAAGCCCTTGCTGGGCCTATTTTATTTTGTCCAATTCTTGTTTTTATTTATTTATTTTGTTTTTCTGGGTATGCTTCTATCCATATTGTGTGTATCTGTGTGCATGCATGTGTGAGGGCATTATGCATATGTGTGCACATGTGTGCAGGTATGAGTACTGTGTGTGGTCACGGAGGACAAAGGAAGACATAGGGTATCCTATTCTACCATTTTCTGCTTCCTTCCTTTGAAGACGTGGTCTCTTGTTGAATCTGGAGCTAGGATGGTATCTAGTAAACCCCAGAAGTCCTCTAGCCTCTGCCCACAACCGCGGTGGGTTCATAGGCCCTCAGGCAGCCACACCCAGTGTTTTACATGTGTGTGAGGAATTTGAACTCAGTCCCTTATGCTTATGCTGCACTCTTACCTGCTGAGGCACATCCCCAACCCCTAATTATTTAGAGTTGATTTTTTTACTTTCAGAGAATTGTAGTTTCATAAGCTGTTAGAAAAAAAATGGAGATCCAGTCTTTCTTTAACCTAGTTTCTTCCAATGGCAACATCTTGCAATCCAGTATAATTTTAAAACTACAAAATTGACACTGACGACCTGTCCATCCTTCTTGGAGCTTATGGATTTAATGTGTCATTATTGGTGTATCTTGGCTCTTATGCATTCTTAGCGCTCATGTCACAGCTCAGTCAAGATGCCAAGCAGTCCATCACACAATTGTTCCTTTTGGCCTTTCAAAACACACCCATCCTCTTTTGCACCTCATCTCTAGCCCTTGGAAAGAACTACTCTGGTCCCCATCATTGTAATGTTTCCATACTCAGGTGTGAATTTATATATTTGTTTCTTTAAAAAAAGATTTTAAATTAAATAATATTACGGTTCATGAAACTGGGATCCATCCCTGAACCTTTAGCCTAACAGACAGTATATAGGTCATCTCTGTTGGTTTTACACCTATTGTTATTTATAATCAAATTGACTGAATACCATATGTGACAAATAACCGGGAATGTGCAGCAACTATGAATGAAGGGTTGTATTTCTTGGATAAAGAAAGTTACTGGTACAAGTAGACATTTGCAGAACAGCATCCTAGATGCTTTTCATCTATTCGCTTAGCTAAGTCTATCAAGAAACTCATTCTTCAGATAACGATGTGTACATGTGTAGTTGGAAAGCTTAGGTCATTTGCTTACCTCTGTAAGCATCAGAGATGGGGTGAAGCCTATGTTAATTTATCCTAGGGCCCAGTCTCTTAGCACTCTGTCATGTTGTGATAAGACCCTACTTGTTGAAAGGTACTTAGCAAATTACATTGGCACAGAGGACTTTGTGGTTAAGGTTGATGACATCACCTCTCAGGAAACCCATGGGATATTCCGGAGCAATTTAGACAGCATACTTAAGGAGAAATTTCTTTCAGGCACATGTTAAAATTATCTACTAAAGTAGTAATTCATTCACTTGGGCTACAGGGTGTGAGTCCATGGGAAATTCTTGGGCACTGACCTGTGCCCTGTGTGGTCTGAGTCAGAGCTAATGTTTTTCAAGTACATTTCCAGCAAGACAAGAATAGTAGAAGGGATCAAGGGGTGGAATACAGAGCTAGGTCTGTAAGAAGGCTGATTGTGCTGCCCTGAACTCCTATAGAACGTTGCCTCAATTGAACAGTTGTTCAATATCCAACCCAAACTGCCTTGTGCTATGCCATGGCCCTGATAACACTGGGGGAAGGGGACTTGGGTTCAGAGAAGCACCATGAGTTCCTGGGGAGAGGAACTGAAAGGAGGATGTAGGAAACTGAAAGTTGGACGGACTCACCTACTTCATAATTTTGCTGAGGTGAGTCTTCCTCTCCCTCCCTTTCTCCCCAGATTGACACCCAATTAAAAGAACCTGACCCGGTACAGATAGGACCTTTATTAAAAATCCTTTATTTGCACTCCATGCCTCAAGATTGAAACAAGACTCATCAGTCTCAGGGATTTTTAACCAAGTAATTACTGTTATCCAACTGTGTGCCAGCCGCTTTGTTTATTTGTAGTCCGTGGATTCTTTTTCCAAAATGGTTTACGTTGTTTCTCAAGTACACAAACCTCATTGGTTTGAAACTACTGATGTTTCTCATTGTTGTCCCACCATTGCAACCTAAACACATTTCAGATGGTGGCCAAGATCAGAGTCTAGGCTAAGAAGTTAACAGTGTTTTTTTTGAGTGCTTCGGTTTCAAAGTTCTAGGCAGTGTTGACTATTGATACTTTAGGATGAGTAAGTAGACAAAAATCAGGAGATCTGGATTTTAGCCATGGCTCTGCCAATTGTGGTTCAATGAACCAAGGTAAAGAACACAATACAATTTGGAGAAAAATTCGGAAAATAAACTCAGGTTGTAAGAGGTGGTGATAGTCTCTGCCACCGGGGACTAAGTGAAATACCATGCCAGTCTGGGTTCAACTACTCTTACCTAGTACCTAACAGCTAACCTTCATGCCAGTCTGGGTTCTACTACTCTGACCTAGTACCTAACAGTTAACCTTTCTGGGCATCAGTTTCCTTACCTGTAAAGGTGACACTTCCTTGCTTGCTTCTATGGCTGCCACTCTTGTCGCTCCACTCTCTAACATTCACCACCAAAGGATTGTGAGTGAGACTGTGAGCCATCTCGAAAGTTTATCTTACACTTGTTTTTCATTTATTCACTTTCCACTCTCCCGATCTCTTACCATTTCCTAAATAACAGCTTCCTGGCTTGGATCTGGTCTCTTATATCCAGCCCGCCCCAGGTGCACCTCAGTGTTATTTGCTGCTGCAAATCCTATTTCACTCATTGCCTCCTAGTTCATGCAGATGACCTGATTAATATTAGTGCTTACCTTATAAATCCATCCTTTCTGGAATTTACTCCTCTGCTCAGTTTGGGATCATTAGTAAATTTAATCAATGCAGAGTCTCCGTTTTCATCAAGATGATTAATAAACATAATAGGAAGTCCAAGCCCCTCAGGGATATTTTGCATGGCTCTTCCTTACCCCTGGAGAATGCAGTAATAATTATGCTCAGCTTGCCATCTACCAGGCAGTTTTGCTGTTAAGTTCATTTCCTTCAATCTCCCTTCTCTCTTGCATTGCCTTACAAGTGGCCTCTGGGAGCCCTCCTGGATTTTCACTATCGGGCCCAAGTGAAATATCACCCATGCCTTTGACATAACGTTCACCCCCATTACTTTAATTAAGGTAAGGAAATGGAAGCCTGGAGGTATTAAATGACTTAGTCATTGTCAAATAGCCAAAAAGTAGCTATTAATGTGTAATTTCCCCCAAATAAGTGACATATGAACTAATTGGCAAATTAGAATAGTTTAAATTAACTATTTAACCAATTATAGCCTGAGGTGGTTTCATAAAGAATGAGACACAGAGGAAGTTGGATTGATGGTGTAGGGAACTGGGGTAGGCAGGTGGCTTCTGCTCTAGTTGGTAAGGTCCTTGGTCAGTCCAATAGGCACAGGGAGTGTAGATGGCAGTGAACAGTACAGCCAGCAAAGAAGCCTGCTCTATCTGCTTGAGATTTTCCTTGAATCTACTCTCTTGCTTGGGATTTTCAGAACAAGGATCTTCTTCCTCCTCCTCCTCCTCCTCCTCCTCCTCCTCCTCCTCCTCCTCCTCCTCCTCCTCCTCCTCTTCTTCTTCTTCTTCTTCTTCTTCTTCTTCTTCTTCTTCTTCTTCTTCTTCTTCTTCTTCTTCTTTTTCTTCTTCTTCTATGTAAATGATAGTGGCAGTTTTGTCTTATCAGTACTGGTTATCAACTGCTCTTCATCAGCTAGCTTCTGCTTTAGGAGCTGAACTTCCCAATTTTGAACGTCTTTCTCCTTCTCAGTCTTGAAGTTCCAGCTTCTTCTGTTCTGTTGTTATCTCTGCCATCTCCTGTTTCCTGAAAACGTTCCTATTCTGGACCCTGGTCCCTGAAGCTTTCTTGCTTCTCTTGTCCTCTTTTCTCCTCTACTCTGGGACATTCAGATACTAAGTGTAAAATAAATAATTATGGAAATAAATGTTCCTAGCATGCATCCTGCTCCCCCGTGGAAATGAGAATGTTGGCTGCATTTATTTGTAGCTGTGCCCCTGGTTAGGATTGGATCTGTTTCTTGGTAAGAGGTTAGACTGCCAATCACTGGACTCAACAGTGGTTCTTAGCCTGTGGGTTGTGACCCCCTCCCAGGTCACAAATCAGCTATTTTGTATATCAGATATTTACATTACAATTCAGTTATTACATTACAATTAAATCAGATATTTACATTACAATTCAGTTATGAAATGCAGTGAAAAAAATTTTATGGTTGAGGGTTAGCCACAATATGAGGAACTATATTGAAGTGTCATAGCATTATAAAGATCGAGAACCATTGCTTTGTGTGAGCAATGAGTTTGCTCCACTCTCAGTGAAGGCTGTATCTGACACTCAGGACCTGGTATTATTAGAAATGAGTGAAAATGGGTTCATCTAAAAAGCTTTCTTTAGGCTTAATATGAGTGGCACCTAGTCTGGGAACAGAACAAGACTCATTGGGCCCAGTTTTCACATGTCTCAGTCAGCCCTGTGGTCACCATTTACAGGGAGACTGCTGCTATCTGCTGAGACAAATCCTTCAGCAACAAAGACATGCTACTCATAGGAGATCCTGGCCCTCACTTTCCTGCTATGGTGTGTGTGTGTCTGTGTGTGTGTGTGTGTGTGTGTGTGTGTGTGTGTGTGTATGGTGTGTGTTCTGGGGAATATGTGTCCTGGGGTGGGTGTCAGAGCTAAGCAAAAGCCAATGTGGCATATTGAGGTGAGGTCTGCTGCTATGTATTGTAATGTTAATTTCTGTACCAGAAGGCCTGGGCCTACAAGTAAAATCCCACTACAGTTACCAGCTTTTGTTGTGCAAATATTGCTCCTTAATTTAAAACTATTGGTTAAATAAAAATGGCTACAGCCAAGTACTGGAAAGATTAGAGATAGGCAAGTTTTTGAGTTATGAGGTTGCAGAGAAACTGAGAAGGTAGAGAGGAGAAGATGCCATGGGATAAGGGATTGTGAGAGCTGGCCATGAGGGCTGGCCATTGGAGTAAGAGTGGCCTAGGCAAAGCATGGCAAGTCTTATCATGGGGTTATTGATAGGGTAGTATATACTAATATCTTAAAAAGTAGTTATTTTAGTGCTATTTAAAAGCTTATTATAAATGATGTGTTTAAAAAAAAGGTAAAGAGAGAGGGGATATGTTCTACGGGGGTGTGGTGAGGAATGGGGGAAGGGACCGTCTCTGCTGGCCCATGTGACAGTATAGTATAGAATAGACTTTATTCAAGGCATGGGGAGGGGAGTCAAGAGGGTAGTAGAGGCAGAGAAAAACAGAGAGAGGGAGAGAGTAGAGAAGTAGAGGCTGGCCATGAGCACATGGAGAGAGGGGGAAGGGAATAAGGAAGAGGTGAGAGGACAGAGCAGGGAGCAAGAAGACAAGAGAGCAAGTGAGCAAGAGAAGGGGAAGGGGGCATGCAGTGCCTTTTATAGTGAGTGGGCCAGGCCTACCTGGCTGCTGCCAGGTAACTGTGGGAGTGGAGTTTAGACAGATGCTAACAATAAATACAAAAGTTTTGCATCTTTTATCTGGGAACTGGATGATCAAAGGCAGGGTAGAAATATCTGGACTGAGATTAAGTAATTATTACAACAGGAGAGGCACATAGGCGGGTGTGCTGGGTGGAAGGAGGGCTTTTATTCTTTGACTTGGTGTTCATGACAGAAGTGCAAAGCAATTTATCTCTACCTGAAGCTTATAGACTCAAGAGCTGGGAGGTGATGGGGTTGTCTTGAAGATCACTGAACGTACTTCTTTCAAGGTCTACAGTCTATCAAAGAAACTCAGGCTCCAGCTCTGGCTCCTTCTTTCTTCTGTGCTTGTAGATTTCTAGGAGCCCCCTCCTCATCTGTGTCTGTTTGCCCCTCTCTGTCTCTCTCCTCGGTTCCCACCCTTTCTTCTTATATTCCCAAACCATTGTGAGACAAGGTACAAACCAGAATAGGGAAGAAGAAAGGGAAACAGGTACGGGGAAAGGGTCAGTTTCATTTGCTCTGGGCTTTGAAAAGAATTCTGTCCATGTACAGTTTTACGGGGTAAGAGAAGCGAAGCTCTGGGTTAAGTCAGAGGAAGAAAATGCTTGGAAAGAACAATAGGTGACCCATCAGCAATAAGAAAAACCCCACTTAGGCTACGGTCACAGCTGCCACTTGTCTTTGCCATTGGGGAATTTCAGCTGGGCAGACACAGTAGTTGAGTCAAACTGCTTCTTTGACTAGGGCTTCTGTGGTTTCAAGGTTGGCTGGATCTTGCCTGGTAAGCCTCAGGCCAGACCACCTTGGCTCTCTGGGTTTTTCTACTATCTTGAATGTAAGGTTGCAATAAGCTTTCAGCCTCTGGTCCCTAATGTCATGAATTTTATTTTATTATTTTATTTTTAATTTCAGGTGTGACCACTTCTCTTGGTGGGCATACCATTCAATTTTCTATGCTTAATAACTTGGGCCAAGGAAGGACTCTGGCTTTGACCCTGTGCAAGGCAAGTTTATTCATAGTATCTAGGATATCTGCTCCAATATAATTTATTACTAGACAGATGAGAGAGAGAGAGAGAGAGAGAGAGAGAGAGAGAGAGAGAGAGAGAGAGAGATCTGCCTCAAACCTGATAACCGCTGGACCTAGACCTAGTACCCAGCAACAAGACTCCCTTTACACCTGTGAATGCTGATTGATGTTCTTGTCCCAATTGTTGTGTTCCAGCCAGAGAAACTGAGGCAAGGAGATAGACCTTGTTTGGGCTGTAGACTGCTGCAGAGAGGTTACCTTTTGCTAGTTCTTAGCCAGCTCGGGCTCCATGTAGGCCAAGCAAAGGGATGTTTACATTGACCTCTGCAGGTAGTTTTTGTCTAAGTGTTACATGTTTTGCATGACACTCATTTTGTGTCTCTCTGTGTGTTTGCTTTTTCATTGATAGGTTTTTCTCTGCCATCGAAACCAGTCAATTCAAGCTGAATTGGGAGTATAAAGGCATGCTTATTGGAGGCAGCTCTTAGGGGGTGGGCACCCTTGTCTCACAGGAGGAATTCAGGGAAATGGATATGTGGACAGGGAGACATAGGAATGAAGGATAGAAAGAGAGAGCACAGCACGTGCATGCAGAGAGAAAGAAATGCAGACACAGGGAGAAAGAGAGAGAGAAAGGGAGATTGCAAAATGTCTGGACTATATAGAGAAGAGCCTCTGGGGGAAGAGAAGCCCAGTTCCTGGCTGAAAAGTTTATGGTAGAGGGTGGTGTGTGCCAGCCATACCTTGTAACTGGTAGGGACTGAGGGATGCTGGGAGAATCTGGAGATAGTTCCACTTGATATGTTAAATAGGCACCTCAGCCACCTGTCCAGGGTTTGAAACTCAACATTCATAAGTGTCTACATGTGGGCATGCATGTGCCTCAGTCCACTATGGAAGTCACAGGGCAATCCTTGCATCTTGGTTCTTGAATCTTGGTTTGTCTTTGTATAGTTTTTCAAATCAGGTTAGCTCACCTTCAGATGTCTAAAGATTCTCCTATCTTATTTTCCCATCTACCTGAAGAATTTTGCCAGGATTTAAAATGTTTGTAAAATGTTTAAAAGTGTCAGACTTTTATGTGGGTTCTGAACTCAGGTTTTCAGGTTTGTAGGAATAAGCCATCTCGACAGCCCAATGCAATATTCATCTTAGCTCATATCTTTGAGGTATGGGGGAAAGGAATTAACCATGACTTCTGACCCCCTTCTTCCTCTATACCCAGAATATTTGGTATTTATGTCTCCTGACCTGAAGATTCAGGCAGCACTACAATTGTGGTTTTCCCTTGAGGATCTAGGGAAAATTAACTAAATGCCTTTGCTCTGACACAATGCATTAATCTCAATCATAATTACTACAAACATGGATTGATCGGCTTCTGTGGACTTGCAGAGACGCTAAGCACTTTGTATGTATCAACTCATTCACTCTTACCCCTAGCTTCAAAGCAATAAACAAAGTGAAACAAATACACTGCTCAAGGAAGGTCACCTTAGCACCAAGAGACAGAACTAGGCTTAAACCTCTCCCTTCTGTGTCTTCTGGCTACCAGCACCCTCTGCAGCCAGCCTGCAGTTACTTCAGCAGGTTCACAGAAAAATGGCTCTATAGAGGCTCACAGGGAAGAATTCTGGGGTTTGTGGGAGCTCTGAAAGGCTTTGGTTCTTTGTGACAAGCCTGCAGAGGAGAAGAAAACTGTACAACTTTACTTTCCCTATTCTGATCCATCCAGTTTGGGCCTGGTAGGGGTTATGAACATCACCCGGGTCCACTCAATCCAGGCCTTGCCAAACCATTCATGTACACAGTGCAGTCTCTATGGCTTTGCCACATTGTCCTTCACCTGAGCCCAATTTCACTAAGATACTAGAGCTTTGTGCATTTTTCAGTGGGTCATGGGTTTTAGGCCTTTACCTTTTGTTCTTTGCACCCACCCTTTGCCTCTCTAAACCAGGAAATCTCTCAGAGTCCACCTGAAAGCTGCCACAGAAAGCCCAGTCACACAAGGCGACTTTTGCTTAAATTGAGAACCTTTCATGTGTGACACGACAGCTTCGCACTCCAACCAGAGGAAAGCCACAGGAAGCCAGTTAAACTATGGTATCATAGACTAATGTATTGACACCATCTTAATTACTCAACCCTGTTGATGCCATTTAAACTTTCCCCACCACCTGCTGGTTTAAAAACACAGCAGGGCTGCTTTATTTGAGGGGCTCCATCAATTTGCTAATTAGTACTTTTGCTTGAGACCCATTGTTGAATCGGAGTCAGATTAAAAATCAATACTGAAGCAGTCAAAGTACAAACTTGCATGGACTAAGGCTGCTCAGGCCTTTGAATCAAATCCACATCCTTAGAGCTGTCAGTCCCAACTAATAGATCACAGAATTCTAGAGCCAGAGCGACTGCAGTACCAAGGGATGAGTCCTTTGATGGAGCTTCCAGGGCAGCCAAAGACAGTTAGAAGAAGGCTAGCTTATCATCACCTAGAGATTTCCTGAACTCTGTTGTCACCATCCGCCCCATCCAGCGCACACTTGCTGCAGAATTTCCATGAGGTTACTTGTTTTACAGTCAACTAGCTGCGATGTTAAAAATGAAAACCAGAAGTCTAAAGAATTATATGACCGAGGTCTCTAAATACACTGAGTTAGTCAGGTCTACAGAACACCCGGAAGTGAGGTGGAGGGGCCGGAGGCTTTTCCATAGGTAGGCTATGACACTTTCCCTCTCAAAAATTCTGTCTGTATAATCAACAGAGAGTACCCAACCACATCTTAAGAAACATTTGTGGCTTCGTGATTAATAGCATGTAAAAAAAAAAAAAAAATTCCCCTTAAGTCAGACAAATGATTCAAGTTACCTAGAACTTTCTCTTATTATTTTTTCTTTCTATTCCCACTTCCCAACCCAAGCCTCAGGATTGAACCTAAAGCCTTGCCCAGGAGATTAGAAAGGAAAGCTCTGAGATCATGTATCCCAGGACAAACTTTTAGAGTACTGAAATGCTTAATAATTTTGAGTCCGTATATATACATGTATGCCAATGGTGATATCTGCTCTCCTGTTCCTCCTTCAGCCAAATAAGAGAAGGTTTGAAGGTTCTTGTTTGGATTCTTTCTTTTAATACTCATTAAATCTCTCTCTCTCTCTCTCTCTCTCTCTCTCTCTCTCTCTCTCTCTCTCTCCCTTCCTTATAAAATAACTAGTGAGATAGCTAGGTGTAGGTTCTAGGTGAAGGTTCTTGCTGTCCAGCACGATGACCTGCTTCAATCTCTGAGACCCACATGTTGAAAAGAGAGAATCAACTCCTACATGCTGTCCCTTGGTGTGCACACATGTACCTTGGTGCCTACAACCTTCTATCATAAAAAAAAAGGCCAAAAAATAGAAATAATAATTACCGATAGTAACCTACAAGCCATTTTTACTCAGCAACATGTGAACATGATTTCTTGCACTGAATTTACCTGTCAGTGTAAATTTTCCTTGAGGTGAAGCTCACAATGCTTGTGTTCTTGAGCACGAGCTCTACTCTTCATTTGGTCGTCTAGGAGCTGCGCCTGGAGGCGTCTAGGTTAACTCCTTCCAAACAGAGGCTGTGAATATACTTCCTCCGCAGTAATTTCCAGGTAGGGAGAACATTTTTAGTTGGATGAACTAAAATTAGTTGTCTTCCCCTCCATGGCTTTTGTTTGTTCACTGAGAATCTTTACTTATCTACATAGGAGATAAGGCGACTAAGTCAGTTGAAAAGATTTTTGTAATCATGGTCAGAGGATAACCGGTACTGTTATCAGGACTTGGCAGATCAGGCTAGTGGATATTGTACAATTTGAGCCACAAATGACTCAGTGTGTGACCATGATAACAGTTACAGTGCTTTTTGTTCCTTTCACAGGACTCAAAGTTTTGCTGTGTGTCTTTGTAACATAGGTATGAACAAATAGACGACATGGTTAATGATTTTTCAATGCCTTTTTTTAGGAGAAGAAAACAACAACAAACAGAATCATACTATGCAGTCCTGACTAACCTGTAACTTGCTATGTTGATCAGTCTGGCCTCTGACTTGCTTTAATCCTCCTGTCTCTGCCTCTCAAATGCTGGTGTGATAGGCACATCTTACTATTCCAATGTGTGCAAATGACTGTTTACAACAGACACAAAATGTCGGGGTCCAGCCTCAACACAGAATCGGAGTTCTCAACTGGAAGCAAGGATATCTGGAAGGCGCAAAATAAATATACACAGACTAGTTTTTGGTACAAACTGACAGGCAATTTTTCAAGGCTTAAAGATTTTCTCTCTTCTCTCTCATTCTCTGCTCTCTCTCTCTCTCTCTCTCTCTCTCTCTCTCTCTCTCTCTCTCTCTCTGTTTGAGGCTGTACACCCTGCATTCTCCTGTGCACTCCACTTTTCTCCTGTTCACTTTTCTTTTCTTGAGTGCTCACACTCCAACACACACACCTCACACACACCACATGCACTCTGCTTTCACTCACACACACACTCTCCATATACACTTCACATTTTCTCGTCACTCACTCTTCACATGCTCTTCTCGTGCTGGGTACATTCACCACACATGCTCTCCACTTGATCCTCACATGCTTGCCACATGCTCTCTCACTTGCTCTCTCACCTTTCTCTTGCCCCCGTCTTTTATTGATACTCCAAAAGCAGGTATAAAAAAAGACACTGTATGATCATCTCCAAATCAAATTGAAAAGAATAATCATGTCCCACAAAGAATGAACAATTACAATTATTCCCCAAAGTGTCAAGCTTTCCCTATTCCCAGGCCTGTAGCCAAAATAATAATAAACATCATTATTTAAACATTAACTTTTAACTTACTATACTTCAGAGCTCACAGCTCCGAGGTCAGCTACTTACATTTTCCTGTGAAGCTCTAATGATAAATGACCTGGGCAAAGCTGCCAGGCAGTGGCCAGAAAGAATCAAGTTAACCCTTATCTTAGTAGTTCTGTTTCTGCACATTGCACACAATGACTCTCCTAAGAGTCCCAGTGTTTTGACTTAGTTTTACTAGTATAAGATTTTATATATTCTACACTTGCTTATCCAATAACCACTCTTAAATGTTGTGCAAAACTTACTTCATAATTTCAATAGATTTTTTTCCTTCCTTGGGATCCCAATGTTGGCTCTATTTCATTTTCTAATAATTTCTTCAAACTCTCTTTACAAGTCAAGCATTAATCTGAAACTACCATTGTGCAGTTATTGCATTGTTTCCAAGATGAGAACACACAGCATGCACCTGGGCCATTAGGACTGTGCTGTGCTGTGCCCTATGCCTCAATTTTTAATTGTTTAAGAATCATTACGTCAAGGAACATCTAGTTTCACAGAATTCACCAGAGCAGAAGGAGAAAGAAGTAAGGAAGTCAGATATAATAGAATAATTATGCACACCAAGGCCAACTGAAAAGCAGTCACACACAAATGAAATCTATACAGCCATTGTCCGGGGCTAAGGTTAGGAGAAATGGGAACAACTGTTTTTTATAAATAGCTCTGCTGGATACTGAGATGTCTCCATCCCAGCCTACTGCTGACAGACCCTGTCATGGTATGCTGTCTCCAGCAACAAAAATGTTTTTAAAAAACCCTTGAGGTTTTAAAGATATTTTCTTAAGAGGGTGTGTATGAGTATGTTTGTGTACATGTGTGTGATGCCTTCAGAGGCCAGAAAGGCCCAGATGACATGACGCCAGAGCCATAAGATGGTTCTATGCATCCTCGTGTGGATGCTGGAAAGCAAACGTCAGACCTCTGCAAGAGCAGTATAAGCTCTTAATTGTTGAACCAGCTCTCTAGCTCTGGCTCAGGATTTTAATAAAGTGCTTCAGTGCCACCTATAGCTTGGGAATGTCAAGGACACTGGACATTTGCAGAGCAGCCAACCCTGCATAGTCATGACCAGTGTTTGGAAGGAATCTTTTGAGTGGCCAGACACAGTGTACACGTTTAATTTCCACATCACCGTGTGAAGAGTAGAACTCGCCCTCCAGAACACAAGCATTGTGAGCTTCGCCTCAAAGTAAACATACCTTGACAGGTAAATTCAATGCAAGAAAGCATGGTCAAATACTGTTGAATGAAGAGGAGGCTTCAAAAATACACCTATGACATAAAACAAGCTTTTACTACAGTAAAATTACACCCAGCCACAAAGGTGATGATGCTCAGGGGGTGGTTCTTGATAACAAAGAAATGCCGAGAGTACACCGAAGTAATTAAACACCTAGAATAGGATGAGTGAAGAACACCTAGAATACACTCCATAAAGAAATGTCAGAATACACAGTGTAAAGCCTGTACACATAGCACACCCTCAGTGTTACAGATGGAGAGGAATGCGCTGGGAACCCTACATTAGATCCTAGGCTTTGTTTCTTGTTGCCCTGACTGACAGAAGTTATCAGTCCTCAGTTGACTTCACTCCCTTTCTCTGTTTTAGTGTTTCTATATCTGTACAGGGATCTCTGGGATTAAATTAATGGTGTACATGGTATGTGGCCACTCAAAATGTACATATAAAATATGTGCAGTGAATAAGTTTTTAGTTCATCCCTGTGAGTGATGACTTTTATATCTTTGTACTCTATAACTTCCAAACTACTGCAGGTGAAAATATACTGCTTTTGTAAAAATTAGTCTTGTTTAAAGGGTGTGTAAGGAAGTGATGATGGCCTGGATAGAATGAATATTACCAGAAAAAAAAAGTTGTTTGGAGTGTGGCAGATTTGCAGGATCCTGTGTTATAACTTGGTTTGAGATGCGACGATCAAAATGTCTGGCTTCACTGCGAGCTGGATCTGGAAGCCAGGTCTCTAGACTAAGCAAGGACAGGTGCAGGAGTCAGAAGCATGAAGCCTTACATTTATGATTGTATGTAGGAATCAGGTATGCTGAGGGTGTGAGGAAGGACCAGGAGCTCTAAAAAAAAAAAAAAATTAGAAATAATCTATGTCTCCAAGGATACAGTGTGGGTCTTGAAAGGACAGAGACTGAACTGAAAAAGCTGGTAAAAGAAGTAATTACTGACTGCTTTCGTTTCTTTTGTTGTTTTGAGACAGCCTCTCACTTCTTTTAGCCCTGGCAAAGGGGTGTCTCTGACTCACCCCACTTCTACCTTGGCCATTCAGATTCTGAGATTACAGCTGGGCAGCCTCATGCCCGGCTGACAACAGGTTTGATGAAATGAAGAACACGAATTTGGTTGTGACTATTCTCAGGCTTGCAAAGTACACAAGTGAGTGTGGTCTGTGGGGATTTTATAGTCTAAACCTAGAGCTACGAGTCAGGGCAGTGTCAGGAAAAAGAACGACTTTGGGGGTTTTATGGAATTAAAATGTGAAGGTCTGACAAACAAACTTGTCAATGCTCAAAGAACAGACTGCGATAAGAAATGGCCAAGGGAGGCACTGCAACGGAGCCTGCTGCAATTTTAAAGGAAGGCAGTGCCATAGAAGAATGGGGTCCTTTCAGTAAAGGGCCATGGCTTCCCTTAACTCAGCTGTGGACAGTTGAATTCAAAATGGAGATTGGCAATGGTCCGATAAGAGTATATTATGTAACATATATGAAAATGGCATAATGAGTCCTATGATTTTTTTTTTAGAAATTAACACACACACACACACACACACACACAAAACATTTTTAAAAGGACCGGCTGGGGATATGCCTCAATTGGTAGAATGCTTGTTTAGGATACAGGAAGCAATGGATTTAATCCCCAGCAGGACATAAAGAAGATGTGGTAGCACACTCAAGAAGTGGAGGCAGGAAGATCAGAAATTCAAGTTCATTCTCCACTACATACTGAGTTTGAAGCCAGTCTAGGAGTACACGAGACCTTGCCACGAATCTTATATTAAAGGAAAAGAAGAGATTTAGGGGAGAGATCAGTAGACATAAAGTTAAGACAGGAATCAAGGGGTCTCTTGGGGTTTTCTAGAAAGACATTTCCAATGACTATAACGGGAGTTTCTGAGGTATGAAAATACAGGAGCCTGAATCATTTTTTCCATTATTTATTCATTTTACATCCTAATTGCTGCCCCCACACATAGTCCCTTCCCCCTTCCCTGTTCCCCTTCTCCTCTGAGAAGGTGTTGGCTCCCCTGGGTATCCCCCAACCATGGCACAGCAAATCCCTGCAGGATTAGGTGGATCCTCTCCCACTGAGGCCAGACAAGGCAGCCCAGTTAGGGGAATGGATTCCACAGACACAGAATCCTGAATCTTTATTCAAGAAACCAGACTGAGCAGTGAGAAAAGACAACATTTGGTGATAGCTAGGGAAGATGGCTGAGCAGGGTTGTAGCTTAGACAAGATAAAGGATTCTATGAACATTTGAAAACAGAAAAGAAGAGATTAAGGAGATTAAAGCTTTGGGAAAGTGGAGAAGAAACCAGACCAAGGACAGGGAAGAGATGAGGAGAGGCAAGAACTGCCAGCATTAAATCCAGACATCTCTCTCCTGTGATAACTGAATAGTGTGTGGGCTTTGAATGACTTGAAGGGTTTTTTTGTTTGTTTGTTTGTTTGTTTTGTTTTTTTTGCCTTGGGATATTAACAAGTGCTCAAAAATCTCCATTTTACGTGCATTTCTTGTTTTATAGAAGAAATCCTGGCAAATGAGGATTGTTTGTTTGTTTGTTTGTTTGTTTTTCGAGACAGGGTTTCTCTGTGTAGCCCTGGCTGTCCTGGAACTCACTCTGTAGACCAGACTGGCCTCAAACTCAGAAATCCACCTGCCTCTGCCTCCCAAGTGCTGGGATTAAAGGCGTGCGCCACCACCGCCCAGCAAACCGAGGATTGTTTTTTAATTGCTTTTTATCCTGGTGTAACATAGTTTGAACCTTGCCACAGTGCATCCCTAGTACAGCTGTCCTCACGTCATGGCCTGAGTCATTATTTGCTTTCTGCAGATCTCCCCTGATGGACTTCAAGCTCCAGGATGGGAGGTGCCAAATGCATTCTCTTAATCACTGAGTCACAGTAACTTGTGTACTTGACAAGAGCCTAACAGATACTTACTAAACGGATGGATGGATGAATGAATGAATGAATGAATAAATAAATAAATCAGCTTTCTCCCTAGGAAAGAGAGCTGACTATAACTCAGGACTTGCTTCTGGTCTGTGAGAGTGAGTCCAGCAGCTGAGCACAAACGGACACTACTTCCACTAGCACCATTTAGCCAGAGACCTTTGATTTTTCAGGACTGCATTCCTGAAATTAAACAGGCAAACAAGCACCTCCCTCTCCCCTCATTCCATCCTGTTTTTCAGAGTCTGATGTAGTCTGTAAAGGTCATAGAAGGGTCTCCTCTATAGGGAATAGGAACACATTAGAGAACAGAGCTATGCAAAACACTTCTTGTGCTGACAATGACAGTATTTTACTTCCTGTTCTGTGAAGTGGGAAACAAGGGGAAGGGGGGCTTTGAGGATAATTACAGCCATACTGTGTTTACTGTAGATTCTGATACTGGCATTAACTATAACTATTTTCTGGTACTTCCTTCACAAGTAAGTTTCATTTCCAAGTAGGTAGATTTCACTATAGAAATAGATTTCACTGTACATGGGTGAGGTTATCGAGTAGCCTTGTGCTTTTGCAGCTTTTCCACTTAACTCTCTGAAGTTCTAAGCACCAGCACCAAGATGGCATAGCATGGGTGTAGGCTCCGAAACACTGGCTGATTGACCGAATTAATCAGGCTTAAATCAGTAATAATTGCAAAGCCCTTAGTGCCATGGTTTTCTTTCCCCTTATAACAACCTTGTGAGGTTGGGTGTCAGCTCCTTTGGCAAATGAGGCATCTGAGGCTCAGTGCTCAGTTGCTCCTCCTTGGCCAGCATCACCTAGTACCTTCAATTCAAATCCAAACCCTCTGAAGTTCCATTCTTTAGTTTATCCTCCTTGATGTTGACTTTGCTTTCTCTCTCTTCTCCCTCGCACCAGGAAAGGAAAGGAAGCCCTGGGTAGAATGGCATCTCATCGTGCTCCCAACAGCCGTCTGCTTCGTCTTATTAATCTTCTCACTCATCTGCAGAGTGTAGGTAACCATTCCATTCCAGGGCTGCATTTCCAGTCTGCCATGCAGCCCTTACACAGGGCTTCTGTTTATCAGGAGAAACTAACATCACGCTGTTTTAGGATGTCTTTACCGGGAGGGGAGAGAGGAGACAAAAATAAAACATGGCATACAGCAACTACACAAGACACAGTCCTCAGCCACCTCAACTCCTCAAATCTGCTGACTATTTTAATTTCTAATGAGGTTTTGGCCACTGTGTTCTTTTCCTTCATGGCTCCCCTTTCTACACTTGCTGGTCTTTTGTCATCTCCTATAAAAAGGTCCAACCAAGTCTGAAGTCACTACACTGCCTTCCCATATAGGCCTCTGTGGTCAGGGGTTGACCTCTGTTTTGTCTTTCAAGTTCTTGGTCCAGTGAGGTAACTGTCCTTAGGTCAAGTGCAAATTCTTTAAAGGCTGCATAGATCTCACATCTCACCTTGTGGACTGCAAGTGGCTACATCTGATTTCCCCCACACCCACCCCTCTCTTTCTATCTATCACTAAGGCAAAGTTCTGTTTAGCCTAAGAATTTACGATGTAACTGCCATATTAAATGGGTGTTACTCATCACCAAGTTATATTTAGATGCTGAGTGTGGGTGATAGGCAGCAGCTCAGAGGGATGGGAAAGAAAAGAGGGAACTGTGAAATTATCACAGCTGAAGGAGGAAAGCTAGAGTGAGCCCGTGACTGAAGAAGCCGAGAGAGAGCTGCTGCTGACCATCTTCAGAGGTCAGGCCTGGCGATGAGCAACAACGTGAACAAATTCTGACTTCCTCTCCCCTGGTGACCTCAGAAGCCACATCCCAGCCTGGTAGCACCCCAAGATCTTCAATGATGACAGTGTTTAGAAATCTTAGCCAACAGAGAATCTAAATTTATAACACAGTCACATGGAACTAATTGTCTCAGTGTTTGAGTAGAAATCTAGGCAAGTGGATTGTTTATGCTCACCCAGCTCCTTCCCTATTGTCAGGTGTCGCCTATGGACCAGGTTGTTTCCACCAGTTCCAGCTCCAAAAAGTAACATGGAAGATCTCCTTGTGGTGACTGAATATGAGGTAATATTAAAAGACATAAAGAGGTGACATCCTAAGTGCCCAGGGATGACTATCAGGTTATCAAGATTCCTCTGTATGTCTATGTATACATTTACCAACTAATACCTGTATGTATGTATGTATGTATGTATGTATGTATGTCTCTCTGTCTTTCCCTCTCTCTCTCTCATATGTGTGTGTGTATGTGTATAAAATTAGCTATAGATATTATTATTGTCTCTACATGTTGGAAAGGTGTTATTCAATGATAAGGCCTCTTACCATTTAAACCTGAATTTTCACTTCATAGACACTATCTTTTAACTGATCTCTGGTAATTCCTCGAAGAATGGGAATCTTAAGCTCCTGTCCTGTACAAAAGAGGAACAGATGAGATCTTGACAAAACAATGTTCTCAGGACGACGGTAGCTCTGTTGTAACATTGACACCATGTAGGCTGAGGTCTAAAATCGATCCCTCCAAGACATTTTGCTTTAATCTTTTGGATTATTACATACGTTTTAGAGCCCACCTATCAGTTTTCTATAAGGGGTAAAAGAGTGGTAAGAGAAGATGGGAGGAATATAGGCAGAGGGAAATTTTTTTCTTTTAAGACAAGATATTACTATGTAGTTCTAACTCAACTAGGACTCACTATGTAGACCAAGCTGACATCAAACTGACAGATCCTTTTGACTGCATCTTGAATTCTGGGATTAAAGGCAGGAAACTGAAAGTCTCTGGTAAATCTGAATTTTTGTGGTTAATTTTGGGGGGTGGGTAGCAATATTCTAATCCTATTGTCAGCCTGTCCATATATTGAGGTCTTTAGTTTCTATTAGCAACATTTCAAGATTTTCTGTATATTTCTGTTATATTGAACTCTATTGACCTTATCTTTCAGTAGATTGGCTACTGAGATAGAGGACAGCAAACTCTTCTGATAAAGACATAATAACCATTTATGGTAGAATATTTTGTTATAGTGTGTCTATGACAAAGTATTAATGAATAAGCATGGCTGTATCTTAAAACTTTATTCACAAAAGGAAATAATAAACCAGATTGTGCTTCATTTACTAACATCTGACTTGGATACAGGAACTTTCCTAATAGACTTAGATCTTTCTTTAACCAATGTTGATGAAGCATCTCATGGCTTGTTATAGAGGAAGACAGAGGTTGAAAAAGTCACCAAAATGGCTAATTTCAGCAAACCCCAAAGTTTGTTTAGATTCCTTTGTAGTTTCAGTTTGGAATGACATATAGACAGTAGGTTACTAAACTACTGAAGTAAAGAATTGATACTGGCCAGAGAGTCATGGTGTCCTGTGTTTGATCCCTGAATTCTTCACTGAAAAACAGCCCACCCATGCTGGCTCACATACGGTTCTTTGGAAAGGAACAAGCCAAGTGTAGATCTACCTCTGTTCATTTAAGTGTGACTGTTCCTCTTTGTTGTCTCAGAGGAAATCAGACTGGAGTCAAAAGTGACACTTCCACCTTTTATCCTGTTCTCTTAATGGGACATTTGAAGACTGATATCTAATTTCCCTATAGACCCTGGAAAGCTTCTGCTAATTTGCTGACACTGGTGAATGAAACTGGTTTAACAGCTTACTTTCTGGGCTTCTGGATTGTTGATAATTAAAATCAAGTCATGTGTGTAGAATAATGACTTGGAGTAGACAAGCTGGTTTCAGAATATGCATAGGATTAATGTCAAGATTGCCTGGCTTCTCAGGGTAACTTACTCTGTGCATCCATTGCAGAGTTTTACATGAAAGATTGTAGAGAAAGGAGATGCAAGAGAGAAACATGAACAGACAATTAAAGACTGAACAAAAAGTAATACTATATGGTGTTACCAGTAGTATGGCCTAAAATTTCAACCTATGATAGAGTGTGAGCAAGTAGAGAGCTGACCACAACTGGACTACAGCCGTGTTGTGTTCCAGCCTGCCTACCCAAATGCAGCAGCTAGCCATTTGTTGGGGGCCGACTTTTAGCAGAAAGCGGCTATCAGCTTTGCAGCCATCTTGAGCCATATACCCTGACATGAGATTTAAATTACAATAGCCTACAACAGCTGAGAACACTCCGATAATCTTGGTTTAGATACCTTGAGATTAAAGGTGTGTGAGATTAAAGGTGTGTGACTTAATAGTACACTTAGAAGTATAGAGATCAGAGTTAGAGACAAGACCTAAGGGCATGATTAAAGGTGTAACTTAGAGGCGTGGCTTAGAAGTGAGACAAATAAAATGCAGAACAGATCAGAATTCAGACATTAGGGAGACACAGCAGAGAGAAGACATTAGGGAGACATCAGACTAGAGAGAGACGAATCTCAGACATTAGGTAGAATCTGACGTCACCCTCGCTCTTGCTGAAGCCGGACCTGCAGACCGGAGCAGCAGCTTGGGCCGGATACAGTGGCCACCCAAACGTGGGTTGGCCCGGGCCTCAACATTTTGCCTGGGCTGCAACATTTATTTTGGCCGCCCCAACTTGGGGCTAGTGCGGTTCCCATTTCCAAGAACCCTGATCCAAGAAAAAGAAGGTCCATTCCTGCCATTGGTACCATGACCACTGAGAAAAACCTTACTAGTGGAGAATAAAGCTATTTTGAGAGCTGATCCTTAATGATGAGGGTAAGGACATGGTTCATGACCCGCTTGCAGATGTCAAAAGCTGTGATATTCAAATCTCTGATGTAAAATTGTGCAGCATTTGCTTAGACTCTACACATTCCATCCCACACTGTAAATCCTCTTAAAATTGCTTCAAATAAGCCCAATGCAAATGCTGTGGGGGTCGCTATTACACTGCCTAGTCTGGGGAATAATAACAAAAACACTTGTCTGAAGCCAAAGATTCAAAACAGTGGGCTTAGGGGCTCACTGTGACTTACACCTCCATACTCCGTAGGAATGCTCAAAATCACAGACCTCAGAAGCCAACAAACGGCCACCCTGGAGCTGTTGCTAAGCACGGTTTTATTTCTTCAGACTTCAACATAGACATTATTTTACAGTATTCAATAGAAAGTTACAATTTTTTTTTAGATCTTACTCTAAGTTTTTAAATTTATTAGAGATGAGTTTTTAGTTGACTTTTAGCAGTAGTAACCAGAGAGATTTCTTCCCCCACATTATGCCCACTATATACTATAAAGTATTTGTGATTCAGAACCATTTATGTTGTGTTTTTCAGATTATTCCTAATATATAACACTTTGTGTGAAATGAAACTCTTGTTGAAAGTGTTCTGGATGAGTACATGAGGGAAAATAAGACAATCTACTATAGGTGATATTTTTAAAATAATTTATAATTATCATTAGCTTTATGTGTTATATCCAAAATTAGATAAAACAAATGCTCCAACTTAGAACCTTTTTATTTTTTGAGACCTGGTCTCACATAGTTTAGATTGGATGTATGGCTGAGTATTATCTTAAATTTCTGCCAGGCAGTGGTGGTGCACGCCTTTAATCCCAGCACTTGGGAGGCAGAGGCAGGCGGATTTCTGAGTTCGAGGCCAGCCTGGTCTACAGAGTGAGTTCCAGGACAGTCAGGACTACACAGAGAAACCCTGTCTCGAAAAACCAAAATCCTGCCTCCACCTCTAACGTGGTGGAATTACTGGGTTTCTGCAGTGATGGGGATCTAACCCAGGGTGTTGTATACACTAGCCTAGCACTGTACTAGCCAAACTACATCTTTAGCCTCAAATTTATATTATTGCAATCAGTGAGTGGGATATTTTGGAAATATTAAAAATAATAACATCAAATTGGAGTGTATCTCAGGAGTAGAATACCTACATAGCATGTACAAGGCTTTGGGGTTAACACCTGAACACCACCACCACCACCACAATCTCCTAAATACAAAAATACTTAAAATATTATATGATGTTATAAAGAAAAAAACTCATATACCTATGCAAGGGCTAGGGTAATATATCTCAATGACAGAAGACCCACAACAACAACAAAAAAATAAAGCTGTGCGTCCCTGTTAATTCATAACAATTGTAAAAGAAAGCTTTACGCTTCAATAAGGGCTGAGGAGATGCAATAGGGTATATCTGGGAAATAAGTTTATAGACACATTTTCTTCTTCCCACTTGACTTTCCTAGTTTCTAAACATACTATTGTTCTTTAAAAGTACTTCAACCCAACTGTAAAAAAAAAAAAAAAGAAAGAAAGAAAGAAAGAAAAGAAACAAAAAAAAATCAAAGATGAAATATTCTTTATAAGACATGTAAAAAGGATCCTTTGTTTTGCAGAAACCTCCAAATGAAACCAAAACTGAAGTTGTACATTGTGTGGAAGAGGTTGGATTTGAAGTCATGGAGAATTCCATGTTTTGATGGTATTGAGACATTCTGAGATGAACTCATACAGGACTCCGTGATAAGAGCAAGGACTGATATTTCTTGGCAAGGAGGTATTTCAAATGACCACTCAGTTTGATTACAAGTCACCAACACATTCAGAAGCATGAGTCATCAATGTGCCATCTCTTAAAATGTGCATACCTCACCCAAACCTCCTCACAGAGCAACAGACTCTTCTGGGCATGGGCCCCTGCTTTCCTATACAGAGCACCACGTTGCCTAGTTATACCAGTGTGTCTTTGCAATTTGCATGACTTACCTTGAACTTTTTGCACAGGAGACAGTTTTTCAAGCTAAGGTCACACTTGCTTACTTTGGGTTAAATTGCCAGTGATAGCACTCAGCTACATTGACAGGAAGAAAAGGGTGGAACTCATCCAGAGTGAACTCAAATATAAGATTGCCTTTCCTGCAGCAAGTGGGAGACACCATTTTATGCTGCTTTTCCCCTTTGAGTCCTAGAATACTTTTCTTCCTAGAACTGTGCCTATGTCTTAAGGCATAGGGTGACACGGATATATCTGGGATAATATGTCCCAGATGTCTCTATGTTTCATAGGCCTGTTCAAGGAAACATCTAAGCCAAAGTAAGTTTAAAAACATGCACTAAGTCATCATGCCTGGGGTTGAGGAGATGTCTCAGTTGATAAAGCATGAGGGCCTGAGATTGATCAACCAGCATCAAGGAAAAATAACAACAAACACAACAACGATGACAAAAATAGTGCAAGCAGCACATGCCTATAATTGTAGAGTTGGGAAACCAAGACAAGAGGCTCCATGGGAGTTGTTGGCCAACCAGTTTAGCCAAATAGGTTGTTTCTAGGTTCACTGAGAGATATAGTTTTAAAAATTTAAGGTGGACAGTGACTGGGGAGAACCCCTGATACTGACCTTTGCCCTACATATACATACACATGCACACATGCAAACATACACACTAAAGACATCATTCCCTATTGAGAGAGAAGACAGGAGCTTGTTCAAGGATTACATTTGTCAAGGCTTCTAGGCACTCTGGAAATGAATTGAGAAAGACATTGAACTTAATTCTGCTATGGAAGTGATTGCTGGACCTAAAATTTACTTCCCACAGTGATGTTTGATGAAAGAGCCTTTATGACAACTTATTGGTCAACTAGTGCTTAGTCAACCCTAATCTCTTAAATTAGAGTTTCTTATAGGCCATTTCATATTAACAATGGTACAGAAATGTATTCACTAAATATCTTCAGATGAAGCTATATTTATAGGTATATTTTATGGGCAATGGGCTGAATATAGAAGCAAACACAACTATGTGTTCGGAAGAGGAATAATGAGTGACAGAAGGAACCCTAATGGTGTTGATTTTGCATATAGCCCTGAAGAGCTTGAGACAATGGAAAAAAGACAAAGGCATTGAAAATCCACACCATGGCCCACTTTTTATACACTTTATAGAGCTGCTGGAGTCAGTTTTCATAATCTGGGTGAGATGCACAGGGAGTTCCAAGTATCCCTTCCATGGCTTTTATGCAGTAGCATATAACCATCCACCATTCTGTGCTCAGTATGAAAGGTACAACAGTCATGGACAACTGCCAATATTGGATCATTTCTGAAGGGTCAGAGCACCATACCAGATTCTCACTGTCTCTCTGCTCTTTACAAGTTGTACTGTGTCACAGTCATATGTATTACTGCTCCCCCTTATATATGATAGACTAAATGAGGATGAGGAAGGCCAACTTCTAGAAAAGGGTAATGAGCTGAATATCAGACTCAGAGGAGCTCAGTAACACAGAGGAGACTATCACATAAAAGTTCAAGTTGGCTTTAGGAGTCAGACTAGGAAGTTGAGGCTAACGGAAGTGTTGCTACAAGACACAAAGTGTTTATTTGATCAACTAACTGACCAAGAATCTATGAAAATAGTACTAAGAACTCTCTATAGTGGACACTGGTCTGACTTAGCAGGTCTGGGGTGGAGTCAAGAATTTGCAAGATCAGCAAATCTCAAGTAGGCTTCTGCTGTAGGTCTATATACCACATTTTGATAAATTATTAGGAACATCACAACTTGAAAGCTGCCTGATGAAAGAATAAGAGATGGGAATGACCAACCCCAAGCATTCTCTGTCTCTAGTCTTGCAAACAAAGCATAGAGACACCATTTTGGACACCTACCTCTACCTAAGACATTGGACCAGAAGAGAGAGCAGGAGAGCTGCCCCCATACAAGGTTTATTTTATGTGTATAGTTCCCTCTTCAGAGTTGCCTCCCTAGACCTAGAAGCCAGCACTCCTCTGGGCTTCACAGATCTCCTGACCTCATCCCTGGCTGGTGCCGTCATCTAATTCTGGTGCATGTATAAGAAGCAATACAAATAGTTCATGTGGCCACATCAACATGTTGTGGACTTATTTTTCCTGATTCTTGAGTTGTGACAATCATTCTTTGGAAATATATAGCCAACATTATCTCTTCTATGAAGGGATCACAATCAGTTGTTCCAACATATCTCTGGGGTCTCATTGTGAACCTGTGTACTAGAAGATGTAGCCAACTGTTTATCTGCTTCTCTGCTTGACCATATGCCTCAGGAGTGCTAACACTGCATGTATGAGTTGCAGGGTCTAGAACAGTACCTAACTTTTAAGAATTACATATGGTTACAGGATTGGAGAGATGATGACCCAAGGTTAAGAGCACTGATTGTTATTCTAGAGGATATGGGTTTGATTTCCAGCACTTGGATGGTGGCTCACAACTCAGGTCCCAGGGGATCTGATGGACTCTTAGATAGCTGGCCTTTGCTACTTTGTGGGTTCTTTCTTTCACCCTTCTCCATCTGTTTTCATCCCCCTGTTCAATTCTCTAATACTAGATTAAGGGAAGAAAGGTTAGAGAGGAAGGAAAGGATATCACTGATTAAAATCAGAGGTTGGAAAGCAGTGACGTTATCCTTAGACTACTGCCTGCTGAGTAGGGCCATTGAGTTCCTTGATGCAAGTTTGATCTTCACTGTCAGGATATCTAATTTTTTCTTGTTCTTATTTCTTTTTTGCGTATGACTACTTAACAAACTGTAACCAATGGCAGACAACAGCCCACCACCATCATCACCAACAACCATAACTACCACAACTATCACCACCCCCACCCCCACTATGATCATCACCACTGCCAACCAACCAACCAACCAACCAACCAACCAACCAACCAACACTAACACTCAGGGCCCTAGCATTTACATACACTCAAGACCTCAGACTTCCAAATGTCACACAATGGCAGAAGTATCTTCAGCTGGCAAATCTTGTCTCCTACCCTCACTCCCAACCATAGAATGAGGCAAATCATAGTCAGCTGCTGAATACCCATATCCCACACCTGTCATTAAAAAAACTCTTATAGTTTTGTATTTTTTAAAAGAAATCAAAAATCCAAATTTTTCAGACAGTATCTCTCACTGAACCTACACTTTTATGGCTTTGGTGGGCATTGGCATAGAAGTGGTACACAGAGATACATTTTAGAACACTAATACACATAACATTTAAAAAATTATGGTTAGTGAACCAGCTAATGGTCTCTTAGCCCAGGCACAGCACTTTGCATATATTTTAAAATTAAACTCCATTCAGCAGAGATCATCAAGACTTTCAATGGCATAGAAAGAAAGGTAGGTGTCTAATAGGAGTGTAATTCAAAGTACCTGGAGATACCTTGTGGATGTTAGAAGCTGAGGTTGCAGTACTGAGTCTCATGAACATAGGACAGGGACCCACCTTCCTCCTAGGTCCTGCACAGCCACAGCATATGGACAAACAGTGGTTCTCCAAGATATTCTTTATAATGAAGAGCTTATTCAAACCATTTTTTTTTTTTTAGTACTTGGAATTCACTGAGAGTGATAGAAGGAGAGTTTGAGGAGACTGGGGTAGGGGATGAAGCTTACGTCTGCAACAGCCAAACCACCTGAGCCTTATTGAACTGCTTTGGGTCTCAGTTATTTATACTGGCTGGGGAAGAAGCCACTTGGGCGAAGAACATCCTGCTTAAAAATCCATATGTGTTGTATGTGTCAGGGCCATATTTTGATGAAATTCATAAACTGTAGGTGCTAATTTGTTAAAGAAGAAGTAGATTGCTGGTGAGAACAGAGAACTATAAACAACTTTTGATGGCTGGGGAAAGGTGATGAGCCTGCTTGGAACAGGATCTAGCCTCAGGATTCTTGTGACAAAAAGCTACGGAACTGCTCCTGCTTTCAAGTCCCACACATAGAGTTCCAGGATACAAAATTTTCAAAAGGCTTTCTTTTAGAATTCTGTATTGAGTTAAACGACAATTTCTATTTTCTTCAGCGTTGTTAGGGAGTAGATGTGAATGTAAATGTGGTTCAAGATGGAAACCCTTTAACATAAAGGATTTATCTATTTAATCAAGAGAGGTGCAGTTCTGATTTTCCTGAGTAGACATTTACCCCATCTGTTATAATCATCTCTCATGGAGCATTTGTAGAAGCCTCTGAAGTGAATTTCTAACCTCCAGGATTTCCTGTCCCTTAAAGGCATATTTTTCTGTACTCTGTCCAAAATCCTAAAAGAGTACTTCTCTAAATCAAAGCTCATCGCATCGAGAAGTCCATTGTTACCTGGTGTCTCCAGCAAACCCGCACAAAACCCAACCTCTAGTCTTCTTCTTTTCCTCATGACTGCTTAGGTTTTCTCCAGTGGAAAAAACCTTCTCATTCTTTTTACCATCTTGTAAAACCTGCATCTTCCAAGATTGATGTCTTTGACACATTCAAATTGCTCTTCAATTTCCCATTTGATTGATGTTTGTCAGATGCCGTCTGTGTAATACATACACCAATCAACTATGTTTTTTAAAATTTATTTTGTAAGTACCCTGAGGTCAAGAAAGGTTCTTTATGTACTTTTATTTACATAGGCCCTTGGTAGGGTCTATGAGTACTGGCTTAGCTGAGCAAGACAGAAGAAATGGAAGCATCCAACAGATAATTAGAACTCTAATTCAGACGCACAGAAGCGACCGTCAAATAGTGTAATAGCAATTCGCAGTTGGTGTCACTCATTTGATCTGCAGACATCCAGCTGCTGGCACCCCTGCATGTGCACATGCAAACTGTAGCACTCAGAAGTGTCTGAGCACTGAGTGCTTCCCCCAGCTTTGCAAGCCATTTGGTAATTAACATATATATCAGAAACACAAAGTAGCCCAGGTGTGTTACGTTGAAAATTTAATATGCTTTTATTTTCCACTAGAAAGTGTGTCATTAATTTCATTTCTTTTATTCAAACTGAAAGCAAAGATTGGTCTCTAGCAGGTGAAAAAATGCAACAATACATAAACCTGGGAGAAGGAGGAAGAAGAAGAGGAAGAAGAAGGAAACAGTTAAGTAGTCATATAGTTTCAAAGCAGTTAGCTTGTAAATGTTCCAATTGAAGACTCTATGGTCTGTGTTGCAGCTTCATGTCTCTGACATAACATGAGGTGCTCGTGTGAGTGGCTGTGTCCTCATATTTACTTACAAAAAGTGGACCAATGGGCTAGCTTTCACAGGTGGCTCAATATTTTACTTGTACATAGCTGAATGAATCCCAAATATGTTACTTCAAAGGTTTTGCTTCTTTTGAGTTGTTTGCAAAACAACCAATTTGAGAAAATGTTTAATCCAATAAAAACATTTTCTTTTGAGCTGTGTTGGTGAGAAACATGGTTGCGCTACTGAACTTAACCTTGTAACTCACTGGTCTTGCATGAAGACACCTTTGTTCCTACTTTTAATCTGTCCGAATTTTAATGCTATACTTCAAATATTGCATGCTTTGGTCTTCTGCAACGAACTGTATAGAGAAACATCTCAGTCCTTTTATCTCTATTTCTTCAGCACAACACCTAGCTTTCTTTTTTTTATTGATCACTTACTAATAAGGTGTAACCAATAAAATTGATAGTCATTGTTGTAGATACTTTGTCCTAAAGGTTAATAAATCTTATTTTCTAACTAGCTGTATGTCTTACATTCTTGCTAAGGAGATCATTTTATATAACTCCTTTAAAATATTTCTGGAATTTTTATCTATTTCTTTCTTTTTTTTTTTTACCACCTTGCCATGTAACTTTTGCTTTGGAAGGATCCTTTTATCTTAATATTCTTTCAGGTGCAACTGTAAAAGAAACCTTACTATCCACCAGCTCTGGCTCTCACGATGCAGGGCACTCACATACATGCATGCAAGCAAGCACTCATGTACCATCTAAGAAAGAGTGATAGTAGCCAATGAAAGTGTTCAATTAGCAAGCTGCATGCTTCCAGCTCAGAGCCATCAATTTTAGACATTGAAAAGCCCCTGGAAATTTGAACTCAAAATTAATAACTTCATGGGAGCCATTGCGTTTCTTTACCCACGAGATTTAGCAAATACAGAGGAGGATCAATCTAATTTGTATTTCAAATTAATATTGCATGTAGCATACTTACGCAAAAGAACACACATGGTATTCACTCACTGGTAATTGGATATTAGCCCAGAAGCTTGCAATACCCAAGATTCAACTCACAGACCACATGATGGTCATGAATAAGAAAGACCACGTGTGGGTGCTTCGGTCCTTCTTAAAAGGAGTAACAAAATACTCAAGGGAACAAATATGGAGACAAAATGTGGGACAGAAACTGAAGGAGGGGCCAACTGGAGACTGCTCCACCTGGGTATCTATCGCATGTGCAGTCACCAAAGGTAGACGCTGATGTGGATTTCAGGAAATGCATGCTGACAGGAGTCTGATATAGCTGTCTCCTTAGAGGTCTGCCAGAGTCTGACATATTCATAGCTGGATGTTCACAGCTAACCATTGAACTGATCAAGGGGCTCCCAAATGGAGGAGTTAGAGAGGAGGAGCTGAAGGAGTTGAAAGGGTTTGTGGCCCCATGAGGAGAACAACAATACCAACAAACCAGAGCTCCCAGGGTCTAAACCACCAGCCTGGGAAAACATAGGGAGGGACCCATAGCTCCAGCTGTATAAGTAGGGGAGGATGGCCTTGGGCATAGGAGGAAGAGGAGATCCTTGGTCACATGAAGGCTGGACACCAAGTGTAGGGGAATTCGAGGGTGGGGAGGTGGGAGTGGGAGGGTGGGTGAGGGCACATCCTCATAGAAGCAGGAGAAGGGGGGATGGAATAAGGGGTTTCTGGGAGGAGGGGAATGGGGTAAGGGAATAACATCTGAAATGTAAATAAAATATCCAATTAAAAAAAAGAAAAAAAAGGAAAATACTCACTTGTTTTCTCCAAGATTCAAGTTTAACTGGGCATCTTGTATTTTACCTGTTACCCTGAACTTGCTATACTGCTATGAAAGCTTAAGGGTGAAGGACGGGTGATTCAAGTGCATGTGAAAAACACAGTTTGCCTTAGAAAAAAAGAGAAGCTGCCCTGTTAGACCTCTCTGGAGTAAGGAAAGTACTAGACAAAACCATGGGGTTTCTTTGCAGGAATTGTATATTGTACAGCCCTGGTTAGTTTCAACACTAACACACAACCTCTTGAAGGCCCACTACCTTACATTACTGGTGCTATTTAAACACTTTATCTATCTATCTATCTATCTATCTATCTATCATCTATCTATCACCTATCTATTTATCTATCATCTATCTATCATCTGTATCTATTATCTACCTAATCTATTTTTCATGTACTCACTACTTTCCATTTTTGTTACTAGTACACTAATCTTTCATCTGCCTGCCTGTCCATCTATCATCTATCTGTCACCTATCCATGTATCAACTGTTTATGTATCTTCCTTCTATACAAGGGTATAAAAGTCTAGCATTAGGAGAGGTCTCCAGAACTATGCCAGAAACATCTGAGGTCCTGGCCTCAGCTCACCTCTGTGACCCGGTATATCTCTGAACTTCTAAACCTCACGTCTCCACGTAAAAAAAGAAACGGTAAATAGTAACCAAATCACCAGGCTGATTTCCAGGGAGACTATGACATCCCATAAGCATGGATGGCTATTATTTGCACTACATACCTTCCCATTGTTACAACATACTGTTCCAGGTACCTTGGCTTTCCCACCAATATTTCTTCTGTGCCCACATTACTGAATAGTGCACAGAGAATAGTTAACTGATTTTTTTTTTTTTTCTGAATAAAACCTGGCCCACTTCATGGACCTTCTCTCCTGCTTCTTTGAATAGCAGTGTTCTGCACATGGCCTTGTCCTGAACAACTCACCCCAAATCCTTACCTCACATACCCTTTCCTCTTGACTATCTCCCTTTTGCTGACCAGTGCCCTGCCTGCACAGTCTGGTAGCCTAACTTAGGCTCCTAGATTCTGGTTTAGCCTGTTTTCTCTCTTAGTAAATTCCTATAATGGTATATCACTTTCATATAAAGCCTTACCCAGTGTGGCTCATGTGTTGAATGCTTGGTCCCTAATTGGTGACACTATTTTCTGCGGTGGACAGTTTAGGAGATTAGGCCTAGTTAAAAGGAGTTGGTCACTGGGGGCATGAATTAAAAGGTTCTATCTGGTAGGTGGACTCTCTTTTCCTTTGTTCCCATGCACAACAAGGCAGGGAGCCTCTACCACATGTTTCTGCCTCCATGATGAGCCAAAATAAATAATTCCTCCATGTAAATTTTGTTTGCAGGTATTTCAGTCACAGCGACACCAAGCAAGCTTAAACCATGAGGAATTTAAAGGTACTGAATCAAGAGTTCAGGTGTAGCCCTGGCTTTCTTATGGTCTCTGTCCTATTTGTATCCATTTCATTAATGAAAATGGTAGAAATATGTATATCTTTCTTCTTCACATGAAGAAGATTTTGACAAAAATAAAAATTAAGCGTCAACTGGGTGTGGTGGCACACACCTTTAATCCCAGCACTCAGGAGGCAGAGGCAGGGGGATAGCTGTAATTTTTATATTCAACTGCTCTGCATACTTAATACTAGGAACACCAGGGCTATGTAGAAAAACCCTGACTCAAAAAAAAAAAAAAAAAAAAAAAAACCCGAAAAACAAAAAACAAAAGATTAAATATCATACAAAATTTTCACTAAAATCCTAGGACATGTTTTTATTCACATACCATCTGTGTTATTCCTAACAACTAGAAAGAGTGTATAGAGAAAGCCCAACCGACAGAGACTGGATGATGCCATGTTTAATTATATCCATATTAAATACCTCAGCCTTATAGTTTCTAGACTTTCCTATCTATCATGTAGTTGACTTTTTTTTTAGGCTTTTGTCTGTGTGACCTATATTATTATAGCTCTCTTAATGTCTATCTGGCCATAACCATGAGGATAAAGAACAGAGACCAATTTTGTTTGAACTGTGAGCTCTGCTGAGTATTGCAGTTTTACACTTGAGTTGTGGAATTCGGACATTTAATCTGCATGGCCCATTTAGCACAAGGGTCAAAAGGGGTCTGCTCACATGCAGGGCAGCCTGCCTTGCACAGAGAGATCACCCTTTGGCAGAAGGCTTAGAAATCACATGAAATAGCAATGATAATGTCTCTCCATTGACAGGTGAGATTGTTTAAATACCAGCTGCAGAGGGATGCCTGTCGGCATCTGGTACTAATCACGGGCCCTAGAAGAAAACGGACAGTTCTGGAGCTGATTTTGTGGAAATCTGGGCATCTGAATGAGGAACCTACTGCCTACCTTATTTTAGATAAACATTAATATTGAAATTTAGTGTTAGTTTATATTCTATTTATTGTAGTAAAATGATTAGATATTACAGTTGTTGTTACATCTCTGGACAGACGCAATAGCTAGTCCAGGGATGTAACAAAAATACAAAAACAAAAAATCTATTATAAAAAAATTACAATAGACAAAAATCCCTAATGTTTGCAGAGCTGTGCATTTAGAACATTGTATAGATTATCCTAATTAAAAAAGTGGCATTTGTCAGAATGCACCTCAGATTATTAAAATCTACAGCACATATAATTATCCTTTTGCTTAGGCTACCTTTGTGAGGCCCTAGTGACTGGCATTTTGTGATAGAATAATATTTGTATTACTCCATGTATTGTAATATATACACATATACATACACACATATCTATCTACATGTACATGTATATATATTTGATTAGAAATCCTTAATTTTAAGAGCCTGTATTTCAAGTCACAATGGTTGACCACATCTTCAGTGAAAATTCAATGACAATTTTAACAACAGGAAAATACAATTAAGTCTTGATGGTTGATGAGGAATGGAAGGGGATGGGTGACAATCTAATATAAAAAATAACCTGTTAGTTGATATTACATAAAGCCTATGACATTTATTAATTATGTGCTGCTTGTATAGGGAATGTTCCTTGAGTATATTAGTAGATGAGCATTTGAAACAGTTTAACAAGGATTTTAATGGTCTTTAAGATGTTAAAAATAACCACAATCATTCTGTTTTAAGATAAATACTCATGGCAACTCCCATGTAATTGGCTGGGATGGTTCACTGCTTACCTTAGAATCAAGTTTATTGCCTACTCTGCCACCCATTTGGAAAGGTGCTGTTGTGTATAGAAGGCTTGTTAGCTCAATAAAAATGTACTTACCTTGATGGATCCAATTACCTGTCAGGATAGAGCATCCTTTTATACAGTGAAATCACAGGTAGGAGATACCCAAAAGAACTTGAAGAGGTGAAAGAAAACAAATTTTCTTAGTGGTCCTCCCTTGGGAATACCCTCAAGGAATGGTACACCCCACCTAATTGTAGGCTGGGGCTTAGTATTTGGGAAGTTCCCTTGGTTGGCTATAAACATAAAAAGTCTATTGTTTAGACTCTCCCAACAACACCTATTCTTTCCCCTCTAGAAACACTATTCTGCTCTTGGATTAATACAGTGTCCTTGTGAGTGAAGGCTTGGTGTGAGCAGGCTGGTCAGCTTCTATGATCCATATTGATCAGCCACTTCCTGAAGAGCTTTTACATTGAGCAGAATTACATTAAACCTGGAAACACAATTGGTTTATCTTTCAAACCACATACCAAGAAGATTTTGCAAGGTTTCTGTACTCCCGAGAGTAGCCAGGTTCTTAGATTCATTAAGGCTTGTACCTTTGGTATTTTCTAAGCTCCTGTAATGACCCTGTGAGATGTTAATTCATTCCATTCTGCTTGGTCCAGTTAGGGGAGTTGTTTTTCTTGCTTGCAAACAGTGACCCCAACCCACAAAACATCCACTGAAGTCAACAAATCAAGCAAACTTTGGTGAAGGTGCCCATGTGGCAGTTGCTAAACTCTTCAGTCTAGTCGGCATCACCTAACTATCAGATGATAAAGCTGAGAGGTGAAAAAAAGGTCGTCAAAGGATAACACTAGAAGACACTGGAATTTTCCAGAGCATCACAGAAACAGTGAGACAGTCCACCCTGCTTGGTTTGCTATATAGCACACAGGCCGGCAACTGATGCAAAATGCTACTTCAAAGACCCCTTCAATCAATTCATCAACGAGTATTTATTGCAAGGCACTGTGCTAGGCACTATGGAGAGTACATGGAAGAGAAGACCAATGTCCCTGCCCTCAAGGAGCTTACAATCTAGTTGGGAAGACAAGGCATACATTGAAGGAAAAGTCAGTAACAATACAAGAGTTAGGTTCAAATGCAAGATAACAGTACAAGATATTTCCAAAAGTAGTACCCTATCAAATACTAAGTGAAGGGTTGCAGCAAATTCAGAGGAAGACATCACAAGGTCAGGCATGTGGGAAGATCTCAGAGATGAGCTGAAGTATTGGAGGTACCCTAGGAACGTTGATATTTGGGTGCGAGAGTGAGAGGAACATTTCAAGAAGGAACAGCCATGAGACTGAAAGGCACAGAGGTGAGATCAAAAGCAAGTAGTGTCCAGGACCAAATAGGTCTCAGTGTGGCTGTGTATAGGGGTAAGAAATTTAGATAACGAAGGGCCTTATGAGCTTAAGGTTACACAGATTTTATGGTTTTGGCATTAGGTAGGGAAAACAACAGGTACACTTAGATCAAATATACAAAATCTTGGCTAGCCAAGAAGAAAAAGTATTCTAGTCTCAGTTTCAAGACATTGATTACTTGATTTTGATCCTCTCTGATTCTGAAGAGGATTTGAAATGGTGTCTTCAGGGCTGTCAATTTCAAAGTCACCTTTAGAATTGGGTCATCTAATTTTGGGGCCAGAGCTTGAGACTTTTGTGTCCCCCTACGATCCCAAGTTGTAACTAAAAATTTCCCTGATAAGCAGGAAGGAATAATGCTCCCAGAAGGCAGATGTTTTTACAAATGACAGAATATTTATTAACAATACCTTTAAAAAAGATTACATATGCTAGACCACTGGTAGATATTGTTTACACTGGGGTTGGGAACTACCTGGGGTATCAGGTTTTTTTCATTCATTTTATTATTTTGTTGATTTTTTTGCATGTGATTTTAAATCATATTTTAACATAGAAGTAAGCCATATCAAAATAAGGAACACAGCTGAAATACTGACAATATTTTCCCTGTTACCATCCTAATTTTTACACAAATTGAATCCTGATGATGTCTTTATTGGATGAATATAATCAGCAGGTTGAAAAGCTATGTTATGTGTAAGCAAAAATGACAAATTACAGGCAATCGTGAGCTCTCCAAGAAAGAAGAAAAAGGTGACTGTGTGTTTTCATGTGAAAAGCTTTATAGAAAATCTCATTGCCTTCTATGTTCCACCCTTGTCAGCTTACAAAACATCCCCCCATCATAATAAATAGTTCTTTTCATAAGAATAAGGTTTTGTTGATATTGCCATCTTTCATTGTATGATTGTAAGATTTAGAATGTGAAGCTTATAAAGCAATCAGACTAGCTACTGCAAACAGGAGAGACATCAAGATACAATACATCTGTACTATGGAGAGTTTATAGAAGTTATATGTAAAATTCTTTGCAGCAGCTATTTGCTAAAATAGGAAAACATTTCAAATTACATGTTATTATCATTCGAAAGAAGGGCTCTATCATTACAGTTACACGTGTTATCTATAAGAAAATTTGAAATTATAAATGCATTGACAGAATTATTAAAAAATTTACATTCAAAACAGATATGTCTAAAGAGTAAAATTACCTTTTATGCCATGAAAGACTTGTTTGACTATAGTAACTTTTCATCTATGTTACTACAGGATATGTAACTTCAAATTCAATGCCTAAGATAATGCTACTACAAAGACGATGCTCAAATAAAGTCTTACCAGACAATGCTAAGTTCAGGGCTGGGAGGATTGCACAAGGTACCTCTTGGGCTGGGAAGTTTAGCTTTTGGGATGTGTAGTTCCTGAAACCATCTCAAATTGTGTTGAACAACAAAATTCACAACAGGATGGGAAAACGTATCACATATGTCAAGGGGACTCGATTCAATGCATTAACCATTCAAGGGATAATTTATATACAGCAGCCTTGAGTTACAGACCTAGTCTCCAGCTGTTTTGACACTGGATCCTTGTAAAACTGTACAAGTCATTTGTAATTCATTAACTGAGATGAGTTTCAAACTCTGTCCTTAAAGGAAATCATCTCAAATAATAATTGTGTGGTTGTGTTGCCCAGAGCATTTTACAGCAGAGGAAGAAAAAAAAAACCCAATATCTACATTATATGTTAACTTTAAAAAATTCTATAAAACACTAAATATATAATAAAAAATATGCATATAAGGACATATGTAAACTGCTTTGGTAACATCATATTACAGATGTCTTCAGTGCATTGCAGAGTTTCCAAAGAAACTTCAGACAAAGCTAGATTTGCTTTGAGGAAGTACTGTATAATGCCATTCCTAACGAAGCAAAAAACATTTTTTTTTCCAGTAATAAGATGTACTTGAACAACAATATTACTTAGTACTGGGTGTCTTCAAAACAACTAGCTAAATGTTGCTTATATTATAAATAGCAAGTCCTTTAGATAACTTTTGTCATAAACTAGACCTGGCTGTGAGAGAGATCATTATTGTACTGATGGCTGACAATGTACACGCATTGGAGGTAGAAGCCCCAGATCCTCTTGCATAGGAATCTGAAACGAGAGAACAAATTCTTTCATCAAGGTCTCATCCTGTATACAAAGGAAAGCGATGTTCCAGGGCTTACCAAACCAGCATGGTTGGCTGGGTTATTAAAAAAAAATCCTGTCTGTTTGTCCATCATCTGGCTCTCTATTTTATTTTTATTATGTGTGTATGTGTGTGCAGAAACACATGTGTGCTCAGGTATGTGTGCACACACAGAGACATAGATATGGAAAGGAGAGGTCACTGTCAGCTCTTTAGATGGATGTTTTCCACCTTGCATTCTTGAGGCTGGGTCTCTTACTTGGCCTGGAATTCACCAAGGAATCTCCCCCCTCTTCAGTGCTAGGACTACAAGGATGTGTGGCTGTATCTCGCTTACTTTTTTAAACTTGGGCTAGAGTTCATGTTAGAGTCCTCCAGCTTGCAAAGCAAGTTTTTTTTTTTTTTTTTTTTTTCCTGACTGAGCTTTCTTTCCAGCCCTATCTACATGATTCTATCAATGATTCATTAAAATCAGTTCCATGATGACAAATCTTGGTCTGGGAGCAGATTAGGGATCATCCTGTAGACTCTTTAGATTCCTATAATTTGAGGGTGTCCGTATCCAGTGTAATAGATACTTCAGTATTACTAGGAATATGCCTGATAGAGGTTGATTTGAAAACTGATACTCCCTTTCAGTTCCACTTCTCTGCTGCACAGACGATATGACACTCAGCTCTTATAGCTCCCTCTGTGGACCAGATATGGTCACTTTTTTTCATCCATCAGATAAGGAAACTAGGCTCCCAAGAGATGAGGTAACTAACCTGTCTAAGATTGCCTAGCTAAGTGAATGTCTGAATTGGGAATCAAAACCAAGTGTATCTAAGTAAATCTCTTTTGTTCAGACAAAACAATCACATTGTAAACAAACTTCTTCATATGGGCTGTACATTTTTCTTAATAAAAGCTTTTCCATTGTTAGTCTTGGTTTCTTTAAGGCTGTCTGATCTCTCCAACTGAGAGATGGAAGTGAAGACATTGTACTCTGCTGACACTCATTATCTGGCCACTATAAATGTTTTTGTAATGAATGAGACCTAGAATCAATGAGAATAAAAGAACTATCTTTGCAATGATCAGAAGTTTGTAGTAAAATTTAAGCAAAGTAAAATAAATAAATCCCAATTTTGTGGGGTTGTGGGCTGGACTGTACTCCTACAATTCACTGTGTGAGATTCCCTTTCAGCAGAAAGAAAGTCAGAGCTCTTGTTTGGTGATTACCTCATATACATAGCCAGTTCAAAGCCAGCCAAGGCTACCTAGTGAGACCCTTCCCCTCTCTCCAAAACAAACAACCAACCAAACAAAAAGAGTACATTTCAGAGGCATTCAAGTCCACTATCCATATACATATATAACATATACTAACCATATAAACCATATAATATATAAGCCATATATTATATACATTTATATATACATATACACATATGTATGTATATCATGTATGTATATTAGTGTTTATGTAATTATGAACTCTGTCTCTGGGCATAGCTTTTGCCTCAGTCTTCCTCTGAGCCCTGTACTTATTTTTCATGAACACAGACAAGTATTTATTGAATCCTTTCTAAATGACAGGCAATTCAGAGAAAAGGTGAAATGACCAAGGGGCTCTTTACTTTTTTTGAACTGAAAGCCATTAAAATTGCTCCATGGCTACTTTGCTACCATTTCCTATTTGTAAGACATAACAACCTTTTACTCCTTTGAAAAATAATGGACACCTAGCAGATACTGACTCCAGCTCCAAAATTAGGTTTCTGTTGAGGCTATCACCCATGGTTCAAAGTAGTATCTTTCCAGTGATAGCTTGAAAGTTTATATTTCCAGACCTCAAATCCAAAGGGCAGAAAAATATGTACCCAGATACCTAATGGCAACCTGGATATCAGTCTAATCTCTTCTTTACCATTGTAAAATACTCCATCAACGAAGGGACCATGTGAACTAAAGAAGACAATTCAGGAGGTATGGTTCCTCTAATCCAGGCACTTGTGAAGCAGAGGCAGAAAGATTTCTGCAAGCTGGAAGACAGCTTCCTCTACATAGCCAGCCCAGGGTCAACCATGGCTACTTTGTGAGACTCTACTTCCAAAACAAAGACTAAAGACCAAAACCAAAGCAAAACAAAAACCAAAAAAAGTGCAATTCATTGGCAGTAAGTGCTTCCAGAAGCTTTGTAAGCAGCTCTGTCTGCTCTCTTTAGGTGCTTTCCAAATCATGTCAAATAGTACACAAATAATCACTAAACTGGCACGCTCCATTGACCAGCTGCTGCCAATCATTATTCTGATTTCTGACTTGATACATTTTCTTTTTATTAAAATAAATAAAATCATACAAAAGCTTGTGTGCTGTTGAGATATTTATAAACATAAAACTTTAAAACAGAATAGGATGCATTTGCTCCCAAAACTACTCCCATATACTATTTAAAAATATTAAAAAATGGAGACAATTGCCAGGCAGTGGTAGTGCATGCCTTTAATTCCAGCATTTGGGAGGCAGAGGCAGGTGTATTTCTGAGTTTGAGGCCAGCCTGGTCTACAGAGTGAGTTCCAGGACAGCCTGGGCTACACAGAGAAACCCTGTCTTGAAAAACAAACAAACAAACAAACAAACAAACAGGAGACAATTAACTCTATATAAGCATATGTATTTTATATGTAGATTTCATATTCTCAATCAAAATATATCACGTTAACTTCAAAATGTTTCCAACTCAAGACTGAATTACACTAGCTTACTGGGGATAAAACACCACAGCCTTGGTAAGAACTTTTTGGCCAGAGTACTAGTACTGGGGAGGCAGTGGCAAGTGGATCTCTGTGAGTTCAAGGCCAGCCTGGTCTATGCAGCAAGTTCCAGACCAGTTATGTTACATAGTGAGACCCATCTTAAACAACAATGACAACACCCAAACCTTTTTTGTCTATTCTTCGTAACTGCATTGTTCATTAACTATAGAGGCTATAGTTAGTTAGGGGACTATGTACTTGTCAGCCAAATGGGTTAATATGAAACGACCCTTTGTGCTTTATCAGGGGCATCCTTCATTTACTATTTTGGTTCGTTACTGACTAAACCCATCAAAACTAGGCAAAGATTTTTTTGTTTGTTTTTGTTTTTTTTTTTTTGCATAAAGTATCTTGAAATCAGTTACAGAAGAAAGGATGTTCCTGTCATTTATCATAATTACGACTCTTATCAGGCTCAATTTCTTTGAAGCCTTAGCTCATCTGGTATACTGACACAATAGGCAAAGGGAAAGGGCCAGATGAAAAAAGTTCTTACTTGAAATCTTTGGGATTCGGATTTGCTCACTGCTGCTGCCGTCTCCTCCATCACTGAATGGCTTGATCTCTATGATGTAATCTTCATCAAAAGGTAAAGAGAGCTCCACTGATGTTTTGTTTGTTTCAATGACAGATGTGCTGCTTTGCCTGTTCCATCGGTACAAGACCTGCCCAAGCAGAGAGAGCGGATGTTATCCACTGTTCTAACTGATATGCAAAGATATGATATATTCTTTTTTTTTCAATCTCTGTGGGTCAGTTAAGTGTAAAATGATATAATTGCTCTGACAGCCTGCTCACACTAAGAAGGCTCATCTGTGGCCAGGGTCAAGACTGCTGCTACCATGTTGTGGAAAGAAGAATTGAAAGGAAGAGTTGAAGTGGAGAAGGAGAGCAGCATGTGGCTGTTCTTAACATGTACTGGAATGTAGAAGACTAAATTTCTCTTTAAGGATGCAGAGTCAATGACATACCAGGAGCCTTGACACCAGAACAGACTTGGCTCTGTGTGACCCTAGGTCATTTACTTCATCTCTCTTAACTTGAGTTCCCTCTATTGTAAAATGGAGATGAAACTACACACTTTTCAAAAATTCGCAGACCGAATACAGTAAGGGCTGGATTCAAAGAACAACTTAAGTAAGTTTATCTATGCAAGCTTAAATGGGACAAAATCAACACACACACAGCAGGGGTTCCAAGAACAAGGAACACCCAGCAGGTTGTTATTATCAAGAAACTTCTGAAAGAGGACATTTCTGTACATATAGATGTTTTAGGAATGGCAAGGGCAGTGAGCTCTCCACTTTCCCTCCCACTGGGACTCTTTTTAAGGACCACATAGAAGAGGCCATCAATGACCATCTGGAAGTGTGGTACTTCTGACAAGTTACACTCATGCACCTTTATTTTTCCTTCCTGGGCCTCTTAGATGCTGAGTTTGGACTGTAATGTATCTGATGGTGTAGCCCTCAGTTTCCTGAAAACACACTGGCTTGTAGCTCTGATGGTCCCTCACCTCAATAGGGAACAAAATATAAAGGAATAAAAACATGCACCTGCCACTGTGTGCCCAGCAACAACCATAAGGACAACTCCCCTGTAGATTCTGACTCTAACAGGTAACTTATCAATGTCACTACAATCCCACAATGCAGATGTTATTGTACCTTTTTACAGGTGGGGACACTGAGGCCCAGGGACCTCTCATCATGAAGAAGTGGAAGGAAGTTGATTCCTAAGCCTACAGTCATAAATCAAAAAAGCCTACCTTCTTCAGCTTCCCACTGAATAAAAAAGATGGTTGAATGACACAGGTGGTTGTCTACCTTGAATGTTTTGGGACACTTAGTGTTACCCTTATAGTTTTTAGCAGAATTAAGAGGGTGGGACACATTTATGCCCTTCAGGGGGTAGGGGGCACTCATCACTGTCTGCAGACATGTTTGAATGTCACATAATTACCTGTTTAGTGAGTAGAGACAAAAGTCATGGCAGAACCTCCTACAGTGTAAAGGAAGCCACACAGCAAAGCATGGGTCTCACTATGAATGTAGGTAGGTAAGGGATGGTAAGTCTCATTCCACTGCCACTCTTGGCAGGAGTGCAGACTACGATATACTTTTGTTTTTATTTTTTAAAAAAAATTCAGATAATGTCAAAGGCAAAGTCAATCTTGCCTCGTAATCACCAGGCAAGAAACTTAAAACATTATTTGTTCAGCCCATCCCTGGGGTTGCTGATTGCCAAGGTCAGAGCTGAGACCTGAGCTTTTGCTTTTCTGCTAAGTTCTTACCCAACACCAATGTTGCTCGAACATGTATCCCAGTTTGAGAAATACAGGGCTAGCTCGTGTTTTTCTAAGACTCCCTATAAATACTGAGCTACTGAGGTCAGAAATATATGGTCAATCTTCTATTGCAAGACAGAAACAAACATGAGTGAAATTCATAAAATGTCCTTAACATAGTTTAGATCCCATTTGTTCCCTGACATTTTATCACCTTAATTTACAGCCCTCTAATACAAGATGGAAAACACAATCTCCTTAAGGTGGAAAGATTCTCAAGCCCTCTTCTTCCCCAAGCTGAAGCATCAGCTGTGCCAGGCTCAACATCCCTTTGCTAATGATCAAGTACCAATAAATCCTGGGGCACTGCTTCTCATCGCAGCCTTTCAGGAGAATGGGCTGGCTGATGGGATGCAAGGTCACATCTTGCTCAGAGGAATAAATTGCTTCTTTGATTTACTTCTGGTCCTTGCAAGAGCTCAGAGAATCCAACCAGTTTCAAGTATAAATCCAAAAGTATTTCCAAGAAAAATCATACTTTTTCAAAAAATCAACACTGCTTATCAGTCTTGTAACAATGGAAACTGCCATGCCACCTAAATAAGGCCAACAAAAGCTTTATTTACATTAAACACTTGGTACAACTAATGGACATAAAGGTAGTTCTTGTCCCTGATATAAAACAAGCAGGGAGAAAAAGGATACCTGGGACTAATGATATCAACAGCGAACAATGACTGCTTTTGCTTCTCCAGTGTTGGAGCTATATGTAGTTATTATTTTGACCTCAAAGATGGCAACCTGAGATCTGGAGATAGACAATTGCTTGTAGTCCCATGACAAGTAAGTGACTGACCCAATGTTTAATCCTAAATAATCTAACTCCGGAGCCTTGATTATTTATATCAATTTGGCCACCACCTCTGGGTCAAGTTGCTTTTCTTCTCTGATTTCTGTCCTCATATGTGCAAAATAAGGGGATTAGAAAGAGACCTTAAAAGGGGGTAGGCAGTAGGAGAACAGATGGCTCAGCAGGTAAAGAAGTCTGTCGCCCAGCAAGATGACATTGATCAGCTCTCCAGGATACACTCTGTGAAAGGAGAGAACTAACTACTGAGAGTTGTCCTGTTACCCCCAGATGCATGCTGTATACACGTGGATATAAGTGTATGTAGGTGAAATATAAAAAAATAGCTAAATAAACACAGAGAATGAGTAGCCTGCGGATCATATGCTGCTTGCTAATATTATTTGTTTGGCCACCTTAGTGTTTGATTTTTATTACTATACCAGCTTTATAAAATAAATATTATGCATGGAGGTTTATAGTAATTGTCAAAAGATACTGCCATCATGGGTACTATGGTTTGGGTAGTCATCTGCTGTAAAATCCCTTTTAAATTTTAATTGCTACTATATTAATTTTAAAAGGTAGAACATGGTGGCTTATGCTTGCAGTCCTTATACATTCACAGCTTACACTAAACTTAAGATGCTTACATATTCAGGGTGCTGAGGCATGAGGATTACTATGAATTTGAGGCCAGCCTGGCTACACAGTAAGTTCTAGATGAGTTCTGGATATAGAGTTAGATCCTGTGTCAAAACCAAACTAAACCAAACCAACCAACCAACCAACCAACCAACCAACCAACCAAACAAACAAACAAAGAACCATGGAATGTTTAAGATGTGATTAGACTCAGTTAAGATGTGCGTGGATATGAGACTTCTACCCTCATTACGGGATTGGTCCTGTCATAGGAATCCTGTCTTCTTTTGGTGTTTCATTCTCTCACCTTCTTCTATGTGATGAAAGGTCAAAAGGATTCTCCTTGTAAGCCAATAGCTTTGTACAGGAATGCCTAGCCTACAGAAATATGCTTTTGTTTGTCATAAATTAACAAGCTTCAATTATTCTCTTATAGTAACTCCCAGAGACAAAGACACCAGACTATATTTCTTATTGGCAACAAGTAAAGCTAATTCCCTTGTCCACCGCCCCCCCCCCCTTTCTGGAGAGTCACAAAGTCCCTTATTATAGTCACCAATATTTCATATGCTGTTATACTAGCACATATTCACCTCTGGAACTTCATGACTTCTACCTATATACTTTCCCAGATTGCTGCCTATCTCATTTCTTTTTTCATTTAATGCCCAATTGAGATGTTACCCCTAAAGTGGCTTTCCCTAGCCTTTATATAAAGAACATGTCTCTCCTGTGTGTCCCTTGGCTCTCTAGGGTCTCCTTACCTTCATGCCCTTTTCCTTGTAATGCTTTATTTTTACCCACTGTGTCTGTCTGCTGATTGCCAGGAGAAGTAAACAGTGGCCAAGGGGCAGAAACAGATTTCACACTGCTGTGTTCAGATCACAAACTTGGCCATTCAAGAGATATTATCTTAGCACATCTCTATGTCTTCAAAGTTAGGGGTAATAGACACAGTAGATTCTAGGAATTTCTTCTTTAAGGGGTTATTAGGAAGGCGAGATGATTAAGAACCTTGGATATGGGCCTGTGCCTTCTACCAGGGCAGATAATCAGTGTGTTGGTTCTTCTGAATATCTCACAGTCTGAAGGCTTTCCAGGAGATCTGCTGCACCCTGGGCAACAGACCCCAAGGTTTGAAGGCATCCCAGGAGATTTGCTGAATCCAGGGCCACAGGTTTCCCAGGATACCTGTAGCAACCCAGGGACACAGGAGGCAGACTCTAAACAGAAACTCCTAGGCCAGTTAACACAAGAGATAACTAGATGGTTAGATGCATGTGCAAGACTATAAGTAATAGAAGCCAATATACTTTGGCATCATCAGAACCCAGGAATTCCACCACAGCAAGCCCTGAATACCCCAATACACCTAAAAACCAAGATGTTGACCTAAAATCCTATCTCATGAAGATTATAGAGTCCTTTAAGGAGGATATAAACAAGTCACTGAAAGAAATGCAGGAAAACATAGGTAAACACATAGAAGCCCTTAAAGAGGAAACAAATAAATCCCTTAAAGAAATAAAGAAAATACAATCAAACAATGAAGGAATTGAATAAAGCAGTCCAAGACCTAAAAGTGAAAGCAGAAACAATAAAGAAATCACAAATGGAGGCAACCTTGGAAATGGAGAACCTAGGAAAGAGGTCAGGACCTGCAGATGTGTGTATCAACAACAGAATACAAGAGATAGAAGAGAGAATCTCAGGTGTAGAAGATATTGCCACAACAAAGAAAATACAAATCATAAAACCTCGTAACCCTAAACGCTCCAGGAAATCCAGAACACAATGGAAAGACCAAACCTAGGAATAATAGGAATAGAAGAGAGCAAAGATTCCCAATTCAAAGGACCAGAAAATGTCTTCAACAAAATCATAGAAGAAAGTGTCTCCAATCCAAAGAAAGAAATGACCATAAATGTACAAGAAGCCTGCAGAACACCAAATAGATTAGAACCGAAAAGAAAATTCTCCTGTCACATAATAATCAAAACACTAAAAGCAAAGAACAAAGAAAAATATTAAAAGCTGTAAGGGAAAAAGGCCAAGTAACATATAAAGGCAGAGCTATCAGAATTACACCAGACTTTGCAACAGAGACTCTAAAAGCCAGAAGAGCCTAGACAGAGGTCATGCAGATCCTAAGAACACAAATGCTAGCCCAGGCTACTATACCCCACAAAACTCTCAATCATCATAGCTGGAGAAACCAAAATATTTCATGACAAAACCGAATTTAAACAATATCTATCTACCAATACAGCCCTACAGAAAATTTTAGGAGAAAAACTCCAACACATGGAGGGAACTTCCACCAAAGAAAAAACAAGAAATTAATCATCTCACAACAAAACCAAAAGGAGAGAATCACATACACATAATGCATTCAACAACAAACATAACAGGAACTAACAATCATCTGTCTTTAATAACTCTCAGTATCAATAGACTCAATTCCCCAATAAAAAGACATAAGCTAATAGTCTGGACATACAAGCAGGATCCAGCATTTTGCTGCATACAAGAAACACACCTCAATAACAAAGACAGTCACTACCTCAAAGTAAAAGGCTGGAAAAATGTTTGCCAGGCAAATGGTCCCAAGAAACAAGTAGGAGTTCCCATTCTGATGTCCAATAAAAGAGACTTTCAACCAAAAGTTATCAAGAGTTGGGGACAGATACTTCATATTCATTAAAGGAAAAATCAACCAAGAGGAAGTCTCAATTTTGGACATCTATGCCCCAAATGTAGAGTACCCACATTCATAAAAAAAATGTTACTAAAGCTCAAAATACACATTGAACTTCACATAGTAATAGTAGGAGATTTCAACACCCCACTCTTACTAATTGACAAGTCACTGAAACAGAAACTAAACAGAGATACCGTAAAACTAATAGAGGTTATGAACCAAGTGGACTTAATAAATATATACAGAACATTTCACCCTAAAAAAAAAAGAATATACCTTCTCAGCACCTCGTGATACCTTTTCCAAGATTGACCATATAATCAGTCACAAAACAAGCCGCAACAAACACAAAAAGATTGAAATAATCCCATGCATTCTATCATATTACCACAGATTAAGGCTAGACTTAAATACCAACTATACCAAAAGAAAACCCACAAACCCATGGAAACTGAGAAATTCTCTGCTCAATGATAATGTAGTCAGAGAAGAAATAAAGAAAGAAATTAAAGACTTCTTGGAATTCAATGAAAATAAGGACATATAGACCCAAACTTATGGTATACAATGAAAACGGTGCTAAGAGGAAAATTCATAGCATTAAGTGCCCTTGTAAAGAAACTGAAGAGCTCCTACACTAGTAATTTAACAGCACACCAGAAAGCTCTAGAACAAAAAGAAGCAAACTCACCCAAGAGGAGTAGACAACAGGTAATAGTCAAACTCGGGGCCAAAATCAACTAAATAGAAACAAAGAGAATGATACAAAGAATCAACTAAACCAAAAGCTGCTTCTTTGAGAGAATTAACAAGGAAGAGAAACCCCTAGCCAAACTAAATGTAGGGCACAGAGATAGTATCCAAACTAACAAAATCAGGAATGAAAAAGGGAGACGTGACAACAGAAACTGAGGAAATTTTAAAGAATCACCATATCCTACTACAATATCCTATACTTAGCAAAACTTGAAAATCTAGATGAAATGGAGAATTTTCTAGACAGATACCAGATAACAAAGTTAAATCAGGATCAGATAAACCATCTAAACAGCCCCATATTCCCTAAGGAAATAGAAGTCATTCAAAACCTCCCAACCAAAAAAAGGCCCAGGGCCAGATGACTTTAGTGCAGAATTCTACTAGATCTTCAAAGAAGAGCTAATAATAAAATTCCTCAAACTATTTCATAAAATAGAAACAGAAGGGAAACTACCTAATTCATTACTCTGATACCTAAAGAACACAAAGACCCAATAAAGAAAGAGAGCTTCAGACTAATTTCACTTATGAATATTGATGCAAAAATACTCAATAAATTTCTAGCAAACCAAATTAAAGAACACATCAAAACTATCAATTCACCATGATCAAGCTAGAAGTTCCTCAGAAAATTGGAAACACATCTACTTGAAGACCCAGCTATCCCACTCTTGGGTGTATAACCCCCCCCCCCCCCCAAAAAAAAACATGCCCCACCATACCACGGGGGCATGTGATCCATTATATTCATCTGTGATAGCCAAAAGCTGGAAATAACCCAGATGTCCCTTTACCAAAGAAAAGATACAGAAAATGTGGTTTGTTTACACAATGGAATACTACTCTGCTACTAAGAACAAGGACATCATGAGTTTTGTAGGCAAATGGATGGAACTAGAAAATATCATCCTGAGTGAGGTAACTCAGACTTAAAAGTACATGCATGGTATGTACTCACTAATAAGTGGCTATTAGCCAAAAATGTACAGAATACATTGGATACAATTCACAGAACTAAATAAGGTTAACAAGAAGGGCCAAATTGAGGATGCCTTAATCCCACTTGGGAGGGAGAAAAAAACAATCATGGGAGGCAGAGGGAGGGAGAGACCTGAATGGGAGAAGGAAGTGGGAAGTGGGAAGGGTAAAGGGTAAAGGGTAAAGACGAAAGGGGAACAAGAATAGGTATGGAGGGGTAGACAGGAGAGAAGCCCGGAGAGCCAGCACAATGAATGGAAATATGCAACCTTGGGGGTGTGTGACAGGCTGTGGGGGGACCCTCTAGAAAGTACCGGAAACCTGGAGGGAGGTCAGAGACTCAGGACATAGGTGAAATACCACCATCTAGTAGTGCATCAAGTTGGTTAGGTTGATAGGGTTGCCATCCCACAGTCAAAAAGTCTGATCTAGAATTGTTCCTGTCTAAAACAACAGAAGAAACAGAAATGGAGAAGAAACTGAGGGAAAGGAGATCCACTGACAGGGCCAACTTGGGATCCATCTCAAGGGGAGGCTTCAAGGCTCAACAGTATTATTAAGGTTATGGTATGCTTGCAGACAGGAGCCTAGCAAACAACAAACAACAAACAGTTGATGGAGACAGACAAAGATACTTAGATCCAACCTTTGGACTGAAGCCGGGGACCGCTGTGTTTAAATAAAGAAAAGCCTTGAAGAAGCTGAGGAGGAGGGTGACTCCATAGAAGACTAGCAGTCTCAACAAACCTGAGCCCCTGAGATCTCTCAGACACTGAGCCACCAACCAGGCAGCATACATGAGCTGGTCCAGGGCCGCCGACTCAATTACAGCAAAGAGCTGCCTGGTCTGGCCTCAGTGGGAGAAGATGTACCTAACCCTCAAGAGACTTGAGGCCCTAGGGAGTGGGAAGGCTTGGAGAGTGGGGGACATCTTCTTGAAGACAGTTGGGGGAGAAATGGGATGAGGAGCTATGAAAGGGTGGACCCGGAGGGGGTCAATGTCTGGAGTGTAAAAAAAAATAAAAGTAATAATAATAATAATTAAGAACCTTGGATAGATGTCTACAGTATTTGTTGAATGAGCTCCCTCACCTTAATTCACTTATCTGCAGGGGCAATTTATTTTACCAGACTGAGACCAGAGGTTATTTCTTCAAATTTGATTGTTAGGTCTCAGGATGTCCATATATCCAGAAATTAGCAGAAGCTGGACTACAGAAAGATTTCTAGAGATTAGATAAAGCCTAGAATTCCTTGGGAACTTGTGAAACTGATTCCCATCTGCCAAAAGGACTCATTTCCCTGACCACTGGCAGGAGGGACATAGTGCTACCTGTGGCACCAATCAGCATATCGACCTCCAGTCTCCTTCAGTATCACAAATACCAATCCAGGGGCAAGCATGCACACACACACACACACACACACACACACACACACACACACACACACACACACTGAGAAAATAAAGCCAAGCTGCAATGTTAAAGGGCTGTTTTGGGGGGATTTTGTAGAGTCCCAATCACAGAGCCTTTAACGTTTTCTGATCTAGGTTACATAAACCTAATATTTATATGAAGCTGTAGCTTATGTGCCTGTTCCCCAGAAGTCTATATGTTAAAGACTTGATCTGCAGCCTGTAGTGTTATTACCTGGAGATAGTGGAACCTACAGGGGGTAGACTTTGTGAGTGCTCTTGCAGGGGATTGTAGAAGGGAATTCTAGTCTCCTCTCCCTCCCACTCCCTTGCCCTCTCCCTCACCCCTCCTCTCTCTGTCTCTTTGCCTCTGTCTCTGTCTCTGTCTCTCTCTCCCTCTCTCTTTTCCTCTTTTTGCATCCTGCCTACAATGTACCATACCTCCCTGCCGAGATATATTGCTTTGCTAGAGGTCCAAAAGGAACAGTTAACCGACCATGGACTGAAACTTTCTTAAATAGAAACCAAATTAACTCTTTCTTTTCTAAACTGATTATCTGGGTTATTTATAAAAAAAAAAGAAAAAAGAAAGAAAGACTGGCTCACTCAGGTAATAGTGTAAGTCCTGAGAAGTTAAGATAGGGCACACATAAAGTTTAGATGAATCTACCTTAGAGATTTCTGAATGGGAAGCGTTTAGTAGGGAAGCCTATCAGGGATGAATGAGAAAATGGAACATCTGCTGCTGCCAGGCAGACTCCCTTCCTGTTAATAGCAGGATTAGGTCTCCTTGCAAAAAGAAATTACCCACTTTGTATCCTTTTACTTCTGACTCATTATCCAGGGCCTTCACTTGATCCCAGTTCAGGATAATTTTGGAGTCCGATGAATTCCATATGATGTTTCCAGGGGGTTGGCTTGGTGCTGTAAAAAAAAATTAAGATAGACGAAGTCACAGATTATTAAATCTCAATGGATTCCGAGGAATATCCCCTTACTAGAATTCGAGAGTAGAGGCAATTTAATGGGCGATTGCACTAATATGTGTCTTCAAGGTCACTGAAATCTGACGAGATACAGCATTGCAAATGGAAAAAGATTCAGTTGGTCGCCTACCATTTATAGCTAAAAGAAGTAGTCCTTCCCAGTGAGGAGAAAAACATTTATCTTTCTGTCCTCTGGAGCAATGAATTTGGCATGCTATTCTGAAAGGTTCAGTTAAAATGCTAAGGTGCATTTGAATCCATATAATGATACCAATTAGTATGCAAATGATCCCTGGGAGGTGGGGATAGGTAATGAACTTGGAGTATGTTTGATGAATCCCCAAAATATTTCTGAGCAACTCTGTCCTTACGTGGCTTTCTGGTCGTGACATTGACTGTTGCACTGGAGGGTCCTGTCCCAGCTGAGTTATACGCCTTGACGGATAAGTGATACAGAGCACTTCCTTTCAAGTTGGTGATTTTTGTGGATGTCTGATTTCCAACTGTTCGTATTTTTCTCGCATTTTCTTCCTTGTCATCATGTCTCCAATATTTTACCTGAGAAAATAAAAGGAATGACCTTTGAAATTATAGCCACTGGGGATATGCCCAATGTCATGAGGTAATAATATTGTTATGCAAGTTCTTATGATGGAGGTAAATTTCTATGTTAACTCATTGACAGAGCTTCTAGAACAAGGAGATCCACATGATCTGCAAAATTATCCACAGTAAGAAAATCTTTTGTCTTATTTTCTCACCGTGATAGCCCATGTGGAAAATCCTCAATGGCTATTTCTGTCATTGCCCCCACCTTTGTTTTTAGTCCAGGTGATTCTAACCATATAATATGTCAAAAGATATTTTTAAAGATTTTTTAAAATCATGTATGTGTGTATATATGTGTGTGTGTGTGTGTGTGTGTGTGTGTGTGTGTGTGTGTGTGTGCAGGTACACGTGTGAATACAGGTATCCACAAAGGCCAGAAGAAAGCATCAAATCCCCTGGAGCTGGAGTTACAGGCAGTTGTTGAATTGCCCAGGGTGGATGCTGGAAACTGAACTCACATCCTCTGCAAGAGCAAGGAACACTCTTGACTTCTAAAGCCATTTTCTTATTCCCACGGGCATATCATATTCATTTTTTACCAACTATATTGCAAATCTTTAGGTAAAGAGAGAGAAATATAATAATAAACTTGAGCATAAATATAGGTTAAGGGTGGTCTCACAGTAGATTCTTCAATGCTTCTTTTATTAATGTTGTAGTAGAACTAGGCCTCTAGAACAGATACCTTTGTAAGGCAATGTGGGTCTTCTCCCATCAGTGAATGCGCCTCAGAAGTCTCACCAAGAGATACAGAACAAACACACTGGTCTCTATCTTACCTCATAACCTTGAATCCGTCCTCTGTTCTTCCCAATAGGGGAGGCCCAGAAAACTTCAATATCTGTGGCAGAAAGACTCCTGGCAAAGATACTGGCTGGTGGCTTGGTGGGTTCTGCAAATAAATTCAGAAAAAAATTTACTACTGGGTCATCTTCATCACAACAAACTTCTCAAAATGGGCAAAAAGTACCCATGGCCATATGCCCTTCATACTTGTGAGACACACAATCCCTCCCCCAGCTAAACAGTTATTAATATGTAGTGTGGTAGTTAGGAAAGAAAAAAGATACTTCCGAAGTCTCACAAAGGTCTACACTGCAGTAAATGGAACTAAAGTGACCCAAGGGCAAGTTTAGCAAAAAGTTTTCATAGTCAGCAATTTGTTCAGGTGGCTCTTTCATAGTTGAGTTACAGTCTCAGTTGCTGAATTATGAAAACAAGTGAGAAAGAAACAAGCATAGTTAACTGAATTGACTACAATTCAAGAAAGTTGCATGGTGGTTCAGTGATATAAGGTAATCTCTAATACCCTAGACAAGTCATTTACAGTTTCTGGGACAGTGATCCCAGATGCAAATGGTAGACTGAACCAACAGTTTCTCACATTCTAGTTGCTTTTGCCAGGTTTTTATGCGACTTGCACACCATTTGTATATAAAATTTTCTTTTAATATTCTGCTGTATTGAAAAACCTAGTTTAGCCATGACTTAAATAATAACATTCACAAAATTTTATCTTTGGTAGCTATGTGCTTTTAAAAATGTAATTCAAATCAGTACATAACTACTTGATACTTTTATAACTTCATCTGTCCCAGGAACCCATTACTGATAGATAAAAGTGCCATCTTGATCCTCTTAATCCCAAATACATGATTTAATAAAGCTCCTCTCAAAGCTAACACATTTATCTGTTATAATGTAGTGCCAATTTGCGTACTCCTCTACATTGCATACTCCAGAAAACATTGGACATGGAGATCTCTATTTATCCATAACAATAAGAGTCTGCTTATGTGTTAATTCAGAATTTTTAAAATGTCACTTGGTACACGGGGGAAAACATCAGCCATCCTTAGGAAACACTGTTCTTCATGAGAATATATACCAAAACTTCAAAACTTTAAATATGTTGTCATGAACATTATCGTAGCAAAAAAATGCAGATGCTATAAATATTATGGGTATAAATGATAAGAAGGGAGACATAAACAAACACCTATTCCATGTATCAGGCCTAGGAAATCACAAAGAAATCTTTGCTGTTCAAGGTGAGGCTAGAAGAATAAGTAGGGATTTATAACATGAGTAAGACGGAGAACAGGAAACGCAAAAACACGAGCAAGGGGACAGATGTGGTTGGGATCCTTCCCAGTCTTTTGCATGTGCTTGTAGAATGTAATATGCAGGGGAGAGCTGTGAGAGTCAGCAGAGAGGAAGGGGAGAGGCTATGGATGGCTGCCGCCTCTATGGAAATCATTTCTCCACAAGGAAGAAGAACGTGTAGTTTCCTTGATGACTCCAAACTAATGTCTCAACTGTCAGATGCTGTCCTGTGATTTAATTCTGAATATCATCATTACAACAACAATGGTGAGCTCCAAGCATACTGAGGACTATGTGAGAGGCATTCTGAATGCAGGTCCCTCTCGGAAGAAGTAAATAATGTGCAGGGACCCTTGAACATTATGGCAGTGTGAATGGTAATCAAGCTGCTTCATGATTTCCTCTCCTATGAAGTGAGAGTCAGACAAAATGGCTTAAAACACAAGTGATGGGAGAGAGTGAAATATTCCATTTTGATATTTGCCTAAAGGGATAAAATATGATTCTTTAAAAATAATGATAACACATAGGTACAGGGTATTTATGTATCAATAGATAGATAATAGACACATAGAAAAATATATCTGAAGGTAACACAGGACACCCACAAGCTTGTTTGATTGGTCCTTAGCAATGTAATCAATTGATGGAGAGCCTTTTCATATAAGATAAAGTTGTAAATGAGTTTTCTTGTTTTGCAGACAGATTAAAATATGTATCCCAGGCTGCTGGTCTCAAACTAGCTAATGTATTTCAACCTCCCATATTCTGGGATTACTGGAGTGTACACACATAGCCAGTGTTTGTGTTCTTGAGAAAGAGAAAGAAAGAGAGAGAGACAGACAGACAGACAGAGAGAGACAGAGACAGAGAGAGGGGGAGAGAGACACAGAGAAACAGAGAAAGACAGATACATATGGAAAGCATATGGTAGATAGTGAGACAATATTTTTATATTATACTTGTCTGTAATGAAGATATCCTTTTGATTTATATGTATGTTACACCTTAAGTTGATCGTACATCCTGAAAGGAACACCATTTAGAATGAAAGAAATATCAACGTAACATGAACCATACCTTCTTCAGCAGAATACACCAGCGTGGTGGGACTGAAAGGGCCTTCCCCTTTGTTATTGAAGACACCCACTTTAACCTCAAAGGGAGAGAATGGACGCACGCTCTCATTCCTGAACACGTATCTGGAGGCGTCAGCTGAAGCCAGCACTGTCAGCATCCAGATCATTTTGCCATGTGGCCGGAAGGCTACCACGTAACCAAAGCCTCTGCCATTCTGTAATTCCTCAGGGACAGTCTGGGGAGGAACAGAGGTTGTACTCAGAAAGCATAATAGTTTGATTCAAATATTAAAGGGTACTCCCAATTCTTGCTTCAGTTAATTCAAATGTTAAAGACTATTCCTCACCAATTTAAATTGGGTTTTATTTGCAAGCACCTTTTAAACTTAGGGCTACCCTTTAAACTGCCTCAGATATTCATGTAGTACCAGCGTAACAACAGCCTTGAAAATGAAATGGTAATTAGCTGTGGGGAGGTGGACTGTGAAATGGTAATTAGCTGTGGGGAGGTAATTAGCTCTGGTAAGGTGGACTCAACTCTGAAACAGCTACAAATGGTGACCACTTAACCACACAGTTGATTTCCAAATGAATGAATGAATGAATGAATGAATTAGCCCCCAATCCTTCCATCATGCACCATTCAGTAATCATTTTTTTTTGAGTGCCAAATAGATGAATGAATTCACAAAAGAGGGTTATCTCTGCTCAGGCAACATCCTGCCCCTGAGGAGAGACTCTGAACTCAGTTGGGAGGGAAGGAGAGATTTCTTTCTCTCTGGGGCTCTAGGTAAATGAAAGGCTTTTTTACTTCAGGGGACATTGTCTAAAATCTTTGGAACACATTTCAAACCTTTTCTGAAGCTTCTACCTCCTCTCTCAAAATCAATTTTTAATAAATTGGTCACTAACCTTCCTCCAGGTTATTTAAAGAAATACCTCACAGCCCAGAAGCAAAGCCAACTGCCAGGAAATTGTTCTGGGACACTCAATCTATAGCTGGCAGATATTTTAAATCAATTGGCCATGCAGCAATTCAGAAAGAAAAGAAAGACTGGTTTTCTCAGAACCAGACTTCCTTATTGTTTTATTTTTTTTTAACACGTGTTATCTCTTCTTTTATGATTGTTTTTTTTTTCTTCTGTGAGCAGTCAAATTAAAACTTGCTTCAACAGTGGGTGGCTAAGCGCCTTCACATCCTGATAGCCATTAATAGATTTCTTGGAAACAGAGGGGGACGGTTCCTGGCTTCTTGTCATATGGAAGGAAATAACAAAACAGCCCAGACAAATTCATGTCCTTTTGGTTCTGTAATGGATTTACCTCCCAGGTTATAACCAGTTCAGATTTGCTGCCTCCACCGCCACTGACGTTAGCCGGGGTGACTTCAGGGACTGCAGGAGATAAAACAGAAACCAAGTTATTTTAGGTGCTAATGGCAAATGGAGGCCAGGAAGGTTACCTAGATAGGATACTTCACTGTTAGTGAATACTTGGGCATATGTCTCTTTGTTTTTTGTTTGTTTGTTTGGTTGGTTTGGTTTTTCATATCAGAAATGACAACCAGTCCACAAGGGGAGCACTGTACTGGCTTACAGAAGCCAAATCTCCCAAGGAAATAGCTCTTAATTACCTGTTTCTGGATCAATGGGGTATACACATTACCAGGCACCACTGATCATTTGTTTAGCTCCATCCCTAAAGACCTAGGAGATCACAGAGGCAGAAAGGACTGAGGAATCTGTTCTCTTGCTTGGTTAGACATTTATTAGCCAGGTAGTGGTAACACAAGGAAAAGACAGGACAAACTGTGCCCACGTGGAGCTTACAATCTAGTGGGAGGGGGAGAACACATGCAGAATATCACAGAGAAACTTGGACAACAGCCAGGGATGTCGCAGACAGAATGGAGAAGAGCAGTGGTGTTCTGGAGTAGCAGGTTGCTCAGAGGAGCGCTGGGCTAATGGCTTCTCAGAAGAAGGTGAGCTTTGAGCTGGCTGTTGAAGGAAGTGGTGGACTTAGGTTGACCCCTGGCTCACTGTGCTTAACCTCTCTGATCCCCAGTGTTCTCTGTAAAAGAGGGGAAATTAGACTCACTTCCTTCTCAGGATTACAGGGCAGACTTGAGTTATAGATTTGGAGATGTGGGAAGAGAGCCTAGGTTAGTTATGCCATCATCTAAATGAAGGATTCCAGGCAGACTCTTAAATATCTAACTGAGGACTGCACCTGGCCAGTCAGTACACGCCCTTGATTAAAGGCAGCAATACATGGATTTTTTTTCATTGATTCCAAGAATAAGGTGAAATTGCTCATCTGCTTAGGATCTTGCTATGCCTTTACAAATCATTGTTATTTTCCTGGCTGGGAGCTGTACAGAGGCCCTACAACAGGATCCTCTGGTTGACAAGAGTGTAATCTGCCCCAGCTAGATGTACAATACTTTCATCCTGTGTTTTATCAAACAAGCTGTGTGCAGGTTACTCTCATTCTTCACTTGTGGTAATGATTTGCATCCAAAGAAGATTCTAGTGAAGATTTCTAAGGAAATATTCTCTGACCATCTGTGATTTCTTTTTGTTTTTCTTTTCTGACACATGAACAAAAGAAGAGAGAGTTGACTTTGGAGGTAGCGAGTTTTGGGCTCTACCACTAGGCTCCAATAAAGAGGATTAAGAACTTGATTAAAGCTCACTACCCACAAGGTTGATATTCTCCTGGCCTGGTGTATGATCATTATGATACTTTAAGGGAAAAGATATGTAAATATAGAGCTCACTGAAGGTAATAAGCAGGAAGAAGTCAAGGTTTCTCCTTAAGACAGTGGTTCTTAACCTTTCTAATGCTGTGACCATTCAATGCAGTTCCTCATGTTGCGGTGATTCCCAACCATAAAATTGTTTTTTGTTGCTACTTCATAACTGTAATTTTGCTACTGTTGTGAATTATAATGTTAATATCTGCCTTTTCCAATGGTCTTTGGTGAGCCCTGTGAAAGTGTCATTGCGCCTTCAGGTTGAGAACCACTGTGTTAAGGAACGGGAGCTGCCAGAACAGACACTGCATATCTTGTGTGGTACTCACGGGCCTCTTCTGTCCTCCGTTTCTCTGAGGGTCGGCTGGGTTCCCCAATGCCAATCACATTAGCTGCAACAGTGCGGAATTCATATTCAACCCAGGGATTCAAACCCACCACAGTTGCTGTAAATGTCTTCCCATCAACGAGTTCTGGAACTGAAAGATATTGAAAGACAGGTGAGAGGGTTTAAGAGAATCTACACAGTCCTATGAAATGTAGAGGTGATTATAGGAACATCTATCAACATTATCACCACTGTAACACCACTACCACTAACCACCACCACCATCACTTCCAGGGAGGGCATTGTAGTTATCCTACTGGGATAGTGATGAAGACATATGAACATGCTTTTACATCAAATTCACAAATTCTAGTCTGTGCTCTCTTTTCCCTTTTCTGTTTCTGTGTTAGGCCCTTTTGTCATGTTGACAAATACTTCAGAGAAAAAACTCAAGAGGGATAAGGATTTTATTTGTGCTCATGGTATTCAAGGTGTTGGTTAAAGGTTGGCAGGCTTTAATGCTTGAGACAGAATGCATGAGGCATGGTGGTGGGAACATGCTCTCTCAGAGCTAGAAACATGGTATCTTGGAAATGAGAAACAGGAAGGGGCTAAGGACAGGATACTCTTTAAAGGAGCAACCCAAAGACATACCACCTCCAGCTGGACCCATGTCCTAAGCTTTCATCCCCTTCCAAAATTGTGCCAGTGGCTTAGGACAAAACTTTCATTGTATGACCCTGTTGGGGACATTTCATGTTCAAATCATAATGTTGTTGTTCCTATCAGTGGAGCAGTAGTAGCAATATTTTAATCTTTCTTTGCTCATTCATATTAATGCTATATTTCCTTTGGTAAAATTTTATTGTCATTGCTCATAGGTCTTAATCCTTTTACCAATCCAAAAACCTGCCAATATTTAATATTTTTTTTACTAAGATGACATTTGAGGTAAAAATTAGACGAACAAAAGTTCCTGCAAGCAAGATACACACTCCTTTAGTCCCAAGAGACTGCTGTGAGGACTTGAAGTCTTGAGGCAGAAATAAATGTTTGGTCCAATTTCATGCAACTTATATAAAGCATGTCATCAGTCTAATTTTATAATGTAATATTTGTGTTAATCTTTAAAGGCCTCATATATATTTTGATCAACTGCACCCCCCCAATTGCTTTGGTTTATCATGTCTTAGAAGTGGTTTCATGTCTGTAAACATAAACTTTCTCTGGATTCAAAGACGTGCTTTAGGAAGAAAGATAAGGAACCTGGGTCATTATCTTTTTTATGGTAACCAACAGAACTCTGTAGAACTTCATTTTCCTCATCTGTTAAAGAGGAACAATAACAAAGTTTTAGAGTAAATACAATGATTTTACTTTACAGTCAGAATAGCTCTAAGGATTCTATATAGAACTAGCATTATATAGTAAATGCAGAAGAACATGTGAACTGAGAATTATCTAGTGAAACACCTTTGACCCTTGAAGACTTTGTGTCTTATAGTATCAGCCACTGGTGTCTGATTTGAGTGAACTGGTGTAACAAAGAGTGTATGAGAATTACTTCACACCACTAGCCATGTGCCACTACTTATAGTTACAATAGTGTTATGGTTTGAACTTGGAATCTCCCTCAAAAGGCTACATGATAAAAGCTTGACCTGCACTACTGGTTGGTGGTGGTTTGGGAAGTGACAAAATCTTAGGAGGTGATATGTCATTGGGGTAATCATTTGAAGAGTAGCCTATCTTTGACTCCTTCTTTTTTTTTCTTGTTTTATTCTATCTTATTTTATTTTATATTTTATATTTTATATTTTATTTACATTTAAGATGCCATCCCCTTTCCACATTTCCCCTCCCTAGAACACCCCTGTCCCATGCCCTCCCTTTCCTTTTTGCTTTTATACGATTTTTTTAAAATGTTAATCAAAGGATTTATAAGTTTGGTAATGCTCAATCAGAAGTGTAACCCAATACCCAACCTAGATATAAAAACTATCTTTGACTGGTGGAGACATGTGAACATCTGCCTCCATGCCCCCTCTCTCTTTCTCTCTCACATCACCTAGCTTCTCCTCTTCTTCATCTTCTCTCCTTGTTCCATCTCTTCCTCTCAGTACTCCTTCCCACTTAGCTCCTCCTACATATCACTCTTCCTGTTAAAGTAGAACTTTTCTCTCAAAATACAATTAGAGCATACTTATTCCTAATTGTACCAGTGAGGTATAAGATAGTCCTAATACCCAGTCCATCATTCTGTTGACTAACCAGAACCTCTGTCATCTCTTCTAACTAAAACACTTACTTTTGATCCTGGCTTTTTGGCTTTAGAATGAATGTCAGCTGAAAACCATCTACTCAGATCTTTTCTCTCAAAGTAAATAGCCAGGATTGGTTATGAGACTATAGGTCTTCAACCCCATCAGAAATCCAGAATAACTGAGTTAACTGAAGTTATGGGAAGCACTAAGCATAGCTTCTAAAACTTAGCCAATTTATAGAGACCGCTGAACACCTGAAAAGCCCCTATACTACTGAACGTTGGAGCATCAAATCTTCAGCCTTCTGGCCCAGAGTCATCTGACAGACCTTAGTGATGCAGGATTATTAAGGGCTGATTACTCTGTCTAGGCAGATATAATCAGTCGACTATTCTGCATGTGTGTCCTTTTCTGGACAGTAATTTGTCTGTAGATGGAGAGAGGCGATTCTTGCCTAGTGGCTGTCACCTCACAACTGGAGTATCTCCAAGGATGCTCAATTTCTTCTTAGAATCCACGACAGGAAGCTGTCAGGAGCAGACCTTTGACTCCTTCTTGACACTCATGTTTCCCAAATATCACAAAGTTTCCACCTCTGAGATGTCATGTTCTTACCATCACGGTATTTTGGCTGGCTTTAGGCCCCAAGTATTGAAGCCAGTCAATCTTTGACCAAAATCTGTGAAACCATGAACCAAAACACATCTTTATCCCTCTTAAACTGTTTCTCCCAAGAACCCAGCTTCTAACCCAGAAGCTAAAAAGGAGAAAGAAAGCACAGAGTAGAGTTTGTGAAACTGATTAAAACATTTTCATGCCTCGTCATCTCTAAATTAATACAAGTACAGGTGGAGGCAGCAAAACAAAAGGCTGCACACAGTCCTCAGATATTATAGTCTATTATATTCCGGACAACTGTCCATGAACCTTGCAAAGCCTGTGATTGTAGGCTTGCATTTTCCACTACTTTCCAATGTCAATCACTGTGGAATGGAGTTGATTCTAGGTAAATCATAGGTCAATGCATTTTATTTTTATAAATAGTTTGAAGTTTGTTAAGGAAATAAAAGTACCCAGCACAGCACACCAATCATTCAATAGATGCTGATGCTCAGGTCCAGAGACACTAGTGTAAGTTAGTATGGAGGAAAACATTGAAGACATCACAGTAGAGCTGGCTCATGTCTGGGAGACACAGGTGCAATGTATCATTTGCAACTGTGTTGACCTAGATGGCTTAGCTTCCTCCACATTTCACTCACACTTCATTCTAGAAGGCTCTGATAGACAACAGCACCCAACATGCAATATGGTACCTGTACTGACTGCTTGCCAGCCCACGGAGAATGGAGTCCTAGCTTGGATGACATACATGGTGATGGGGCTGTGGTTGTCAGGTCCAGGTCTCCAAGAAAGCTGAGCAGTGGTGTCTGTGATTTCATCTATGGTCACAGCTTCAGGAGGACCTGGAGGACCTGGGAGAGGGCAAAGCATTCAGAATTGGACAGCATACTCAAATGTCCAAGTATATAACCTACTCGCTTAAATGGGGTACTGAATCACTCAATCATTTGTTTAACTACCTACATGTCCATTCCATAATTTATTTTTAAAAATCTACTGGGTAACAAGAACCTAGTTTAACTTTGAAACTATAGCAATGAGCTGACACACAACACTTCCTTGCAGAGGTTCACAGAATATAGGGGGAAACACAAATAGGTGAAGAAAGAATTACAATGGAATGTCCTGAAGTCAGGAGAGAATGTTGGGGCACCATCTGCCATCTCTACTGCATTCAGAAGCTGCATGTGCTTTCAAGCAAAGGGACTACTGTAAAAATGGCCACTTCTCAAGAGTCACAAGACCATCTTCTTCTTTGCAGTAATTTCAAAACTGGGATGGAGTCTAACATCCCTTGGGATGTTCGTTTCTATAAGTCATACATATATATTTTTACTTATCCTCCTGATGGTTATTGCTTCTCTACTTCCGTGTACTTAAACCATTGAAAAGGGAAAAAAATCCTATTTAAATAGTAGCCTGAAGATCATACACAGAGGGATAGAAAAACAATTGGAAGGTGAAACATCAAGAGGGTCAGAGGAAAGACCCACAACTTTCCTAGTTGCCAATATTAGAAGCTGTGGCCTGTGGGAAAAAAACTCTGGGGGCAGTCCGGCAGCGGGGACAAAGTTGAAAGGGCTGGTGGTGGAGTCCCGGGCAGGCTTCACACACCTGTAGGTGGAGGGTCCCACATTCATACAGCCACCGCAGGCTGTGTCAGGAAGGTTCAGGGTTCCGAAGGTTGGGAACCTGGTGGCAGGCCAAGGAGACAAGTGGAGTCCAGGAGTTTTCCAAAGCTTTTATTGTTCATGGAGTAGTGAATGGGTGTAGATGGTTCGTGCCGTCCCCCAAAAGCCAGGGGAGCTTGGCTTTTAAAGGGAGGGGGAAGAGGGGAGGGAATAACTTAATTAGCTACACCCCGGGCCTTTAGATAACTCATTAATATTTTAATCTCTGGAGGTGGAGACCTGTTAATCACGCCCTCCACCTGTGCCCTATGTGACTGAAGGGTGCAGGTTGAATGGAGATTAGACTTCCTGTCAGGAGCCTAGGTTCTGGGGGCGTGGCCGAACACCCACAACTCAAGAACCAGGATACCCTTCCATGGCCCGACAATGGCCAGATGGTTAAATGTGTTTTTTTTTTTTTTTTTTTAAATATAGCTCAGATATCAATTTATCACCTTGGAATGGAGGGTGATGATGAGCAAATTAGGTGATAAACCCTTACTTGTTGGGCAGATATAAGGAGAGATTCCCAGGAAGTTTTTTTTTTTTGATCCCCAAATTAGCAATCAAATATATTCTCAAAGATTACTGGGCTGTGTCACAGGGACGGGGTAAAAAGGCCACCTATAATAGAGTAGGGGAAAGATAATGGAAATTTCCCAGGTAAGATTCTGTTTGGAAATCTCCTTCACCTTTATGCAATACTCTCCATTCTCTCTGCGTCTTTAAAAATCACTTTTATAGACTCACAGGTGAGGCTAAATTTATCTTCTTCCCCCCACTCCTGAATGAAATGCCTGCAAATGTGTATGTTGGAACTGATTAATTTTCCATGGTGACATTTCAGCAAGCCAGTCTAATGCCATCTAGACAGAGCTGAGATGACCTTTGGTCTTTACTCCTAATAACCAGGCGAAGTCCAGCAGACAATCTATGGTCCTTTGTATCTGACCAGCTTTCTCCTCCTGGTATTTCTACCCTTTTTCTTTATGAATGTTGTGTGAGAGCCTTTAGAATCTCCCACAAATAGAAAAGTGTTTCCTTTAAACTGCTCAAAGAATTAAATCAATAGGAGCTATCTGAGTCCCTTTGTGGCGACTGTGTAGGAAGCAAATGAAGGGGTGGCAAGGGCCTGGCACTGGAGGAAGAAAGATGCTTTTGGGGACCCTGTTATCCTTTATCTTCCTGTCACCATCCCCACCAGTACATCACTGTGCTCTTAGGGACTGTTTACTTTGTGGTGGGAAAATTGGACCCCTCTTTCAACAACAACTACAACAACAACAGCAACAACAAAATGTCCACTGAACAAAACACAAGATGTTTTTGTTGCAGCACAAGGACAACTATTTTGATGCTGGTGTCTGCCTCTTGCTTAGGGAAGGGAGGCCTTGCTGGTGGCCATGAGACAGTTGCAGATTAAGTAAAGGAGGCATCAGGGAATTAAAGGTTCCAGAGTCAACATACAAACCCACACTCGTTCTAAATATAAATACCTCTTAAGGGCAGTGGATTACATTTCTGTCTCCTCACTGCAATGTGGATGAAAGATGCAAGGACAGAGCAAAATGAGATAAGATGAAAGATTGTGGCTTTAAGTGTCATATTAATTTATTGGCCTTATTAACTGATTAGGCTAGAGTTTCTTTTAGACTGCGTTTGCAAATTCCTTTTGGTATGCAATGCTATTTTCTGGGAAATGAAGTATACAATATCATTTAGGAACTTCAAGTACTACTGATTTAAATATTTATTAGTCTAATTTATTGGTTTTTAAACTGCTGATCTGAACATTATCCTAATTAAGTAGAGGATAAATTACCAGCAACAGAATTCCTTTGTCCCTAAGGGGAGAGTAGATCAGCTCTGGTGTGTTTTTAAAATGGAAATAAACACATTTCTATACATTATTTTGTGGGCAGATCTACCTAAGTTGAAAATATAATATTTGATTCTTTTTAATCTGGCCTTTAACTTTATGGATCGCATTCTTTTTAAGGCAATTAACAGGTAGCTAAAGCAGCCATAACGGGAATGCAGTATTTCTTTAGCCTCTCTTGACAACTAAGTTGCTAATTCCTATGCATTTACCCCTCACATCTGCTCAGGGCATACAGCAATATTTTGTATTGATTCTCAAAATAGCTTATTTCCTGTGCACTCAGATTCATCCTGCCTCCAATCCTGAGCCTGGGTTTGTATTTTAGGCTCAGGTGGCTGGCCAAGAACTCCCATCACCAACAGTTAGGAATTCTGATTAATGAGTTTTGGGGCCTGAGATTATCTTGACGCCCCGAGTTGGTTTTTGTTTGTTTGCTTTTTTGTTTAGCAGAGTTGGGTGTGGAGCCCAAGGCCCTAATGCATGTTGGGCAAATGTTTATACCTTCAGACTGATTGCGAGTTTAAGACTAACAAACAAACAAACAAACAAACAAAAAAATGTTGGGTACAGTTTCACAGAGCCTTTAATTTTCATTGAATTATTTTTTTTCTTTTGATGAGTTAGAAATGGTTCAATGCTTAAGAACACTGGCTGCTCTTCTGCAGCACCCATGCTCAAATCTCAGCATCCTTATCTTCACTCACAACTATCACTCCTGGGGAATCACTGAGATCTCCTACCCTCTTCTGGTCTCCAAGAGTACTGCATGCACATGACAACTCCCATTTTCTTTTTGCTATTGGTTAGGTGTAGTGGCACACACCGGCAACTTTCAGCACTCAAGAGGCTGAGGCAAGAGGATTGTGAATTTGAAGCAAGCTTCTCTTTAAAAAAAAAAATCTTAAAAACCTTAAATTTCTTTTACAAATTGATTTGAAGCCTGCAATTTTCTCCACCCAGTGGGCTCATTCAGGGTAGACGTAGCTGCACAGTTTACTTAGTACTAAGAGTCTCCTCAAGGTCGATGTCCTGTACGGATGCGCCCTCCTATTCATTACATTCCAAGCAAGTGATTGTTTCCTCCTCAAGTCATATTTTAAAACCAAGGAAGTCCTCTTGGAGCATGGACCAGGAATGGAATTGTTGTAAGAGAATGTTGTGAGAACACTCCAAAAATACAAGAAAAGAGTATTGTAGCCTCAGATTCTTCAAAACACAAAATTGTTCTTGGAATGTGTTTTCCTTCTCCTCCTAGGTGTAGTGTATACGGATGAGTTTACTTCAGATTACTCAGTATTGCTCCTTGGTGTTATTCAATTAAATGTTTATATGCCTCTAGGGAAAACATGTTTTTTTTTTTTTTTTTTTTTTTTTTGCCATATGTGACCTGTTCTTGTGACTGAATATAGTTTGCACCCATGAGAACTTTACTTAAGTGATCTTTCTTAACCCTCAGAATATCAGTTGTCTGATGCACTGAATAAAGTTGGCTATTGTGTGAGACCTTTGGTCTGCCTCATTTGTCAGCTCCATTCTCCCAGATGCGACTACCTCCAGATTAGTAAACACAAACTTAATAATTTTAGGGAGAAATGAGTTTACTTAAGCCCCTGTTACACTAATAGCTTAAAACACTAATGTGGTTCAGTCCAGATGAAACATAAAAGGGCTAGTTGGATTACTTTTTTTTAACTAAAATTTGTTTTGTTAATCTAAAGTTATTCTAGAACACCTGTCATCTCGGTAGTCATAACTGCGGCATTCAGTCCAACATGAGAACTGGACTTTCTCAGTGAACTTTCTGGTTATCCATTTCTTTCATGAAAAATACATGTTCAGAGAATTTCTATAGACTGTTAACCACTGCGCACTATGGTTAGCTGATGATATTTTAACATAATTCAAAACCACTGAGGTTTTATGTTGCTGTGGTAGAGTACATGCCATATAAATATTGTAAAGGCAAAAAGTAAGCAATAGGAAATGATAATAAAAGTCAAATACCTCTTACAATCAGGTCCGCAGCAGCAGAGAGTTTGTCCACACTTGTTTGGACCATGCAGACATATTTCCCAGCATGCTTCAGTTGGATGTTTCGGATCATCAAATCACCAGCTGAATCCTGCTGATAAAGTAGAGGAAAGTGGCTACAATTACTTTTTAATGAGCCCTAAATATCATTATCACATGAAGGACACTATGACTAATGGATTTATTTTACACCGGCTGATGAGAACATTAGTGATGCATGCCATGGCTATTAGAACTGTGTGAGACAGCCTAAGAGATAAGAACACCAATGTTGTCAGAGAGCTTATCTTCCACTGGAGCTCAGGTGTCTGGATCAGTTGACTACTCTGTTGGCATCACCCAAAGTTACACAGTGTGGCTTTTGATGGAGCCTTATGGGTTCTCTTCAGCCTGTTCTCAGCCTATTGCCTGCACTAGCATTCTGAGACTTTGAAATTCTATATTTGGAAAAAGGAGGTGAAACTCCATTTAGAGGCATACGCATTTTTTCGGCAGAACCCTGTCTTGCAGCCAGCATTTTGATTGCTCTCAGGTTTGAATTAAAGGATTATGAAGGCCAGACTCTCTAAGGAAATCTTGAATCATCTAGTGTGGAATAGTGCTAATTTGTTTTCCAAATGCCAAATGCATGTTTGATTAGCAGATGAATAGGACTAATTACATCCTAGTGTAGACGCCTATGTGCCCTGCATCCACTTTTACACTGCTCACCAGAAAAACACTTTTTATAAATACCAAGTGTTGTCTCCACAAGTCTGTTCTACCCTGGAGTTTGTTTCCACAGCCTTGATACTGAGAAGCTTTGAGCGTAAGGATGTGACCACTTCATGGGTTAGACTAGAAATGCTCTCCTCATTCTGAATCCAAACTACAGAGCAAGAAGTTGACACAGACTTTGAAGTGGCTATTTCTCCAAAGAGTGATGCTTCGTAGGATTGTGTATACACCAAGGACTTTCCAAGTTTAGTTATGTCATGTTTAGATTTAGTTATGTTAGCACACTCAATTCCAACATGTTCTGTGGGGCAAGTAGTCTTGTTGGATTATTTACAGATGAAAAAACTCCAACACAAAATGGCTAGGCAACTTTCTGTAAGCCATATATACAGTGGTTCTGATCTCTGTTGTTTTCTGTGTGTATGTATATGTGTAAAGTCTGTACATGTTTGTGTGTATGCTGGTACATGTATGTGGTATGTGCATGTGGAGAAGAGTACACCCTCACTTGTCATTCATTAAGCGTTGTCCTCATAGTCATTTGACGAGGGTCTCTTACTGGCCTAAAACTTGCCAAGTAGATGAGGCTGGCTGGCAGACTAACCAACGGAATGTGCCCGTTTCTGTCTCCTCAGATTGGGATTCCAAGCATGTGCCACCATGCCCGAGTTTTCTATGAGTTCCAGGAATTGAATTTAGGTCTCCAGGTTTAGCAGACCAGCCCCAATCCTTGTTATTGATGGTAGTTATATACTCCCCTCCAGGGAAGAACTTATCCCTATTTGAAAGCAACAAGTCCTTAGTTTCTTCTTTTATTTCAGTAAAACAGGTCACATTCATATTTACTGGGAGCAAAGAAGAAGTCAGGAGGGCCAATTGTTGCAACTACGATCAGAAGAAGAAAGATAAGAGTATGTCCTAGAGGCAGAGCCTGAGCTTGGAGACTTAGTTGTTTGGGGCCCATGCCTGCAGTGTGATTCTATCTAAGTCTCTTAATCTGTCTGCCTCTCAGTTTATTGACCTTTCAAAGAAGGATACCTCCCCTAGTGTGTGATGTTGTGAGAATCAAATGAGTCTGGATATCTATGTGAAATCCGTTCACAAACTATGAAGCATAGAGTAAATTTAAACTTGTCTTATTGATGGCCAGGATCAATTTTCTTTGTGAGATAATTATGTCAGAGGCCTTAAGTCTAATTCAAAAATAGCTCAGATTTTTTTTTTAATCTGAAAGTTCTTTTATTTATAATCCTTGTGTTCTCATCCAACTCCATCACATACTGATCACAAAAACCTATTTCATATGGTGTTTATGAGCATTCAGGGGCTAATATATAGTAAGGAGATGATTGATAAGTGATTAGGTACCTTGAAGTGAAAGGGAATCTGCATTCTGAACCTAAAATAGTTCACATGATGGGCCTTTAAGTATTGATTCAAATGAAAACTAAGCCCCATAAAGGAAATGTTTACAGAGGAGTGATTTTAAGGTAGTTGGCATATGTACTTTAAAATGGAAGCCATATCGATTTTAAGGTAGAATCCATATTGATTTGGTTGTTGTTTATTTTATGTACATTGTTGATTTGACTACATGTATATCCATGTAAGAGTGTCAGATCCCCTGGGACAGGAGTTACAGACAGTTGTGAGCTGCCATGTGGGTGCTGGAAATTGAACCTGGGTCCTCTGGAAGAGCAGTCAGCGCTCTTAACTACTGAACCATCTATCCAGCCCTCACCATTTAAAAACCATTATTAAGAATCACAATATTGGTGTCTGTCGATGAAAGCCAAGATGTGCTTGCAGACAGGGTCTTGGTATGGCTATCCTCTGACAGGCTCCACTGGCACCTGACTAAGACAGATGTAGATACAGCCAACCATTAGACTGAGCCTGGGCACTGCCAATGAAAGAGTTAGGGGAAGGGCTAAAGGAGTTGAAAGGGATTGCAATCTCATAGGAAGAACAACAGCATCAATTAACTGGACACCTAAGAGTTTCCAGGGACTAAATGACCAACCAAAGAGTATACATGGTCTGGTCCATGGCTCACGCTACATATGTAGCAAAAGATGGCCTCATCTGGCATCAGTGGGAGGGAAGGCCCTTGGTCCTTTGGAGGCTTGATGCCCCAGAGAAGTGGGATGTTAAGGGGTGAGGTGGAATTAGGTAGATGGATAGGTAAGCACCCTCTTAGAGGCAAAAGGAAGGAGAGGGGATGGGGGCAGTTCTTGGAGGGGAGACCAGGAAGGGGGATAACATTTGAAATGTAAACAAATAAAATGACTAATAAAAAATTCACCATATTGACTTTAAGGTAGAATCCATGTTGATTTTAAGGTAGAAACAGTATTGGAATTAAGGAAATATTTTTTACCCTGTCTCAGTTGTTCATTATATTAACTAAAGGATGAGTGTCCAAGAAACTTACTGTAGCCTACTTCAGCACATAGCAACCTATTAATACAATTTTGCAGTTCTGTGACTAAGAATGTGTCTTAGCTATTCTTAAACTTTGGTGAGATTTATAGCTTTAAGATCAAACTGAAAAAAAAAAAAAAACCCTAAAGGATTGAAGTAAGAGTTTAACGGGGTGAGGTTGTTCCCTCCTCTAGAGAGATCAAATTGTTTGGGAGGAGTACATTTATCTTCCTACCAGACAGAACAAAGAGTAGCAGTGTATTTAACCCCTATTCCAGCTGGGGTCCCTGTTCTGTTTCTGAAAGAGCACTGGAGGACATCAGAGAACAATAACAACTATAACAAAAGAACAGCTTTCCTCAAAACCCAATAGGCTGAATCTGCCCAGCACTGTTTCATTATGCTGACTTGGGAAGCACAAATGTAAATGGGGCTGAGTTCAGAATGGTACACAGTTTCCTCCTCAACTCTGAAATCCTAAAATTATGTGACTCTGGTGACTAAGCCACTTCCCTATCTTCATTTGTAGCAGTAGAGAGGAGAGAGGTATTTCTTAAATGGAAAGAAAATGAAAGTCATCATCATCATCATCATCATCATCATCATCACCATTTTTGAGTCAAGGTCTTTCTATTGAAAGAGGGATGGCCTATACTCTACTACATAACACAGTCCTGTCACAAACTCAGATCCTTCTGCTTCTGCTTCCTGAATGCTGGTATTACAGGTGTGTCCTACTAGAGATGGTTGAATGAGAGTCCTTCTGTATATGATAAGTATTCCTTGGTCCTTTGCTTCATTAAGATGTTTCCTCTGCATCTCAGCTGAAATGGTGCATAATGGCTACTAGGTCTGATTGGGCAGAAATTTTTTTTCATTCCTCAATCATCAATCCATGCTAATTAACTACTGTTCATGAAATTCTCAGAAATCTTAATTGTTTTTATTGATTTTATACATTAAGTTGGTTTTAATGTGAAAAACAACTATTTTAGTATAGTTGATAAGGGGTTTTCTCAACATATACTGCCCTGTTATTACAATTAATATTACTCTTCTTTCAGAGAATCCAGCCATTAGAGTTTTACGTATATTTCTTTCATGGTAAGTGTGGGGCTAAGTGTATTTTTAGACTTTAAGGTATTTGATGTCATTAATGTTTTAATGAAGTAGAATCTCTCTCACTGTGGTGGTTTTAATATGATTGGCCCATGGGAAGTGGCACTATTAAGTGTGGCCTTATTGGATAGGTGTGGCCTTGTTGGAGGAAGTGTGTCACAGTGTAGGTGGGTTTTGAGGCTCCTAGTGCTCACGATCTGCCCTGTGTAGAAGAAACCCTCATCCTTGCTGTCTGCAGAAGAGAGTCTACTTCTTGATGCCTTCAGATCTAGATGTAGAACTCTCAATTCCTTCTTTACTACCATGTACATCTGTCTGCAGGCTGCCATGCTTTCTTCAATGCCCTTTATAACAGTTGCCTTGGTCACAGTGTCTCTTCACAGCAATAAAAGGCAAATTAAGACACTCACTAAGCTGGGCCACACAAAAGAGGTCCAGAATGCTTAATAGTGGTGATCGCATCCAGCTTTACTCAACAAATATTCCAAGAGAGAATCCCCCAAAACCAGAGACAGCCACTGGTGTAATAAATTAACATCCCTCCTGTGTATCCAAAGTGATATTATTTAGATATCTTCCTTGGGGGGAATTGATAGAATAGTCATTCAAATCTCTTTTAGTGTTGTGCAAGTCAAACTCTAACAAACTAAGCATGCATGTAATGGGCAGAATTATTACAATAGTTATGTTGAAAATATATTCCCAATATATTCCATAGACAGAGTTGTTAATTTCAGGGTATCTACCTAAAGGGGCACACAGGGGATGAGATGGGCAAATCAGTAAGTCATATTTCTATGGCAGTTAAGGGAGGAAAGAGCTATTCAAATTATAGTCGCAGTTTTATACTCTGATACTTTCTGGTTGTCCTTCCAAGAAAGTGGTCATCAGAGAGAATATTCATTACCAATGGGAATGCAGAGCTGTGATAATGCAGAAAAATAATTGTGGAAAATGTTTGTGATCAACACAAATTGTTTCTAGATTTAACCGTATCTTGGCACATATTCAATGATAATATATATTGTCCTGAAAAGTAAGGCATTTCAAAAATTGAAGCATTTGGATTCAGACTCCATGGAGATGATAAATCACTTCTGTGTGTTTTTAAAATCAAGGGAGCAAATACCAACTTTATGATGTTGAGTCTCCCAGAGGAGCACAGAGGAATACAATAGCAGCCTAAGGCATACAAGGAAACAATCGTTAAGATAAGCCAGTAACCCTTTGGTGGTATGTTATATGGTATGAGAGTAGAGCTTGGGGTTTGAGGTTCAAAGCTGAGGCACTTCATTTAGCAGATGTAGAGAAAAGGCATTTTATGTAACTCCTATGAACCTCAGTTTTCTTCTTCACACACAGTAGCAAACAACTAACTTGACATCAGGTTTATTATGCATGTTATACATCACATCATTTACTTAATTAGTGGTGCAGAAAAGAATAGGAATTAGCCATGTGTTCTGTGAAATAAGATGCTTCCACAATGACTTTACATTTGTTTCCAAGTAAATCCAAACATATTAATTTGGGTCAGTTTGCAGAACCTTTGCTATGTTGTTTCCTGTGGATAATATGACATTAATACTTACCCCTCCAACTCTTTCAAAGTGGTCTCCATCTTTGTCAAAGTCTATCAAATGTCCATTAAATGTCCAAGTAAACACAATGTCCAAGGAATGATCATGTGTCACCTGGCATGGAAGAACAATGCTTTCTCCCACAGTGACATCCATGCTGGAAGGGGGAACCATCACCTTTGTTGGATCTACAATTTGAAAGGAAACAATGAGGGCTGTGAATGCAGCTCAGTTGTAGAGCACCCTTCTTGCATATATAAGTAAAACCCTACATTCAATCTCCAGCACCATGGAACTCTTCCCTAGCCCTCCACAAAACAAACAACAACACAGTTTATGTGGCAGTGTAGAACCTAGAACAGAAGAGACATATTTGTTTTAGTGATCTTTCTTTCTTTGTTTGTTTCTCTCTCCTTCCTTCCTTCCTTCCTTCCTTCCTTCCTTCCTTCCTTCCTTCCTTCCTTCCTTCCTTCTCTCCTTTCTTCCTTCCTTCTTTTTATTAAATTATTTTATTTATTTACATTCCAAATGTTGCCCCTTTCTCAGTCCTTTCTCCCTAAGTTCTTTGCCCCATCCCACACCCCTCTGCTTCTGAGAAGGTGCTCCCCCGCCTTCCACTACCCACCCCCACTTCACCTCTACCAGCATCCCTCTTCCCTGGGAGCACTTAGCTTCTATAGAATTAGGCACAGCCTCTCCCACTGAGGCTAGACAAGGCAGTCCCCTGCTACATATGTGCTGGGGGCCACCGACCAGCCCATATATGCTTTTTGGTTGGTGGCTTAGTCTCTGGTAGCTCTGAGGGGTATGGGTTAGTTAATATTGTTATTCTTCCTATGGGGTTGCATTCCTCTATAGCTCCTTCAGTCCTTCCCTTAACTCTTTCATAGTCTCTGACCTCAGTCCAGTGCTTGGCTGTAAGTATCTGCACCTGTCTCAGTCCATGCCTGGTAAAGCCTATCAGAGTCAACTGAAAATATTTACGAGCAGAAAGGATTCTAAAAATTTCTGCCTCAGGATGCAAACAGTACTGAAAGCTTACTAATGTATTGCTACAGGAAGGTAATAGCCAGTGATGCCTAAAATGTTGCCTCAAGTGATAAGCCTACACACCAAACACAAGGAGAGTAGAGTCAAATGACCAGGCTCTATTCCTTGACAACATCTGGGTTATCAGCAAAGAGTCTTCACATACACCAGAGTCTACAGGCGTTTGGAATTGTAGTTTTTTTCTTTGTTTAACTTCTCTCCTTTGGTGTTGGACATTGAAGCCATGACTTTGCATGCCTTATAGCACTGAGCCACATTCTCAGCACATTTAGGGATCTTGGACAGATTTTTTTTTTTTTTATTAATGAAATCTAATGCCTGTTAACTAAGGACCAGAGGGGTTTCTCATACAAAGCATCATGCTGGCAGAGTTGTAGTACTGACAACAGCTAATTCATTAATTTAGTGCTTGTTGCCAATTCATGCTCCGAGCTGTGAAGTAGCAACAATCAATGCAAAGTAAGTCGTGCATGTCCACACACCAGAGAGGTCTCCCAGGGACCAGGGAAGATTAAACTAAGGAGCTTGAAAACCTCATTAGGTCCTTGGTTTTTATCAGTGTTTACTCCTTCAGCACTCGCGTTTGCTGTGTTATGAATTCTGATGCTTTTACTTGATTAATTTCCTTAAATTTGAATACAACCGCTGTATACAAATAAACAGATGGCTTCTTGTGAAAACAGTTTTCCTTTCTTTGATTTTAATTCACCATGATCGCGAAGGACCTGGATTTATGACTTCTGTTTTGACAAGTCACTCTCACTATTGTTCTGTGCACAGAACTCTCAGAAGCAATTACAACTCATGATGCTGCTTGAATCTGATTGCTATTAAGTGACAATAGTAAGGCCAACAGACACCCTGCAACATCCATTCTCTGCTTGTTTCCTGTTTCCACCATGGAGAGCGACAAAGCCAGGTCACCAGAACACAGGGTGACTTCCCTACCCCTGAAGCTATTAAGTTTATGAAAATTATTTTATTTTCTACACTGTTTTCTAGATAAACCAACGGCTTTGTTTAAAAAAGTTCAACTACCACAAGGAACAGTTTAATCATTAGACAATTAGTTTAACCAATGGATGTGTACATGGTAACACATATCCAAGCCGTTTTCTGTGCTTACTTGAGGAAGGTTGAAAAGGTATTCTGAATTAGAGATATTGTCTGTTGAGAAAAGTGGTTTTGCTCATGCAACAGATATATCTCCACACAGTCATGGTTATTGTAGCATTACCCACAACAAGCAGATCACAAAATCAGCCTAGATGTGCATCTGCAGATGAATGGGGAGGGAATAAAGAAAATGTGGTATGGAATTTTGATTGGCCAGAAAACAGGATGAAATTACATTATTTGAAGAAAAATGGATAAAACCAGAAACCAACATGTAAAGTGACATAGCCAGCCTCAGAAAGACAGTTAACCATATGTTTTCCCTTGTTTGTGGAATCTAGATTTAATAACAATAATATATGAAGGCTGGACATGGTGGTGCACTTCTTTAATCTCAGCACCCAGGAGGCTGAGGCAGGATGATCTCTATGAGTTAAAGGCCATCTTGGTCTACATGGTTAATTCCAGGCAGGGCTATAGAGACACCCCTCTTTATATACATACACGTACACATACCATATGTATACATATACTACACACACACACACACACACACACACACACACACACACACACACACACATGGCATGTTGTGGAAAGGAAGGGAACCATGAAGAAGGCTGGGAAGGACATAAGAGGGTAATAGGGATTGAATACTACCAATGCCCATGATACACATGTATAAAAATGCCACAATAAAATGAATCATTTTACAGCAAATATACACTATTTAAAATTATTATCCTATGGGAAAATAATTCCATTAAAATGCTAATGTGTCTTTCTATGAGTACAAGCATGCACATACTTGGTGCACATGCAGAAGTAGAAAGATTACTTTGTGTGCCAGTTCTTGCTCTGCTTGACACAGAGTCCCTTTGTTGTTCATCTGCGCATGCCTGTATAGCTGGCTGGTGAGCCTCTGAGATTTCTTTTTTCCCCCACATCCTGTCACATGTTAGTAATTCTGGAACTACAGATACAAAACACACATACAGCTTTATGTGTGTTTGGTGACTTGAATTTAGACTCTCATGTTTGGATGGAAAACAATTCACCCACTGAGCCTCAAGCCCAGTGATTCTAGTTTTGATGTTGTTTTCTGAATATGATGTCTTCCACTTTGCTTTAAAATTTCTTTTCACATCAACGTCAATGCTAAGATATTGTCTTGGTGCTTATTAAGGAAGTGTGTACGTGTGTGTATGTATGTGTGAGGATATGTGTGTGTGTGAGTGAGTATGTGTGTGTGTGTGCGTGCATGTGTGCATGTGTGTGCATGTGTGAGGATATGTGTGTGTGAGTATGTGTGTGTGTACGTGCATGCATGTGTGAGGATATGTGCGTGTGTGTGAGTATGTGTTTGTGTATGTGTGCTTTTGTGTGCACATGTGTTTACTCATTGTGAATCACTTGTGAGCAAATTTCCTAACTGATGGTTGTAATAATGTGATTTGGTTGCTTTGTGTCTTCTCTTTTTAAATTTTAATTTCTTTTTTTAGGAAGGAGCTTTAAAAAGTATAGGACTCTTTAAAGGCTTGGAACTTGCCAAAGAGCTAATAGCTAGTTTACTTTTAATGACTTAAGGGAAAATGTACCAAGAACTGCTTTTAATAATAGCTAAATGCCACAGCAAAGGCTGTTGATAAATGATGATAATAATCCTGGGGGTCACATGCTTGTGGGTAATCTTCAGCACTCTGTAGTTGGCCCCTGTCCTTCAATAAAAATAAAAATCAATGCTGGATAAACCAATTTATCAATTTTTTGTAAGATGTGTATTAAAAAGTATGTCCTAAATATTAAATGAACATCAAGATTCTCAGTGACTCTGACTGTACCATGTTTTCTTTTCTTTTTTTTTTTTAAACTTAGGATGAAACCTAACATGGATAATAGCAAAAGGCTGCACTTTTGGAAATTAGCAACCTTGGCATATATTGCAGGATTGGCAGTGCACAAAGACAAGATGAATATTTCAGTAACGTGAGGTATCCATGTAACTGCCAAAGGAAGCTAATGCAATCTTAGGCTGCACTCATTGCTTGTGTTATTTCAATTTGAGGAGGTAATAATCCGGATGCATTTTGCATTAGTCAGGGCACAGCTAACCACTACTGTCCTTTGGATTCACTGACAGATTAGTACACCCACACTAGTGAAGGACCTAATACATTTAAACAGCAAAAATCACTGAGAGTGTTCAGTACAAGAAACAGATATTAAGAGATGTGTGATAGTAGCTTTCAAACCCATGAAGGGTTTACAAGCAGAAGCTTAGTTGCTTAATTTTGTTTTTGCCCGCAGTAGACAGGAAAGAGCAACAGTACTATTTTAGTTCTGCATAAAGAATGGATTTCTAATCATGAAATCTTTCTAACAGGAAAATGGGTTTCCTGCGAGCATCATGGATCCTCATTTAGAGAGGTATCCAAATGGATGGTTGGACTATCAGAAATGGACACAAAGTTATGCTCATGTGTAGTCAGGCTGAACAAGGTCGGTTGCATCTTATACTTGCGGGTTTCCCCCTTTCATCAGGACCAGACCATGGTGTCTTCCTGGCTTCTCCGCCTTTACCATTTTTCCATGTGTGACTGATGGGTAGTTTGTGGGAAGGTAGTTTGAATTTATACAGAAAATTCCTGCCTGCATCAATTCGTCTATAATGGCTGTCAAATTATTCACATATAGCAGGTAACATTCTCCTCTAGGGAAGAGCATTCTTGTGTCTCTGATGTGATCTCTCTGTTCTATTACTTACAAAAGTTGACAACTCAGGACTTCTTTTATTCAACAGTTTATAGGGTATAACTGTCATTATTTTAATGCTTAAAAATTCCCCATTTTGGCCAAAGAAATCCTTTGAGGTTGGGGGTGGGGTCTCTGTCCTGTTGGCATTTTACCACTCAACATTTTCTTACATTCTGGTTCAGAAAGAATGTTCTAGACCCCTCCTTCATGAATGTGTGATATACACACACATACACACATTTGTACACACACACACACATGGAGAAAGAGAGACAGAAGACAGAGAGACAGAGAGAGACAGACAGACAGACACACACACACACACACACACACAGAGAGAGAGAGAGAGAGAGAGAGAGAGAGAGAGAGAGAGAGAAAGAGAGTTAGAGTTAAAGATTATCATTTTTCAGCTAAGCTGTGCTGGGTTACCAGCACATATAGATGCAGCCATTTCCAGCATTTCTCAGTGACGTGTGCTGGGAATTGAAATTGTGTCCTTAGACTTTCATGGCATGTGCTTGCCCAGTGATTCCCAGCCCTAGGCTTATCTTACATTTCCAGTTTTATATCTCTAGAATCAATCACTTCTCCAAGGAACCCTGGTATTTTTAGTTGAATATATTTTTGAGAAACCCAGTTAGCAACACTCAACATGCTCCTTCTTACTGACATCATCTTACACAACACAACACAGACACACACACACACAGACACACACACATTGCATGTGTATACACAAGTGCACACATACAAACAGTTATAGTTTTAAATATATCCTATTCTACAAATAATTCTTTATGGTCTTGAGTTTCTCTTCGTGCTGTTGTCCTTATGATTGATCCCCCAACCTTGCTCTCTACCTTCTCTGCATCATTCTATGACTATCCATGGCCATTTTGTGTCTTAGATTCTGGACTCACAGACTCACCAGTCCTTAAAACTCTCCAACTCATCTGATCATCTTTAATGATCCAGTATTTTGATTTTTTTCTTTGTAGTAAGAAAGGCAAAGAACGGAAGGCCATATAGTTTGAATTTTATTTAGCATATATATATATATTTTTCAAAACATCACCAGGGGTTAAAGAAATATTTCATCTGCAAATGTGCTTGCTCCACAAGTGTGAGGACTATCATTTGGATCCCCAGTATCCACATAATGTTAGGTGGGGGATGATAGCCACACTACTTCCAACATACAGAGGAAAGATCCTCTGAACAAAGATGAGAATCCTGGAAGCAAGTTGACTAGTCAGACTAGCTAGATCAGCAAGCTCTGTGTTAAACTGAAAGACCCCACCTCAGATAATAAGGTGTAGAATGACCAAAGAAAATTCCCTATATCAATCTGCAGCCTGAACACACATACACACATGTGTGCTTGCAAACATGTGCATTCATGCACTTGAGGACATTCATAATGCATGAATGCATACTCATATACACATCCGCATGAGAAGAAAAATAGAATAAAATATACCACCAAACACTAGAACTTAAAAGACAGTTAGCTCTAATTGGAGAGCAGGTATCATTAAAACCTGATCTTTTACAATACTTATAATAAAAAATAAACAGAGTTACAGAATAGCCAAGGCCACAGAGAAACATCTCAAAACAAAACAAAAACCATGAACATATATATGAATAAAAGCATGTACACACAAAAAAGAATAACAGAATTAACTAATCCACTAAAATTTGAACAATGAGTTGATATACAAATAAATATTTATTCTCAGGGGCTTAAAATATACTGAGCTTTTAGAGACCTATTCATCCTTAAATAAAAAAACCTGAATTCATTTTCTAATTATTGTACTCTGTTGGGTCATTATATTGTATGGTTTAACTTTTCTTCCTTCCTTTCTTTCTTTCTTTCTTTCTTTCTTTCTTTCTTTCTTTCCTTCTTTTTCTTTCTTTCCTTTTTTGAATAGTGTTCTGCTATGCTGCTTGACCTGCACTGGAATTCCCCTTTTGCCTCAGCTTCTAGAGTGTTAGGATTACAGGAATATGCCACTACTTGACCACTGCCTTAGATTCTATACTGTAACACACTAACTCAAGAGCATACACACACACATACACTCACACACACACACACACACACACACACACACACACACACACACTCACACACACACACACACACATACTCATACACGGTACAGAGCGTCCATGTCCACACATGTAATTTGCACTTTTCTCCTAGAGTTACTTAGAGAACATAATCCCTTCTGTTGGAGAGCTGAATGGGTACGCGAGATGGATGAAGTATGAAGGTTCTTGAGAAATCTATGCATGTTTTCCTTTGTCACATTGTTTTATTATTGCTAGTTACAAGTACAAATTCCATACCCCCACCCCAACCTGTAGAAAACAAAGACATAATCAAATCGCAAGAAAGAAAAGCAAATATTTTTACAATGGCATCCTGAATCACAAAGAGTACTTCCATCCCCAAAGCACATAGGCTCCTTTGCCTCTTTGGGAGCAAGACCAGCTTACAAATCTAGATAACCTTCATTCAGCACATAGTAGCTAATTAAAGACTCCCTTTGAGTGATTCTCTCCCAGCTCTGCCTGTATCCACCAGTGGCTCCATTCCTCCCAAACTATAAGCATCAAAAGGACAAAATAAAGCTGCCCAATTAAAAGCACAGAGAGGCTTCCCTAGAATCAGCATGAAAAGAATGCTGACTGATCAGAATTGCCCTCATTTGCATGGCAGCAGGCATTGCTGGCAGGGCCAGTGGGGGGAGGGGTATAGGACACTGTTCTATGGGTCTCTTTAACCTGGTGACCTAAAGAGGGCATCAGTGTGTAAATCCTTTCCTGAATCCAGGCATTTAATTGGTACCTTGATTTTTTGAGCAACGTGATAAATGACATAAAAGAAAACACCCCAGTCATCCTGAGTAGAAACCAGAGGCTCCTTTGTATAGCAATTTATAAATCACCTGTAAGAGAATACTTACGGTCTGTTATCAAGGAGCTGAGAAAATAAATACAAAAGAGAGCTGTTTAATAGAGTGACTGACACAAATAGAAATGTCACAAGCCAACCAAGGGTGGCAAGATTGTTGTACAGCAATCACACTTTTGATTATCAGGTTAGTGAATTTTCCTGGTTCCAATGTGTAGCAGAGAGTGCTTATTTAGTTACACGAATAGAATTGTTCGAAGGACACCCAAACACAGTTCGTTGTCTCTCAAGTCTTGGGTCAACTATTGATATCAAGTTGTTTCTTTTTAAGAACAAGTTATAACGTGTCTGAAAATCATTCGTACTCCACCCACTTACTCTTCATCTTGCATGCCACCAGGGAAAGCAAACTTCTAGCTTTTAGATTTGCATAGTGTTGAAGTCTTATGGTTTCTCTGTTAGGATGTCTTTCTAAATGCAAAGAATTTTCTGAAGGTGTCCGAGCCTCTATGATCAATAAAAATACTCTTAAATCAGACTAGCAAGTAAGTAACCAGGAGTGGGGTGGAGAATTGGCTAAATTTATCATCTCAGCTTGACATTTTCTTTTTGAAGCCTTCTTTATGGTTTAAAAAGAAATGACAATCTAAAGAGATTTTCAAAAATGCTTCTCAATGACAAATTAAATAAAGACCATCTTTAAGTTAAAGTCTAATTAGAACCACTCCATGACATGCCTACGGTTGTGATGGAACATTAAAAAGAGATTCATACATATTTACATCAAGTAATGACTAGATTTTTTTTTTTTTTTCTGTTCAGGAAGGAGGATTTATAAGTGTGTTTCTTTCACTTACTACACATGAGTAATTCCACCATGAGTCACTGGGCAAAGGGGTCCTCAAAGAGTCTCATTAGTGTCAATAAGACAGAGTGAGTCACACCATAAGCAACACAAAAATAAGGCACAATAAAGTCTTTGTTGATTAAAGAAATACAGTCTTGCTATTGAGAGGCATTTGCTGCATCTCCTGATCCAAAATAAGAGCACTTTGCTAGATTCCACAAGAGATAGCATGTCTTTCTTGAGACAGTAACAATGGATTTGAAGACAAAGCTTTTTTTTTGGCTCGCCCACAAGCAAAGCAGCACTTGAGCGCCCATGCTCATCCATACACAGGCTTCCGTGTAAAGGAAGGATGAATATCTCAGACAGTAGATGGCGCTATAGCCTCGCAGAACGAGTACACGGCCTTTCGATCTGTTTAACTTGCTCCTGTCAGCAATTTTCTGCATGTTTTCAGTTTCTTGAGTTTGAGGTCTCAGGGAAAGAAGTGGTAACTCTTTCATTCAGAAGCGCACGTCAGTGTGTGCTTATAAATATGAGAAGAAGACAGCGAGGAGCTCACAGAGCTTAAGATGGAGGCTATTAATTCCTTGGTGAGCACTATTAGCCGGCTCTCCTTTATTTGGCATGGTAATATTGATTTCTGAAGCTTTCTGCTACACAAAACCCTGACCAGACCCACATACCCCAGCAGTCAGGTCCACTCTGGCTAGCTTATCTTGGGGGCTCATCTGTAATTCTCAATGAATCTTATTCCGGTCATCTTATCAAAAGAAATCAACTATTAACAGCTGCTCAGCTCCTGGCGATAGCTGCAATGGCCCTTTAGGATGCATGCTGGACGAGACATCATGAATTTAGCTAATGAGACTTTTCTTTCTGTTGCACTCTCTGCTTCAGAGCAGACTCTGTATGCTTTCTAGAAACTTGATGGAGAATGAAAATCAGTAGATTTCTCGGTTAAGGGTCTGTTAATGTTCTAAATTTTGAGAAGATGCCAATTACTGGAAAATGCTCTTGTAAGCCTGGGCAACTCTCTGGGGTAAGTTTGTGGGTCACTGCACAGGAGTATAGTTGCCCACACCAGAAGAAAGGGAAGTTTTCTTTTCATTGAGAATTACTGACCCACAAAGAAAAGAAAATCAATGAAAGGTCAGAACAATACAAAGCAACTTAATTCAGTTTATTTTCCAAGTGATGTTACAACTTTTTATGTTTTTAAAATTAGTCGGAGAAGACATAAAGATATGAAGATATGTCAAACACTTAAAAATTTCCATTTAATAGATATAAAGGGTAGTGGAAGGGTAGGAGCAGTTGGAAATCTGGCAGAAAAGATGAAAAGACACAGAAACTGACCAAGCAAGTCATGGAAGAGCACAGAACTTTCTACTGCATATACATCAAACACGGCACACTCATAAAAAAGGTCAGTCACAATGAGAGGGAGACAGGTAGACAAGAGTTAGGAAAAACATGAACAGCCTGTCTCTTATGGAGCAGTATTCCATTTATTGGTCTTTAGGATATTAAAATATAAAAATATAAAACACTTTATGAGAAATAACTCCAAACCATGCTCATGAAAGCAACCATAATTAGGCTCAGTGGGTCACCCCCACACAAAATGAAAACCAAAAAGGGACTGGCAATATGGATGAGCAGGTAAAGGCACTGGACACCAAGCCTGGTGACCTGAGTTTGATCCCCACAATCCAAATGGTAGAAGGAGAGAACTGACTTCCTCAGGATGCCCTTTGATTTTTGATTTCCACACATATTCCTGGGCAAGCATGGACATACACATAGAGAAAGAGACACACTCAGGCCCACACACAGAGAGACACACACACACAGACACACACACACACAGACACACACACACACACACACACACACACACACGCACACTAAATGAAATAATTTTAATCTACTAAAACAAAGCAAAAGACATACAAGTAAGAGGGGGCTTCTGGGAAGAACAGGTTCAGTAGAAGAAAGCAGGCAATAAAAGGGGGCGCTGAGGGGTAAAGATGAACAAAGTGCACTAGGCTGGTACTTCCATGAAAATAGTGCCTGGAATTTAAGTCAGAGGTTAGCCTTGACCCAAATCTACATCCACAGTTTCCAAATCTATATTTAAGTCATTTATAAAGGCAGATAGCCTTTGCTGTTGTGATGAACAAAACACTCCAAGTGTATAGTATATGAAAGACCACGTTCATAGAGTTATTAAGGGGCAGAAGAAGACATAGCTATATGGCTAGGTCTTCATTAACTGAAAACAGATATTTTTTTCTCATTTCAGAAACATGCTAGTTACTTAAAAATTCAAACAAAGAGAACCTTTGAAGGTTCATAAGTATGAATGTATACACACAGGTATGCATTTAAATATGAACATTCATTGATACATCTTAGTTGAAAGATAATTACATACTTAAATTTCCCACTAGAACTCAACAGCTTAACATTGGTAGAGAAGACAGTAAGAGCAAGTCCACAGCTTAAATTCTAACAAACATGTATATATTATTTGTTTAATTGATGTCAGGTCCCTGGTGTCAAGTCCCTGGGCTGCATTGAAAAAAAAAAAACAAAACTTGTCAATTTGCTATATTTTCTGATAAACCAATACCTAAAAATTATAGGTAAGAAAATTCAACTCACTGTTTAGACCATTTATAATTCATTTATTACACAGGCCTAATGTGTAAGGTATATGGATCTACTTATAGACTGCTGCTCTGTAATTTATAAAACCCTTCCATTTACCTTCTGCAAGAAAAACAATCATTTTTCTTGTTGCCATACTAGGATTAGATCCTTTTCAAAACCCCACTGGGATTCATTCACTCTAGGCTATAAGGTACCACAGGAACCAACAGAACACTCTGCCATGGTGGAGACTCCCAGATAACACATGGGGAGCTAAACATCCTTTACTAGAAACAAGGCCAGAGCACATTCACACATGGTAGCTGGTGGTTAGACTTCCAGAGGCAAAAGATTTTTTTTCATAAAGAAGCATTGGGGTTGAGGCCAACTTTTCTAAAGCATCATCACATAGAAATGTATTAAACTCATAGCCTGGTGTCTAAGATCCCAGTTGTCAACTCTGGGCACACTGCAATGGTGCATCAATCACCAAATTAGAAGTCATTTGGCATCTCTGATCTGCAGTTTTCAAGGTGCTGGCATTTGTCATTGTAGGGTGACTATGGAATTTTTTATGAATCACTGTGCGGATCAATGAATTTTTGATATGCTTCATAAACCCTGCTACATGGTGTGAGCTATACATGACAGTATTACTACCAGAACCAAAGATTTGCCTGGGAAGAAATGAAAACAGTTGTTTTGAGAGTTAGAAGAGGGTGATGTCTAAGGAAAAGAGCTCTGTCATAAGTCATGGTTCCAAGGGAGCTGCTGGCTGCTTAGTAAAAGCCAGAAAAGATGACAAAGTAATTTTTGGTTCAAGCATGAATGCTCAAGTATAGGAGTTTATGTGCAATTGCCAGATGCTTCAAGCTAGCCGCTAAATCCAAAGACTCTTCATGCGCCAGCAACATTCTGGCATTTCAAGCCAGAGGGCTGCATAAATGTACATTCCAACAGGAAGAGATGTCAGGGGAAAATTACTCAAAAGAAGTAACTGAGAAACTGATGAGAAAGGCTATGGACTCAAAATAATCTAAACCACTGGCAAGAGAAGGAAGTAAAATCTGAGTGCAGACTGGGACTAGACAGATGGCTCAATAGGAACAGCCCTTGCTCTGCTATAGTGAGGATCAGAGTTTGATTTCTTCATCACATAAAAGTTGGGTGGGATGAGAACCTTCCTGCAATCCTAGAGGTTTGAGGCACGGATGGGATCTTGGAGTAAGCTGCCTGGATAGACTAGTCAATCAGTGAGCTGTGAGTTCAGTGAAAACTCTGCCTCAGTAAACAAAGAGAGTGATGGATGAAGACATCCAATGTTTGACCGCTACAAGCACACCACACACAAGAACATGCATATGCATACATACGTGTATACCACACATGCAAAAGGATAAAAAGAAAGCATGAGAACTTTTAAAAGACGATGGTTAAGAGGAATAACCTGTTGTTTATGTTTTCAAAGGATCATTCATCAAAGGGCAGGAAGAGGTCACATTCATTTATAACGTCTTGAAAACATGATAATCCTTTATCTCTGAGCAGAATTTTTAATGTGTGCATTCAAGACAAATTTCTAAATTGCTAAATAGTTTCCTTTATTTCTCCCAGCAAGAGTTAAAGCTGCAGGGTATATTTCAAGATGCTCAGGAAATGTGTATACTAAATAGTTTCCTTTTTTTGTTGTGTGGTTACCTGGTAGATCCTTTTCATGAAAAGAAAAAAAAATAATGAGCAAGTAGATTTCTTACTGATGTCAAGCTCTCATTGGCTGGAATTATCATTGTTAGGTTCTTAACCAAAATTGTAGTAAAGGCCATCATGAGCTTCATATATATCATCATGCTTGTCTGCGTAACAGCATACATGTTATATGTTTATCATGTGCCACAATTTCTACCATACGACTGCACCCAAGACCTCACTAAGCTATGGACATTATGAGGGGGACGGAACATGCCTCTATCATTCAGTATACAGTACATTCATATTACACAGTGGCAGTCATAGCAGGTATCTGAATACCTAAAGTGAACAGGGCTGGTGAATGGCTCATTGGTTAAAGAGCTCATCATGTAAGTGAAAGACCATGGGTTTGAAGCTCCAGAATGTGATAATATACACCTGTGATCACAACACTCCTATGTAAACAGGGGAGATTGACACAGGACAATACCTGGAAGGCAGCAATCCTGGAATAGGTGGTTGTAATAATGAGACCCTGCTTCAAACATGGTGAAAAGCAACACACCATATTGCTTCTCCCTCTGAGTTCTATACATGTGCATGGATGCACTCACACACATATGCATACACATATCACACATAAATATGCACACATACACAATGGAAGCAGAAGATGAGCAAACACAAGGCAGTTTTACTTTCCAGTCTGTGACACAGACTTCAGTGTCATCACCTTTTCCAACAGGCCACACAACTAATTAGGAGGAGAAAACAGGTACTGGTCCCCACCTCTTGTAGACTCCACAGGCCTATAAGCTACTGATTTCTATTTCAATACGACTACAGTTCACTGCTCACTTTAATTTGCTGTGAAAGAGGCACTTGGGTGGCTGCCAACTCACAGGTATAAATGAGCTCTGTCTAATTCTCTTTTGATTCCGAAAGATTGTGACATGATGTGTTGGAACCAGAGATACCCTTTTCTGGAGTCAAGACATAAGAAGGGAGAAGAAGAAATGGGAAGCTGGTTGTGTTCAAAGTGATGTGGAAAGAAAACATCCAAGAGCAAAATCATGGGAAGCCACTCCAGGAAGCCACTCCAGGAAGGCAGGAAAGGATCATTAGACATATGTCCCCAAATAGAGTAACAGCTTGACAGGAGGCAAAACAAATGTCTCTAAGATAATATATATTAGAAAACTAGATCACTTAGGTGGCAGCTTGGGGATTAAAGGTGAAGGCCTTGGACAATAGAGACAGAATTTCCCAAATCTTAATTGCATATGTATCACTTACCATGTTGACCCTAGGGAAGTTAAATATTTTCTGAGTACAGCAGTTTCCCTGGATTTCATTGAAAGGGTAATACATCCCTCATATTTTGAGAATTGATGGATATATTTCTGAAACGTTTTGAGAATAATACTTGCTGTATAATAAGCACTCAGTATATGCTAGCTTGTCTTTATTCATTGAGACTGTCATAATGCATGTAACGTACTTTTCATAATGCATGTAACATACATTCACCTCCTTATTCTCCTCCCTTCAACTCCTCCCTTGTCCTCCCTACCATTTCATCTCCCAACTTTATATGCTCTTAAAAAAATTCCTTTGAGTCTATTCAGTGCTGCCAGTCTATGCGTACCTGTTGGGCTATCTACTGGGGGGCGTGGAGCCTATCTAGGGCTATATCACTGAAGAAAACTGGCTCTCCCTTTTTGAGAAACCATCAATTGTCAATAGGTCATCATTGAGGAGAAGGAGTCCGTGAGTCCCTCACTTATCCATGCTGGAATTTTAGAAAGCTTGATTTTCTGCATTCAATCATAGCTATGGTGGGTTCATGTGTACAATAACCCTGCCATGAAGGGAAAACAGGTTTTTTTTTTTTTTTTTTTTTTTTTTTTTTTTTTGTCATAATCATCTACTATCTTTGTATCTTACCATGCTTTTCCCTTTCTTCTAAGAGGTTCTCTGAGTCTCAGTGGGGAGAGAGTGTGGTGTATTTGTGTGTGTGTGTGTGTATGTGTGTGTGTGTGCGCGCGCGCGCGCGCTCGTGTGCATGTGTCTCATTTAGAGATGAGAATCCCTTATTTCTGCACTCTGACCAGCTGTATCTGTATTAATTGCCACTTACTAGAGAAAAAGATTTCTCTAATCAGGGTTGATAGACATAAAGGGCAGTTCCATATCATGTCAGTTTAGTGGAATAATGGTTCTTTTTTTAGGGTCTATGGTTTACTCAGTCATAGGCTCTTGCCCCAGTTAACAGTGCCAGGCATGACATCCATTTGTGGAGCAAGCCTTAAATCCAAGCAGAAAGCAATGGGTTACTCCCATAACATTTGCGCCAATGTTCATAACTATTTTACCAATGTTCATATTTTGGTAGGCCAGTCCATACTTACCATGCAGGGTTCATAGCTGAGTTAGACTGATGGTTATTTTTCTCCCATTCTATGTGCTATCTTGAAGAAGATAGCCAAATCAGATATGCTGTCACATCTAGCTTAGAATAAATGTAAAAATCCTTACAATGGCTATAATACTCTACACAATCTCAAATGATGGCTCATTGAAGACATAATTCCTAAGGAAAAGAATCACTTTTGTATGTAACAATAGATACTCATGTCATTTAGATTCAAACAGAAAACTTTTATGTGAAGTCCGACCACCAGAGATTCTAGATTTCAGACAGAAGTTTACTCTTAGAAACTATAAGTAGTTAAAACAAATTCAACTCTTGACACAGAAATATCTAGATACAAATTTTGATTCTGGTGCTTACTAGTTTTCTGATTCTAAATAAGCCTTTTGGCCTGAAAGTTAGTTAATTACTTACTTATGCGTTTCTCTGTGGTGTACATGTGTATGTTTGTATGTGTGTCTGTGGATGTACTTGCCAAGTGGGCACCTGTGGAGTTCAGAGTTTGGTTATCAGGATATTTTTATTAATCACTGCTTAACTCTATTTTTTGAGACAGAGTCCATATTTAATTCAAGGCTCACCAATTTGGCTAGGCTGGCTAGTCTCCTCTCATACCATAACACTGAGGTTGCTAGTGTGAATCACATATAACTGGTTTTATCTGAGTGTTGGTAATAGGAACTCAGGCTAGTTGTGCTGTAAGTTTGTTGCTCACTGAGTCATCTTCTCCATCTCTGGAAAATTTATTTTTAATTTGGAATATCCTTGTGGCTCTATACAATATGATGAGACATAAATTCTTGAGAAAAGTTTGTGCTCATGATCATAACAATCGTGAGCATCAATCACTAGCCCTACCCCCACTAAACCCGTTTAGGGATTGTGTCCAAGTAGTTTATGTCCATGAAATTCAGATATAGGGAACATCTACAAACACACAAGGATTAGAGAGGAGAGCAAATAAAATTTAATTAGAGAACAAAACTATGCCCATGTAAGTCTCCTGAGAAATAGAATGGCCTTCTAACTTATAACTAAGTCCGCTTCAACTTTACAAGAAAACTAAAGAAGAAATAGAACTGACAGCTACTAGCATTGATAACAATGGCTCAAAAAATTTTGCTTCTAGTGAATGAACCATAAAGAAATTATCAGTGTACGTGAAGATTTCGATGCCAGGACAATGTACAAACACCTCGATAAACAGCTCAGGTGCCTCCGTGCTCATTTGCCAGGGCAGCACACCAAGAAGAAAGATAATCCCAGAATGATATCAAGTCAAAGGATTATTATGCTTGTTGAATCCACATTTCAGACTTCCATTAGCTCTCTGGACATCATCAGATGCTGTGAAAAATGCTGAAGACAGGACAATATGACCCTGAACTGAGAAGATTAATAACCGGTGAATAACTAAACTAGCTCACTGATCATTTGCTATGCTGATTTCTACAGCTATCCTAATGGATTATTTGAATAGTTTATTGGGCATAGCCAAAAATAGCGCTTACTGAGGGACATGAAAGTTCATTGCATACCTTAATTGAATGGCATATTTGGCTTTGCAGCACAGACTCTTCAAATCTTTATTTTTCTTCTCTTGTTTTCTGCTTTTTAATTCTCTAGAATTGCTCAAGGACAAAGGGTTGCTTTGGGGAGCAACAACACAAACTCCAATATGCACTGTAAGACTGTTCATCTCACAGGGGCACCTGAGGCCTGCTGCTGGTCTTGGTACCATGATGAGGCACCCAAGAGGGGGTGGTAAGGTAGCAACCTTCTGGTGGGCAATCCATTCTTCAGTTGCGGTTAGAAGACTTCAACATCTACGTTCCAACACAGGCATGTATTTACATAATGCTAAACACAGATTTATAATTTTCATCATGTTAGTGGTGAATAACGCTCAGGCTTCACCCCTGTTTCTTTTACAAGCTCAGTTCAAGCACTCAATAGTTATATAGATAACCTAAAACCATGAGTCCTGAAAAATGAACACTGCAGGTGGCCTTTCTTATCCATGCTATTTGGCTTTACCCGGAGTAATTTATGCACTTGGAAGATTTTATAAGGATAGAATAATAACAAAGAAATAAAAATAATTACAGGGAATACGTGTAAGCCCTGTGCTGACTTCTTTCCATGTTATCTTGTTCCCATTTCTATCAGCTCTATTAGGGAGTCATTTAACACTTCTTTAAATAGTAGTAAAGGTGGTTTTTTAAAAGTCATAAGCCTAGGAGGCTGAAAGAATGATTGAAAGGCATTCTTACTAAAATTGGGGATGTGTAGAAGCAATTAGATGGCTAATGAACAAGAATCCTTGAATCTTAAGCTGACAGTGGGGACAGGCAGGCTGGAAAGAAGTCCAGCTTTATACGACATCCTCCAAAAATCCCCAAAGTGGTTTGCTACAATTGCAGTAGCAGAGCTCTGATTGGCTGAATGGTGTTAGAAGCAGATGGGCCTTCAAATCTACACTATTCTACACAGCCCAGTAACTAGCACTCCCTATCCCTGAAATATGCTTAGATTTTACTTTCTAAGGAGTTAATATGCAAGAGGTTCTCTGAGCCAGAGGATAGCATCTCAAATTGATTATAGTAGACATATAGTGACTGTCCAAATAACTGAACTCTGAGATTCCTTGTTTCTCGCTCAATATGATTTCCAGAGACTTCTGCCATCCAAAGAGACAGAAGACTGGATAGTATTTCCAAGAAGAAATCAGCCAAAGAGAGAACCTATAAAAATTCTGATGAGGCTTGAAGGAATTTCCAAGGAGATGATTTAGTCACATAGAACTCATATACAATAAAGTTTTATCCACAGGTTATATATTAATGAACAGAAATATCTTTAGATGTTTCCACAACAATACTGGAATTTGGAGGACAATGGAACAACACTTCAAAAATGCAGAGGGAAATTTTCTTCTACTCTAGAATTCTAGTTCCAGATAAACTGTTATCTAGTATGTGAGAAAAGGCAAGAAACTTCAAGAGAATCAAATTACTTTTCAGAAAAGCATTACAAGATATACTTAAAGAAATAAATAAATGAAGAAATAAATCAGGAGGGAGAAGGAGAAGGAAGAGAAGAAGGAAGAAAAAAGGAAGAAGGAAGAAGGAAGGAAGAAGAGGAGGAAGAGGAATAGGAGAAGGAGGAGGAGAAGGAGGACAAGGAAGGAGATATTTATAATTTCCAGGAGGATGGTAAAGTAACAACCTGAAATGATAGAGTAGTTGTATTTTTTTGTTGCTGTGATAAAATACCCTGACCAACAGTAACTTAGAGGAAAAAGTGTTTAACTCATAATTCCAGGTTACAGTCCACTGCAGCAGTGAAGTTAAAGTTTCAGGGTCTTAAAGCAGCTAGATGTATAGTATCCATAGTCAGGGGCAGAGAGTAGAATACATGCTTGCCTGCCTGCCTGCTTGTTTGTGTGCACTCAGCTTGCTTTCTCTACTTTTACACAGTTCAGTGGCCTCCCACCCCCTGCCCAAGGTATAGTGACACCCATCGTGGGTTAGCTCTTTTTATACCAATTGAGTAATTTATATAGTCCTCCTGACATGGTATGAGACCAACTCAGTGAAAACAATCCCTTACTGAGACTCCCTTCTCAGGTGACTCTAGGTCAAATTGACATTAGAGCTAACCAAAACAATGACACTTTATAGTATGTGTCCAATCATCTTTAAATGCTCAAAAGAACTTTTGAGCAGGCTGTGGTGCCACATACCTGTAATTCCTGTAACTCAGACACTGTGACAGGGAGGACTGTGACTTGCAGGCTGGCAAGATCTTGTCTCAGAAACAAGACAAGGGTTAGAGGTGATGGCATGTTGGCACTCATAAAAATTCAAATACCAGCACATACATACACACACAGAGACACACAGACATAAACACACACACACACACACACACACACACACACACACACACACACACACACACATGCTGTGATGGTTTGTATATATGCTTGACCCAGGGAGTATCACTATTGGGAGAAGTAGCCTTGTTTGAGAAGGCATGTCTGTGGGCATGGGATTTAAGACCTTGTCATAGCTGCTTAGAAGTGTGTCTTCTCCTAACAGCCTTCAGATGAAGATGTAGAATTCTCAGCTCTTCTGGCACCATGCCTGTCTGGAGGCTGTCATTCTTCCACCTTGATGATAATGGACTAAACTTCTGAAACTATAAGCCATCCCCAATTAAATATTGTTCTTATAAGAGTTGTCTTGGTCATGGTGTCGTCTATCACAGCAATAGAACCCTAACTAAAACACATGCCAAGCAATACATAACACAACAAGACAGAGCACACAGAACCCTATTATGGTTTGGAACATTGTTCAAAAGCTTGGGATTTGATTTAGTAATGTTAATGTTCTAGAAAACTAACAAACAGATATTCTGGAAAAGGCAGAAAGAATGAATGGGGGAGGGCTACTGAGAGAGCTGAGCGGGTGAAAATGCTTGCCACCAAGCTTGACTACATACTTGAGATCAATCCCCAGCACCTGCATGGTAGAAAGATAGACATGGCTCCCATCAGGTGTCCTTTGACTTCAATTTGGGCACAGTGGCCTACCCCATATTACATCTATACACAAAATAAGTAAATGAGTTGATAAAAAATACAATAAAAATAATGGGAGACAGGAATAAAAAGAGGAAAAAGGAGACTGGAGAGAGAAGTGATTATAGCTTGGTATATTACTGCTTTAGGAGCAACACGGCAAGTTATAATTGCAGCTACAGATTAAGGACCTAGCCAGAACTGTGATTGATTTATTCCAGGAAGATGTATGAAATAAAATTAAAGACATTTATTTAAGGTGTAACTGGACTACTCAAGCTAGGATGTGGTCAACATGCTTCTCCTTTGGCCTCTGGAGTAGCAGCGACTGAAAATGTGCCTTACTTGTTTAGTTTAGAATTTAGTTTCTTTTTTTTTTCCATTGGATATTTTGTTTATTTAAATTTCAGATGCTTTCACCTTTCCCCATTTCTCCTCCCTAGAAACCTCCTATCCTGTCCCCCCCCCCTTTTTGCTTTTAGACCATTTTTATTACATACATGTATTAAGGTCAGTTCTAGGTTGAGGGTCTATCAATACAATAGATGCAAATAATCAAGGAACAAGCAAGACAATAAACACAAATAGTCAAGGAAAGTGAGAAGGTAATCCCTGAAACCAAAGAGTCAAAAGATGTAAATATGAAATGGACTTAGAGATGAAAATCAATACTAAACCAAAAGACAGCAAAGGCCAAGTGAGTGGAAGTGGTCGTCTTGAGGATAGGGGAAAAGAGGGGGCCAAAGTTCGCTACTGATGCTAAGCCATTTAGACAAAGGAGATTCTTATTTTTCTTTCTATCTCTGGGGGAAATTTTAAATTTAGAAATAAACACTGCGAGGCAGACACTAAGACTCAGAAAGTTTACACAATTAAGTAGCAAAAAAAGAGATTTAATCTTTATCTGCAGGCATTCTTCTTGTGTGGATGTGCGTGTGCATGCATGTGTGTTCATGTGTTTGCACAGGCCAGATACCTTGAGTATCATTCTTTTGGAATTTTGTATTTTTTTGACATGGGGTCTATCATTAACTTGGAGCTTCCTAAGCTGACCAGCCCATAAGCCCCGGGATGTCTTGCATATTTTATGTTATACATGTAGCCATATTTAAAGCAATTTGGAGCTGTTTGTGATGATATGCACCTGTAATCTCAGCACTCAGGCACTGTGACAGGCAGACTGTGTGTGTGTGTGTGTGTGTGTGTGTGTGTGCTTGTTGTGTATGGACATGTGTTGATATATATGTGACTAAACCCTTATAATCTCTAACCTGCCTCTTATAATCTCTAATCTGCCTCTATTGGCTTCCCCCCGAGCTGGGATTTGAAGCGCATTCTACTATACCTGACTTTTCATGTGTGTACTGGGAATTGAACTCAGGACCTCATATTTGTTCTGCAAGCACTTCACCAACTGAACAATTTCCTCAGCCCTCTGTAGACTCTCTCAAGAGGCATAGAGCTAGCAGGCTCTGGAAGTCTGAGTGGTCTTAGGAGGGAAAGACCTCTCCTTTCTTCAAAACAAAAAGGAACTGTACAGATTTATGAGGCAGAACATAATAAGTCAGTGTACAAAGTCCAGGAGTGATGAATAATAAAATCACTGCAGATAGCATTTTTAACCATTTTTCAAAAAAAGAAAAACTCACCCTTACATTAATTTAAGTGTACATATTTATATGAGGTAGTATGATAATATAATATATGTAATCAGTGTGTAGAGATAATATTGGATAATTAACATTCCATCTCATTATTTTTTTATTTGGGAGTTTTTAAATCAATGTTTACAAATAACCAGAAGACCTGTTATTTTGTAGTGTTTTTGTCTGAATATTTTGAGTGTTCTCTGTCCAGTGCTACCCTGTAGGTAGCAAGTGGGTATTGGTCTCAGTTTACAAAGAGTGTGAAGCTTAGAGAGGAATGATTGAAATTTTTTTCTGGGGAAGAGTCAAAGCCCATGATAAAAAGCCCTAAACACTGTCTTTTAGGCTTCTTCATCAAATTTAATGACCTGAGGATGTTGCTAAGCTTTATAAGAGATTTTTCTCAGTTGCTCAAGGTAAATCTGGCTTCTATGCCTTGTCTCAGAAATAGCTGCTTGCTTTCTTTGGTGGCTCTGTGCAAGTTCCATCATTCTATCATTCTGGGTTGTACTGTCTGGCGCTCACTTAGGAGAAAGGCCTCTTGTACCTCCAGAGGTATAGAGGGTTTTAACACTGTTCCTAAACTAACAGTGAAGAGGGGCTTAGGAACTGCTGAAAACTGTCCGAACTTCATGCCCAAACTTTTTCCCAAGAATTAACACCCCATGTCGTCTGATAGAAAACATTGTTTCAAGCATGGAACCATACATCCCAAACATGGCTAAATAATATGCTGAGATTAAGTTGTATACCAAAGGGCTCTTCCAAGAGGCTCCAGAAAAGGAGTACCACTACCTCAGGAACACCGCTACCCTAACCATCCCAAACTACTCAACTTTGGGTAGACATATATTCTTGTTTGCCCAGGGCAGACCTGGTTTATCTCTGTTCTCCTAGCGTGTACACGCTGTATATTCTTATTTTAATGAAATGGCTATTTCACACCCTCATGATAGTGCACTGTTTGCTCTGATGTGGCTATACTGTGAGATACTGAGGGCTTAGGCTAGGACTTTCTTGCTCACATGCTAGGATATGGACTGCCAAGCCACTGCTGCTTAAAAAAGATAGGTAAAGGGATTAAAAAAAAAAACCCATCTGCATTCTCTCTTTATCTCAAAAACAACAGGCATTTTATTAACCTAATGTATTCTGCATACTGTCTTAAAATAAAGGCAAGATCATTTCCTAGGTGCATTAAATAAAACTAAGTTATTTGACAAATGACAGGACTGTCTGGGTCAGACATTACAGTTAACCGCAGGCAGAGCCAGGTGACACCTTTTGTAGGCTACTGATTAAAATGAGCTGATGTCCATCTTTCTGAGAGAAAAATAAAGTCTCTGGTATTACAGAACGGATGGTAATCTTACAGAGAAGGTCAATCAGACACATAGAAATTATATACACACCTTGATGAATTTACAAGTCACTCAAAGTTCCATAACGGACCTCAGCTGCCCACAAACCTGTCCTGCATAGGAGGAAGGACTCAGAGCAGGTTGATACTGGTTTGTCAAAGAACTAGTAAAAAGCACACCACACTGCAGGCTGGAACAGTTTTGCCTGCTGAGTTCATTGATTTGTGGCTGTCATAATACTTGCATGGCTGTAAACAACATAAATACAAGAGGTAGCTATATAATGATGGTTTACTTTGGCTGGAGAAGGGAATGATTAATCTTTCAAATCTCTAGGCTTTGACAAAACCACTGATGGATCTTGGTGCATTGTTTAGAGAAGTGAGCCAGTAAACAAAGGCATGCACTTTGAGCTATTGTTCCTTGGTAACTAGCAGTAGAAACCATAGTGCTCCAGGTAAAAAGAATACATGTACTACATTTACTTGGTTAAACACCAAGGGCTATTAAGTATGTTATACATAGAATTCTAGTATCTGTAACTGGATAAATTTCCCATTTTATAGATGAGAATATTAGTGATTTACTAGTGTAATACTAATGAACTCCTAATGATTAGTTTGTCACATGTAACAGATCTACTAAGAATAGTAGCTTTGTAATTTAAAACCAAGCCTGTCTCATCAAAATTCATATTACTTTGGCTATACTCCATTGAAGACCTTTCTCTCCTTACTCCTGCTCATAGAGACAAGATGAAGATATCAAATCATCTGAAAATGGAGTAACAAGTGATTGGGAGTTACCTCATGTGAGGGTTGGGAACCAAACTTGGGTCCTCTGCAAGAACAGCAAGTGCTCTTATGAGCCAAGCCATCTCTCTAGACTTCCAATCATGTGATTTTTGTTGTTGTTGCAGTTGTTTTTTGTTTATTTTTTGGATGGGTTTTTTTTTGTTGTTGTTGCTGTTGCTTTGTTTTCAGAACAGTGTTTCACTAAGTAGCTCTGACTGTCCTGTAGACAGTCTCTATGTAGACCAGGTTGGCCTTGAATTAACAGCGATCCACCTGCCTCTGCCTCCTCAGATGTGCAGTACTACACTGATCATGCATTTTAAAAGATGCCATATTTCTCTTTCAAGTTTGTGTGGTTAAAGGCATGGAACTATGCATATTCAATTCTGTGGTACATGTTGCTATACATGTGTGTGCCTGTGTGTGTGTTTACATAAACCAGTGGCACCTGGAAGAAAGGCTTTTATGATATATATATATATATATATATATATATATATATATATATATATTCTTCCAGAAGGGATTGGAAAGGTATTTGGAGATATATATATATATATATATATATATATATATATATATATATATATATGTATATATGTATATATGTATATATGTATATATGTATATATGTATATATGTATATATATATCTTTCAAGACAAGAGAATGACCCTGAAGGAGATTCAAACACTATCAGGAAGTCCTCCCAGATTTTGAAAGGGTGACCTTCACCATGTTTCCAAATGCCAGAAAGTCTTCATCCAGCCACACTATGATGTGTCACAACACAGAATACTGAGGGAGAACTCATGCCTTGAAGAACTACAGCAGCAGAATGCCACTCTAATAGGTATAGAAGGCTTTATGTGTATTTCCAAGCATGCAGTGGCATAGACAAATGTTTAGAGGATATGGCTATTTGGTCAGCTGCTGGAGTTCTGAATTGATGAGCTGTGAGTAGAGAAAAAGATGGAATAAGTATTTGTGTTGGGAGACTGTATTGAATAAGATCAGCGTGTCATCAAACACTGGAATTTGATTCAGTGTGGCAATTTGAACCTCTTGCAGACGGACTGGTGGGTAAAACTGCCCACACTGTTTAAAGTGTAATTTTTCTCCTCTCTTTTCAGAGATCATAATGTGAATTCATTTGAAATAAATGTTCCCATCATGCAACTCTCTTGCACATGAGAGATCTCATCCAATTTTTCACCAGGAAGCTGAGTGATACTTCCAGGTAGACAGTCTGTTTTTTTTTTTTTTTTTTTTTTGTAGACTTACAAAGAAACTGGAAAGGAGAATGTGTTGATGGTTCATTCCTATATTTCATAGAAATGTATGAGACTTTAACTCTTCATGATAAAGGATTTTCATTTTTGAGATGAGAAAGCTGGAGTCTGGAAGATACACCCTATCCAGTTCACACTACAGGTCACTAAAAGATCCAGGACCAAGTACAGAGGGTCCTAGTTCTTTCCCTTCTGCTGAGATCACCCCTATATTCACATGTTTTCAAACAGTTGTGTGTTGGAAGCTGAGGAGACAGGCCAGTCAGTAGAGTACTTGCCTTGAAAGTACAAGGACCTGAGTTCAATCCCCCAGAACACATACGAAAAAGAGCTAGGCATGGTGATGCACACATTTAATCCCCAGTCCTGGGAAGGCAGAGCCAGGTGGGACTCGATGACCAGACAAGCTAATATACTTAGTGAGTCTCATGTCTGTTTAAAAAAAATCATGGTGGGTGACAACTGAGAAAAGATATCTGATACTGTCCTCTGGCCTCTACATACATGTGTATGTATGGACCTACCCAGGCTCACACATACATTTACTTACCTACACAGAAGGCAATGAAAGTCATACCTTTTTGAGGTTTTATTCATGAGCTACATGGTATCTTCTATTATATTGTTTCTCTCCCCTGCTAAAGCTAATCTGTACACTTGCCCAGATGGCAGCCTGCAAAGGTAAGTTAGTTAAGAAGTAGAGTTTCTTTGTCTATAATTTACAGCCTTTCCTCACTTTGTTCAGGAACTTCTCTGCAGAAGATGGTTCACTAATGATTTCAGCTGGGAAAGGACACCTTGATTTTCTGAAGTTGAAGCTTTACACAAACTGTGTCATTCAAGCACACTACTCAATCAGACATATTCATCAAAATGATGAAAATGGGTTCATGGGTATCTTGTGACCATAATTTCAATACCACTAATCTACAATGTCCTGGTTGCTTTGACGGTTGACAGGATCTCCAGTCAGCAGCTAGGAAAAGGCAAAGCCTTTCTAAAGACAGGACTAATTTGTTTCCTGGCGAGAGGTGACAACCTGCCTCCATTTGCTTCAGATTCCTCAGAGATAATGACTTGTGTTTTCTTGTCCCAATTAACCACAGACTGCTCCTGGGAAGCCCACATCCATGCAGATAACTGAGTTTCTTTCCTACTGATAACCTCTAGTTATAGACACTGGAGAAAAATGCAGATTCAGTGTGGCATCATAAATACAAAGAATTTAAATTTCCACTTCTCTAGTTTTCTCACATCCTTAACATGGATAGCTTAGAGTTACCTAATAATTTAATAACTGAAAATAATCAAAGTAACACAGTTGATTATGATTGGCGTCTGCCTTATTGCATGACTTACTTTCCTCTGGTTCTAAGCCTAGAGATTTGAACGGGATATTATTCATTGGACTCCATAAAGCCCTAACACATGATTAAACATAAAAGAAGTACTTTTTAAAATGGAGACTATTTTAGAATATGTTACTGGAGACAATATCACTCTATATTACAGAACAACCTTTTTAAACCCATAATGCATTGTTGATAATGGCTAAATTGATGCCAGCATGGAGGGAAAAGTTCCATAAGAGTCTGTAATAAGAAAACAAAGTCAATTATAAGTAGGAGCACAGATTTCTCAGGGGCTAGGAAAACTCAAGGGCAGAGATTAAAATCATGGGATGCTAGTACGTTGGAGGCAGTGATGGGAGGAGAGCAGAGGTCAATGTTTATTCAGAGAAGGTCCTGAGAATGCTGAGATGAATTGAAAATTCCCTCAACAGGCCACTCAGACCATACCTTCCCCCTGATGCATGGATTCTTTCAACAGTGTTTCCCCAGAGCAGAGGTCCAGTATAAAATGAATGTCAACAATAGTAGAAAAATCAGGAATTTTATATTTTCAGTGGCCTACTTGTTTGTAGCTTTTTACCTTTTACTTGACATGAATAAGCCCCTGTAGCTCCTTCCCATCTCCTCTGCTCCTGCCCTCTCAGGTCACCTAGAGTTTCATAGCTCTTTAAATGTCTGTAAATAATGGCCATCCCTCCCCCTTCCACCCTCTGTGCATCTTCTGTAGCTTACCCAGCCAGACTTCCCATAGCTGCTCCTTTTATTGTCATCCCAGATGCCAGCCACTTTTAAAGCTGATTTCAAATCTTAATGTCTATCTGGAAATAAAAGCAACATCCTTCCCTGGTTTTTATTGCCCCTAGTGCTATGGTAGATCTTAAAGGTTTCACTCTTTTGCTTAGGATACTGTATTACATTCTAGATTAAATTTGCATTTTTAGCAAGCATAGAGTGTAATTGAGCTATCAATTGCTTTATGGTCAACTGAAACCTCTAACACAAGCCTGACCCTGAAATTCATCAGGAGCTTAGAACCTGAATGTGAATCTATATCTGTGATGATTAAAATGAAACTTGTCACATTTGGCTCCCAAGATGATCTTTTCAAGGTAATTCTGAATGCTGAGTCTGTCATTTAATCTATCCCCTAGTGAGTCATATGATCAGAATTCACTCTGCATATTATCCGCTATGCCCAGTGCTACTGATAAGAGATCTCAATAGCAAAAGGTTGAAGAAAAGAAGTAATAACTAGACATCTACCTTCACCACTGACATTGCTGTCCTCTATATAAGCCATGTTAAAACTTTAACTTGCAACACAACAATATCAAAAGGAATACTGGAGGCTGCAAAGATGGCTCAGAGGTTAAGAGTACATGCTGTCCAAACAGAACACTTGAGTCTGATTCGCAGAACCTGTATCAGGTAGCTCTCAAACACCTGCAATTTCAGAGCCAAGGATCTGATGCTCTCTTCTGGGTTCTGATGGTACCTGCACTCATATATACATACTACACATAAACATACACACATATAAACAAATTATTATTAATTTTCTTCTTACGAATGGGCTGTACAAAGTGGCTCAGTTATGTGAATGATTAATTTCCTCCCTGGGAAGGTTTCTGGAGGAAGTCCGCCCTCTTTCACTTTTGTTGTTTCTTGGACCACATGGAGATGCAGCAATGGTTCTCTTCAGGGCATGCAGCAAAGAAGTGTCATCTTGGAAGCAGGGTTCAGATCCTCACCACACATCAAATCTACCAGTAACCTCAGAGACATGAGGTTCTGTTGTTTGTAAGTTACCTAGTCCATAGTATTTTGTTATAGCATTATGAATGGACTAAGATAATTTTCCAACCAGCTTCGGTGAGACACATGTGGCCTAGTCTTTTGCCCCTCTGTACGCTCATCTTACCCATTGAATCCATAAAGATTTCCCTTTTTCTGAGAAGTTTTTCAGGTATTCTTCTGATTAGCAAGAGGAAATAAACACTTTTTATAAGAAAATAAAGTTAATCTATTGCTTAAAATTCTATCCTTGTAGGATCTGAAAAGGTGGCTGGCTCATCAGTGAAGAACATTTACTGGTTTTGTAAAGAACCCAAATCTGGTTCCTGGGACCCACAGTGAAGTGCACACAAACACCAGGGATTCGGGTTCCAGGGAATCTGATGCCCTCTTCTGGCCACCACAGATATCTGCATGTTTATGGTGTACATTCACTCAGGCATACACATATCAAATAAAAGAAACTGAAGTCTACCTATTCTTAAAGAAAGATTAATGAAAAAATAAATTCCTAAGCTTGAACTGTCATTTTTTTTTTGTGATGGGATAGCAGTCAACAGCTGTACATTATATGTTGATAGAGGTTGCTCATCTCCATAAATCATTCTAAAATCAAAGTTTAAAACTTACTGATCTTTTGGAATGATAGAGTTATCTATTGGTTATATGTCTGTAAATAACTAATTTATAGATTCTTTGTATAACTAATAATACACATTTTTGCATGAGTAATACATAATACAAATTTCTTCTGTATGTATTAATCACTTTGTTTCTAAATTTTCTTCAAAAATATAAAAAGATTCCCTGTGAAGTTGGTGTCAAGATCACTTAGCTCCAGTTAATAGAATGGGTTTTATTTCTATTAACAAGAAGGTAAAATCATTTGTTCCTCTGCTGGGCTCAGCTTCTGGAGTATGCCCAGCAGTCATTTGGTGCCTTCACCTATGGATAGGAGCTCACCTCAGTTTCCACTGTATTTTCTTTGAAGCTTTAAAAAACACTTTTAAAATTAACATGCAAGGCTTAAGACATCATTGTAGCTTTCTATTTTTTGTCAGTGTGTGTTTGTGATTCCTCCTCTCATCTCCCACATTCCTCTGCTCCTCTGATTCCCCTCACAGTCTCTTCCACCCTATTTTTCTCTTTTGTTTCCCAATGGTAGATCTGGGAAATCTCGAGCCTTTGGCTCATCACCTTAAGTTTCTTTGCCTGGCCTTATTTTTGCTTCTAACTCTTTACCTTTACTTATTGTTATTGTTTTAAACATGTGGATGTTTGTGTGAATTAGTGCACTCATATGTAGGGACCAGTGGGGTCCAGAAGAAGGTATCAAATTCTCTGGAGCTGGAGTTCTAGGCTGTTGTGACCTACCTAATTATACGTGCTGAAAAGCAAACTTGGATCCTCTGCCAAAGCAACAAGTCTTTTAACTGCTGAGCCATCTCTCCAGACCCTTCTGTATAAAACAGATATTTATCTCTCTCTGTGTGAGTTTTTGAGCAGGTATATGTTAGTGTGTGCATACCCAGTATATACATGAAGGGCAGAAGAAGATATCTAGTGTTACTACCTATTCGTCTCTGTCAGGATCTCTTCCTGAACCCAGGACTCATGGTTTCTCTCCTTATCTGGAAACTAGAGAGTTCCAGCAACCTTCCTGTCCCTCCACAGCTGTGAGTTAAGGTTACAAGTGTTTGGGAGAATACCAAGCTTTTTGTATCAGTACATGGATCCAAAGAAATTTTGGTCTTCATAATTACAGATTCTTAACTTCTGAGCCATCTCTAGTCTGTACTTTGACTTTCGGTATCATTATGAATTTTACTGATTAATGTTTGCTTAGCTTTTGCTTAGCTTGCCACTCTACTCCCTCCTCCCTCATTTACCTCCTGTGTCTCCTTCTTCCATCTCCCTTGTATGCTGTCATGGGTAATGTGGATTGCCAACTTCTTAAGATCTAAAATCACCTAGTAGATAGACCTCTGGGCATGTCTGTAAGGGACTGATAGATGGAGTTTATTGAGGACAGAAGATCCATTCTAAATGTGGGCACTCTCAGCCCATGGATTTGTGCCTCACACTTGATAAGAAGTAGAATGCAATCTCAGCAGTAGCATCTATCTATCTGCTTCCTGTGGAAACAACATGCCCCTGCTACCTCAAGCTCCTGCTGCCATGGCTTTACTCCATGACAGACTATACCATCAAACTGTGAGCCAAAAGAAGCCCATCCTTCTTTAAGTTCTTTTTGTCTAGTATTTTGTCATAGCAATGAGAAATGTTATGACACATGTTCTTTGAGTGCATCTCTGTCTGTTTATCATCTACAGTTACGTCATTCACTCCTAGCCTTGCAGCGTCTGCTCAATTTCTATCTTGTCTGTGAACCCAGTTAAAAAGAAAAGTTCCTGGGTTCCACCGTGAATCTTCTGGATATGTGGGTTTGAGGAACAGTTGGGGTTTGTATGCTTATTTGAAAACTCACATACTGTTCTGATGCTTGGGGTTGTGGCTCATAGTAGCCTAAAAATGAGATGGCTAGGTACTGTGTACTTTTTGGTTGCCTCATATAATAGAACTGAATTTGGGAGTCCCTACAGCAACAATTCTGGTCATTATTGTAAGTATTCTTTGTCTTTTGCAGTAAGGCCTGCTGAAGCAAACAACAGTGATCAGATGTTCCTCCTACAATGTATACATAGCCAAGGGACACAGTCGTCATGTCAATAATGACAGTGGTAGGTTTAAAAACACATGTATGGAAAAGGCATTGTTGGTTAGACTGTACATTTTAGAATCTCTGTACAGAGTAAAGTACAAGCTTTTCCTGCTTCTACAACCAGTTCTATTTCTAAAGCAGGAAAGGGAGAAAGCCAATAAGGTGACAGGTGACATGTTTTTCAGTATGGAAAATCTTCAAAGCAGATGTTGTTAATCTTCACTTATTAACAGCCTTGCACTTTTGCACACTGATTATAGACCTGAAAGAAGGCCATGTGAAAAATGACTGCTGCTCTGGAGATTCTTCCCACATTTCTTCTCTTACACTGTGAACCCAGGAACCCACTTTCAGCTCCTCAAATGGATGTATAACAGAGACAACCATTTTAACCTTTTAGAAATGGCCCCTGCTAAAGCAAATCACAGAAAGATGATGGAAATGTTAATTAACTCGCTTTCATCTTGGTCAGATTCTGTATTTAACCTCAAGGCTTAGAGGCTTTTGGGTGTTTTTCTAAGATCTGATTGCCTATGACAGCCAGAGAAATTCAATCATGGTTTGGCGAGGCTGCTCCTTTGGGAGACTCATACCCATCTTGCTTCTAGTGCAGAAAACAAATGCCAAGGAAGGAAGAAAGGGGAGAGTCACTTGTGAATTATTCAGACACATTTCCTTTCTGGTTCAGAGTTCATAAGACAACAAGTCTTCTCTTTCAGAGTTGGAAGTAGGTGTGACATCACTGTGAGGCCACCTCTCTAACTAAAGGAGTGGGGGCGGGGAAATTTAACACAAATATGCACATTTGACACACCCTCTGTTTCTGAGACATCGTGTGCCCATGACAACTGCCTATCTGGCAAAGCGAGAAACCACATGAAGTTGAGATGGAGAAGCAGGAAACAGGATGGTTAATTTCGCACTTCTTTTAATACATTACACAATTAGTCATTTAAAAGCCATTTCTGCCAAGGAAATAAACATTTAATGAACTGAAGAGCGCAACATAAACCATGTCTCTCTTTGGGTAGAGGAACTGCTCTGTGGAAAAATGACTGATGTAACCTAAAAAGGATGCATATGAGAAAGATGGATTTTTATTTATGTGCTTAAATATATAACTTTAATAATGTCGAGGACGTGCACAGAAGGGGTGGCAGAGGTAGGTCAGAGATCTATGCTTTTAATATCAACTTCCTCTCGAGTAAGAATTTTATCGCATTAATAGCTAAATCATACTGATTGTAAACCAACTGAAATGAGGCAATTAGTATGGTCTATGACAGTGAGGAAAAATGAAATGTGAGCTCTCCATTGCAAGCCAGATGGATATCTTCAATATATTTCATATTATCTGCTCATGGTAATAAGTTCAATTAAACTGAATCAGTACAACACAAGTGTCTTCGAATAGCTAGAAAAGAAATTAATTATGTGCTTCACATTTAATAAAGCTCGAGAGTCATATTGTGTTGCCTTTGCTTGTTTGTTCGTTTGGCTAATTCTGGCCGTTAAATGTTCATTAAGGAAAAACAATCCATTATTTTATTCTACATTTTTTTAACTGTAAAAGAAAGCATTTGTACAGAGCTGGTTAAATATCATTGGTATAAAAGTTGTGTCTGGTCTACAAAATAGCGATGAGGAGAGGATATCAGACTTGCTGTCTAGGTGATATCAGCTGCAGCGCAGAGTTTGGATCTGACCTTTTAAGTGTGAGATGTTTCAGAACTACTGTGACCATTTGCCAATACTCATATGTACACTTCTGGAGTTAGCAGTTTTCAACACTTCTTCATGTATATTCACCTTTTCTTTTAATAATATATATTTAAAATTGTATGCTGGCTAAAAACTTTTATATAAGAACTCTTGAGATCCATTTCCCAATAGTTTATGTTTACATAAAATTATGTGGCATTATTTTATATTACCAACTTGGCATTTAGCCATAATACATTATTAATTAAATAATATCTCATGCACTGTTGGACTTTAAAATGGCTTGTGTTATTTTTTTCTTTGCATTTCTAGAGAGAATTTATATGTGACTTTCTCCAGAGTAAAAGCCCAGAAATAGAATTTCTGGTCCATAGTGATTATATTTTGTTAATTTTTGTCATCCAAGTATCTATTCTGGTTGTGTGGAAATAGCATTCCAGGTGTTTGGGTACTATTTTCCTACTGTGCACACCAACAAAGTCATTGCTATCTTTTGAGAATCTTATATATAAGTTAGTTGAATGCTTAACTGTATTTTCATGATTACTAGTGGTTATGGTGATGTTTCCTTACAAACTGGCAACACATGTTGTGTCTAGTACACTCAACAAGGCTGTGTTACAGATGTTTATCCTTGTCCTAGATGCTTTCCCATGGAAGAGCCAGGTATAAAGAAATACAAGTCAAGGAATGCTGTTTTTCTCATAGGCCAAAGACAGCAACATTAAGTGCCTATCAGTTCTCAGGGAGTGTAACCTTTTTAGATTCAAATCTCAGTGCTACTAGATCTCTTTTATGAGTGATTTGGTTAAAAGAAGGAATCACTCTGTCTATAGCTGGTATTGCTGTGGTCAGATAGTTTGTGAGCTCTTTATGGCTGTTCTCAAGGTCCCTATGAATGTCAGAGAAAATCATTATGTTCTGTGCCATTAGATTTCCCAATATGCAAAGCCACTATGAACATAGGCAGAACAGGAGGTGCAACTGCTCACACTTTTTCTTACTATTGTAGATGCCAGTAGGATCTAGTACTGACATAGTTTGGCCACTGTCCTTGTATGGAAGGATCTATCATAATTAGTATTTAGCACTTTTAACCAACTAAGTTTTCCTTCCTACTTTAGGTGCCTTGGGTCATAAATTGTGCTAATCCTATTAGGAAGGCCTTTAATTATTGCCTGAATATAATTGGTTTCAGTGGAAGACATCTAATTAGGTCAAAATGTATTCTGTTATACCGGTCTAATGTTAAAAGCTTTTGTTGTATATTAGCAGCCAAACGTCATTGCTGGTTACTGATTTTTGATTGATCTCCAGGCAAATCTTGACAAAGTCTTGAATAATTTTACACATAAGGGGCAAGAGCACAGGCAGCAGTGCCCAGGTCGGAGCTCCCTGGCAAAGGTGGTAGCATTTTTAAAAATTACATGCAACACCCATCTCTCTATTCAGGGATGGTTGATATTTCTCAATTCCCCATGGAGTTAACACAGAAGATGAGTTTTACACTGATTATATTGAAGAAGCTGTAGGTAACCTAACCTATGGTGCTGGGAAGAAGTTTTTTTCTCTCTTTTCTATGTGTGTTGGCTTAGTGTTTTATTGCTGTGAAGAGATACTACGAGTGGAGCAACTCTTACAGAGGAAAATGTGTAATTGGGGCTAACTTACAGTTTCAGAGGTTTAGTCCATGATCATCAGGGTAGGAAGCATGACAGAATGCTGACAAACATGGTGCTGAAGGAGCCAAGAGTGGTACATCTTGACCCACACACAGCAAGGAGAGACTGTGTCACTGGATATAGCTTGAGCATAAAAGACCCCTAAGCTTGCCTCCACAATAATCCACTTCTTCCAAATAAGGTCATGCCACCTAAGTGCCACTCCCTATGGCCAAGCATTTAAACACATGAGTCTATGTGATTTATTCCTATTCAAACCACATGTGTGTATACTTATATGATTATACATAAATAAATACTTCCTATACATGTATGTATGTGATAGAGATGCTACACACACACACACACACACACACACACACACACACACACACACAAGTATATGGATAAATGAACTTGAAGAAGCTATTGTTTATGAACATGAATGACATGAATGAACTTTTGATGTGGTGAACAATGATCACTCTGTCTGGCAAGGAAGCAATCAGTTGAATGTTGACTCACTCCCTAGAGGAACTTCAGTGTGCAGGGTTGCAAAGGAATGCAAAATTAAACTTTTCAGGGGGAGTAAATGGGGTCTGAGTAAAGGCCGACAGAAAACATCACTTCTAGATCTTTGAAGTAAAATTTAATTTTTGTTTTATTGTGATTCTATGTAGTGACTTAAAATAAATGGATGAAAAGAACTCTTGGCATTCAGGTGAAATTATGTTAAACTTTTATGTTGGCCTGTCTCAAAAAACCATCAATGCATTAGTAAAGGAGTAGCCTGGGAAAAGTGCAAGGCAGATATCCAGCTAGACTAGATGGTCACAGTGGGTGTTAAAGAACCCCAGTGACTGTCCTTCTCATTGTAGGGTCTTCCTAGCTTTTTTTTTTTTTTTTTGCTTTAACCATAAGAAGCTCCATAAATCCTGTAGAATTAAGCTAAATACATTGTTTACTGACTGGTCAAAGCTATTGTACTATGACAGGTAATGACTTATTGCCTATCTGTATTTTCAACATATGTCCAAATTGTGATTCACTCTGCTGACTCTGGAGTGGAGTGAGACTAATATCCTGGGAAAGAAATCTCTATACCAATTGTAGCTAGTCATCTGATAGGAGTTTCTAGCACACAAGATTAACATGAGATACAAGCTGAACTGTGTATGGTCAGGGTAGAGTGCATGTCTCACACCAGTCTTTAAAGGAGGATTTAAGGAAAAGTTATCCAAAAAAAAAAAAAAAAAAAAAAAAGATCCACATAAATGCAAAGGACTGAACAGTAAATATTTAAGACCTTGCAGGCCAAGAGATAAAGTTTATGTTTTAACACAACTTTTTAACTCTACATTCTTGCTACAGTTTAAAAGCACAGTTATATAAACAAATATTCTGCCTGGCTTCTAAATATGCTTTATTTATGAATATTGAAATATCAATTTCATAAAAGTTTTACATTTAAAAGTATCATGTTTCTTTCCCCAACCACCTGAACCTGTGACTGCCATTCTTACCTTTGGGGTAGACACAAACAGGCAGATGGCTGGATACAACCCACTGGTCATGGTGCGCAAACCTATACATTCTCTAGCTCAGGTAAGCGCAGAGATCAGTTGCAATTCTCATTTGACATGCAGTGTTTTTCAGGTCTTATCCCTCAGTGTGATGATACAGAAGGTTAGGGGCAAGGCTCAGCAGACCTGCATTCCCTTGAAGTACTCTAAGCAATTTTCACTTGCTAGGGAACACAGACAAAGTCTTTCATTTGTAGGGGGATGTCTGTCAAATCATAGACTGAAACCACTAACCACACTCACACAAGGTACCTTTGGAGGTAGCCCGACAAGATAACCATGGTAATCATATCCATAGTTTAAAAGGCTGTATTTCATGTTGATCCCTGGAGGTGATCAGTAGAAGATAGGGTTGTTATTACCATGGTTATCTTGTCCATCCACTCCCAGACAAACAACCTCTGGTGCTCTGCCTTAGGCCTGAGACTTAAAAAGACTTGCCAAATAAAACCTATGTAGCTAAGGCACCTGCAGTGGAAAATAGCGCAGTGCTTGCTACCTCTTGTATAAAGATAAAAAAAAAAATGAGTGAGTCCAGTACTGCATGTAAAGGTAGCTGCCATCTTCATAGTTCTTAATAATATTGGCAATCAAAAACATACCTTTGTTTAAAGTTAGGGTGCTTTCTGCTAGGTGTGGGGGAATCTGACTTGAGAAGTGCTCTTGCTTAGAGTCAAACAGCAAACCGAATTCCAAGTGTACTACAACTGGCACATAGAAAATAAAATCAGCAAAACTTAGAAATTCAGACGGTAGGAGGATAATCAAGAGTCTCCTGGGCACCTGTCAGAATCCTGCAGTCTGGAAGCCTGCTCATGCATAATTTGAATATTTATCCCCTACATGGATACTTGCCAGGGATTTATTTTAAACCTCCTGTCTCATGTAGAAAATGTGCCCTCTTCTCTTCTACTTACTGATCCCGTGTCTGAAAATATCTACCTTCAGCCTCTCTCCAAATAACTGGGCCAGAGGTAGTGAGTAAGAGAATTGAATTTTCAACGAGTGGTTAATGACACAATTATTGTAAAAAAGGTTAGGAGGAAAATGTGTTCTGATGTCTGACCTTCCCAGAGTTCTAATCCCAGACATATGAAGAGATCAAAACGAACACAAGCACATTTTAAGGTTAGAGAGCACCTTCTCTGATAAATCAGTCTCTTTGTGGATCTGGAAAGTGAATTAAAATACGGCAGTATGTCATATTCCAGGCTAAATGGCCACGGTTGCACTAAAGGTATGGGCTCGGAGCATTTGATGGGGGACTGAGTACATGGTACAGTTCATGCTGAGTTTAGGACGGGGTTTTTGCTGCCTTTTATCGTGCTTTATGGAGCAGATTTCTCAATTGTATGTCTCAGCTTATTTTAATGTCTTTGGTAGAAATGGGCAGAATAGGCAGTCTTCACTACACACACAGACACTACCCCACAATACCACAAGAGGGCGTCCCAACCACCTTGGACTGTACTTAAGGTACCAGGATTCTCCTCTTCTGTGACCCTCCTGACCAAATGAAGTTTATATCCTCACCTCCATATCATAACAGCACAGGAACCAGAGGCCTGGGTATAGAAGCTGATCTTTCCGAGTGCCAGTGACCAAGTCCAGAGCGGAAGCCCTGAAGCACATGAACTTCTGGTGGGCCATGGGCTTCTAGGCTGGAACAACTTGATCTTACTGTTTACACGTGAAAATGTCTGTCTTCTTCTCTTCAAGTTACCCATGTTCCTCCTCTCACAGGCCTTCCTTTTTCTCATATTGTTCTGAAAATTTCAGTGTGTGTGTGTGTGTGTGTGTGTTTTTCCTAAATAGGGTCTCTTGTACTTCAGGCTAGCCTCAAATTCTCTCTAGAGCCGAGGCTGGCCTGGTCACACTGATACTCTTGCCTTAGCTTTCCAAGTGCTGCTATTATATAAGCATGCAGAAAATCTGGACGGTTTTGTGGGTGTTTTTGTATGTACAAGTATGTCTGTATGTGTGGTATACATACATGTACAAGTGGACACATACATGTATGTGAAGGCTAGAGGTAGCTGGGAGCTTCCACCTTAGTTTCTTGAGACAGTGTCATGTCAGGTGACCTTAACTAGCTGGCTAGGAAGCCCCAGAGATCTTCCCTGCTTAGAATCAATATGTGCATGTCACCAGGCCTGGCTCGGAAAATCTGTATTCTGGGAATTGTACCCAAGTCCTCATGCTTATAAGAGTAGCAAATTATTGAGGGTGCCACCTCAGCCCAGTTCTTGTAGTCAGAAAGCTCTATGCAGACGACCTTGTTCACCATAGGCAGGATATCCGAATCCTACCGTATGTCCTTCTAAGTCCACTGGAATTCTCTTGACAACGTCTCTGAAGGTGTAGTTCCCACCTGCAACCGTACACACACTACCCTGACGACTTCAGCGTACCCTTTAGTAACAACGAATACTTAATACTCTTATGTATTCTGACATAATTAAATGTATTTGAACAGTGTTATTTTTAATTCAGTGCTATTGACAAAAACCATTGTATTTTAATACATATAGAAACACATAAATGAGCGCTAAAATTAAAAAAAAAAACACTTAACTGTGTACTTACTGTACCTCTTGGATTATACTTGAGAAATTACTGTGCTCATCTTATTAGATGGCAAGAAATAAATTATGTAGTTTATGAAGATAAGTTATGAAGATAAGTTATTATCATCTTAGAAATATTTGTATCTACACAGAATATGAGGTGGCCATGATCTATTTCATTCTGGTACATCTGGAAGCTTTGCTCTGTGGTACTATACAAGAAGGCAGGAGAGAATTAACCGGTCAGTTGGGATTAATTTCTTCATCTTTCTGGTGATATCTCCAGAGTATGCATTCTGATGAAAAGATACCCCATTTTTCACAGTGAAGGAGGGAAATATGTTGTCAATGTTTGCGTGTCTATAACCTCTACCCCACTTGCCTTTTCTAATTACTCTACTGGGTTAGAAACTTTATTAAATGTTCAATGATATAGAATGTGTGCATAGTCATTTTTATTATAATACAAATAACAACAATGTCAATAACAATAACAACCATCACTATTCTCAGGCACCCATGTTTGTCACTTAATGTGGATCATCACAGATGCAGAAACCATATGAAGGAACCAGCGTGATACTAATCACATTCAAGGTCATAAAGATAGTAAGTCAAAGAAATCAGAGTTAAGCCACATCTCTTCGACTTTAATCCTGGTCTTTAATCATAACTTCACATGGTGTGCTAGTATTTTCTTATATCTGTATAAGAGGACCATCACTCTAAGAGGGCTGAACTTGACTAGTACCCATCTTGGAAAGCTTGGGCACCCTATCTTGGTCAATCACTCCACTAGATATCCTCTGGAAGCTGACATAACCATATATTACCTAAGGTCTCTAGATGGAATTCTATGCTATAAGTATTAGTTAGTTTCTTTTTCCTCTGTCCTGTGAAACACAGTGAAAACCCACAGGCATGTGACTATGCTACTGGTTCAGAGAACTAATAAAGCAAAATATTTGAAGTCCAGATAAATACAGATCTACCTCTAACTAATGCTTAATGCTCTCTGACTTCCAACGCTCCGTCTGTACAGATAAGTGCATTCATGATAAAAAAAGACTTTTTAAGATGATAGCAAATTGTCAACTTCCAATGACCCTGACATATATAATTAGGTGAATTTTTTAGCTTAAGTTATAATTGAGGTAAATATTCTTTCTGAATATTTTAGCTTGCCTTGGGCTGTTTTACTTCAGAGAGGCAGCTACAAATAGGTCAGTAAGAAAGAATATAAAGCAATTCATCAGAATGCATTGAGTATCAGCAGGAAAAAAAATGGTCTCCAATTTTACCTGTAGAACCAGGGAGAACTTGGGTCAGATTTCTGGCCTTAAGTCCCCCTATATGTGGCGACCTTCAACAAGTCACCACACTGAGTGTTATTTTTATTAGTCAAAGCACCACTGAGTTTCCCCACAACTGAAAAAAAAAAAATCCTAAGATTGACTGTGCAAGACAGGAGGTGATAGAAATTCAAATGAAATGTAAATTAAGATCTCATCCTTTACAATTCTTGGCACTTCCAGCAATGCCATCAACCTGGTGTTGGGATAGTCTCACATCATACGCTCTGCTAAAAGCATAAAGGACTTTCAGTCATGAAGTATAAAGCACCCAGACTAAGAGATGAGGGACATTTTATTTCCTTCAAACTGACAAGGGTGGCTGGGTGACTTAAGCAAAGCACACAGGTGATCAAAACCCTTTATTACTTGGAGAAGCCATATCCATATCTCTGAATACCCAGGGCAGCTCTTTGTAAAACTGCCAGTGCCGTTGTTTAAACAATGTTTGCTAAAAATAGTACTTGAATCATGGGTTTTTAATTTGTTAGCACAGGGTTTCTAGACATGAATTTCAAACCTATAGAGACTTGAAAGAAATTTAATTAAAGGACTGCAGATAACATTCGTTACAATACCATAATAGACACAATGGCTGTAATTCTGAAATTGTATTGGACGATGCTGAAATAAGATAGCCTTTCAATCATATTCATTACCAACGGTTCTCGAAGAATTGTTAATCATATCATGCTTGCTGTGATGAATTAATCTAGCAACAGTGATATCTATACATATTAATATGAATGCTGCCATGTCTGGAGATTCTATTATTAGAAGGAAAGACACACGGGCTCTTTGAGTCAGCCATTACCTTTCACAACCACATTTCCAGTACTGCTGGCGGTTCCGAAATGGTTCGTGGCTATGCAGGTGTAACTTCCAGCATCAGATTTAGTCACATTGATGATTCTGAGGTTTCCATCTTCAGAAATGGTAATTCTGAAAGCAAAGCAAATGAGGAAAATGTTGTGATGTTTATCTCGTGAGAAATTATTTCTGTCACTCTGTTGCCTTTCACACTATAAATCATAGTTAGATCATTTGACAGCCTCGTCTGTTTTTAGGAAGTTTGTCTACATATGCATAAACATTATTGGGATATGCGATGTGTTTAATATTTTCACCATTTTTCTTGCTAAAAACAGTCTCAGACTTTGGTTAGAACAACAATTATGAATATTAGATTGGTTTGTAGGCATTTCTCTTTCCATGAGAACAATGCAAAGGGAAATCTTGAAGACCACCATTAGTTTTAAAACTGCTAATGAAAAACGTTACAAAGATGTTGAGGAGATAGCTTTGTTGGTGAAATGCTTGCCACGGAACTGTGAGGACCTGGGTTCCCCTCCCAGAACCTATGTGTAAAGGGCTGGGTTGGGTGGCACAAGCTTGTAATCCCAGCAGTGGGAAAACAGAGGTAGATGGCTGCCTGAGACTTACTCGTCAGTTTAGCCAGCCTAGTGAGTTCCAGATGAGTAAGAGACCTCATCTGGTAAAACTAGGGGTCACCATGTGAGGAACGATACCCTACATTTACCCCTGCCCTCCATATATGTGCCCTCATGCCCTTACTTCCCTCATAATCTGTCTGTCTGTCTGTCTGTCTGTCTGTCTGTCTGCCTGCCTGCCTGCCTATCTGTCTGTCACACACACACACACACACACACACACACACACACACACACACACACACTGTTTTGCATAGTTTATGTTTTGTCTTAAATAACCATTAGTCACACTGGTCCTCTACAAGTTCCTAGAGTATTTCAGATCTCTTTCTACCTCAGGGTCTTTAAACTTGCTATTACCTCCCCATTTGTCAGTTACTTCTTCTTTGTCCTGTACCTTCTGAGAGCTAGGCCAGTGTTCCTCTTATGATTAACTTGAATCTGGTGTACTGAATAGAGTGGGATAAATGCCCTATAAACTGTTGTGAGCAGTAGGATGAATGCGTTCATAAGTAAATTCTATTCTAAGAACTGACATATGTTAAGGGAATTTTGAGTGAATAAGACACTGGATACTGGTAGATATTTCAGCCAAGGATCTAGAATGGGCAGAGCTTTACTTAACAGAATGTTTGATTAGGTATTTTTTTAAAATAAACATAACTGAAGATTTAAATTTACTTTATTGCAGACACCGTATTTACTATATTTTGGGTAATGAAGCTATAGCTCTTCCCAGAACGTGGTCCAGATTATAAACAAGTTAACTAGAATGTGAAAAAAAAAATGCATCAAAGGATGCTGGGATCACAAAGTTGAGTGTTTATACATCACACAAGCCAGCTCTGCTTGCTCGTCTTTGTAACCTTGGGTCTCCTTGCCTATGACATGGAATTTATTAAACAAACCTGACTGGCTCTTGGAAAGAACAGATTCTGTGGGATTTCTAGCATGTTCTCCTGGTATTTATCAGCTAGTAGTATCTTTCATCGTTTTGTTTTGTTGATTATTAATCAAATGATTGATTTTTTTTCTTTCCTTTTTAGAAAGAGTCTCACTGTGTAGCACAGGCTGGCCTTGTATTTTTGACCCCAGTGCTGAGATTAAAGGTGAATACTAAGATATTTGTCCTCGTTCATCTTGAACAATGGACTAAAGTCACTTGTACATATGGGAAGATGAGCTCAACAAAATCCTCTTTAGCACGTCCATTTTATAGAGTAGTTAAGTCAGCCTATAAGTAACAGACTCATCTCAAATCAACAGAGAAGGCACAGAGACAGCTACAATGTTATGGTTGGATGGTCTGTATGGATAGATGGTGGCTGTGGCTGTGTCACTTTCTGATGGAAGCCTGGAGTCAGGGACAGTGGCTTCTGAACTCAGATAGTTCCCCTTGCTGACCTAACCATGACCATTGCAATCACAGTGGCTCCTGGCAGCTGGCCTGAGAGGACCACCTTGGTACTTGTATGCTTTATATTTTACAAGCTGCAAAGCCTGTGGAGACTCAATTAAAGCAGAGTTTCCAAAATAACCAAAACCTGCCCTCAGCAATGGCTGTGGTTGTTATGTGTTTGACTTCAGACTCACACAAGATGAAGCAGCCTTAAAATTAGACACAGGTCCTATTTGCAACACAAAGAGAAGGGAAACTGCTCATTGGAGACTTCTGTTTATAAATCACTCAGGCAAAGAAGAATGTAGGAACCAAAACCAACCAAGTTTAAGACTTAATAGACGATCAAACACTAGTCACATAATGCACCTACACAAGCCCTGGGCAGGGAGACCCTGCCAACATCTGCCATGGAAGGGGGCTCACCTTTCCTTGTGAATTTTTACACAGTCAGGGGTTGATATGTGAAAGAGAGGGATGCTTTCATTAGTGATACAGGCACAAATAACATATGCATGCTCCTTTAAAAAGTTATTACCAATACTTCTGTAAATAACCTTAATGAAACTCATTAAGTCATATACCCAAGACTTGAAAGTAGAAGTTGGGATATATGGAAGAGGAAGGATAATAGCTGGATTAGAAGAGAGGGAAAGGGTAATCAGGAAGTGAATACCATCAAAATACATCATGTGCTTGTTTAAAAATGTCAGAAAAAAACTGATTACTATGCACAAACATGTAGTAGATAATGATGAAGTTCCTTTGGCTTTTATATAGTTACTACCTCCTGTAATAAAATTCCTCAAAGCTACAGTTTTCAAAAGCATTCTTACTCCAGCTAAATCAAAGTCTTAGTTGAAAAAGATGCAAACAGGAGGCCTTCTGCTTTCTCACCCATGGAGACATATACAGTTGCTCGCTGAACAGCATTTGATTCCTTATTTACCAGGGAGCAGATGCACTAACAAAAGCAGAGTGGCGACCACATTTTAATTACCTCAATAATAACAAAAAGAGCTTTCAAGGATTTAATCACATTCCTATTTATGAGACAATTTGCTGGAAATTGAGAAATGTTGGCATACGATAACTCAGTAAATTGGGTGGCGTTCATAATTTGGATGTGAATTGAATTCATCTAATATGAGGTAGATGAGCCTGGAACATAGTAAACACATAGGGGCACTTTCAATGCACAAAGGTCTATTAATAGATTGTTTCAATTAAAACAGTATCATTCTAATGCCAAAATCCTAAAGCTATTGCCCAAATTAAACTGTGCCATGCAGATGCTATGGATCGGCAAGGATGCAGAGGATTTCCTAAAAAATGACAAGGGGCCTAGCCTACCCTTGATACATGTCAAGTGTATAACATGACCATATTGTTTATGCTCAAAGGCAGGGAAGCTCAACCTTTTTAGTGCTGACATTTTGCACTCAATGATTCTTAGTCTTTGGGAAGGATACTAAGCAGCATACCAGAGATACCTTAGGCCCCATCTCACCCCATTATGTTCTGACAATAAAAAAGGTTCGAGGAAACTTACTTGTCTTTGAAGAGAGGGCAAATTCTATCTCTAGTTGAGAACTGGTCTAAGCCAATTTGCTATTGCAGTAATTGCTGTTGTACCTTAACCCTTCCACTACCACCACCAATTTTACTTACAAAGAGGTAAATAAAAAACAAATTTAAAAAGACTTGAAATATTAAAATTTTACAGAAGAGGATGGCAGAGGGGAGGATCATTTGTATGCAGGACAACTTCAGTAGCTTTCACTAAATCATGTCATTTTGCTATGACTGCTTACTCTACCTTGGTGCAATCCAGATTAGGGGGCAATCTGATGTTCTCAGAATGGTTCCCTTGCAATACCGTTCAGTGACTAAGAAGACAGATTCTGATCCTGAACTTAAATCTCACCCCTATTCTTAAGCTGTGTCATTTTGAGTCAAGTGGTATCTCTGTACTTTTTTTTTAATTTGAGAAAACAGATTTATAACAACTGTGCCTTGTAGGTTGTTGTAAGTTTTGCAGAATTTAGAAAAATATGTGGCATACCAAATGTACCAACTAGGTGTATTAACCAAGTGTTCCTGTCAATGGAGCTCTGCATCCCCCACCCCGACTCCCACCTCCACCTCCAAACCTTTTCCCCCATCCCATGTTTCAAGTATCCATAAAGGACTACTCAGGTGAAGAAAAGTGATGAATAGTTCTGTTGTCTGGAGTCCTGCGACTTGTTAGCATGTTTAACAAAGCACACGTGTGACACTAAGTTGTCACAGAATAGTGATGGGATATGAGCAATACTCATGGGTATTTAATAACCATACTCCTGATAATAAACCTTTGTAATATGACAGTTTCTTCCTAATTGAAATCTTCCATTCTGGAGGGAGGAGGGAGACCAATGGGACTTAGGAAGTGAACAACCTTCCAAGTCCATAACAAGGCCCCTCCTCACAACTACAAAAGCAGAAGACAGTTGCCTAGGGAAGAAACTCTAACCAGCCCAGCTGCTGGGAGAAGATACTGTTTGATCTGTAGAGCCATGTGCAAATCATGCAGAAAGCTCCTATATTGACACCCATCCTGGGTGGGCTTTTTGGTGATATGACTGCCTTTGAGTCTATGCACCTGTAAGCAACCCCACCCTGACACTCCTGTAAGGAATCCCCATGAGCTAATCACTTCAACAACTTGACCTGTGGTGGTGTCATTTATTTGTACTATTTTTTTTTCTGCCCTAGCTGGAGTAAGATGTTTGTTCACACTTCTCCAAGAAAAGCTAGCACAATAGCCTTCACCTGCATACTTCATTTTCAATAAATGTAATAATGCTTTAAACATGACAATACACCTAAAAACAGCGTTCTTATGTTATAGACCAAACATTTCTATGAGTGGAATGGCCATTACTTCTCCACCTGTATGAAGAATAGGGTGTAAACTGTCTGAGCAGGAGACCCTGTTCTCTTCACTACAGTGGTTGACTTAAGAATACAGATGCTGCCAAAACTAGAGTCTATCTGAGGAGACAATCTTTTGCTGATGAATTACTTAACTTGGAAGATATAAAACTAGAATTTGGGCAGTTACTTCACAAAGAAAAGAAAAGCAATTACAAGGGAAGTCAAGCCAAGAGACTGAGAGAGGCAAAGATGGAAAGGCCAGCAGCTTATGCCAATGTTGAGTTTCTGATTCTGCCCAACAGTTAGGAACCCATGATATATGAACCAATAATTTCAGATACGAGGAATGGAGTTTTCAGCCCATAAAAGTGGAAGAATGCAATCTCCTGAAGACGCTACTGAATTTGTCCAGGTGATAGTGGATATGAGAATGCACACAGAGAATGGGTTTCTGCTAGTGAGTCAGTGGCAGCTGCCTCTCCTGAACACATTATGAGCAAACTGATGAAAGCTCATCATGGTAGAATAGTCGCAGAGCATTGAGTGTAGGGACCTGGCTCATACTTCCTCATCTATGGCTGGATTATATTTTTAGCTACTTATTTATACATTTAAAGGCTCTAAATTCACAGATTAACCTGTTGCTTTAAGTTTTCTTTATAGGATTTGTGTGTGTGTGTGTGTGTGTGTGTGTGTGTGTGTGTATGTGTGTGTTTGGTACATGTACTTGTTCCTACATGTACATGTGAGTTCATGTGTATGGAAGTCAGAGACCAACATCAGGTGACTTCTTCAATTGCTGTCTACCAGATTTTTTTGACTCAAGGCCCTTCATTAAAAGCTAGACCTCACAGATTTGGATATAATGACTGGGAAATGAGCTTGAGGGGTCCTTTTGTCTCTTCCTTTCTTTCTGTAGCCAGGTCCCCTAGCTGAAACACACAGGCACTGTGAAGTCTGACTTTTACACGGGAATACAGAGTCTGAATCCAGTTTCCATACTTTCATGACACATGTTTTACTGACTGAACCATAATCTTAATCCCTGTTTTATAGAACGTTTTTTTATGAGCTAAGTAAAAGCTCATATGTTAGAGGTGATATTTGGACAATCTCAAAGAACTTTTGAGATAATACCCCATACTAATATTTATTTGGACACTTGTTTCCTTTTAAGTCAGATGCCATGCCAACTTTCAAAAAAGAAGAAAAACAAACAAGTCCTTTAAAGACTAATTCTATATTAATTTTCCTGAAAATTTAAAATGTTTTATTTATTTGATTTTTTTATGTTTATGAGAGTTTTTCCTTCATGTATTCATGGCACCATGTGTGTTTCTGGTGAATGTAGGAGTAAAAAAGATATTGATCTCTGGAACTGGAGTTACAGATGGTTTGGAGTTACCATATAGGTTCTTGGAACTGAATCTGGCTCCTCGGCAAGAGCAAAGTGCCCTTAACCACTGAGCCATCCCGATAGCCCCTTTCAATAAGATCAAACAGTTTTCTTTGTGCTACATCTCACTTGAGATTTCCCATTTTAGGCTATTGATTGACCCCAAGGTTGACTCTGAACTCTGGGCTCCTCCTAAGGCTTATGAATAGTGATAAGACCAGATAAAAAGGATTGAAAAATGGAAATCCATCGCTGGCTTAGAATAGGTCAGTCATGACCTACCAGCAGGCTTTTGAAGACATCCCTGATAATATCAGAAAAAAAGTCAACAATGATAAAGTATCAAGTAATAAAAACAAGGGTGTGACGGGGAACTCAATTGTCTCTACGCGAGGAGAGGTCATCTAATTCACAACACAGTAAATTACCGGCAGCACACAGAAGTGTTTGCTCCTCTCCTGTCACCAGAGGTTTCAGATACAGGGGGGACAGGAGCATATCTAGACTTATGAGATAAATTGAATCTTTCTTTCTTAGTTTGAGGCTCTGGGTTACAGCCATTGAAGAGCTGACCTTGTCAGCCCTGTAAATCAAAACTAGTCTGGGGACAGGGGACCTTTAAAAGTGCTGAATCTTTTCTTTTGGGGGGGGGGCTTTAGTAGCAGATGACAAAAGCTGCCAACTCCACAATATTCTATCACCCCAAAGGGAAGGTTGATCCCAGAATAGTGACCTGTAATTCTTATGAGCAGTTGTGCGTGGAGGCCCTGCTGCTAGGGAGAGAGGCAGGGCATACTCATTTGCCTGTGAGTCACTTTGACAATTTTCCTTGTAATTAAATCTCTTTACACTACAACTTAGAAAGCCACTTTTCCTTCCGCAGAAAGGGAGACAACAATCTTTTATATATGATATATTTAAGTTGAATGCCCAAAAATAAAGCTAATCGATTATACATTGCAGAGTCGGTGTTAATGTCCCTGAAAAGGGAACATACATAATGTAAGATGCCAAACAACTCAGGAAAACTGGCAGGATGGTGGTATTGCCATGAGAGGCTTGGTTCCAGACAGGTGTGGGCTGCAAGTTCCCGGGAATACCAGTGATACCTTAGATGCAGTTAAGACATTCATCCTTTCAACCAGGGGGGCTTGTCTGTTTTTTTGTTTTAGGGTTTTTTTTTGTTGTTGTTGTTGAGGGATAACACAGAGCATGTCAATCATCCCCTCATTGTAAGATCAGAACAAAGGTTGCCTAGCTCTACATATGTGTGCTTCATTCTGTATTGAATATTATCTGAACTCAAATAACGGGATATTTTATGCAAGACCCCATTCTGGGATAATTGTGACAAATGGGAAGACAGGATGCTGGAGATAACACATCCCTTCAGGGCAACAACCACCTAGAAAACAGCAGTAGCTTTTGAGGGCAGATGAACTCATTAAAGTTCCTATCTGGACTCTGTGGGCCCTTCAGATTGTAGCTCCTTAGTCAGTTTCCTTCCACACCTCCCATTTGTGAAGGAGTTGGAACAGCCTTCAGGCATAAAGCTATAAGCCCCTTCCTCTTTGGCTCTTTGTGAAGTCTTACTACACAGAAAACAGCAGGATAACAGAAGCTAGTAGGGGTGTTGTCATTGCGAAGTTCCATACACCAAGTAGCTTCACCATGGGGACTTGTTAATTCACACCTCAGGAGGCTAAAGTCTGATATTATTGATTTGGGGAGGCAGTTCTGCAGGAAAGCCTAATTTCTCAAGATTGACAGGGTTAGATCTGTTTAGATGCTTTAAGAAAGAAATGAAGGGATTCCTCCTTCCTCTTTCTAGCTTCTAGTGACTGTGTGCTTTGTTCTGTATTGAATATTAACTAAACTTACTAAGAAGCTCTCAGTTCTCTGATTCTGTTATCACGTATCCTTTCTATGTGTTCTTCACACCACCTTCCCTTGTGTATGTTTCTACTCTCAAATTTCTCTCACTCTATTGTAGCCAGACTTTTGGCTATTTTGTGGGTTCTTTTTTCTTCTATTCTTCTCCACCTCTTTCAACCACTCTTTCAACTCTCTAACACTAGATAGGAGAGAAAAAATTATAGAGGGGAAATGGGGCAATGTTAATATTAGACTACTTCCTGTTGATTAGGGTCATTGATTTCTTTTAAGCAAGTTTGATCTTTGTAGTCCGGATATCTAATTTCTTCTTGTTGTTTCTTCTCTGTGCCTGAATATTTAACAAACTGCAACCAACAACCCACCAACATCAACTGCATCTCTTGGGGCACTAGCATTTATATACGTTTTGAAGAGTCTTCAGAATTCCAAATGCCACATATTCACAGAAACTACAGCTAACAAAATCACACCCCTGCTAAAGCTCGAGGCAAATCATAGTCCACTGCTGGGGACAATCTGAAGCAGCCTCATATCCCACACTTGGGATTAAAACAAAAACTTTTCTTATAAAATAATTCTGTGTTTTTTTTTAAAGAAACCAAATTCTCTCTATACACTATGACCCTGATCATTGAATTATGTGATTTGTTCTGACTTTATGACAATCTGACTCATTTGTAATGACTATTTCCACATAAGGCCAGATTGCAACTCACCAGAGTTGTTTGTCCTATGTGAGTAACTAGCTTCTATATCACACTGTAGCCCTCAGAGGAAGGTACAAATTAGGAACTGAAAAGAGTGGATTTTGTTTCAGTAGGCCTGGTCCTAGATCACATGCTTACTGCTCCATTGCTTTGCTGCTTTCAGAGTCTGGTACCTTTTCCCAACAGTAGCTAGCAGAGATTTCAAATTGTTGCTCTTTTGTGATGTATTCTAATCCAATATGGAACAATAAGTAGGGATGGAACACAAAAGTAATGTCATTCAGTAGGGGTTTGGAGAGATGTTTCAGCACTTAAGAGGACTAGATGCTCTTCCCAAGGACCTAAGGTTTTAGTCTAAGCATTCACATAGTGGTCTAAAACCATCTGCTAACTTTAGTCCAGGGAATTCACCACTGTCTTCTCACCTCCATGGACAACTGCATACACAAAGTATGCAGCTATACATATAGGCAAAGCACACATAAATATTTTTTAAAGACTAACTCTATATTTTTTATGTCCACAGGTAAAAGAGAATAAAGATGTGGCTGAGAAGTGAATGTAGTCTATAATTCAATAAGTTTATCTATTAATGGATAAAAGTAGATGTCTGTTTCTATCCCTTCTTTTGTGACTGGACAATTGAGATTTGTTTTGATATTAAAATTACAATTATGTTAGACAGCAGAATCTGTTTAGTTACATTTGTTGCTGTGATTAAATACCAAAGAGAACAACAGAAGGACAGAAAGATTGAGTTTGGTGGTTCACAGTTTCAGAAGGTCTGTCCATGGTTGCCTGGCTCTATTTTTTGTGTAAGACATCATGGTATCTGGAGCAAGAGTCCAAAAAGTGTTTTATTCCCTCATGGGAGACAGGAAGCCGGAAGAACAGAGCTGAGGGTTGGGAGCATGAATAGCTCTCAAAGGGTTATTCATGGTGATCTACTTTCTTAAGTTCATCCCTATCAACTAAGTTTCTAATGCTTTCTCAAATACCATTATCAGATGGAGGTCAAAGGTTAAGCTTGTGGGCTTGTGGAGGACAGATCATATTCAATGGCATAATAAAGATGTGGACACAAACTGAGACCTATGTTTTTCTGAACATCTCTTAATGAAGCTTAGTTGCTTGTGAGGAAGACTGTGTCCACTTCTGTCTTTATAGCAGTAGCAATAGAGCATAATGCTGGGATATAATACCCACAAAATGTTCAGAACACTGGACTGGTGGATAGGGAGCAATAAAGACACAGAGATAAGACTTGTGCATTCTGATAATCAAGGGGGAAGATTAACAGACTTGGTAAGTGAATTTGAAAGAAGCTCCCTTTCTTTGTATCACTTGAGAAATTTGAAAAGCTAGGTTGAATAAGCATTGGTAAGTGTACCCCATATCTACCTAACAGCAGATAACACTAAAATTGCCTCTGAAAAAATAAAAAAGATTTACTATGTAATTTAGTTACTTTTCTGTTGCTGTTATAAGATATCATGACCAAAGCAAGTTATAAAATAGAGAGTTTATTTGGGGCTTACAGTTTAAGAGGGTGTGTCTATGATCATTGTAGTTAGAAGACTGACAGTAGTCAGGTAGGCTTGAGGCTTAAGTAGTAGCTGAGAGATTACCTGTTGATCAACAAGTATGAGGCACAGAGCATGACACTGGAACTTGTTTGGGCTTTGAAAACCTCTAAGCCCTCCCCCACAGACACATACCCTCTAACAAGGACACACCTCGTAATCCTTCACTAATAGTTCCACAAACTATGGACCAGTCATTCAAATACATGAGCCTCTGTGCTCCATTCTTATTTAGACCACTATACTTTTGTTTGAATCTGTTTGAATCACCTTCTACTTTTCCTTTATGTGGCATGTACCCAAGCTTGGATATTTAATTTTAAAAGGTCTAAGCATTCTTGATTCAGGGAGTGAGTGAATTCTGCAGACTTATAGAAAGTAAGGACTGTTTGTGGATAATATGCAATTTAAGTGAGTTGAGAGCTGCAGAAGACAGCTTTACTCCCACTGAAAGGCAAAATGATGTTTAGATTACAAATGTAAATGAGGACCAGCAAGATGAGAGCAGTCCAAGGGCAGTTTCAAGGAAACCCATCATTGATCTTCCCATGTAGTTTCCGTGGCAGCAAGAGACATCACTTTTGAGCAGGCACCCTGGTGACAAAATTCCTTTGGAGATAATTTGCTTTCTGTCGTAAGACCTGAGTTTAATAAAGCATTGAATAACATGTGTCTTTCAGTCCATCAGAAGAACACTCAGTGATTCCGATCCCCACCGTCCTTCCACACAGCACTGCTTCCAAGAGAAAATAAAATCATGATATTTAACCTGTTTTGATGTAAGTCTAACTTCCTCTTTTGTTAAGCCCTGAAAAATAACCTAGAAAGAAGCTTGAGAGTGGAGGAGGAAAAATGACTATAGAATTAATTATAATATTCTCTGGTCAATGCATGACAGAAGGGAAATATTCTTCTTGATCCACTAAAACTTTGTCATTTTGTTTGTTCTTGTAAATATTCAAAACAGAAAATACTATATCTGGGAAGACAAGGATAGTTTTAGGGGTATGTTTGGCTTTAGAATTTGTTTTTTAAATTTCAGGGTTTAACTTACGCAAGGTTATTTTGTGTTTCTATTAGGACAAGATTTAGAATTCCCTTCTTCTGAGAAATTATGGCCCAGGATAATCTTAACATAAATATAACAGTTATCATGAAGATAAATGAGGGGAAAGAGGAAGAAAGATAATATGGTTCATTGTCTATAATTTTATATACTTCTGTCAAAACATGTTAATAAGTAATATTTTTATAATGAGAAGAAAAATTACTAAAGACTTTCAAGATGTTTCATGTTTTATATAGTGTCATCCTAGGACACTAGGATAAATATTGAGTGAATGAAGAGTCTAATAAATAAGTTCTAAAACCTTTTGAAACAACAGGCAATAAAAAAGAAAGCATGAACAAAGGACCCAGGAGAATAACTAAGTGTATTAAATTGGGTGTTGAGCATGAAAGGTATACAGTTTAATAAAATTACTATTACTGCTGAGTAGTTGCAGCTTCTAAAAGCTCATTCAAGTGACACAACTTCAAGTCAGAAGATTATTTCTGAAAGACCAAGAGGTGAACAGATGTTATGAGCCCAGGTTTGCCCACAGCTTCTATTCCTTCTATTATCCTATCCCGTGAACTACCAGAAGGTGCAGAAACACAAGACAGGTTACAACCATAGTTATATTATTTTCCTTCCACTTTTTACTAGAGATATGTTTATAATTAGGTATTGCTTTCCAGTTTACTTATCAAAATGACTTTTTTCCCTATATCAAAATGTTTGTGTTCATGCTAATATGTCTGAAAGCATAACAACAAGTAAAGAATGTAAAAGAATTAGAGACTGGAATTACAGGATGAACCATTACCCTAAGTAACTGAAATGCCTAGAAGGCATTATTACTAATCAGAAATTATTTCATTATTATCCAAAAAGGGAGCACACAGACTGGATAAGTCACTGTGTAGAAGCAGAAACAATGGAAACAGTAACGTCTGAAACTACAGAAAAACTTGCTATCATTGTATTGTTTCCACAATTCTCAGTCCCTTGATAACTGCAAGACAAATCTGTGTTTGCTTCATTCCTCATACCAGAACTGCAAAGTCTTTCTCAGAGGAGAAATGAAGGATGAATGTCTTTGTTCTTGCTTAGGTCATGATAAAGTGCCTTTGTCCAGGTTTAGCTGAAATGCCTAACGGTTTCCCTGTCCTCAGCACTAGCTGCACTCAGCGCCTTTGCCTACTGTGGAAAAGCAGAAACTCTGGATCACAAAAACAGTCATCCAAGCCAGCCTTTCCCGGACTTCTCTTTTGCTGTGCTCCCCATCTCTGCTCTAGTCATTTTAGGTAGCTTAAACCTCTGTTTCCATGTTGACTAGGTGCAGAGCTTGAGAAAGTCTCAACATAGGGAAATATAATATTCCTATGGCTGATGGAAGTCAGTATCTGCCCATCCTCAGTAATGGTAACAATAAAAATAAGTATGATGAAAGTATAAAGCATATGTTTATCAGGTTCAGCTGTCTGACAAAATTCTGGGCCCAGGGGCTACAGTAGTTTTTGTGTAAGAGGGATTGCTTGGGCTTCCAAAATGTTCACACACATTAGAACTTAATCGAATTTCTTCTTCCTATCCTCAGAAGGGTGTACAAGGGCTCTGTGGCTGTGTGTTATATGCTTCTTAAGAGTGCCTGAGGACACAGAGAGATACAAGGCTTCAGCTTTGTGAAACATAGTCTCCATCATGTCTGCTGCCACACATTCTTTGTGTGACAGTCTGAACATCATTGTGTGTTAGGCAGCTTCTGTTACTTCCATCTCATAGCCCTCCATAGTTGCCCAGTCAATTTACATAACACTTATAATACTGTCTCCACCCACAATCACCCAATCTATAAAAACCCTCCAAATTCCAAGTTCTGGGCCTTATTTTTCTTTCTGTCACCTTATTACTTCACAGCAACAGGCAGATAGTTAATGCATTGATTACTACATTAATGTCATTTACCCTTAAAGGATATCAGACACATTGGTGACTTCTTAAGGTGACATTTTCAGAGACATATTTGGAAGTTAGCTGCAGTTCTCTATGATGTTATGATGGCAAGAGATAAAGTTGGGACAAGATCTGGATTTCAATCAAAGGTTAGTGCATGTTTTAAGGCTCTTTTAATTGTCAAGCTAAAATTGGTTTTGTCTCTTCTACAGTATTTATTGTAAGTTACATTGACTATATAATTGCTAACTGTGTTAGTGTGTTAAAACCTGGAATGTCTGTTATGGGTTTTTAACAACCAGCTTTTGTCTCACTGCCCTGAGTATTAGAAAACCTTGATTCTCTGAAAAAAGCTTGAAAGTGCTGGAAGAAGTGAGTTAGGCTTTAAGCAGAAGCAAGAGGGTAGCAGGTTTGATTATTGCTGGTATAACAGCTTTAATTCCATTAATTGCTAGCACCACTGCTTCTGCAATAGTGTTGACACAAGGAGTTAAGACAGCTATTTTTGTTAACCATCTAGCAAAAAAATGTTACTAATGTATTGAGTTTACAAAAGGATTTATATAGTTGTCTGGGACAATGGATTGATGATCTATAACCTATTCAAATTATCTGAGGAGATTCAGGGTTCAAGAGTTAGGAGACATTTCAAGTGTCATGACAAATATCATTTACAATAATTACAAATTTACAATAATTGTCATTATAATTAGAAAAAAGTTTAAAGACACCTGTAGCATATTTGTCATAATCCTAACACCTCTCTGAGTGTTTTAACTTTGCACAGTGAGATTATGAATTTAAAGAATGCTGCTCTGTTGAGCTTTGATGCTTCAGATAATGCCAATAAAATTATCCATGGCCTGAGGTCAGCATTTCCATTTTGGTCAAACCTCAGGAATGGCATATATAGCTTGATCATGCTAGCCCTTCTTGTCCTGGGAGTACTTTTATTTCTGCCCATTGTGTTAAAGCTTGTCTCTAACTACATCAATAGGCTGGCATCCAAAGTACATGACTTGAAACTCAAAATGGACTCCCAGACAGAGTTATTAATTTAACGGGTTGGCAAGCCAAGGACGGGTAAATTCTGCACAGAGCCTTACCAATCTAAGACAGAAGTGCATTGCTTATGATAATGCATATTCTGCGACGGGTGAGGAAGGTTTTCTTGTCAGAATGGCCTAAGATAGGCTCAGTATGGTTTATGCAATAAAAAGGGGGAGATGTGGAGAGCTTTTGGGGCTGCCTGGCAGGAATCTGACATTGGCCAAGGACAAGGAAATGTACTGCAGGCAGGAATCTGACATTAGGCTGGAACAAAGAAGTAATTTCAGGCAGAAATCTAAATCCTAGGTTAGAACAAAGAAGAAATTTCAGGCAGGAATCTAAATCCAAGGCTAAAACGAAGTAGTAATTATAGGCAGAAATCTAAATGTTAAGACAGAACAAAGAAGTAGGCTTCAGGCATGAAAATGACTTTGGGCTAGGACAGGGAAGTAGCTCAGATAATTTGGTCATCCTGATAAGCCCTTAGAAATAGTGATCCCAGGACCGTGTACACAGGACCCTGTTCTTTGACTATCTGGGTTTATTGTCTTGCTTGTTCCTTGACTATTTGCATCTATTGTATTGCTAGTTCCTCAACCCAGAACTGACCTTAATACTTGCATGTAATTTAAACAGTATAAAGGTAAAAAAGGAGGAGGAGAGATGGGATAGGGGATTATTGGGGGGGGGGGGGTATTGGGAAGGAGGATGGGATCTGAAATGTAAATAAATAAAATATTGAATTAAAAAAACTTAATATATGGGCTGGACAGATGGCTCAATAGATCAAAGCACTTGGTGTTCATGAATGTAGACATGAATTCAAATCCCCCAGGATTGCATGTGGGCACTGAGATGTGTGTAATTCCAGACAGGAGGATCAGTGGATCTTTCTTGTCACCAACCTAAATCCAGATTTAGTGAGCAATTGTGTCTCAAGGGAATAAAAACAGCAGCCTATGGCCTCTGCACACTTGGGTGCATGCATCAGCATTCATATTTGTACAAGCACCACACACACACATACACACACATACACACACAATGCATGCACACAGGCACACATGCACAAATGCTCACACACAAAACCTCTTAACTTTTTAATAAACATTTTTAATGGGTAACTGTTTAATAAACATTTTAATTGTTCAATACTTTCATAAGAACCTGAAACAAATTGTAACATGTCAGAGATGAAATGTAACCATTCACATTACTACTAAAAGTATATGGGTCTACTATTTCTTTAAAGATTATAAATACAAAATAAAATAAAACAAAAAACTCTGCAAAAAAAAGGTCACTGTCCTTGCACAAACAGAGAAGCTGTAAACGTTTTTGTTATAAAGCTGTGTAAGCTATGTTTACTCTTTCTCTGATGCTCAGTAAATGACTCTGGGTGATGAAGTTAATATACAGGTATTTTCTTCCCAGGGAAATCATTTTTATGTGCACTGTTCCTTCAAGTCTATTTTGTTCGGTAATTTCCGTGATCAACCCAAGTCCTGGCAACATCCTTCCTCTTTTCTCTCAACTATTGCACTCAACTATCCCCACCCCACCACACACAAATACATGGCAAAGAAAGCTATTTCTTTTAAGGAAAGAGTCTTTATTCTTTTCAGACAAACCATCGAAAGAGAACTGTGAAGTCAGATAGGTAATGGGTTTCAATAAATAATTCTCGAGATGACAGAACATTTAAAGGCTTGATATATGGAGGCCTCTCCTACTTAATAGCCCAAATCTGCAAGGACCTTTTCCTAATTCCAAGGGGAAGCTGACTACAGAGAACCTGAAGACTTAGGAAAGGAGCAGGAAGCTTTTATTATTAAAAGTGTCTTGGTGGAGAGGAGAAGCTAGTAATTTAGATATGCCAGTGATAAAGGGAATTTGATAAGGGCATAAAAGAGAAAGGTCTGAAAGATGGACCATTGTACAAGTGACCTACTTAAAGCAAAGCTCAAAGTAAGGGACCATCTGAACATATTTATTCTATGTGTGTATAAAAGATTTTTCTAGCCCTTCCTTCTGTGATAATCAGCACAGCACACTTGGAAAATATGGCAGATGAGACAGTGAGGAACTCAACAGGATCAAGAACTTAAGAGCAATCTTGAAACACTGACAATCTTTAGCAACCTGCTGCAAACGGGTAACGACTGTTTGCCACCAATTTTATTGCTAACTGTTTTAAAAATTAGATTAGTTAACGAAGGATGCTTTTTTGTTGTGTCTAATACCTCAAGCCAAGAAACACAGCATTTTTACAACATATTTGCCTTCACTATAAAATAAGAAAGGTACCATGGGACTCTGGAGATGGTTCCTTGGTTAAGGCACTGACTACAAAACACCTGAATTCAAACCTACATAAAATCCCAGGTGTATCAGTATGCACCTGTAATCATAGTACATTAGGAGGAAGCAGAAACTACGATCCCTGGAGCTCTCTGCTCAGCTAGCCTAGCTGAAATGGTCAGCCTCAACTTCAGTGAAAGATTCTATCTCAAAAAATAAAGTGAGGAGTAAGTGAGAAAGACACCTGGAGTCAAGCTCTCACATCCACAAGCATGGAACACACAAAGCACTTCTGTGCAGCAATTTCCTGTCAGGTGAAATATCCCATGTTGGTGGGGAGATTATTAAGATATCCAATGTTCCAAGAGGTGGTAAAACATTCAATCCTTTAAAGAAGCTCCTTAAGCACAGAAACAACTCAAAGCCTTCAGGAAGTCCCTGAAACTGACTAAATTCACAAGGACCCCTCAGTTCAAAAAGAATAGGATCGTTGGGCAGTGGTGGTGCACGCCTTTAATCCCAGCACTTGGGAGGCAGAGGCAGGCGGATTTCTGAGTTAGAGGCCAGCCTGGTCTACAGAGTGAGTTCCAGGACAGCCAGGACTACACAGAGAAACCTTGTCTTGAAAAAAACAAACAAACAAACAAACAAAAAAAACAAAAAAAGCAAAAAGAATAGGATCAATAAAGACTGCCGAGAAACACTTGAAGACCAAAGCAGCACTACAGAAGTCCCTCAAACAAGCTGAATTGCCTAGAAGAGGCTGAGACTAGCTTGCCTGCCTGGGGAAAAAAAAAAAAAAAACTCTCCAATCCATCTCACTGCATGTAGTCTGTACTGTAAGCTTCAGGTTCCCAGTTTTCATGAGCTAACACCCATGCTGGTTGGGGCCTTGGTAATTCAGCTGTCTTTGGGTCATTTCTGTTTCTGTAAGTAACCCCTCACTTGTATTTTTGCAAGTGATCCCCGAAAAACTCACTGGATTTTGTTTTTTATCGTTTTGGTCTGTGGTTGGCTCCATCTTTAGAGTGAGATGATATCAGTGGTTTACATCTCTAGAAGAAGGGGTCACAGAAAAATACACACACACACACACAAACACACACACACACACACACACACACACACAAAGTAAGTAAAATAATTATTAAAGGAATTATTAAAGGAATTATTAAAAGCTTTCTTTTAAGTGCATATGTGCCTATCCGTGTCCATGAATGAGAGTCAGGGGGCACCAGTATTAAGCACAGGCATTAGTATTTATGAGTTACAGTGATTTATGAGGAAACTGATCTTAATAGCAAATTCAGTTTTTTCCCCCTAAAATGAGGTAACCTGAATAATAAGTGATTTAAAGATATTCGCTTTGTAGTGGTCAAATCATAGAGGGAGACAAAGTTGAAAAGAATATAAAACACCAGGAGGTCTGTATAATTAATCAGCAACCCTACGAAATATGCCATAAATTGGAGTTGCAATTAGACCACTGTGCTTGGAAAATAGGAAACTGGACCTTTTCTTGGACTATTCAGGTTTATTTCTTAGTACTTATCTGGAGCATAATGTGAAATGCAAGTGAGTCACCCCCTTCACCTGGGCTAATCACAGCCTCATTTGTAAGTCTTTAGCAGCCCCCTCCTAGTGAGATTGCAGTTAAGGTCATAAAATAATATCTTGCCACTGTTGAAAGTTCCTGCCAAGAAAGAAAAGTTTTAAAGCCACTAAAAAAATATGGTTTCTTATGGCTATGAAATTTTCCACAAAATATATTGCTTTTTAATGAAATTAAGTATAAATTTACTTAAAAAAAAACAAGTTGTTCTTTTGCAATTTTATTTCCATTTTTTCCTATAAATTATAGACTTCAAGGTATTTACTACTACTAAATGTAGTAATTATTTATTCCAAAGACTCTCGAATTTCACTTATCATTTCCATGTTATATATAACGATTTATGGAGTTCAGAAATAGTTTAATAGAAATTAAAACGTGATGGACCCTTTCTAGCTTATGCTAACTCACTGTTAACTTGAGTCTTAGCATCCAGCCTTCCTTTGACCCACTCACACCCGTGAAACTTTTCAGATGAGCTCCAAATGTATACTTTTCTAAAATGTTCAATGTCTTCCTAATTTTTATAGCCTTACCAAACAATACAATAAAGTAACACAATACTTCCTGCTTGGTGTGTGTGGTCTATGTTTTACTGTGTCCAAAATTCAGATAAGTATGCTGTAAGAATTCCACATATATGAAACATTGCAGGGGACTCTAAAGGAAACACTCGCTATTCTAGAGCTGCTTTTCTGTGGTATGTGCATCTGCCCCTTTGCTTGTCTGGTTCTACTCTCACATCTTGTACTCAGGGTATGTCTGTGTGACTTGGGTGGATCCAGGAGGAGTTTGGAGATTCCTGTTTAATTACAGGGTAACCTCCTGGGCAGAAATGAAAATGTTCTAAAGAGATACTCCTGTCTCTCAATTTGACTGTCTGACTATTGGACTAATGGACCCCAGAGAAATTTGAATTTCCCCAGGAATCTCATTCTGGGAAATGAAAATCACAGAGCCCGAGGGAAACTTGCTTGTCAGAAACCCAAACAAAGATAGGTCAATGGTGGCTGGAGCACATCTTGGCTGGGAAAAACTCCCCCACATAACTGCCACAGTTCTCTGCTTTCTTTATCCATGTAGTGATAGATTTAGCCAGAACTAAATCCCAATTCTATTTGGCTTGGTCCATCTATATTTCCACCTCAGTGTGGTTGTGTGTTTTTAACATGTAGAAACACATTCTACAGTATTATCTGAGAGACTGGGATGCTTGTTTGACTTGCATGGGGAGAGAGAAAAAAGCACATTATAATCAAGTTCCAAGAAACTTAAAAAGCGATTTTCTTGTACATGCCCACAGATTCTGAGCTCCATTTAGCTGCTGACAAACCAATTTTGGAGCCATACTTGAGATTAGCAGAGAAAAAAAAAACAGCAAATGCAATCTCAGCTTATTTGTCCCAGCTGATAGCATCTGAATAGCCACCAGAGGCACAGGCTTCTGAGATAAGGCCGACTCTCTTAAGTTTGAATGGTCACAGTTCAAAAACAAATGACCTGTCCCATTCTGACAAAATATGAAATACATAAGGCAATGTGGTATTGTAACTTTTGTTTTAAGAAAAAAAATCCCATTAAAATCAATGCATCCCCTTTTATTTAAATTAATATATCTGAAATAGGTGTTTGGAAAATAAAGTGGTTTCTTCATACACCTGGGCCCTCACAATGTGTTGTACACACCAGGTCAACCCAACTCACCATTTCTGTACCTAATTCATCATAGTCAAGCTACAGATCACTCTGAAGATGATGGAGTAGGCTTACTGTTTTCTGTCTTTTAAAGATCATGGTAAAAGGCCTAGGAGGAAGCACAGGGGGTGAAGTACTTGCCCTAAAAGCAAAAGGACTTGATTTCACTCTCCAGAGCAGTTGAAAAGGCAAGTATAGTGGTGTAAAACTGTAATCTCAGCCTGAGTAGTAGAGGCAGCAGGATCCTCCCCCATCCCCCAGGGGAGGGTGTTCACTATTCAGTAAATGAAACCTAATGTGAGCTCCAGGCCAGTTCAAGACCTTGCTCCAAACAACAATGTAGATGGCTCTTGAGGAATGACATCTGAGGTAGGCCTCTGGTCTTAACGTCATACACATGCACATATATGTACACCTAGACACATGTACCCATATACAACAGACACGTCTGTATACACAGGCACACAGGTACACACACACACACACACACACACACACACACACACACACAGATTTTATGATTATGACACTGCTCACCATAATCAATGATTCAGAAATTTTAGCAAAAGGTAAAACATTTTAGTTTGTTGAAAAGATTTGTGCATGTGGGAAGATACTTTGGGGTTCACAAACTGTGTCTCAAGTGAGGTCATGCCTGGCTACCCATCCTTAAGAAGCCGTTACAATGGTGAGAAGGACAGAGAGATCAATTATGTTAGCCCAACTGAAGCCATCTCTGGGGCCCTGAAGTGAGATCAAGGTTTAAATAGAAGACCAAGGACACACCCATCTAAGCAGTCCCAGTCAAGCTGTGGCCAGGCATGCTTGACTCATATGTGTCAGGGCTTTGGCCTCATCTTGTAAGGTAGTCTCTGTGTGTGAAATCTCTTTGTAGGACATGAATTCTCTAGCTACCCTGTGTCTTTCTCTTCCTCCTGCATGACATTCTTGGGGAGATTCCTAATCCTTTGAAGTCCATTGTTTCAAGGTCTGACAGTCAGATTGGGAGACACAAATACCTCTTTAGAACATTTTCACTTCTGCCAAGCTGGTTACAATACCATGCCTTTTATTTTATACATTTGAAACTTATATCAATGTATCAGTTGTTTATAGGGGAGCTATATTAAACAATAATCCTGATAATGAATTATTTTCAATCGGAAACTACATTGACAGTATTCTCTTAAAATGGTAAGGAAGCAATGTGAACAAAAAAATTGAGATTCCAAGAATATTAACACCCACCATTTTTACATGTATGTGTAACACTGGGTGATAAGTCCTCTCTATCAAGTCTTTCATTTCTCATCCTTCCATGTCAAATTTATTAAAAGTCTAGTTATATTTACTACCCATAGCAACGGATCACAAAAAGATAAAATTAATATGAATAATCAAAGTGATATGCATACTTATGGAGGAGCCTGTAAACAAAGCAGAAGATATGAGTGGGCATGAACCAAGGGAGGCTTTGCATGCAGATGAGATGCTTCCCGAGGATACATAAGATGTAGAACTGTACAGAGGACATTCTGGGAAAGGATAGCACCGTGTTGTGTGAGCATTAACTAGGAGGCGGAGAGGGGACTGGAGAAAAAGGACTGGCCACCAGGAACCCGAGAAGTCACCTCAGAGCCCACCCTTTTTTCTTTGCACTGGGACTTAGCTATGCAATACTCTCAAAGCTGTGCTACAGAATAGCCGCCCTCAGAGAAAGTGAGACAAACAAACTCTAGCATAAGACAGAGACTGGGGGACCAAGGACAGCTACCTGCTGAGGGAACTCAGGAGGCTGGTTAGATGGTGCAGTGCGGAAAGCTGCCTGCCACCCAACCTGATGACCAGAGTCCCTTCTCTGTGAACTCTATGTCAGAAAGAGAGAACAGATCTCCCCAAGTTCCAGAGTCTTCTTTTGACCTTAATTCATGAACCTTGGCTCACACATCCACATGAGCACAGAAAATAAATATAAATATAAACAAAAGTAAAAAGCTCAAAAGGCTTTTTTTTTTTTTTAAAAAACAAAAGAATGTTCATGTTGATTTTCATTTTACACTAGTTTGTGCTCCCACTAACTTTGAACATGTCTTCCCCTCTCCTCACATCCACACGAGCATATGTTATCCTGGCCTAATTTTGATGTTGCTGTTTTGACTTATCTATGAAGATGAAACTTCAAAGCACTTTTAATTTGTGTTCCACACGGCTAAGGAACAATGAAAAATATTTTAAAGAAAGTGAGGATTCAAGAGCCATATGCTTGTAGCACAGACACACCATGTCATTGTTAAAGGGGCTATTTCATATGACAGTCATGAGAATGTTAGGTCAGACCCAGAGTCCAAGTTTATTTTCATTTCCTGGAATAAATATTGACCAAAATCAACTTGAGAGAATGGAGCTTATTCCAGTTTACACTTCTGGGTCACAATCCATTGTTTTAGAAAGTCAGGGCAGGAACTCAAGCAGGAACTCAAACAGAAACCAAGGACAATTACTGCTTACTGCCTTGCTACCCAGCTCCTGTTCAGCCAGCTTTTGTAAACAAGCAGAATCCCATGTATAGGGATTAAACTGCCCATAGTAGGCTGCTCCACTGCCCCTCCAAATCAATTATCCATCAAGAAATTGCCTTCAATATATATACAAGTCAATTTGATAGAGACGATGCCTCAATTGAGAGTCACAGACTGTTCTGGGCATGTGAAGTCGACAGCTGAAGATAACTAGGAGACACAGAAATAAGCAATGAAGATCTATAAAGAAGGCTAAATAGAGCCCAAGATAAATTGTCTCTGCATCTGCAACGACCCAACTCTCCACCATCAGTGATATTGTAATCCATCAATCGGCATTGAAGAATCTTTTGCACAGGAGTGTATTTCTTCAGGGACTTAAGTTCACACTTCAGTAACAGAACTATTCAATCAGAATTACACCTCTTATTATTGTACTAGTCTAGAAGTGATTTTTATTATAGATATAACAATGGAAGCAAATGATTGTATTTTAGTACTATGTAAAGTTATTTATTTGCATGTTTGTGAATCTCCTCTCTCTCTCTCTCTCTCTCTCTCTCTCTCTCTCTCTCTCTCTCTTTCTCTCTCTGTGTGTGTACTGTATGTCAGAGAGCAACTTAGTGAAATTGGATCTTTCACTGCATGGGTCTCAGGGATTAAACTCAGGTCACTAGATTAGGTCTCAAGCATCTTTTACCTACCAAGATATTTTGTAGGTCTGAGACTTATACCTCTTAGAAACATTTTCTGTAATACAGAGCTTATCAATTGAGCCTTTTTATAATTGGGTTTTAAGCTGAAGCTAGCCCCCTGGTGTGGAACAGGAGTCTCATTCTGTTGAAAAGTGAGCCCCGTGCATGACCAGAGTGTGTGAGTGGTGCCGACAGTTTCTGAGACCAAGACAAAGGTGAATCTAGGCCGCTTCTCAAGCTCAACATTCACTTTGCTTCCCTCTAAAACTGTTGCTACCAGTATCTATTTCCAATAGAGCCTCCATGCTGCCTGCACCTTTCCCTCCTGTGGCCTGTTATCAAAGGCTCTGCACAGCAGCTCCCCCCTTAAAACTCAAAGGACAAAGAAGCCCAACAAGGCTGACATTTATTTATCTCCACGGGGCCTCTAATCAAAAGGTTCCTGCAAAGAAAATCCCATCTGCATTTGGGCCCTTTTATTTTCCAACCTGTTTCTTCCCGGAATTGTTTCAAGGCCCCCACGTTCTTCCAATGCCCATGTGCTTGAGTTAGCTGGAGCAATTTCTGTTCATCGCAACTCAGGAATGCTGATATTCAGGCAAGCAAACAAAGAACTTGGGCAAACCAGTGTGCGGGAGCATCACTGGCTGCAGATATCTGAGAATGGTGGCAAACCCAGTGGTGGGAGCGCAGCAGCTGTCTTTAGATATTTGGGACTGGGGACTGCTGAGAAAAGTCTCATGAGTCATACCAGGGGGCCTGCTTAAACCTCAGTTACTAAAGACCATGCTTAAGAGTTTCACTACAATGACTGTTCCCTCACTGGCAGTTCTTCGCAGAAATTTCTATTAGTGGAGGTGTTTTGGAGCACAGTGCATTTGACATGCTCAGATTTTCTTGAGGAGGGGGAATTGAAGACAGGAATGAGATGGGCTTGGCATAAATGACTCTTAAGATCCAGAGATTCACTAAGTCTTGGAGTTCAAACGGCGTCTTTCATAGGATTTTGACTTTTCCGATGTAATTGCCTTTGACATGTTTTTGCAAGCATATTTTCCTCAAGCTTAAATAGACTTTGATGATGAAGAAACAAAGCGATGGATATTTATCAGAAGTGCCACGCAGACCTCCCTTTGTTTCCAAAGGTTCTTCTCTGCAGATGGCTGTTTTCACTCTCCAACTATGGAAGCATGGCTAACCTGCACTCAGTCACTATTCACTCTCAAGTCCCATTTACAAGGCATTGGAGAGACTAATAATGGCCTTTGTTTTCCCAGGCATTCAGAGAGCTCTTGAACATGACTGAAAAGGTGGCTGATTTCTCATCACAAAGACCTTTCACAGGTGGCTGTACCATCTCTGAGAGAAATGTGGTAACAAGTAAGCATTATGCATTGAGTATAATGTAATGTGTTTTCATTTTCATAGATGGACTGCTCTCAAGGGCTGCATTTGATAGAGAACAGCCTACGATTGCTAATTATCCACTGTGCAAAACACTGTCATCTTTGTACCTTTAAGGACCTGTATCAGATAGCTATTGCTGCACAACAAACAAATCACAGACTCTTTCTTAAAACGAAAGTTTTGATTATGCATTCTACAGTTAGCTAAGTGTTGTCTAGGGTACCAGAAGGAACTGTGACATGTGAACCTTCTTCACTCCAGTCTTCTCTTCTCTTGTCCACATGGTAGTGACAGAGCTTCAAAACCAGTAAGGTCTGCTTCCCAAGGGAAATTACTTCTGAAAGTATATTTCTGGCATTTCTTATTGGTGAGTTCAAGTCCAAAGTCAAAGTATAAAGGTTACCCCAAAGGGCATACTGACAGGTGGGCATTGGAAATACCAGTCAAGCTGCAATCCACCTGACACTGGAATCTAATCTATAATTTAATATCATAAGAAAATTTCCTTTTTTTCAGATACTAAATATTGCTATATCATTGCTTTTCCTTTTGTCTCCAAAAATATTAAATATTTCTATCATTAGCTAAATCTTTTGCTGATGTTTTGTTCTGAGACATGGCCTTGCTATATACTCTGGTTGTGTTCGTGTTTGCAATCCCCCTGCCTCAGCTCCTGAGGGTTGGGATTTATAGGTATGTGCCATTACTTTGGTCCCCCACCCCCATCACTGCATCATTACTGCTGTATTCTTTCCTCTTCTCTGTTGTCTAATGTTATATTTCTATCATCCTATTGTATATGACCTGCCATCTAAGCTGTATGCTTATGTGTTTGCTATAGTGAGAACCACTATGATAAGAAAAACATACTCAACATACGTGTATTTATCCAAGGCACTATTACTGTCCACGCAGCACCTACAGACATTTGAAACGTTTGTAAGAGGAGAAAAAGATGCTGTATCTTTTAACGAGGTGTAGTCATTATTCCATGTTACATTTTTTTTTTTTTTTATTTTTGGTTCTAGCTTGAGTGACAATGGGATACCCTGATAAAAGTTTTTCAGGAAATTATCTCAAACCAGATTTTCAGTAGGGATGTAGCCTTTACAATCTTCACAGGTTCAAAAGGAGAAATATTTTAAAATTCAGAACATATGCCTAAGAAGGTGACAGACATGAAACACAAGCAGCTGAAAATGAGGATCTTCATTTCACTTTGGAATATTTTTTCCTCCAAAGATATCATGAGACAGATTTTCAAAGGCCTTTGAAGACAGAGCTATAGTGTGTTTCATAGCCCTGTGACTGAGGCTGGGGGCCGTTACCTGAGACTTGGCAGTTGAATGTGAAATGTTGACTTGAAATATTTTTTATTGAAGTTTGTACCAAAGTTAAATAGCACTAAAAAGTTATTGAAGCCGTTTTTAACATTTTCTTGTAAATTTGTTCTCTGCTAACAAGAAACTCTCATGCCTGCTGAGACAAAGACTTAACAGGTGTTAAAGGTCTTTGGCAGAGTTTATCTCTGGAATAAGCTAAAGGATTTTTAGAGATTCCAAATTATTTCTGATGAGTTCAAGATTTATTTTTACTAAATCAATCACTTACGAATTATAAAAACAAAGAGCTTTCTCAGTTGAATATGAGATGGATTTAGCATTCGGTGTAAATGGTAAAGAAATAGTTTATTCTACAATAATAATTAGGGGGAGCTGGTAGGATAGTGAAGCAGTTAAGAGCACTGGGTATTCTTCTGGGGCCCCACAGTTACACGGAAGCTCACAACCATCTCTAACTCCAGTTCCAGGGGATCTGACTCTCTCTCTTCTGGCTTCCTCAGGCAATGCATGGATGTGGTGTATAGGGCATACACGAGCAAAACATCTATACACATAAAATTTAAAATAGCAGTTAGATTGTGTATGAGTCATTTATATACTGCTGTGATGGTAATCTCTCCCAGAAATAATTTAAGAGAGGAAAGACTTATTTGGGGTCATGTTTTCAGAGGGTTCCTATCCATCCTGAAGTAAAAGGCAAAGTGCTGAGGGTGTAGCAGAGGGCGAATACACTACAGTGGGTGTGGCACAGGGTAATCACATCACAGTGGGTGGGTGTGGCAGAGGGGATTCATATTATAATAGATATAGCCAAGACTATTCACACCATGGTGGTGGCTATGGCAGAGACCATTCAGATCATAGCAGTGGGCCTTGTGCAGTCTGCTCACATCCTGGCAGGATAGGAAGCATAGGCCAAGTCAGGAACCAGGCATTGAATGTAACCTTCAAAGCCTTGACTCTATTGACTTTACTTCACCAGCTAGTTCCCACTCCCCAAGATAGGACTCGTTAGGGCCCAAGTTTTAAAGCAAGGAGACTGTGGGGGAAATTGCAATCTATTCATAGTAGATTGTATGAATTCCAAGTCCATGTCTTAGTTCTTCCAGCGTTAACACCCTAGCTAAGGCAGAGGCCTATGGAAAGGCCTTTCAAAGTTAGAGCAACCTGAAGAATTCATACACTTTTGTGCCGACCTGCTGGTTGAGCCATTCTGAATGTGAAGTGGATCACTCTATTTTGCCCAGTTTTCCCTAGTTTTGCCCAGTTTTCCCTATCTATTGATATCATGGGCGTAACTGACAGTGTACTGCTTTCTGAAGAGTCACTCTCAAAAAATACTATTAGACTTTTGTTATTTAATATATTTCCCTCCAGAAGCTAATTTCCTTGACCTAAAGGGACTTCAAAGGATGCTATTCTTTTCTTGATGTCAAGATACTGTGGTGATTGCCTGCGGTGATGTTTAGTTCTAAGCACAGGGGAAGACCACACGGTAAAGTTTATGTGCTAATAGACTTTACTCACTACGGTCAGGGGGAATATTCTGAAGAGATGCTGCAACATTTCAATTTCTTCTCCAATTACATTCCTTCTATACATTTAAAAATATTTATTTTAAGCTTTATTTATGTGTATGTCTTTGTGCATGCTACATATACACATATGCCTATAGAAACCAGAAAAGAACATTGGAGCCTTGGATATAGAGTAACAGGCCATTGTGAACAATCTAACATCAGTGCTAGGAACTGAACTCCAGTCTTCTGGAAGAACATCCAGGGCTCTGAAGTATCAGGTCATCTCTCTTGCCTTGTGTATATGCATTCTGACCTGTGACCCATATGTGTTTGTATATGCCACACACTGTTGGCCCTCCTGTTTCCCCAAGAGTACAAACCTTGTAAAACATGGCAGAAGGAAAAGTTAACTAGTGAACAAAATGGTTCTTGAATTTGAGTTGCAGTTTCTGCCTTACTCTTAGAATGCCTACAGCATCTCCCTGCACCCCTTCCTTAATATTTCTGCTCTGTTGTAATAGAAGACAACTCTTTCTTAGTTGTTGATTCTTTCATGATGCCATGATGCTTTCTCCCAGCTTGATTGTCCTCTCTGTGTCTCTCCTAGATGCTTGTGGGCTGTTGCCAGTGCTTCGGAAGGGAACTCCTGTGCTCTATCCTGTACTACAGTGCCTGCATTTTCTATGCTTCCTGAGATAGACTCTAAATGTGACTTCTTTTCTGTCATGCACAGCCTATTTGGGTGATTTTTTTTTTTTTTTACCAAGGAAGATTTTTAAAATTCTGATTGTTTATGCTAAAGTATAAAAGAGCCTCATTGCAAATAGAAAGAGGCCAATAGTCTTGTGATAAGAACTCAGTAGTCTGAGGTATGCTACTGAATTTCCATGGCCCTCCGCCTAGACCTCACTCGTGAAGGTTCAGAAACCACCTTCCCTGCATCATGAATTCATTAGACTGTCTACTTATAAAATATAAGAACATGTGAGAACTGAGTACATAAAATGGGGTGTTCAGTTATTAATGGACCATGAAAGATAAAACTGTCACTCATCCAGCTGAACAGGAACACTCTTTCCCCACAAACCAGTGGTTCTGAATTAGAGGCAGTAGCATCTCTTTACAATGTGCTTGAGATAGATGGAAGTATTCTTGTCCCAGTGACTAGAAAAGCCTGATCCTAGAGATGGTATCTCTCAGTTCTTGTGCTTGGGAGGCCGAGGGGAAATAATGAGTTCAAGATCAGACTGGGCATGAGTAAGATGCTAGAGATATTCTGTGACCTTTCATATTTCATCTTTTTTCTTTTCTACCTTTCTTTTTTCATTTTCCCTCCCTCCCTCCCTCCTCCCCTTCCTTCCTCTCTTCTTCCCTCCCTCCCTCACTTCCTTCTTTGAAATTTACAGAATACCTTTGAGGTCTCACTTATGCCCAGTCTGGCCTTGAGCTTACCACCCCAGCCCTCAGATATAACCAAACATACCTTAATGTAAAAATGTGAAATCATAAATTCTCTAGAGAAAAACTAAGAACTAATACTTCATGGCATTAATTTTTGTGAAGTCTTGTGTATGATGATCATAACCATGGGCTATAAAAGCAGAAGGTCAAAGAGACATTTTTTCCCAAGATAAACAAATATCCAAAGGTCTATAGGAGGGGGTTTCAAACTCACTAATTATGAGAAATTTGAAAATCAAGACCATTGTGAGATAGTGTTCTATACCTAGTAGACTGATATTAAGGAAACAGACATGAGATGACAAATGTTAACCAGGGTCTTAGGAGAAGAGAACTGTTGAAGAAGAAGAAGAAATGAGTTGAAACTTCTGCAGACTTTATGGGAAACACTACTCAGGTTTATTAGAAAAATACTATAGTCAGCTGATATTACTTTTAGATACACCTCTAGGGGAAAGGAAATTAACATCTGGAAGGTATATTTTCATGTTCATGCTCACTGTAGCAGTACATACATTTGGGACAGTTTTAAAAAACATCAGTGGAAATACATAAAGAAATTATGATGCACGTGCATGACAGAATACTAGTCATCTATATAAAAGGAAACTTTGCTGTCTGAAAACACATGGATATACTGAAGGATATGGCATTCAGTGAAGTAAGGGAGAGATGGAAAGGTAACCATTATATGATATCATCACAGGAGGAGTCTAAATCATAGCATAGTCTTAAACACAAAAGCAGATTAGTAATCACACAGTAGCTGGGAGAAGCTGAGACATGGAGAGATTCTGGTTGGGGCTATGAAATGTCAAATACAGAACAAATTCTGCTGATTTAACATATAGTCTGGGTGGTTATAGATACATTCAGTTTCATGATGATAACCATTACATGCAATGTGTTGGCATGTATATGCATATAGTATGTGTGTGTGTGTGTGTTTGTGTGATGTGTTGGGTGTGTATGTGTGTGTGTGTGTGTGTGTGTGTGTGTGTATTGGTTTAATTTGTGACTGAGTCTTGTAATGTATCTCAGGCTAGGCTCTATCTTTGCCACCCTCCTATCCTAGCTTCCTTAGCTCTGGGCTACTATCATACCAGATATGTTACATGTCTTGCATGTATTCAATCTTTAATTATACGTTCAATATTTTAAAATAAAATTGGTATTATTCACTTGTTTAAAAAATGAAAAGAAGTAATATCTCCTTTATTAACATAAATGTGGGTATTTACTGCCTTTGACATTTTTGTCTATATTTTATTTTAATAACTTTTTATTGTGATAAAATAAGTATAATGTAAAATTATCATTTGTTGATCTTTGATTTCGATTTCAATAGTAAAAAACACATCTACACTGTTGAAAACCATAACCTACCTCTCAGAGTTTTTCATCATCTCTAATTGAAACTCTGTGCCCATATCAAAAGAATTGCTGCATACCCCATTCTTTTCAACTCTTGTGAACTGATAGTCTGCCTTTTCTCTCTGTGAATGTGTACATGTACCCATTCTATGTGCAATAATCTGCACTGTATGTTCTATTCTGCATGTTCTACCCCCCTTACTATGGTTTCAAGGATCATTCATATGGCACCATGTATTAGCTCTCTGTTCTTCTTTCAGCGTGAAAAACATTCCACTGTAAATATACCCACACATTTTGTTTATAAATTTATCTCTTCTAAGAGGTTTGGCTTGTTTTCACCTGACTATCGTGAATCATGTTTTTAGGAACATGATGGGAGAACATCTGTCTGTGAGTTTTTACTTTCAGTCCCTTTGCATAATGCCTTGACATGGAATTGATGACTTATTAATTCTATCTGCAATCACTTTGAGGACTGAGCATTCTGTTCTTGTTTCAGTAGGGCCTTTTTACAGTCCTATTAGCAGTGCACATGGGTTCTAATCTCTCTATAGCCTCTTCCCATTCTGGTCATTCTTTCTTGCATGAACAGTTGGACACAAGATCATTTGTGATGTGCCTAACAAAAGCCATTTGAAAATGGTTCCCCTGTAAACTCCATCCATGAGATTTTGGTCAGTTTCATTTCTAAGTCTCAACTTAGGGTCAGGTTGATCACAGTCCTTAATTTCCTCTGGTCACTGTAATTAGTAAGGGAAGATTTCAGAATTCTGAGATAGTGAGCTGTAAAGAGCCATTTTTGTCTTGTGACCTTTCTAGAAAATGACTCTTATTAACCCCTCTGCAACTACATACATGAAAATTCTGCATTTAGAGCCTTTTGTTTCTCATGAGAGGGAAAACTGTTTGCAATGGTTTAGCTGAGCCTGTTCCCCATAGGTTCAGATGCTTGATTGAGTATTGCTTCCCAGGTTGGTGATACTGTTTAGGTGGATTTAGGAGATGTGGCTGCGTTAGAGGAGGTGTGTCACCAGGCCAGGCATTGAGGTTTCAAAGTGACTGACCATCCCCAGGGGCACACTTCTTAGCCCTCATATCTGCATTTCAAGATGTGAGCACTCAGCTTACTGTCTTAGCCACTGGCTACTGTATCTGCCTACTGCCATACTTCCTTGCTACGATGATGATGGATTCTCATCCTTTTGTAATGATAAACCCAAATCATAAACACTTCCTTTTATAAGTTGCCTTGGTCTTGGTGTTTTATCACAGCAATACAAAAGTAAGTAACATACTGTCCAAGAAAGAGATTAACGTGGTAGACAGAAGAGCTGAGAATTGGTTTATTTTGTCACTTGAGACATAGAAGAGACCTAATAAACTCTACCTGACTGACACATGCAAGTATCATTTACTCTGTAGCTCTCTCAGTCATGCTAATAAATAAGACTTATGTGCATTTTAGCCTGGAGTCCTGAGGAATATTTTATCTTTAGGGCTGCTTTTGCATCTAATCATAGTGATTATGTAAAACTTTCAAAGTTGGAGTTTGGTGAATACCTGGCTGTCTTCTCTGCCTACAACTCTTTTTAAAGGTCCATTTAACTTTGGAATGTTTTAATAAGACTTTTCATGGTATATTGGCATTTTAGATTTTTTTTTCTGTTTTAGCCAATAGTAAAATGAGGCTGTGCTGCTGGACACCCCAGGTGCTGTCACCTGCCATGTGTCTCCTCAGCATAGACTAGGTGATTTGGTTGAGAGAGTAGGACTCTGGTTAAACATTAGATCGTCTAATGACATCTTTGAGTCTGACAGCCAGAATGTTCATGGCAAGAGACACTGACTGGAGAACAAGGGATTTCTAAACAAAAATTGTCTAAGAGACAGAAACTCAAATTGAGTAGGATGCACAGAGATTGCAAGGACTAGAAAACTCCATGTGGCACTTTGGCCATTACTGATGGACCTAGACTGCATAACTATAATACTAGCATCTCATGTCAGGAGTAAATGTACTGACAGGGAAGGCCTTTGCTATCCACATCACACAAAAGAGCTCTGACTGCTACACTTGAACCATTCCCCGACTTGGTGAACAGAAGGAGGAGGCTGGTATTGTCAGCCCTGTTGATTTGGATCACACATGTTCTCGGAACCACCTAAGGGGATTCTCTGTAGACTGAATAGAATCCAAAGGTCAGAGGAGGAAAAAAAACACCTGATAAATATAATTGCAATTTCCTTGCAGCACCATATTTGATGACAAGACATTTGACACAGTGACAATTTAATATGTGGAAAGACACAGAGAGACCAGACATGCTGTCTATCTATAGTAATTGATTGTCTGCAAGTTCCCAATGGGCACTGGGGGACAACTCTCATAAATAGCTTTTTCTTCTAACCCAAAGCAAGAAGGTGGACGACCCTGTTCATTTTAGTGAAGTTTCCTCTTTCTCTGCTGAAGACGAGCAGACAAAATGACATCAAGCAGAGGGATCAGAGGATGCTGGGTGATGCCTAAGCAGTCAAGATAAGGTTTTGAATGAGAACTCAATCTCCCTTGGGTCAGGTTTACAACTCTGCAATTATCTTAGATGACAACCACATAAATCTCCATTTTGGAAAGTATTCAGAATATTTTAGAAAAGAGACTCAGGGAATGAGTGATTGAGAAGTTCTCCATTCACTGTGTATAATTAAGTGGAAAGCTGATTCCTAAGTTATCAACTTAATTTAGAGTTTCCTATTGCCTAGATAATTGGCTTTAAAAATCCTATATAAATCCTTAGTATAGTACTTGGCATATGATGTAGTCACTAATTAATATTTGAAGGAGTGAATCAATGAATTAATTACTCAATTAATCAATGAATACCTCTAGGTGGTTTAGAGAATTCATGTCATCTAAATCAATAGGCCCAACGAAGCTTGACTGTCTCCCTCTCTTTTCAAGGAGGAGGAAGACAGTTTATATATTGCAGTTGGGACCTTTTATTCCTGAGATGGATAGCAAAGACCTAGGTAGATGCTGAACAGGTCATTCAATATAGTACTCTGGAGCTCCGGGGAGAATTCTTGGCTGGAAATACAAACTTGGGCATTTTTAAGATTTAGAAATATTAGAAGTTGATGGACTCAGTAAAGGTATCCAAGAAGAAGAGGCCATGGAAAGATGAACTGTGCCCAAATGATGAGTCCCGATTTAGTTCAGAGGCTATGGAAAGGGGAATAATACAATAGACATATTGAGAAGTGGCTAGTGTTAAGGGCTGGGGTAGGAAATAATGAAAGAAGAAAAACCAGACAAGTAAAGGGTCTCGGAGAGCAAGTAGGACATGAGAGGCAGGAGGCAGTCCACTCTCTGTGTCAAATGTTATTCAAAGGTCAAGAATTAAAAGTGGTCATTAGCCTTGATCACCCGCAGATAGTTAGACTTACCAAGAGTGGTTTAGGACAGTGGAAGAAAGGGCTGGTTGATGATCAGTGTATTGGAGATATTGTGGGACCATTCATGGCAATGGATACATAGTAGGTACATAGAAGATAGATTTTAGGAAGAGCAACATGGTGAAATAAAATTTGAACAAGTAGAGTTTAACATCACATGGTTTGCCTGGCATAGGGACTACAGACGAATCTTATTAATTCTTCTCAAGATGATTTGGTTAACATGCATGGGCTTTAGTTTCTCCACAGGCAAAATGACCAAAAATAGTTTGTTTGGGGTAGACTAATATGAGTATAGATAACAATTAGCTCATAATAGGTACTCAGTAAAATCTATCTGCTTCTGTTATATTAATAAATATTTAAAATTGTGGCAGCCTAATATTTCTCTACTAAGCTTATTGAGTCTCCCTGATCAGAAAACTCTGTAACTGGAAATGCCCTACAATCTCAAACTTACCGAGCACAATCAAGAGATCACAAGTAGAAAATTCCAGGCTATGAAGCTTCTTTTGCGTACAAATCATTAAAGAGAACTCATATAAAGTTACACTGGGGCTAGTGATTAAGGAGTGTATGAAACAAATGAACCTCATATCTAGGTTTGAGCTCTTTTTCCATATCTCACTGTATCTGTGGGAATAAGTAAATCTTAAAAATTCAAAATTGTCAAACATTTCTGGTTCCATGGATTTTGGAAAAGGGATACTCAATCTGTATTTTAATTCTGATTTAAATTGTGAGCCCATGGAGTTGATATAACCTGGTCCGTTAAGGGACAATTCTAAGGAAGACAATTAGTCCTTTAAAGTGACTAATAAGTATTTGTATCGAATTGAAAAATTAAAAAGTTGCAATAAAATTATGCCAACTGTGCTGCTGAGATGGATCTGTGCTTACGAACATTTGCTGTTCATGTAGAGGATGCAGGTTTGATTCTCACAGCCTCATAGTGGCTCATAACCATCCAAAACTCTAGTTCCAGGGAATGTGACATTCTTATTTGACTTCCACAGAAACCAGGCACATATATGCAGGCAAAACACTGTGTAGGAAGCTGCTGTTAGCTGCGCAGCTAACAGCAGCTTCCTACATCACTGTTATATGATAAAAATATCAAAATCAGTAAATCTTAGAAAACCAATTTTACTAAATATAAGACACAGGTGTCATATCCTTCCATATAGGATGGTATCTACCATGTGTTACAAATTAAAGTCAAATTATAACATGTTAGGTGGTGTGGTATAAAATCATCTTTGAAAAATATACATAAAATAGAATCTTCACAGTGGCTTAACAGTTATAAAGCATTTTTTTTTTTTAATCTAACGAAATCTTACTGGAATGTCACAGGTGTTCACTGTTTTTTAGGTTACAGATGAGATATTGACTTGTTGAATGTGACATAGATAGGAAAGCTGGCTTCTGATTTTACTCCCTGAATATAGTACTTATAATGCTAATCCAGTTGTTTGAAGATAGAAGAAGGTCTTAAAAGTTTTAAAGACATGGTGTCTGTGAGTGCTGAGGAGCTCTGTTTCTAACATAAGTAGCCCTTGCCCGAGACTTCAGATTCTGCAGTTTTGAGAAAGGTAGGCCTGTGTTGATCATGCTTCCTTACTTATTTGTGGCCATAATGATGTTCCAGGGTGCTTTACACACTTTCTGCCAGCTAATGTAATGCCATCAGGGTGATGGAAGCTCATTTTGCTAGAGGCAGCATATCTCTGCATCTTTGGTTCAAATATCATGCCTAGAATTGGGCAAGGGGCCAGATTGGATAACACTAACATAAAAACCTGCTACTCATCACAAAGGGTGGCAAGCCTGACTACTGAGCTGGAGATGCTTATATAACAAGCTGTTAACGGGCCAGCAACTTCTTAATTCATTTGGCACATTCAGGTCTATTGTCCAAATCAACTTCAGCAAAATGCAATGAAGCACAGAACAATGACTCACAGTGGGAGGATACAGATGCCAGACAAACTGAGTCCACACAACCTTAGCCAAAAGGCTTCATCCTTCACACTTCACGTCCTCTTGCATCACAGCCAGAAAGCTGAGCACATGACGACAAGGATGGGCACAACACACCCTGAGCTGTTCTTCTAGGAAAAACAAGTCTCTGGAGGGGAACATTCTTAGTTCCATGTTATCTTTGGTATTCCTTATGCTTAACAACACCATTTGTCTTGGATAAGGTTGTCCTTGGTTTGAGGTGAATACCTTGCTAAAGCAAAAGGTTTCGGACAGCCAAGTTAGAAGTTCTCTTTGTCAAATGGTTTAAAATGCATTCATTGTTTTTTAAATGGAAGATTTAGAAAAGGAATATCATCCGACAGATGCTCTATTTGCTTACAAACATCATATGAAGGTTTGGAAGTTGTCAATAACTGGAACAGACTGATAAATAATGTAAAGAAGAACTTATTGAATGGATAAAGGGTTTGGGATGGCATCAAACTAGAAAAGTTTAACATAGGGCATATGGCAGGGGCAGGAGCCCAGAAATAAATTTTAAAGGACAATCTTCCCAGGGCTTTTCCCTCACATGACCATGAAATTCAGGGCTAGGTTCCCAGTATCAACATGGTGGTTCACAGCCATCCTTATCTTTTTCCAGACCTCTTTTGTCCTCAGCAGGCATTCATGTATGCAGTGCATATGCACATATGCAGGTAAAATAGTAACATACACAAAGCAAAGTAAATAAATCTAAAAATATAAGAGACCTCCATCTTGTCATGCATACAAAACGGGCACATTCACACATGTATACATACACACACACACACACACACAAACACACATCGTAACACTATTTTCATAACATCTAAATAATATATACCATAACTCAATATATTAACTTTCACGAAAACAGGGTAAAGACAAAGGAGATCAAGAGTTCAGTTTTATCTCCAAGGAAGCTTGCTCCCCAAGGACCTGAATAAATCAATAATTAGTGGGGGAGATAAAAAAGAAAAACACCTTTTTTTTCTTTACTATGCATCTCAGAGATTCAGGCAGAGTGCTCTGAGCCTGTGCTTGTAAGCATGGGTTTTCCTGGGTACCTGACACAGCTTGCAGTTAATGTGTATTTGTCCCCATTCTTCTTCCGGGACTCACTGCTCCTTATCCTTTCTTGCCAGGTCATAGCACATGAGGACAGGGCCAGGAGGTACTCTTACCCAGTGTTTGTCTTGTTTTCTTTGCTCAGCTCTGCATCATGAGCTTTACTTTCTTCCTCCCTGTAGGCTCTGAGGGTGTGAACATGTGTGTAGGTCTGTAGATCACAGAGGTTGTCAGGTCTATGGTATAATGGGACCAACAGGGAATGCCACCAGCAGCAAAATCCCACAAAGAGGAGCAACCTCCGTAGGTTTCTAGGTCAGAACTTACTCTAACAGAGTGAGCCATGCAGGCTCCTTTATATAGCAACTTGTTTAATTAAGATAACAGATGTTACTATTATACAAGTCCTAGCGAGCCACACTTTAATTGGACATTCATTCACATGGCTTCTGACTGGTAAAAACCAGTTCAAACAACCACTTCCCTGCCATGGGTGTTTTTCCCACTACAATTAAATTGAATAAACAATGCATCCAGTGTACATTCGTTTAAATGAGACAGTTTTAATGGTACAGGAGTTTAATATGAACAATAATGTTAGAACAGAATAATTTCCTGGTTTAAAAGGCAAGTTGAGTTCTCTGTTGAATCCATCGATGGGCCCTGGGCTAGGTTGACAATTAGCTTCTTGGGAAAAATAGCAAAGAAAGTCTTCACTTGGGTGGTATTTGATGTCTCATATTTATAACGAGAGAGAGAGAGAGAGAGAGAGAGAGAGAGAGAGAGAGAGAGATTTGATATTTGCTTATCTGCTTGCAGCTTTTAGGTTCAGATTTTAATATAATAATCTAGACTGAAAAGAGAGATAATTGACAGCCTGTCATTCCTGTCAGTGTGCTAGAGAAATCAATGACAAGACACATATGTGTGCACGCGCATACACACACACAGACACACACAGACAGACACACACACAGTCACACACACACACACAGGCACACACACACATAAACACACACATACACATAGGCACACACATGCATGCACATACAATTTAACAGTATTGTGATGGTTAATCTTGGCTGTTACGTTGTACAAATTTGGGGTCAACTAAGACATGCTCACAGGGTACTGTGAGAGTTTTGGGAAGATAGAAAAGAGACTTGCTGTGGGACTGTAGTGGCCCAGGATTATGGAGAAAGATTCTAGGAGAGCTTCAACCTGGGATGCCTCAGATGAGGATGGCTGGGATAAGCTCCCTGTCCCCTCTCAACCTGGCACCATAAAGTCTTCTGCCCTACCATCAACCCTAGTAAAAATGTATTTCCCTGACAGTTATCAGTCTTTACTCCTTGTTTAACATGATATGGTTCCTCCTCCTCCCCTGACCCTACAGCCCAAGTATTCAGATGAAGTATCTTTCAATTTTCCTGCCCTGGCCAACTATACATGGCCACACAAACCTTGCCCCAGAGTTTCTGGCTATCTACTCTGGCTATAAATACCCTCCTTCAATAAACTGAACTAGATCTCCAAAGCTGATCCTGGGTAGGTGGGTGTTCTTTGCCTGTGTACTCATTGCAGACCAAGATTTTGCCTGCACCCTCCCTCCAGGTTAAGCTTCCCTGTTTTTAGCCCAGCTTGGTGTGAAATGGGCCTGGCTACCCAAGGAAGGAAGAGGACACAGGGCTAGCCACTTTCCTGAGACCAGGCAGAACCCTAGAGGCTGCTTACTTTGAAGGCTACTCCACCTGTGTGCTTTTGCTCCTTGCTGGTATGTGCATCTACTCTATTGCTGCTTCTATTGTCATCCTCCATGACACCTGGATCACCAGGATTCCCCCAGGCCTTCATAAATGGACAGGAGCTGCTGAGGTTTTCAGCCTTTCTGGCATGCAGACAGTCTGGATTATAAAAGCCAATTCATTAAAAAAAAAGCTATAAAAACTAATAAATTCATGTGTGTTATATATTCAGTATATCTGTTCTGTTCCTTCAGAGAGCTCTGGTGGATGTAACTTGTTCTCAGGGAAGGAAAAAAATACAGCATTTATTTAACCTTCCAAGGGAAATTTCTAAGAAGGCCATATTCGACTTCTTTATTAGTTAAGGAGTTGTAAAATTCTCTTGATCGTTCCGATTACCACCAGAAGCACGGACAAAGGGGCAGGTTCAGATACAGACTTTCAAATATTAGTGAGCACAGAGTTCAGCCACGCAATAACAAGAACAAATGGTTGAGGAATTTTTTAAAACAGTAATTAAAAACAAATTTAATCTATTTCCGAAGCTTTGCAGTTTTGCAGTTATTTTACAAGTTTTTATTCTTAACCTGTGTGTTGCAAGGTGCCCTCAACTTTATGTTCCTGCCTCTTCCTTTTCAAATCTTCATTACTGTCACTGAGTTTTATTTTCTTTAAAAAAAAAAAAAAGAAAACAAATTTTATGTTGGGCAGTGGTGGCTCACACCTTTAATCCCAGCACTTAGGAGGCAGAGGTAGGCAGATCTCTGTGAGTTCAAAGTCAGCCTGGTCTACAGAGTGAGTTCCAGGGCAGCCAGGGCTACACGGGGGGGGGGGGGGGGGGGGGGGGGGGGGGGGGGGGGGGGGGGGGGGCGGGTAGGGAAACTATCTTGAAAAACCTAAAGTAAATAAAATACAATTATTTCACATGCATGAGTAGTTTGCATAGATGTTTGAGTACCATATATGAGATGGTGCCTATGGAAACCAGAACAGGGGCATCTGCTCCTCTGGAGCAGTGGTTCTCAACCTCCCTAATGCTGGCCCTTTAATTCACTTCCTCATGTTGTGGTGACTGCCCCACCCCCAACCAGAAAATTCTTTTTGTTACTACTTCATAAATGTAAAATTTTGTTATTATTATGAATCACAATGTAAATATCTGATATGTAGGGTATCTAATATAAGACTCCCAAAGGGGTTAAGACCCACAGGTTGACAATTACTATTTTAGTGTTACAGATATTTGTGTACTGCCATATGGGTATGTGGAACTAAGCCAAGGTCCTCTGCAAGAACAGCAAGTGTTCTTTAACATCAAGTCACCTCTTCACCTCCTAGATTTTTTTTTAAATCATAATTTTGCTGCAACAGCAATGATACAACTGCTACTGCAAGAGCAATGGTAAGTGGTCACTGGTGCTGCATCTTGACATGGGGACATAGGTCACATGACTCAATAGAGTTCTCATGCCATAGGTAAAATGGAAGTTTTCTAGCCAGCTACTGTCACTTAGATGCTCAGACTACTGCAGGTTCTGAAGAGGAGTCAGAAGTCCAGATACATGACACATTTCACAATGTGCTCGTGGGAAGCTCATTTAAAAATGTGAAACATGGAACAGAGCTAATGTACTAAGCTCCTTAAAGCAGGTTAATGGGGCTGGCACAATAGATAGAAACATTTACAAACAGGCCTAGAGACCCCAGTTCAATCCCCAGATGCTACAGGCAGCAGAAGAGAACTGATTGTCTAGAGCTCTCCTCCGATTCCACCCCCCTCTCACACACACACTCACATACTGAGGTCCATGTGCACCTTTATTCCCCCACATTTACATACACAATAGTAAATACACAAAAGAAATAAGAATTTGGAAATGAAAGCTAGAATTGATGAATGCTTCACTAGGTAATGTTCAGACCTTCTGGTGGTGTCTTTCAAGGTTTCTAACTGGTATTCTTGCTACATATCCTAATTGTTTTACAGTGGGAAGATGGATCTTTAGTTTGGACACACTGTTTCACCAGCATATACACAGCAATAGTTAGAGACCTCTATTGAGCCATCTAAGCACAGTTGTTGAGTAAATATAAAATTATGGTGCTGGGGACCAGTGTCTCCTATGTGTTGGAAAGCTACATGAGAAAGAATGTTTGGCAGGGTTTTCAAATGCATTCCCTTGCCTGTGATTCCTGCACAACTTGCACTCCTAGGCTTGCTCTTCTTACCTTTACCTGCTCTGATTTCACAATGATTTACTTAAGCGATGGGCACACTCAGGGATGCTGTGGCAACAACAGACCAGAAATCATGTTCTGTCTGAAAAGCTTCATCTAAGTCTAACTACATCTGCATAATCAGAGGTGAAATGGTTCTGTGAATAGATGCATTCTTCAAAGATGATGGGACTCTCTACGCCTTCTCATACTTTTATTGCACATATATATAAATTATAGAAACATTTCAGTAATAAAATATTCCATCCAACTTTTGAAAGTTCCCAAAATGAGTCTAGATGAGCAAACACATTCAGTGAGTGTTGTGTTTTATAAAAAGATAAGCAGAGAAGGAATATGTTTGCTGGAGGCAAGATATGGTGTGGGGGAAGAGGGTGCCTCTGAGGACCCATGCTGAGGCATCCCTTTCCCCTTTGAAGTACCAGCCATACCACAATATAGTATAGAATAGAGTTTATTCAGGGCATAGGGAAGGGAGCTGAGAGAAAGGCAGAGAGAGAAGAGAAGAGAGGAGAGGAGAAGAGGGGAGGGGAGGGGAGGGGAGGGGAGGGGAGAGGAGGAGAGGAGAGGAGAGGAGAGGAGAGGAGAGGAGAGGAGAGGAGAGGAGAGGAGAGGAGAGGAGAGGAGAGGAGGAGAGAGAGACAGAGAGACAGAGAGAGGAGAGGAGAGGAGAGGAGAGGAGAGGAGAGGAGAGGAGAGGAGAGGAGAGGAGAGGAGAGGAGAGGAGAGGAGAGGAGAAAAGTAGAGGCTGGCCATGAGCACATAGGGGTGAGGGGAATGGGGAGAGAGGTGGAAGATGAGGAGGGAGCAAGGAGAGAGAGAGAGAGAGAGAGAGAGAGAGAGAGAGAGAGAGAGAGAGAGAGAGAGAGACTCCTTTAATAGTGAATCAGGCATACCTGGCTATTGCTAGGTAACTGGGGCAGAGCCTAGACTAAATACCAACAGTGAGGTATGCAGGTCTATGTGTGTGGGAGGATGTACATATGCACGTGTGTTTCTGTGTGTGCAAGCTCATATGCATGTGTGTGTATGTATTAAATGTTATTTTTAATCTATTCTGTTTTGAAGGGGTTGCTTGACAAAAATCTTCCTTGCACTAAAACCCTACACCATTAACTACATGTCTGCATTTTTAGTTAATGCCTCTGTTTTCTATTCAAAGAAAAAAAAAGAGCATTAATTTTTTTTTTTGTATAACATAGCCCAAGAGGAAAGTAAAAGGGGTAGTCTTCTTAACCTGGTGTAAATGTCTGATTTTCTTCCAGATTTTCTTTGCTTCTTTTCTTATTTCCACTTTCTTTTCAACATAGATGACGAGTCACTAATAATTTCACCCAGGATGAACAAACAGATAACCTTGAACAGAAGTTGAGGAAGACAGTGCAGTTGTTGGGTGTGGAGGCTGGCAGACAACTTTAAGAAGCAGGGAGGTGTATGGGAGAGAAGAAACAGAAAACTCATGGACAGCAAAGCCCACAATCAACAAACAGCAAGACTGTGTGGATCATTGAGTTGGCTTTCTGATGAGAAAGAGTTGAACCAATGCAATTACATGAGGACTCATACTTTGATTCCTTGCCATGAATCATTCTCTACTGCAGATTGTATTTTGAACATGGCATGAAATCCATGCAGATATTTCCAGGCATCCCACAGAATGACTAACTGGTGGACGTTCTTAGAAATTGAGTGGCTTCAGATGATTCCGCCATCATAAGGGTATCATTTAGCTAATCATATCATGATATTACAGAGACCTCCATCCAGATTCTCACTTCAGGAACAATGCACCCCACCCTTGAACTTGACCCAAGGATAGTGTCTGATGACCCTTCCCAGGTGTGTCTCTCCCTGGCCTTCTCTCCACTAAGGTTATACTGGTTATAACAGGTGGTATGAGGTTAGTAGAAAACTGACCCAAGGACTTAGATAGCAGGTTTACTTGCTTCTGGTGGGAACATTTCTGGAGCTTCCAGCAGGACTGGCTGGATCCTTATTTGCAGCCAACTAGCACAGCTGTGTTTCTTTGCCTTCCTTACCTCCCTACTAGTCTATCCCCAGAGAGCATAGCCCATAAAGTTTTATGTTGTAGTTGCCTTGTATAAGGTTCCAGCAACTATAAGGTAATGTTAATATTATGCCTTATTTCAGATATTTTTAAAATAAGAATTGAAGTCATTTTTTTTTTTTGGAGACTGGAGACTATAGAGCTTATACTCAGTGCTGTGATTTTGCATGGTTTGGTTGTTAGCAAGTGTTTAGCAATAGTCTAATACGGAAAAACAGATTGCATTATATATTCAGAACCAAGCTGTAAATGGCTCTGTGGAGAATCAGAATGATAAAGCACAGAGAGGTGGACCTGCCTTAGATAGCCAGACACAATACTGTTCATGTACAGCTATTGTTAGGTGTTTGCTTATCTTTTGTTTTTGAGACAGGGTTTCTTTGTATAGCCCTGACTATCCTGTAACTAGTTCTACGGACACAGAGATCCACCTGCCTTTGTCTCCTGAGTGCTAGGATTATAGGTGTATGCCACCACCACCCAGCTTGTTTGTTTTAATCTATACTAGTGTGATCACAACAGTAAAATGGAAAAATAAATTTAAAATCCAGTTACAGCAACATGTTGTTGTTAATATCAAATTTAATAAAGTAGGCACTATGTTTTTGTTGATAAATAAGGAGATGTAGCACACACAACCAAAGCAAACAAAGCTAAGACAAACAAAAATAATTCATTAATTCTCTGGGCCAAGTTCTTACCTTGCAGCTTATTTAAATGAAATAGTAAACCTTATTAGGAATTTCATAGTAAAGACTGTTGAGCCAGGCGGTGGTGGCGCATGCCTTTAATCCCAGCACTTGGGAGACAGAGGCAGGTGGATTTCTGAGTTCGAGGCCAGCCTGGTCTACAGAGTGAGTTCCAGGACAGCCAGGGCTACACAGAGAAACCCTGTCTCGAAAAAAATAAAACAAAAAAAAAAGACTGTTGAACCAGTTTTTAATCAGTAAATTTCTTTTTATAAACTATGATACTGTAATTCTATTATAAGACAACCACGAACACAAATATATACTCATAGAAGGTAAAGAATGAAATATGCCCTTCTAGCGCATCTCACTAGTGAGCTACTCCAAACAGATTGCACCTTCTAAAATCCAAGACAACTATGAACACATACATGGGTGAATCCATTCCTGAGAATAACAGTCTCATGACCCAATCTTTTCTCAGTGGTGTTATCAGCTGAGTGGTAAATTCAACACATAAAGGAGGGGCAGTCATAGCTATACCAAACTTCCAAGTCAGTTGCTAGGGAATTGTCTGTGGTAATTTAAAATATTGCACTATAAAATATATTAATGTAAATAATATCTTTATACCCATAAAAGATGCTCTTTAATATAGAATGAAGTCACCTTTGATAGGCTGAGGTGAACAAAAGACAGTTCACTGAGTTAACTTACTACTTACTAAACATTCATCTGTTAATAACTTAGTCACTATAGACTATTGTTCATTTTTTTCTCCTGATCACTTGGCTGACCAGAAGCTGTCACTCAAAAACACTGCATAGCATCATCAAATAAAACTTATGGTCAATCATGAACCCAGGAAAAGATTCAGATTCATATCCAGAGTATAGTTTCTATCTACTAGATGGATATGTTTTTGTGTTATCACAAACTTAGACCATTGCTTTTTTCTAGAACATCTGTGTTTGTTAATCTGCATAAATTATGAGATCAACAAAGATGCTGCAGCTAAGAATTTTCTGAGTGTTATTTCTTCCTGCATGAAATTTCTGCTTCTTTATCCTTGAGAGAGCTACAACCAAAACCCTCTTTGTCCTGTGCTAATTGTAGCCTTGAATTGTTCACACTATCATTTATTTATTTACTAATTGATTGTTGAGACCGGGTTTCATATGCCTGAGGCTAGCCTGGACCGCAGTACATAGCCAAGTGTAACTTTGAATTTTTGAACCTTGAATTTCTGAACCTTGAATTTCTGACCCTCCTGCCTCTACTTCCTGAATGCAGGGACTGCAGACATCACACATCAATGGTGCAATCCTAGGGATCAAACACAGGGCTATGTGCATGCTAGTCAAGGAATTTATTGGCCTACATTTGTAGTTCCCCATACTATTCTTCTACATAGATATGACATTTTTTTTAAAATTTAGCTCTCGCTTATAATATCCAGTTTAACATTCCAAAAAGGAGAGTAGGCACAGCTTGTACCAAGCTTCCCTTATCTTGCATCTGTGGATACCAGTCAGTGATGGTTAAATGTCTCATAGTTATGCTCTCTCTTATGGGATTTGTACTGTCATACCATCCTTAAGGTAACACTCCTACTTTGTTTTTCTGATTCTTTTTGGACTATTCAACCATGTATGTCTGGTTTAGATGGATAACACATAGACAGCTGCATCTTGTTCTCTGTTCAGCAATTTAATCAGCATATTTTTTCTAACCAGTCTTTATTATAATTCTAGGCATGAAAATTCACATCAGAATCACTACAATAAATGAATATATACTTAGTCCATTTAAGGCTTAAAGCATTTATTTATTTAGCTATCTGCAACCCTTAATTCCTTGAATATTTTGTGCAATAACATTTATCTGGAAATATATTTAGATATTACAATTCTAAGATATTATCAATACAATATTCTGGTTAAGTGTTCTGAAAAAGACTGTGCTCCAGAAAGTTCAAATTGCATTTCTATTATTGTTTGATTAGTTAGAGGCAGCTATAAGCCACCCATTATGGGTGCTGGGTCCTCTGGTCCTCTGGAAGAACAACCAGTGCTCTTAAGCAATGAGTCATCTCTCCAGCCTGAGATCTTGTAATCTTTGAAACTGTACAGTTTTAACTATGTTCCCTAGATTGATATCTTTGCTTGGGTAGTAAAATAGATATAATTGAACAAGTGAACCATGCTGAAAGTATTGCTGTGTTGAATTTCATTGTAACATTTATATCTTTGTTCTGATAATCCTCCACTATTCTTTTATCCCCAATTAATTTTATCATTGCTATTGCTTTTACTTTTGTATAAGACTTCTTTATGAGTCTTTGTGTTGTCTGATTTCTTTATTTATTCAACACGTACTTCCTAACACTGCAAATTCTATTCCTGGAGTGATGAACAAGCAGGGCTGGATGCATGGGAGGTTTGTCCTCACACAACTTGCAGACAGTTCAGGAATACAGATAACTGTCAAGGCATGAATGAGTTACTACAACCATAGAAAAATATGAACCAAGAATTGAAGAAAACACATGCTGATGATGTGTTGGTGTCATGGCAAATTTCTATTATCAACTTGACTGGATTAGAAAAACATCTGGGGAATTAATGTGTCAAGATTCTGGCTGTGCCTGCAATGACTTTAACAGAGAAAATTCAGGGAGAAAGACCCATTGAAACAGTGGGAGACATTTCCTTTTTCTGATTCTTGATCATTCAGTCCATTAAGATGTGAACAAGACACCATAGACTCCTGCCATCACAGACGATCTGATTCCCTGTTTTTCCTTCCCTATTATGATAAATCTGAATTTTCGTAAACCATGAGCCCAAATAAATCCTTCCTTCATTACATTGCTTCTTTTCTTTCAGGTATTTTATTATAGCAATTACAAAAGCAACCAATTCAGTTGGGAAATAAGGTGCACATAGATGCCTTTTGGTTGTTTTTGTTTTAACAATTAGCCGTGAGCTAGATTTCTCTTTTATAAGTCCATTTGGCCATGGGGCAGATAATAGTGGGCAAGCACAGAAGAGCAATAAGTGGTGGCTACTGCAATGGCCCAGGGAAAATGCTGGTGGTTGGTCCAGGGAACTGGGGATGTAGAGAGGCAGGAGGTAGATACTTATCTTTGAGAGTAGAATTGATAAACTTCACTAATGTATTAGATATATAGGATGGGAAAGCAAAACAATCAATAATTCCCAAGCTTCCAACTTGAACCATAAAGGTTTAAGAGAGAAAGGTTATGTTTAGCTAGGAGGAGCCTGGGTTTCAGGGCAGAGGTAGGTGGCTAGGATGAATAGCTGAGGGGATAATTTTGAACAAAAGTTTGAGCCACAACAGCAGTTAGAGTTTAAAAACGGTAGGGATGCTCTCTCAAGAAAGACAATGGAAGTGGAAGTGGAAGGAGTAAACGGGGTAGTGTAGATGAGAGAGATTTGATGTACTGGTGGAATGGTACAGTAGAGAGTGAAAAGGAAGGAGGGCCTGATGCTGTGAGAAGGAGGATGTGTGCAGGAAGGGTCGAAGACCTTGAGACAATGAGAAAGAGAGACATTGATTTTGAGGCGCATTGTTGTCTGAGTCAAAATACATTGTAATCCCCTCAAAACATTTTTCACGACAGTTGGGAGCATCCAACTTCAATTTTCTTTTCATAACAACTGCATGCTTTGGAACAAACCACCTCTCTTTGGAATAAAAACTTTAAGATCAAATCAATATGAGGGAAAGAGGATGGTATGAAAGCGACTAAAACCCATAAAAAGTTCAATTGTATTTCTATAATACTAATCAGAGAAACAGTCTAGACCATTCATTCTCTACTTTCCTAATGTCCATGACCCTTTAATATAGTTTCTCATGTTGTGGTGTCCCCAACCATTATTTTTGCTGTTACTTTATAACTATAGTTTTGGTACTGTTATGAATTTCAATGTACATATGTGTTTTCATGTGGTCTTTGGGGAATTAAGAACTACCGGTCTTAATCTACTGAGAGCTACTGGTCTAGACCTTTTCTTCCTCTCTTCTCTCAAGCACACAATCATTTCCATGACTAGACTTTAACCTTCTGTCCCCGCCTCTCTTTGTTAAGGTAATATTACATGAAACTCCTCAATGCTCTTTCTTATACTAAACTTGTTCAATAGTCCTCTGAAGGCTCATGAGGTGAAGCCATGATCACTAGGCTATAGTATAAGTGCGAAGTGGAAAAATCTTTACAAGATGGAGCTGAGTGTTAGTAATTTAGAGGTTATATAACAGAGTCTTGACTTTTTGCTGAACTTTTCTCCTCCTCCTGCTCCTGCTCCTCCTCCTCCTGCTCCTCCTGCTCCTCCTCCTCCTGCTCCTCCTGCTCCTCCTGCTCCTCCTCCTCCTCCTCCTCCTCCTCCTCCTCCTCCTCCTCCTCCTCCTCCTCCTCCTCCTCCTCCTCCTCCTCCTCTTCTTCTTCTTCTTCTTCTTCTTCTTCTTCTTCTTCTTCTTCTTCTTCTTCTTCTTCTTCTTCTTCTTCTTCTTCTTGTTTATTCTTTTTTTTATACACCAGTTATTATCCCCCTCCCAGCCTACCCTCTGACAGTTCCTCATCCCATTCCTCCTCCCCTGTCTCCAAGAGGATATCATACATCCCACTCTACCAGACCTCCTACCAGACATGTCTTTTAAAACATTTTGTGAAAAAAAGTGTGTGTGTGTGTGTGTGTGTGTGTGTGTGTGTGTGTGTATCTGTGTGCATGAATGTAAATATACATACAAAAAGGCAGTCAAATTCCCTAGAGTTGAAGTTAGGGGTAGTTGTGAGCTGCCTGATGGGGATGCTAAGTATTAAATGCTGGTCTTCTGTAAGCTCCTTTAACTCCCAAGCTATTTCTCCAGCCCTGCCTCAGGCATTTTGATACAGTAATAAAAAACCAAGGAACACAGAGCCTCTGAGCTCATACTTAATCACCTCTACAACCTCACACACTCTATCATCATGCAATATTTTCCTTAAACACCTCAGTGCCCACCAGTACGTCTTTTTTATCTTTTAAAAAATAATATTGATCCTCATTACAGCTGCTTAATAACCAACTACTGTAGCATTTCCTTCACTGTAAGTCTTTACTTCAAGGTTAATATTAGCGTTATCATCCTCCTCCTCCCCTCCTCCTCCACACACATACTTATGTTGTGATCTTCAACTTTTATGGCCATAAGGTGGTGCCTGACACTGTGGATCACTACCTATGTATTATCTTCAGAATTTCAGAGCGTACCTATTTCCTTGTTCTCCTCTTAGGTTTCTGGCAAATCTGTTTGTTTTTTCTCTGTCATGGCCTTCTTATTTCAATGAGTCTGGCTAGCACCTTTTTGCGTAGCATTCTCAATCAATGAGTCTTATTCACTCACACTACTTCAAAGGTGGTTTGGAAAGGCACATTTCTGATTCTGCTCTTTCCAATCTGGCATTGGCAGGCTTGAGCAGCATATACTCCATGAGTAGTGGGACATGTGTAATTGCTTACCAATCTCTTGTTTTGGGGGAAAAGTGAGTTTGAAGTATGCCAGTTCTCATGGTGCCAATAACACCACTCGGTCTAATTTCAAGTTACCAGAGGGACTGATATCACTGGACAGAAAGCTGGGACGGAAGGTGCAGAGTCAGCTCTTGTGAGCCTAGGTGAGCAGACTCCAGCTCACTAATACATAATCAGATTTTCAAACCCAAACGACTCAAACAATACCCACTACTTAGCCAAACCAGTTGGTGCAGATTTTCCAGAGATTATGAATAGGCATAAAGAAATCTTTCTTTCTCTTTCTTTCTTTCTTTCTTTCTTTCTTTCTTTCTTTCTTTCTTTCTTTCTTTCTTTCTTCTTTCTTTCTTTCCTTCTTTCTTTCTTCCTCCCTCTCTCCCTCTTCTTTCTTCCCCTCCTCCCCTCCCTGCTCCTTCTTGTTTAAACATCAGGCCCGCTCTTGACACATACATAGCAGTTTGCATAAGAGATCTGTCTTAGAGAGAATATTATATCCCATCAAATAAATCCCTCTCAGAGCTATGTTTTAGCCTTTCTGAGTTCCTATATGTGACAAGAGGCATGAAATGTTAAATAATTTATACTAATATTATTATTTATTTGTTTTCTTTAAAAATTTAAAACTTTCATTCTGTAAAATAATTCTGTTGTTGAATTACAAAATATTTTATGCTTCAGAGATTAGTAGGAGAGATTATATATAATCATTCTCTCTCTCTCTCTCTCTCTCTCTCTCTCTCTCTCTCTCTCTCTCTCTCTCTCTCTCTCCTTAATAGAGACTTTTAGCCACCACCTGGAATTCTCATCAGGCAACCTAATTCTGCTATATGAAACCCTCTAGGTACCATATGCTGTAATTGTATAGAGAGCCAAGAGTTACTCTAATTAGTTTATTTGGCAAAGGGGACTTAGAAACACCATGATGGATATTTACTAGAAGGATCATAATTAACTATGGCATATTTGTTATTGAAATATGAAGGTGAAACTATACAATAGAAAAATCAGGGCCCAAAACAGTGTGTGATCTCAGGTCTTCAATATTTACATAAGCCATCACATAGATTTTTTCTTTCTGGTAATGAAAAGTCAGATGGCCAACTCCAGTTATGGTCTTGCTTCCACTGAATAGGAATACCAGTTACATCACTCTAGTTCTAATTGCTCTTAATTATATGCCACTTTCATTTGGATTTTTTCATGATCACTTAAACCCATTTGACAATACCAAGCTATTTCATCTGAACAAAGGTGCTGCTGAGATAATTCAAAGATTTCATTTACCTTTTCTCCAAGGGGTTTAGCTGGTTCTGACCCAGCCTTGAAATCAAGCCATTACGCAGTCCCCCCCGCAACTCTCTGCAACTATAAGGCCTATGGATACAAAGGCTGCCAATTCGTTACTGAAAATTTGAGGTGATTAAGAGTCAAGGCTGCTGGGGCCACTCATACTATTGATATTAAAAGTGCTATCAATTTCCCACTGTTCTAAAAGGAATAAAATAAAATGGTTTATTTTTACTAGTGATTTTTCTTTGCCTTATGACCAAATTCCAGATGCTATGTGCAGTGCAGAGAAATACAATTATTCCATCTTTTGGCAGCACATATGAACTCATGGATCTTGTGATATGTGAGACATGGATTCAATTCCCAGCTCTAGCACTGAGAAGCTCTACAAGCTTGTATCACAGAGATGCACTGCCAGACCCTGGTTAGCGTTAACAACAGCACTGACCTCATAACTAGTTCATAAGGATTGAAAAAGATCTCATAAAATATTTAGCAAAGGTTATAATAAAGATCCTTAAAAATGTAATAAAAAATTGGGGAAGGTTTGAAAATGTTCATTTTTTAAAATTGAGACTTATATGACGGCCACAAGGCAAACAAGAAAGACATCACTAGAGCCAAAGTAAAAAGTTTCCTGAATCCCTAAGGTTCCCGATGTCTAAGATTTATTCATGAATGCAACAGTGACAGAGGGTGATCAAAGTCTCATTTCAGCTTAATGGCTGGAGATTCCCCAGGGCTTCCTGCAGTCAAGCTGACACACCATGTTTCTGTCACTATTATTTTGTATCCATCAACATTATTTCATAATGTCAATAATCTCTCCAGAAACTCATAGCATCTTCTTTTTGAGGATGATTCTATTTCTCCCATCTAAACTCTGCAGACATTGAGTCGACCCTACACTCGTTTCTTGTACTTAGGCGACTTGCTAATGTCTGTCATCCAATACTGCATGTCTGTGAGTGCCAACGTGCACACACGGCCTCTCTGTTGTCTGCTTCTTTATTATGATCACTTGCTATGACAGACTCATATTCTGTTGGGAGCCACGATTGGCAGGTCCTGCCTGCCAGGAATGGTATCTTCACTGAGTGTTCCCTAAGCACCATTATTTGAGATGTTTGGACTCTATTATGTTAATTTGTGCTTTGTTGGTGGTTTTTTAAATTGCTTCATGTGTGTATTGTTGCAATAATAATGTTTTATAAAGCCCTAGGAAGCGAGTCTCATGATTTCTCTCTTTTTTCTCCTGAGCTGGATATTTTATAAACATAAAAGTAAAAGAAAGTCACTATGTGAGCCAGCTGGGGTGACTATGGGTCCCTGACAAGGGGTGCTTTTCTAGCTTGTTTTCTGCTTTGCTGCATTGTGAAACTGGTCAGAGATGTGGGGAACATGGCTAGTTTTTGGTTTGCCCTGCTTCTTTGCCATGTTTTTTTTTTTTTTTTTTTTTTTTTTTTTTGCCTCCTGTGCCTTCATGTTTAAAGGACCCACCCTTGATCTAATTTCTCCAAGGGGTTCATGTCATTCCAATAGAAGCTTCCTTGGTAAAAGTCAAGAGCTCTTGCTCGAGAGAGTCATGGGAAATAAGTCAGGGCTCCAACCAAATTTCCTTGCCCTTCACTTTGCATTAGATGGGCCCAATGGAAGTGACAATTTAATCAAAAGTGTAAGCACAGAAAACCCAAATAAAGTCAAAATAAAAAAGTAACCCAGCCATGGGGAGGGGCACGCAGATCTGAGGATGCTTTCCCTTGCTCTGCCTGTCAGACAGAACAGCCTTTGGGAAACTTTCTCTTGTAAAGAACTAGACAGTCAGCATTTCAGGCTCTGGGAGCCAAGTTTCCATTGTAATCAGTCAACTTTGTGCTTCTGGTGTGAAAACAGCCGTGGATGGTTAAGCAATGAATGCACATAGTTGCTTTGATAAAGTGTCATGTGTGGACACTGAAGTTTGACACCGATGCAATTGTTGGGTGTCACTAAATGCTGTTTTCCATCAGATTTATTTCACAGGTTTCAGACTACACAGACACAAGCAGAGGGCGGCGTCCAGCTTGTGGACTCTAGTTTCTGTCTGGGAAAGAACACTTTATGAAGAGATGCCCTGTGTAAAGGCTTTTTGTCTAGACAAAATAGCTGTTTGAGGAAACAAAAGAAAACCAGTGTGATTGAGGAGATTAAATAGAGTCTGGGAGGTGGAGAGATGGCCTAGACCAATGGTTCTCAACCTCCCTAGTGCTGCAATCTTTAATACAGTTCCTTGTGTTGTGGTGACCCCAACCACAAAATGATTTTGTTGCTACTTTGCAACTGTAATTTTGCTACTGTTATGAATCATAATGTAAATATCTGATATGCAGGATATTTGATATGTGACCCTAAAGGGCTTGTGAACCACAGGTTGAGAAATGCTCATCTAAAGTCTTATAAGACATGGCGTCACCTGAGGATATGGGGAGACACTAACACAGGCTCACCTAGGAAACACAAAATATCCAGTCTTCTGGGTCCATCTCAGAATTTGTGAAAAATTAGGATTTGGACATACATATACCTACACACATGCATACATATGATGTACACTCATATATAGTACATGAATGTATCCATACAAGCAAATGAGTATTTGTGTATGTATTGTGTTTGTAGTGTGTATATATATATGTTTGTATGTATATGTTATAAATGTATATGCAGGTACATGTGTATATGTATATGATATGTACATGATATATGTATATATGCTCGTGTATGTATATATGTACATGATGCATGTATATATGTATATTATATGTATATGTATATGACATAGATATGTATGTATATGTGGATGTTCATGCTATACACTGGTGGAGAAGCCAGAGGAAGATATCAGATGACATGCTCTGTTACTCTTTGTCTTGTTCCTTTGTCTCTCATTGAACATATTTCTAGAGAGGTGGCTAATAAGCCACAGTAATCCCCCTAACTCTGCTCCCAAGAGGAATTCTTTTCACAGGCATGTATGTGGCCAATCTAGCTTTTTATACACACACTGGCTCAGGCCATTCTATATCAAGCACTCTTACCAGCTCAGCCACCTGCTCAGTCTGAGACTTGATATACCTCTGTTAGTGTTGGTACAGCTGATAGGTCCTAATATGCAGAGCTATACTTGGGAAGTACACCTGGGTCTTTGCTGTCTGTCAAGATGGAGAAATTCTGCCCCTGGGAAGCCTGGTGATTTCCTGGTTGGATGCACAGTAAGTCACAACACATACTCTTGAGTACAGCTGCCGAACACAAATGACTAAAGATAGGATTCCCCCTTAAAAGAAGGGTAGAGAGGCACAGCAGTACCTTCCTAAACTGTCTGATCCTCAGTGAAATATAAGCTCAGTTTGTCACATTGTGGTTTTGGTTTGTTGTTGTTTGTTGTTTATTGTTTTGTTTGCTTTTATACCAGGTTAAGAACCAGGCTAAGAAATACCTCAGCCTTATTTCCAGTTAAAATATTCCATTTCCTTCCAAATAAAATAATTTTTTTAAACACTGTTTCTTATATTTAAATATTCCACCACCAACTTCCCCAATCCCCTCCAAGAAACAAATGCCTTTGTCTGGCTGTTTTAGAGGTTAATTTTTCTGATTGCTGGGATGGATCATCCGACAGAAACAACCTAAGGGAGTGAGCTATTCATCTTAGCCTGTGGTTTCCATCTATCAAGGCAGGGAAGGCACAGCAGAATTCATATCTGCGTCATTGGTTAACATGAGGGTAGGCCTCCATACATCTTGGTGGCTCAAGAACCAGAGAACTCAGGCCAGAAGCAGGGCTAGAATGTAACCTCCCCTCCTAGTAACTCACTACCATCCTTCCAGGCCTCACAATAGAAAGATGCCATAACCTCCCCAAACAGCACCATCAGCTGGTAGGCAAGTGTTTAAACACCGTGGTGGAGACATCATATTCCAACTGTAGGAGCTGATTCACTCGTTACTTATGAAAATACCGAGTATCTACAGCATTCTGGGCATAATACAAGGGGCTACCTATGTGTTCTAACACCAATAACATCTCTCCTCTTAACCCTTGTAGCCTGTGAGGAGAAATGAATACGAGCTCATCACATCTATAAACAAAGTTTCTACAAGAACAGGATGAATAGTCTTTGCCCTTTACCTGACTGCAGAAATTTTTTTAGTCTCTCATTTTATGTCATCCACAGAACCCTGATTTCAATGACATTATGTCTATCATATTAAATATTTGTTGTACAGAGTAGGGAATGAGAGACGTGACAGGCATTTATTAAAATGAATTAATCAGAAGTCTGATGTGGGAAGCTTCAGCATTTAGAAAACCTGGGTGAGGGCTGGTCCCAAGGAAAGCTGCTAAGAGGTTTAACAGTTTTCAGGTTAATATAAGGATAGAAAATAAGGAAAGGGGCCGAGGGCTCCCTGTCTGGCTAGCAAAGAGAACATTCATATAGGGAACACTACACGGGACATTTTAAAAGGAAAACCAGCATTGCTTTTAGATTGCGGACTTGATTTTACAGTTCCCCCAATGAGTTCCATGTATGTTTGAGACCTAACCAATACTCAGCAGGTTGAGACAAACAAAGGGTCAGGCCAGTCTTAGGTGGTCACTCTCTTAGTGTGGTCAGTAAGTACATTGACCCTGACCATATTATTACATCATGGACTACATTAAGGTAGAGAACACTGTTGTGGTAAATTTATGGAGTCTTCCAAAGGACTACACCATGAGTGAACGTGTCATAAGAAACATTTAAAAGAAATCTCTCTCTACTCTTCATAACTGCATGGAGGTCCTAAAGCCCATAAGCATCCAAGCCTCTCATTTATAGCTCCAAATGAGGAGAGCTGAGGTAACAGGTGAACGTTCCAGAACTACATTTGCAGAAGCAGAATAAGGTTTATTTCGACAACTGTGCATGCAAAATTAAAGTGATATAGTACCATCAATAAGGAGGCCAACAGATTCCACGAAGAGCCGTGGTGCTTGCAGGTGCTTTGATGTTGTTTTGCCTCCAAGGCAGGATTTCCATTATTATGGAGATGAATTGCCTCTAATTATTGCAATAACATAATTGTTCCCTAGGGCAGAATCCCTAATAACAGAATAGTATCGCTCTGCAGCGACTGTACAGCTATCCTGAGGGCAGGTTTCTCATTAGGAGCACATATATAGACATTCTGCCTCCAGAAGAGAAACAGATCCCCGCAAGCAATAAGCTTCCCCTCCCACAATCGGCCTTCTGGGCAAATATCTGCCATCACTTTTGTCATCTTCAGACCTGGATTTCACACCTTACATACAAGGTGGAGTTTCACAGCCCTGTGCTAGGATTCCCTTCCATGTTTTACATGAATTTCAACGCTCTTAAATGCCTTTGGGAAGGCAGGCAAATTGAGGCCACGATCTGATTTCACCTTGGAGGCAGATGCCAGTGTCTCTAAAAAGACATGTGAACATGATTTTATTCCTATTTGGATTGAGTGTTTTAACAGATTGCTAGCCTTCACGGGTTATACTCTGTAAGGCAGGCAAACCCAAATATGTGTTTCATTTCAAGAAGACATAGTGAAAATTCTAAATGCTTAATGTACTTTAGCTGCCTTCAAAACTGGCCCACAGTGACCTAAACATGTTTTGTCCAAAGTGATGGTAGGCTGCTAAATCAGACATCTCTTGAATAATTTGGTTGAACCTATTTATTTATTTATTTATTTATTTATTTATTTTAGAAGAGATGATTCATTTTATTACTCTTAACTTGGCCCTATCTTTCCAACATTAGGTTCCGTCTTTGCAGATATGCCACACCCTCCCCCTTAACATCCTAGGAGGTAAAGGGGTAAACTATAAAGTTTGGGGAAAAGCAAGGTCGCTTATTTCTCAAACATGCAAATAAGAAGGGCTGCATGGGAAATGAGCAATCCCTCTTTGGCAGTGGCCAAATGTACAGTATCTAGGTTCTTGGGCTCAGTCATAGTCTGCAGTAAGTCATAATAAGCCACTGATTCTGTGAGGTCACCAGATATTATTCAATATATACAGAGGCTCCAACAGTTTGAAGAAGCTGCATACAGTTAGGCATCTGATGCTCTTTGCCTTTCAAGAGCACAGGATCAGGCAGCTTCGGCCTGGTCTTAACAGCTCATCAAGAAAACACTCCTGGACACTGAGTAGAAGGTGTAACGGTAAATTGCTAATACCAGGGCCCGGATGCCCAGGCGAGCCACTGTGGCAGTGTTTTCTGCCACTAGGAAAATTGCACCTGTCTCATAAACTGCCGCTACTCAGGGATCAAATTCTCCCCTGATGGGTCAATACGCTGAGCAAATGGAACATTTCCAGTCTCAGCATTCAAAGTGTCAGTAAGTAGCTCCATCCTGCTGCTCTACCCCAAGCCGTGACCCTCTGAAGATTAGAAGGCACTTGCTCTTTCTTGCATAAATCTATTGCTTTGGCTTATGTTATGTTCTCCTAGCTGTGATTTTATCTTTCTTAGTCTTCTTCTTGTCCTCTTTAACAGCTGGCTTCTTTATCTTCTGTGTAAGTGATGGTTCCCGAGGGCTCCTTCCTTTGACCCACAAAAAGCTCTGACCTCAACATCATTGCTGATGACCTCCTGTCTAGAGCTTCTTACCTGCTGATGATGACGAGTTCGTTGTGTGCATTCCTCAGCTTAGTGTGAGGCTTCCAACTTTCTACTAGGAAATGGCCAGGAAGCACCCAACTGAGTATCTGGTAGGAGTCTAGGTGAAACCGTGTCTGATTGGATCGTGCCCGATCAACATATAGAAGCCCACGCAAAAGATATGGGAAAGTATGAGAAGAAGTCAGACAGATATAAGGAGGACTCACCTGTGCTAACTTGAAGACAGAAGAAAGAGGCCACAAAGTATGGATTGGAGGAGTCCTGAAAAGCCAAAAATGGACTCTCCCCTAAAATCTCAAAAGGAATAGAACCCATGCAGGTGAGACCTTTGATTTGGCCTAGTAAGGCCTATTTTAAAACGTTGGTGCTTTCAACAGTCATATGTTAAATTAGAGTTGCTTAAATCAAGAGCACATTTGCAAACACACACACACACACACACACACACACACACACACGATTATTAACCATGTTTTCCTTCAAACTTCTTTTTAAGAAGATTTAAAAAAAAATTTATGTTTTGTATCTCATTGTTTTGCCTACATGTATGTATATATATTATGTGGGAACCTAGTGCCCATGGAGGCTAGAAGAGAGCATCATATCCCCTGAGCCTGGAGTTATGGATGGCTATGAGTCACCATGTGGATGCTGTGAACTGAATCTGGGATCTCTGCCTAATAAGCATGTACTTCTAACTACAGAGTCATCTCTCCAGGTCCCATTTTTTTTAAATATTCACTATTATATCAAATACATTGTCTTTCTGCTATTTAAGTAGGGAATCCCTGGGGTCATGCTTTACTTTTTTTTTTTCTTGCTTTCTCAATCCTTCTACTTAATATATCAGTTGGGGCCTTAAATTCTAGCCCATACATTTGTCTCCTCTCTTTATTCAAGAGACATTCATTTCATTCAGCCATTCATGATTTCCATCCCAGACTGCTGCTATCCTTGGCCTTCCTGAACTCACCGTCTTCTTTCACTCTGGGTTTTGCTGCTGGTACTGATGAAACAATCTTCCTATAGCATGCACACAGCTGAACATAACTCCACATCAAAATTCTTCAATTCCATCGAGGGTGTTCAGGTCCAAGTCTAAGCTCCTCAGATGTAAACATGAAATCACTTGCTGTCTTTCATTTTTCAGTGTTTCTTTTCAACACTTAATATATCAACTTTATAACCTAGCCCTCAGCGTTACTGAAAAAACTCATATGATCTTGCTCGTGGACCCTGGTAGTAGAATACGAGCATCTTGCGGACTGGTTTTATCTATTTTTCCCTTCTATTCTCAGTGCCAAGCAGTAGGCCTAGTGCATGGTCAAATGCCCAAGGAGTGCTTTATCATTGAACGAGAATGGAGTTGGGTAGTTTTAAGCAGAGCATGTATGCCATTGTTCAGAACCAGGTCTGTGATATTTAGGCTAAAGCTTTGAGACTCTTTTCTGTGCTATTCATTGGCCTACCTATATCTAGTTATTATCTAATAATTTTATATAGTGTATCACTTTCATGTCTATGAGAAAGTGAGGAGGGAGTAGAATGTTCGAATGTGATTATGAATAAGTCTTTATCTACAGTGTTGAGAACGTTGTTAGCATTTTCTCTAAGCTCTACCCCTCAGTTACCTGGCAACAGCCAGGTATGCCTGACTCACTATATAAGGGGCTGCTTGCCCCCTCTGCTCTCTTGCCTTCTTGTTCTCATTCTATTCTCTTGCCTATTGCCCCTTCCCCATCTCATCACATTCCCCTCCCCCCCCGTGCTTATGATCAGTCTTTACTCCTCTACTCCTCTGCTTTCTTTCTCTCCCCTGCTTTTCTCTGTCTTTACTACCCTCTCAACTCCCATCCCCATGGCCTGAATAAACTCTATTTTATACTATATCATCTGTGGCTGGTCCATCAGGGGGAAGAGATGCCTCAGCATGGGCCCCACAGAGGCACCCCTTCCCCCACATCTGACTGCATATCCATCAAACATATTCTTTCTCTCTTTATTTTTATAAAATACAGCAACATTCCATTTGTTTCTTTCCCAACTTCAGTAGCAAGTAAACTATTTCTTCTAGATGAATTTTTCAGACACCCATTCTTGCCTTTTAAACACCAGGCTGTTTTTTAAAATAATTATTTACAGGGAGCAGTTTTCTAAGGTGACTTATGTATTCCCCTGTTTTGCTAATCTAAGTTCACTAGACACAATTTTTCCCTTTAGAGAGGTCACTGAACAATGATGCCCACCCTTCTCTGTGTCAATTAATAAAGGGTTTCTTTTCCTCATGAATGCTACCTTTAATTCAGGGTGATATATTTTGAAGAAAATATTCAAAGAAATGACTGATATGATGCAGGGCAGGGGGTAACAATATCATATGAAGAACATCAGAAAGAAATGATATATTCTAGCTTGGAGAAGATCTAGAAGAGGCAATGAGAGTAGATTTCCAGTAAGTACATTAAGGAGACAAGGGGAGAGAAGTAACCAGGGACTAGATTTGTCAGTACAGCTTCATAATGTAGAACCAAAAGAGAGTAGATGACACTGGGAATATCATTTCTCGTCTAGCTGGTTCTCCATCATTAGAAGTACCTGGGACCTGATGAAGGATAAGTCTTGTGTGGATCCTTGTCCTAGATAAGGGATGGGATTTGTAGGGATTGTAGTAGGAGGCATTTGGCAATGGTGTCTACCCATTCTGAATTCTCAGTTTTTGCAATCATAGCTAGATTTATTTGGTAAACCTTATACATCACTCTCAGTCTAAGGCAGTGGTTCTCAACCTGTGGCTTGTGACCTCCTTGATAAACTTCTTTAAGACTAGCAAAGTTATGTCTATGAAGAAGTAATAAAAACAATTTTATAGTTGGGGGGGGGGTCACCATAACATGAGGAACTGCATTAAAGGGTCATGGCATCAGGAAGGTTGAGGATCATTGGTCTAAGTGGTTGAAGGGGACATTTCTCCATATGCCTTTAAATATAATCATCCAACCCACATCCACCCAATCAGCTCAAAAGATTATCAGATACTCCTTGAGTACACATGATTAAGAGAAGAACCGGGGCCAAGGTAGGTTTAGTTGAGACCTAGTGAATCTGTTCTGGAATGTCTGTGATCACTTGAGATATAGGGCAAACTTATGGCTAATGGTGACCCTCATACTACGAGTAGAAAACAGTTTATTGGAGAGTGGAACCAAGGTAAATAGAGATGCTGAAGAGACATAAACAAGCGTAATAGAGTTCTGATGGTTTCTTGTGAGCTATGCTCAGAGTTACAGTTTACACATCATGTTCTCAAGTAGGCAACCAGAAAATTCACTTTCATGATTAACCTGGTTTGATATTAGTCTAACTTAAAATCATAAGGGTCCATCCCAATGGATATAATGGTTATCCTTTTATTTAAAATTCTAGGAGTTTAGGTTATTAGTGATTCTGCTACTTCTGAATATTGATGTTTTTTGTTACAGCATAAAACCAATCTTATTTGCTTCAAGGGCCTTCTGTTGAAAAGTTAAAAGAAAACAAAATAATCAACTTTATTCAGTTAGTAAGCTTAATTGCTCAATTCATCCAAATGATTGGGACTATTTCCATGGTGACTAGTGGTCCCTCCTGAGGACTGAAATAGTGAAGCTGTTCTAAACATTTGATATCCCTAACGCTAATAGCTTGGCAAACATAAAGAAAATAGGAAACATTCTATGGACATATGGATGTGGTACCTGCTCTAGAGCAAAGCTCAACAATTATTTTACTTTTTCAACTTTAATTTGGATGGTTGGGTTAATATGAGTAAAGCAAAGTTAATATGTTTTAAATTTGTAAACAAATAGAAATAATAATTTTATAATTATACATTTAAAACAATTAACATACTGATGTTAAACCAGTAATTCTAAGGTTCTATCCACTGAACTAATACAACCACTATCATCTGACTTTAAGTAAAAGATTCTGCCTTTGCTTCATGTTCTTCCTTATGCTTTTATGGCAAACTCATGTACGAACAGCTAAGCAGTTGAAACTGGAATTAAATAGCAATTGATAAGCATGGTCTGACCAATTTTTTTTTTAAAAAAATAGGATTTAGGAAGAACAATAATAAAATAGGATGATAGATAATGAGGTTTTGTCTTAGTGTAGTTACATCAGTGCTTTGTAATTAAGGGATTAATAATTTGTATTCAAAGGTTAACGACTCACTGCTTGATTATGAAGAGTCTAGTCTCAATAGAAAATTAAGGCTAATAAGGCAGAATGTTAGAAATTATTACTCAATACTAATTATCCTTTGTATTGGCCCACTATCTCAATCTTCTCCTAAAATATGGATTCAGATTTTTTTCATTCGCAGATAACACATATGATTGATTTTCTTCATTTGTCCACTTAATTATTTTCCATCTTTATTAGAAGAAAAAAGCAGCACTTATTTTTGCCAATGAAGAAACAATAGTTAGGTTTGTTTGATATCTATCTCTTTAAACTGTACGAAGTGTTCAACAGGGCATGTGTCTTACTTGGAGGTTAAAAGATAATTGTTCATACAACCAACTTGTTGCATAGATTCATGGGATTCATTATGAATGTTTTAACATGTTAGAAAGGGTGATCTCTTGTTCTAAGAATCAGAATTTCAAAAAAAAAATCTAGGCATCTTCTTTCTCCCCAAAAATGAAATGGTCCAACACCTGACTTTCATCTACATGTGGTCTACTTGATAATGATGAAAAAAGAGTGCAGCGGAGCCATGAGAACACAGCATCCATATGGAGATGAAGTGCTAATATTGATGCTTGGAGACCAGCCTGTTGACACTGGAGGTGGAGGTGATAAATAGCAGGAACTAAGTAACAGCAGGGAGCATCTTCAGCTGAAATACATTTTCTGTGTCAAAAGAGTGTGGAAGAATCCTTGATGTCTGTTAATGAAACCAACACAACTTGAACAGAGAAAACTTTGTAGTGGAAATAATAAATTGAATTCATATTGCCCTACAGAAACTGACACAATAATATACTATTGTCTAAGAGAAAATTAAGTTAGTTTTGTGGAAATGGTTAAGCTTTAGTGGTACTAAGCTATCCATTAATGCCGTCTAAAATAGTAAGATGGCACGTATAAATAGGTGTGCATAGTTGTTTCTTTTCTTGTAGGAATATAACAAGATTATATTTTTCTTTAAGGTGACATTGGCTTGTTTGGGCTAGTATCAGTAAACATAAAGTTGCTTCATTTCCATTACCTGAAACACTAAAAGGCCATGCATTTGACCCTTTTAATTATGGTAAAGCTACAGAAAGAGCTGGTCTTCTGATGTAATACTGTGGGAGAGCAGAACCACCAACAGATTTTTGCCAGTATGTATTATGAATGAGAAATGGCTTCTGCTGTTTTAGATTGCCATGGCTTCCTATACTAGCATAGTGTATTTTCTATATTGGTCCTCAATAATTTCTCAAACTTTATTCATTCATGGTTTTTATGTGTATTTAAATCTCATTTTATAAAGCATTTTAAGTAGATTTTATTCTCTCTCTCTCTCTCTCTCTCTCTCTCTCTCTCTCTCTCTCTCTCTCTGTCTCTGTCTCTGTGTTACCTGTGTTTGTGTAGGTAGATATGGAGGCCCAAAAAGGGCATTGGATCCCCTGATGCTAGAGTTAAGGAGGCTGTGTGCCACCAGACATCGATGCTGGGTGTGGAAGAGCCTTCTTTAGCATCATGTCATTCTCTTAATGTTATATCCTTAAATCATCTTACTTTTTTATTAATTATTTTATTTATTTACATTCCAAATGTTGCCCCCTCCCTGGTCCCCTCCATGAGTTATTCAGCCCATTTTCCCTCCCTTTTGCTTCTCAGAGAGTGCTCTCTTACCCACCCACTCACTACCACCTCACCCCATTAGCATCTCCCTTCCCTGGGACATCTAGTAGCTACAGGATTAAGTACATCCTTTCCCACTGAGGCCAGACAATATGTAGTGGGAGCCATGGGCCAGCCCATGTCTGCTCTTTGGTTTGTGGTTTAGTCTCTGGGGGCTCTGAGGGGTCTCCTTTAGTTGATACTGTTGTTCTTCCTATGGAGTTGCCATCCACTTCAGCTCCTTTAGTTGTAACTCTTCCATAGGGTTCCCTGACCTCTGTCGAATGTTTGTAAACCTTAAAAAAATGCAGCCTTATTCTAAGCAATGCACATGGTGCTTACTAATTATAATTCAATTATATTTAAAAGTATGTATTCTCTATTAAATGTAATCGCAGACAGCACATTTTGAGAAACACTATGGTAAAGTGGATTGTTCCCTGTGTTTCAGTAAGAAAACCTGTTTTCTAGTACTGTTTTATTGCTAAATGGGCACAATATACGTGTCAAAATATAGCTGAATAATTGTCTTATTGCCCATAGACCAGCAGCGCTATCATGTTTGGTAAGAGAAGCTTCTTTTTGCTTTCTGTTTGGATTCCTACTGATGTAAGCGCTAAGAACAAGTTACTGCTGCATGCTCAGACATAAGTGGGTCATCTATATCATCTCGTCTAAAGTTACAAAAGCATAAAGGAAGAGGGGGTCAGAAAATCCAAAGTGTGCAATATTGCAGAATACCATCCTGTGGGTAAGATACAGCCGCTGCACTCTTTAACTGCAGCAGGTCTACCTGCTTGCTCAAAACCTCCACCACACTTGGGACTGTTAATGTTATATTATAGAAAGGGGTGGGAGTCATGAGGCCCCACTCCTTTAGAAGTTATAGGCTGTTCTGGTTACTGTAGGAGGAGGAAACATTTTCTCCATTGGTGTAGTCACTGGTTCATGCTCTTATAAGGAACCCTAACTGAACTCATTGGGTCACTGAAAAGCAAAAATCAAAATATGAAATTAGAAGGACGATTATGTGTGGAGAGAAAAGAAACCTACGGCAGTGAAAGAGGACAAGAGAGGGTAAGGGGGTGAAGATAATTAAAATAAATAATATGCATGCACAAAAATGTCACAATAAATCTATTATGCATAATTAATACATTAATAACAATAAAACCTATTTGATTTCAATTTACACATTTGTCTTAAAATTTGAATGTCAGCCAGGCAGTGGTGGCGCACGCCTTTAATCCCAGCGCTTAGGAGGCAGAGGCAGACAGATTTCTGAGTTTGAGGCCAGCCTAGTCTATAGAGTGAGTTTCAGGACAGCCAGGGCTATACAGAGAAACCCTGTCTCGAAAAACCAAAAACCAAAAAAAAAAAAAAAAAAAAAAAAAAAAAATTGAATGTCATTTTGGTATCCACTGGACTGCTTGCTTAATGTGAATCAGAAATGGCTAATATGAAGTTAATACATGTGTGGAGACATATATATATATATCTTTGAAACCATACCATTTGTTTATAAAAACTATTAAAATGAACAACATCATCAGTGCAGTGATCTAATTTGTATATGTAAATGTGAAGGTGTACAGGTGTAAAAGGATAGATACACACATTTTAAAATGCTTCCTTATTGGATCTATGAATACTTGCCCTTTAACATCAATTAAAATCATTATGTATACAGCTGGTAAATCCTGTCTTATGGGTGACAAACACAGGCTCATGCATAATTACCCTTTTCCAACAGATCGAATACATTACAGAAAGGGGTAGAGGATATTTTACAGGGGTGACAGCTAAGACAAGGTCTTGGAGATATGTGCTACTTGGTACTCTCTGATGTCAAACTCCAAGTAACCCCTACAAATTTGCATCCTTTAAACAATATGCTTTCTGAATGCAATTCATGTATTATAATAAGCAGAAGCAAATAATTTAGATATTAAAACAAATCTGAAGCCATAAAGAGAGACAAATGAAATAATGAACACTTAAGGAGAACAATTAGCTATAGGCCACCTATGTAGTATGGTAATAGACTGACTTGACTAAGCCAAGGAATTACAATGGGTAGATGCACACAGTAAAAAAATTAGGCTTAAAGTATATTTTAGCTGCTAACCTGAAGGCAACTTTTGAGTACTCTCTGTGCTTGAAAAGCTTCTAGAACCCCAATATTAAGAAGAAACATGGAGGTCAATGTTACCAACTCTTATACCTTGTGGATTTGACTATTTGCTCAGGTATAACAGAAAGACAATTTATCACAAGTTAATAAAATATTTAAAATATTTCAACACAGTACCTTTCATTTTCTCTTAATATTTCTCTTCCCTTTCTCCAGGTGTAGACAGGTCTTGGAGATGCTTTCGGCTTGCACTCAATGACAACTTCACCTCCCACTTTGACAAGTGTTACTCTTTTTAAGAGTGTTCTCGAAAAATCTGGACTTTCGGCTAAAGAAAATATAAAAAAATGTAACAAATTATTATGGGAGGAAGAAGCAACTTTTTTTTCTTTCTGTGATAGTTACTTACCATAGATCATTGGAGACAGGAGCTAAATTTTTTTTTCTGATGGAAAACATGCAGCCTTGTATGTTTTTATGGGTTATTAAAATTTAATTCATGATTTATATATGATAAAGTGCAACTGCTCTATGGATGTATAACTTGATGGATTTTGTATCCTCCACCGTGAAGATCAAGATAGAAACATTCTTAGCCCCCTGTGGAGGAGTCTCTTAAAAAATTTATTCTACCTTCAAATGGACAAAACTTTAAAAATTTAAGAGAAGCAATAGGGAAAGAAACAAAACAAAAAAGCCACATTTGGCAAGTTTCCTGATTATGTACGCTAACGTGGCCCCCTTCTCTGACAGTTACTGCTTTTGGTCTATAACACAGTGTTCTCTCTCCCTCCTTTTCTCCCTCTCTCCCTTGTTATCTTCTTCCCTTCCTCCCTCTCTTGCATCCCTGCTCTGTCTTTCTCTGTCTCTCCCTGTATCCCTCTCCCTCTGTCTCCATCCCTGTCTCTGTCTCTCTCTGTCTCTCTGTCTCTCTCTCTGTCTCTGTCTCTGTCTCTCTCTCTCTCTCTCTCTCTCTCTCTCTCTCTCTCTCTCTCTCGTTTCTGTCTCTCTCGCCTTCTCTGTATTTATCAGGGACTCCTTATATAATTGTCATCTATGAGTCTCTCCTTACAATAAATGGATTGTTCAACTCTTGTCACCAGTACCCAATATAATGCTCATCTTATTTAGAAAAAAATCACTGGCATTCGGTTTAGAAATTTAGAAAACTGTGTTACCCACTCACTTCTATTGTTCTGAAGAATCCACATGGGTATGTTATGCTGTGCTGACATATTAGTAAAATAATTACTAGCTTTCTGAAACAAAACAGCTCATCCTTAGCCTCACATAAAAAAGCAAGCAGCAAGCAAACAAACAAACCAACTGATTAATAAAGCCTTTCTGAAAGATCTCTGTTTTCTTCTGAGTTTATTTAGTTATTTAGCGAGGAGAAATTCTTGAATACCCCAGATGAACTCTTTTCTTTTTGTAATTTGTGCCTTATTTATATTTCTGATTCCTTGCCATGTAACTTCATAGAATGAATCTTTCAGTTCACAGTGAAGAAAACATTTAAATCCAAGCTATAAATGACTTGAGTGTAGACTTCAAGAAAGTATGGATACACATAGATAAGGTGCATATCTGCCTATTTTTAAAACAATTATAAACTTTTTTTTACATGTATGCTGTTTTGCCCACAAGTACATATATGTACCACATGCATTTGGTGACTATAGAGGGCAGAAGACATCGGATCTTCTAGAACTGGAATTACACATGGTAGATATTAAGTCCTGCAAGTGCTGGTAGGCAAGCCTGAGTCCTCTACAAGGACATCAAGTGTTCTTCACTGCTGAGCCACATCTCCTCTTCCTATGGGCCCATTTCTTGAACATATTCACACCATAGCTAGTGATTTTTTTTTTTTAAATGAAGGACTGAATTGAAGCCGGAGCTTCCAGCATTCTACTATAGTGCTGTGTCCTCAGGGCTCTTATAATGCTTTTAATTTTGAGATGAGTCGTACTAAGTTTCCCAGACTGGCTTTGCCAGTGACTGTAAACCAGGAATACCTTAAACTTGTAACTATCCTGTCTCAATCTCCGCCAGTGTGAGGATGATAGGCCTACACTGCAAAGCTTATCTGTAACTAGTGATTTTAAAAATCCAAACTAAGATATAGTGCAAATAACTTGTGACTTTTATTAGAGACTTTCATGGTAGAAATATTTGTCAAAATTGACTAGGTACAAACAAAGATGAGAAGGTTACTCTGTAACATAATATACACTGAAAATGGACACACTGAACTGGTAGCACATATGAGGTTGAAATTAAGTGGACCACTGGGCTGCTGACATTTTGTGATTTGTGTGTGCTTTGAATTCATAAAAATCTCCAATTCAAGGGATACCTTGTGAGTGGTTAACAAAATCGACAGAGTACAAGTCCAGCTGTTTATAATGAAAATTGTATATAATATTGTACTACTAATAATGTATTACCAGTATGATCTACAAAGTTACATCATAAGAGTAAAAGGACAAATTGAACAGATCATTAGGGCAGAGCTATTAAGTACTTAGGGAATAAGATAATAACAAAAAAATTTTGGGGAATATTATGTATGAATAAAATGTTATGCTATAATTAATATATATCCAAGATATATAATAAATCAAATACATAAAAAAATCAAATTTAATTCCCCATTCTCTCTCTCTCTCTCTTTCTCTCTCCTCTCTCTCTCTCTCTCTCTCTCTCTCTCTCTCTCTCTCTCTATGTGTATAAATATAACTAGGTGGAATAAATGAAGTTCAAATTGCAGGAAATTTAAGCACTGCGCACCAGTGTGGTATGTGGCAGAAACTGCATCAGCAGACCATGGGTGAATGAGATTGCCTGCTATCATCTTATTCCACTGACTAGCTATGTTGATCTGCATTGCTAGCCTATTGGTCTAGTTGCTCCAATAGTACATTCATGAACATGTAAAGCAATGACTCTCGGCCTGCCTAATGCTGCAGCCCTTCAATACAGTTGTGGTGACCCCTAACCATCAAATCATTTCTTTGCTACTTCCTAACTGTAATTTTGCTGTTATAAATGGTAACATAAATGTTTGAAAACAGGTTACCTGATATTTAATTCCACATAAAAGGATAATTTGACTCCCAAAGGGGTCATGACCCACAAGTTGAGAACTTTAATGTGAAGCATTTGTACTATATTGATATCTTCTATGTGCATAGCAATTGCACATACGCTATGCTCTGTCATAGCAAAATGTTTTGGCAGAAAAGACTCCTTCTCAAATTAGGTAAACATCCAAACTGACACACACACAAAAAAAAAACCATAAAAATAAAATCAAGTCTTCTGGAGATCTTTTAAAGGGAAAATTTGAAATAATGTTACAAACCCTTTCTCATAAAAAAAATCTCTTCTTACAACTCTTTCTCCACACATGCATTTATCACTCTAGGCAGATATTTTCATCTGTTCAAGAGGAATTCTGCCTCTGCATTCAAAATGAGTTTATATAAATCAAACTGTGTACCACACATGGGTATATTTGTCAAAAAAACTATATATCGCTTTTTACAGAATTTGAAAGTGCAGGGTATCAGACACATGGAAAGCAGAAAACAGCACTAGCTTAACAGGCATTTGTAATGTTCCAGTTAAAGACAGATTACCTTTTGGATATCTTATGATGATCCTGGCTTGAACATCTTTCACTCATAAAAATATAATTTCACACCAAATACTTTCCCGTTGTCTAGTCCATTTGTTTCTGGTGTTATCTAACCCGCAAATGTATCAGTTGTCATCATAAGCCATAGTGATTTCTATGGCAGGACCAATAGAAGCTCTATCACATCTGAACACTGGGTAGGTTTCTTAAAATTCTGCTATTTCAGGATGGCCTTGTGCACTTGAGATGCAGTTTAGCTTATAGAGGGGTGCTTTTCCTAATGATACCCTATATTTACTGATTCAACAAAACACTGGCCTAGCACAGGATCAGAGGAATAGAAAATGGGTCCTTTTGGTCCATTCAGCACCCACAGATTGGTAATTCTGCTAGATGATATTGGTAGGAGCCACAGGAGGGCAGCATTAAGACACAATCTTTGCTCATACTAACCAGTTAGTGCCAAAAGAGCTAAAATTTCAGTGGTTCTCAAAGCTTTGGAATGATAAAACCAACAGATAAATTACCCACAAAAGTGTGGCAGCAGCCAACAGATTCTTGCAGGGGCTCATTTGCTGAACTCAGTGGCCAGTTTTCTCATATGAATTAATTACTAGATGGATGCATCGTGCAGCAGCTTTCTTCCACATGGGAGGTGCAACTTTTAGCTATTTACCAATGGTCTGCGTTAAACAAAACTTATGTTATCTATGAAAAGCTGTGGAAATCCATCTATGCAATTCACAAGTATTTATATTTAATTAATTAAATGATTCTTGGTCACATATCTGAGGTATCTAAAGTGGCCATCAGAATCCTGGAAATCAGAAGTTCTCTCTGTATCTGAGTTACTGTCATTTCTCAAGAGCAGTAATAAAGTGATAATTCCTTACCTGGCTATGCAGTGGCAATAGCATTTGGGAAATCTGAGAGTACAATGCTTTACTACATTACTGAAGAGGAAAGGATAATTCTGCCTGCCTGTTCTGTCACAGCTGGCCTGTAGAAACATCACTGGGAACATTGCCAGTGAAGACTATTAAGGTTGGTGCTTTTGGAAGTTTCTAATTTCATATTATTTTAACCTTTATCTATTATCTTTAGCTATTACCTCACCATCCTATAAAAATACCCAGAGCAAATGCATTAATTCTAATCTTTCACTGAGGAGGTAATGGCAATAACAAACCACAAACCTCAAGGTTCTCCTAGCTTGCTGGCTAAGGGGAGGGAGTGGGAGTGTGGGGGTGTTTCTGGATGTAAAATCTGGCCTCCCTGACTAGGAAGATATACACAAAGAGATACTTAACCCAAAACTGAAGGAGAAGTTTTTTTTTTCTCATCAGCATGATGTATTATTTCCAATATCTCTGATACCTGCATTCTATCTCTTTAACTTTGGGCTGATTCACTCATAACGTCTTTGTTTCCTAAGGTCCTAATAACTCCTGGTTCTTTGTGTGAGGTATTATAAAGCATAAAAACCATAATATTTACAGTTGCAGTTATTTGGTGGACTAAGAAAAAAATACACATGTTAAACAAAAAGTATTAGTGGTGGTTAAGTGTTGTTAACAAAATTTAGAATCACTTGGGATATGGGCCTCTGGATATGCCTATTTGGGATTATTCTGCTTATTTATTTAGTATGAGAAGTGCAATCTTAATTGTAGGTGGGAGCATTCTTTGGGCGAGGCTGTATAAACTTCAGAAAGTGATCTAAGCACTAGCATATATGCATTCACTTGTTACTCTCTGAATGTTGACATAGATGCAATGTAACCACTTGTCTCACACTCCTGCCACGGTAACTTCAGTGAAGTGATGGACTTCTACACACAGTGATGGACAGCTACACACAGTGATGAACAGCTATACACAGTGAGGGACAGCTATACACAGTGATGGACAGCTACACACAGTGATGGACAGCTACACACAGTGATGGGCAGCTACACACAGTGATGGACAGCTACACACAGTGATGGACAGCTACACACAGTGAGGGACAGCTACACACAGTGATGGACAGCTACACACAGAGATGGACAGCTACACACAGAGATGGACAGCTACACACAGTGATGGACAGCTACAAACAGTGATGGACAGCTACAAACAGTGATGGGCAGCTACAGTGATGGGCAGCTACACACAGTGAGGGACAGCTACACAAAGTGATGGACAGCTACACACAGTGATGAACAGCTATACACAGTGATGGGCAGCTACACACAGTGATGGACAACTATACACAGAGATGGACAGCTACACACAGAGATGGACAGCTACACACAGTGATGGGCAGCTACACACAGTGATGGACAGCTACACACAGTGATGGGCAGCTACACACAGTGATGGACAGCTACACACAGTGATGGACAACTACACACAGTGATGGGCAGCTACACACAGAGATGGGCAGCTACACACAGTAATGGACAGCTACACACAGTGATGGACAACTACACACAGTGATGGGCAGCTACACACAGTGATGGACAGCTACACACAGTGATGGACAACTACACACAGTGATGGGCAGCTACACACAGAGATGGACAGCTACACACAGTGAAGGACAGCTAACTACAACAATTGAGAATGAACTCTTTTTTTCCTAAGTTGCTTGTATCAGTATATTTTACAGCAGCTTGTGAAGAAGCTACAGCAGTACTTTACATGGTATTTTTACATGGTACCTGTTCCAGAGTAAGAAGCTTACACTTCTCTCCCTCCATTATTATTTCCAATACAGTAATAACTTCTACCAAAGGCACTGGGGGACTTGTATACAATAAAATTTCTTATAATCAGAGAGCTACATCTTTGTTTAAAACAAACACCCCATTTTATTTGTAAATAATTGTAGAGTTGCTCACAGGGACTTGTAAGCATAGAAAACTTCATTGTGTCCATCCCTGCACTTCTCCAGTGATTGAGTGGCAGGCAACAGATAGCAGAATAAGGAAGCCGATCATTAGGTATATACCAATCTCTTACATAGATTTACATATATACTATGGAGGTCAAGATAAAGAAATGGCTGCAAAAACATCCTTTTCCTCTGCAGTCCTATTCTGCCCTCTTGACTAAAACACCCTTAATCCTTGGGAACAACTGATTTCTTTGTGTGTTTTCCCATATTGAGACTACTTTAAACATGGAGAGAATCAGAGAGATACCTTCTGGTATCTTTTTTCTTTTTTCCAGTCAACTACATAGTGTGCACCTAAACAGAATCTCTGTATTATTGAGTGGTAAACCCTAGTGTGGATATGAAGTAGCACTTTAATGTAGGCATTACAGGGTTTATGGTGACTGCTAAATAGCTTTTTTGCAGAGACACCATTTCAAGATCTCTCAATGATTTCTCTGCCAATGGGTTGAATCAGACATAACAGTTTTCCTTTTTACCATTGCCTACCTATACCCCTGATGGGACAAGTTGCCTTGCCCCAAGTTTTTAGACGTTGTGGAACAGAGAATCAAAAAGAGAAGTTATAATGTCTCTTGTACTGTTCTTAAATGTGACCAGTTATTCGGACTCAATCATGTACTGGTCTAGAAATTAATCCAATATTGGAAATAATAGTCTTCATTTGGAAGTCTGGTTCTAGACATTTTCAGAGACATATTTGTAAGTTAGCTGCAGTTCACTATGATGTTATGTTAGCAAGAGATAAAGTTGGGGCAGGATCTGGATTTCAAACAGGTGTTAGCACATGTGTTAAGGCCCTTTTAATTGTCAAGTTAAAATTACTTTTCTTTCTTTCTTCCACAGTATTTAATGTAAGTTGCATTGATTGTATGCCGCCTTCTTCTTCTTCTTCTTCTTCTTCTTCTTCTTCTTCTTCTTCTTCTTCTTCTTCTTCTTCTTCTTCTTCTTCTTCTTCTTCTTCTTCTTCTTCTTGATTGTACACCTTCTAATTGTGTTAATGTGTTCAAATCTGGCATGTCAGTTACGAAGGTCTATCAACCAGCTTTTGTTTTATTGCTGTGATTATCACATAACCTTGGCATTCTAAAATTAGCTTGTAAGTACTGGAAGAAATGAGTCAGGGTTCAAGCAGAAGCAAGAGGGTAGTGGGCTTGATTATTGTTGGTATAACAGTTTTGTTTACATTAATTGCTAGCACCACTGCTTCTGCAATTGCTTTGACAAAAGAAGTTAAGACAGCTGCTTTTGTTAATCATTTAGTAAAAAATGTTACTAATGTGTGAATATACAAGAGGATTTAGGTAGGCATTTGGAAGAAGAGACTGATGCTCTTTATCCTATTCAAATTATTGGAAGGATGTTCAGAATTTAAGAGTAAGGAGCCATCTCAAGTGTCATGACAAATACCACTGGATTCATGTTAATTCTAAAATTTACAGTGGTAGTCATTATAATTAGGAAGAAGCTTAAAGACACTTGTAGTGTATTTGACATAATTCTAATACCTCTCTTGATGTTTTAACTTTACATAGTGAGCTTATGAATTTCAAAAATGCTGCTCTGCTGAGTGTTGATGTGATAGATACTGCTGATAAAATTACCCATGGCCTGAGGTCAGTATTTTTATTTTGGTCAAGCTTCAAGAATGGCATATATAGCTTGATCACGATAGTCTTTTTTATCCTGCGAATACTTTTATTCCTTCCCATTGTGTTGAAGCTTGTCTATAAAAACATCAACATGTCAGCAGCCAGAGTACATGGCTTAACCTAAAAATGGACCCCCAGAAAAAGTTGTTAAATTAACAAGCTGGCAAGCCAAGGACAGGTAAGATTCTGCACAGAGCCTTATCAACCTAAGACATAAGTGCATTGCTTTTAATAATGAATATTCCATGATGAGTAAGGAAGGCATTCTTGTCAGAATGACCTAAGACATGCTCAGTCGTGTTAATAAGATAAAAAGGGGAGAGGAGGAGAGCCTTTGGGGCTGCTTGGCAAGAATCTGACATGGGCCAAGGACAAGAAAATGAGCTGCTTGGAAGGAATCTGACACTGGCCAAGGACAAGGAAGTAGGCTTCAGGCAGGAATCCAATATTAGGCTAGAACAAAGAAATAATTTCAGGTAGGAATCTAAATATTAGGCTAGAACAAAGAAGTAATTTCAGACAGGAATCTAAATTTTTGGCTAGAACAAGGAAGTAGGCTTTAGACATGAAAATGACTTGGATGTAGACAGGGAAGTTGGCTCAGATATTTTGGTCATCCTGATAAGCCTTTAGAAACAATGATCACCGGAGTGTTCACAGAATTTTGTTTTTTTGCCTTGATTGTTCTTTGACTATTTGTGTTTTTGTCTTGTTTGTTCCTTGACTATTTGCATCTATTGTATTGTAGTCCCTCAACCTATAACTGACCTTAATACTTGCATGTAATTAAAATGGTATAAAACAAAATGGAGGAGGGGGGATTTGATAGGGAGTTTCTAGGGAGGGGAAATGGGGAAAGGGGATGACATCCGAAATGTAAATAATTTTTTTAAAAAAGGTTTGAAGATTCAAAGACTAATTGCATAAATATAGTAAGAATCTATTTCTTATTTCAGGGAGAATACTTTAACTCTGCTTTAGAATATTCTTGCTCATACATTCATTAGCACAGTACTTTAAATTATTCCTATGTAATTTCTTAGTAGGGTTTAAACCACTAAACTCTTGTTAATCTCCTTTGACCATCTACATAAAGATAAAAAGACGTTATGCATTTTAAAACTGGTAATTGCATTGACCTTCTTGTATCTGCTCAAATGATATTTCATTGCACTTAGCAACATATCCTTAACTCTTATATAAACCCATAGCAAAAATATATATTGCTACAATGTCATACATTATTATAAGTAACTTTATTTTGTGAGAGAAATATTTCCTGAAAGAATAGAAGAGAGCCTCTCATGAGGAACAATATGGATTATAAAACTCTAATGGTTAATAAATGATAGTTTTTACTTTTAGTTCTTATTAGATCACTATTTGCTTGTTTTTAAAAACAGGACCTCATATACCACCAGCTGGTCCTGAACTCACAATATAGTTGAAAATTACCTTGAAACTCTAATTCTTCTACCTTCATCTGCCCAATGATGAAGTTACAGATGATATGACCGTGTTCACTTTGTGTGTTACTGGGAATTGAATCCATGGCTTCATGTATACTAGGCTAACTACTAATTAAGCTATATCTCTATCCCCATTACCTCTGTTAGGGTAACAATTTGTATCATATAGCCATGTAATCAGGAATAGTACTTTATATGAAGTACTATGTATATGTTGCTTTGATGCTTTTCTTAGGTTTAGATCATTTCCTTCTCATGGTGCTTTGCCTAGGTCATATAACCCTTTCTTCCCTGGTGATATGGGTATAGATTACTTCTTTAAAATACCAAGCCAGGGCATTAGACACTTGAAAACATGAAGAGTTAGACCTGGAATAAACTGAGCATACAGAGCATATAATAAAAGCACCTAATAAAAGAATTAGCTAACAATTACTATCTGAGATTTTTATACTCAACAAATCACCTGAACATAAGATATGTTCAATATCTTAAACAACAAAATAATATACCAAGGAACTTGATTTGTGGCATCTGCTGTTTTCTGTGGTATAAATAGTGCACCTTTGTTGATTTTTACACAAAATCACCAACGACAAACTTGAGATGTACAGAATTAGCTCCTGTCAGTATGAACCAGCACCAACACCCCACTGGCTTTGTTCCCTTTCCCCGAAGCACAACCTAGCAAATAGCAACAGCCTACAGGGGACAGGGTGCATGGACCCTGGAGCTGTCAGTTTGCTGAACCCATGCCTTACTCTGAAGCTGTAGCATGTTTTTATTTTGTTTGTTTGTTTCTGTTTGAATCATTTTCTAGGTATACCCACAAGTGGATTCAGTATTAAAAAGGCAAGAGCATCAACACTTTCCCACTTTCCTTAGTGGGTTCACTTTATTTAACAATTCTATTTCCTAGACTTCACGAATTAAGGTATGACTGGTTTTAAGTGCTACTGTTTCCATGGGAACATATCATAATGCAGAAGAGATGTATGTGGAACACATAGCAGAGGCATACTCCTGGTTATCACACTTCTTCACCAAGGCATCAGAAATATTGCTCAGGCAGCTGGTATGTTACTTGCCCTTGGCCAAGTTGGTTTTCACTCACTCTTAAAAGACTTCATTATGGAACATGTGGCTTACTCAAAAGACAAATCAATTGCTTTAAGAATCTTATGAGCCACACTTTCCTGAGAGTAGAAGAGTAACAAATGTTGTGGCCTGGTTGTAATAAATACAGCATATCTGGTTAAAAAACCTTTCTTCCAGGGCAGAGTAATTTTTTTTTGTCTTGGTTTATGTTGTACTCGTGCATAATGGGACTGGGAATATAGATTATTTGAACATGGGTGGTTATATCCAGAGAAGAACCTTGTCCTGCTTTTTATGAAGAAGAAAGGTACCCACTGTGATGGCTTACACTGGAAATTAAAGGAATCTAGACCCCAGACTTGGCATCACTGCCATGTCAGCTAACTCACATTAATCATGTGAATGAGATTTTTAAGGTCATATGCTCTTGAATGCACCCATCATAAGTGAGACCTGGAAATTTTATAATATTTTCCCTAGTCATCTGTTCCTTGGAACATAAGAATTAGCACCAACAGACAGCAAAAGGCACTTATTTTAGTCTTTTTCTCAGACCTGATATGAGACTTTGACTTTAACATCTCAAAGTAGTTCATACATGTAATAAAGATTAACATCTACTATTATATCTTCAATTTTTATTATGGTAAGAATCATATGTCATGAAATTTACCCTCTTAGCTGTTTTCCATATATGTTGTTAACTATATGTGATACTATCCAGTGGGTTGCTATTACTTTCTCATTTTGCAGAACTGAAGATTTATACACCCATTAATTAATGACTCCTGCTTTCCCCACTTTCTGATCCATTTATACCTCTGCTTTGTGCTACTATAAGTTCAACTTGTCTAGGTGCATCGTGTAATAGAAATGAACAGAATTCCCTTCATGGAATGATCTTATTTCCCTTCATGTGTCTGTGTGGTTCATCTGTGTTGGAGTACACAACAGTATTTCTTTCTATTTAAGGCTGAGTATTATTCCATTGTATGTGTACTGTACTTGACTATGTGTCCATTCATGAGCAATTAGATTGTTTCTGTTTTCTGACCACGATGAATAATGACTCAGTGATCATGAGTGCACAAATACTTGTTTGCGATGCTGCTTTTAATTATTTAGGATCTATAACAAGAGGAAGGCTAGCTGGGCCTTTTGATACTTGTAACTTCTTAAGGAGACACTATAGCATTTTCTATAGCACTGTAAAGCATCCACTGCCATCAATGATGCATAGGTTACAATGTATTTAACACACTGCTTTCTCTTATTTGTATTGTTTGGGTCAATTTCAAGGATTCTATTGACCTAGCATTTGATCATGTTTTTTTTTTCTCTTTCTTTACCTCTCCCACACTGTTTAGTGGTGTGTGTCATCCTATAGGATATTAGATAAGGTTTCATTCTTCATGAATTGTGTTTGTTGTTTACAAAAAATATCTATTCAAGACCCTAGTCTATTTTTTTTGTCATTTTTGTTTTAAGTCTTTCCCTTAACAGCTGAACCACCTCTCCAGCCCCCTTTGACCATTTTAAATTGGTTTGATTCTTGTTATTAAGTTGCAGGGGATGTTTTTATTCCTTGTAAGTAATCTCTATGCTAATATAATATCTATTCTTTACATAGATTGTTTCTGTTTCATGTGTTTTTATTAAGATAGAAGTTCTACTGTGTTCTTTTAAATGTAGATACCCAGTTCTTACAATATCATATTAAATTGTGTGTGTGTGTGTATGCGCACATGAGTGGACGGGTGTAGGTATTCACATACTACAGCATACATGTGAAGGTCAGAGGTCAGAGAATAATATTCAAGAAATTATTCCCTCTTGTCACCTTGTGAATCCTTGGTATCAAACTTGGGTTTTCAGGTCTGTGCTCAAGTGGCTCTGTCTACTGAAGCATCTTTCTGGGTCCCATTAGTTACAAGGACTGTTTATGTGTACATGCCAGGCTGCTTTGTTGTATTTGGGCACCATTACTGAAAGTTATTTGGTCATATTCCATAGTTTATTTTGAGGGCTTTCTCTTCTCTTATACTGACCTATAAAGCTATGTGCAGGAGCCACACTGTATTGGCACTTCATGTCCTGGACTCAGAAACCATGAAGTTTTCAACTTTGTTCTTTCTAACATACTGTTTCCTATTGATGCCAACCTTCCCTTGAGATTCATATTCTCTCTCTCTCTCTCTCTCTCTCTCTCTCTCTCTCTCTCTCTCTCTCTCTCTCTCACATAAAACACTCTCCACTGAGATTTTTTTTTCATGTGACTGTGTTGTAGTTGTCATGGACATTTTAAAAGCATGGAGTCTTGAGTTACATATAGGAAATTCCTTTTTATCTGTTTTTTCCTCAGTCCTTTGAACAATATTATGTAGTTTCTAGTGCACAAGGTTTTGCTTCCCCCCTCCCCAGTTACTCTTAAGTGTATTTCTTTTTGATGCTATCATAGATAGGGTTTCTCCTGATTTCCTTTTTTGGATTGGTCTCTGTTGGCATACAGCACTGTCATTGAGTTCTTTGTGTGTCTTGATTTTGCACCCTGCAGTTTTCCTGAAATGATTTATTAGTTTCAATAGGCCTCCCTTGCTTTTGTAGCTGCTTTTGCGTTTCCTCTATGTAAGATCATGACATCTTCAAACAAAGATTTTACTTTCTTCCTATTCTAAGTTGGAAGCCTTTACTGCTTTTTCCTCATCTAATTGCTTTGCTTAGGACTTCTAGGACTACACAAAACAATAATGGTAAGGGTGGGCATCTTTTATGTGCTTCCAATCATAGGAGGCTTTCAAGATTTCAACAATGAGTGTGACATTGGTGAGCTGCTTTGTATGCGACCGCTATTACATCAAGACAGTTCTCTCTTAACTTCATTGCTGAATGTTCTTTTTGTAAAATCACAAAATGGTGTTGAATTTGTCAACTGCTTTTCTTCATTGACAGAAGTGATATTTGGTGCTTTTCCTCAGTCTTGACATGTAGAATAAAATAGGCAGATATTCACACCATGAGCCCTTTTTGAGTTTCAGGTATAAATTCTGCTTGGCTTTGGAATATAATCCTTTATGCTGATAAATTTGGCTGGCTAGGATTATGTGGGGTATTTTTTCAACACTATATATCAGAGGGATGTATGTGTTTCATATTCTAAAATGCTGTGGAAAGCTTGAGCAGAATTGGTGCTGATTCCTCTTAGATACTTGGTAGAATTCTCGATGGAAGCCTTGATCCTAGGACTCTTTTCTTGGGAGGCATTACCTATGACTTTCACTTCCTTACTTTCTACAAACTATTCAGATTCCATGCTTGTTCATGACCTTGCTGGGAAGGTTGTTGAGTGTGGTAGTTCATGTGCTTCTTCTTAGGCATTAAGCTTAAAAATATCTGTGCTCTAATTTTTAATATTTTACTTTTTTTTTTTTGTTTTATTTGATTCTTTTTCTTAGCCTAAATGAATATTTGGCAATTTTGTTGATCTTTTTAAGGAAAAAACTGTTCATTTTACTTATTTCTTTCCTATTGTTTTTTTTGTTTTTTGTTTTTTTGGGTTTTTTTTGTTTTTTGTTTTTTGTTTTTTACTTTTATCTGCATTTATTTTATGCTGAATTTATTCCCGTGCCATGAGCTTTTGTTTCTTCAGTTTCTTCTGGGATATTTTTTTCTTCTGTGCAACCTCCTTTTCTGGCTTTGGAACAATCTGCTCCTTCTTAGTGAGGATCATCTCAATGTGGCAGGGGGAGCTCATGTATGGATTAATCCGGCCATGAGCTCTGTAGGTTCGTTGGCGCACCTTAGGTGCCTTGTTCACCTGGATGTGTTCAATGACTAGAGAATCTACATCTAAACCCTTAAGCTCAGCATTACTCTCTGCGTTTTTAAGCATGTGCAGCAAAAACTCTGCACTCTTCTTCGGCCACCGTCCCTGTGTCCAGCCCCACTGTTTCGCCTGGGCGCACCTACCAACTCCACCATTATACCGACAGAAGGGCACACACTGCTTTTTTAAAGTGACATCCTTCAGGTACTTGGTAGCTTTGCGGATGTGCATGCCCTTGATGGCCTGAGCAGTTTCCCGAGTGTTCTTAAAGTGAACACGAAGGTTTGAGCCTCGTGATTTACAAGATTTCGTGGGGTTTTCTGGGTCAAGAGAGTAGCGAACCATCTTCACGGGTCACCTTTCACCCTTGTTTGTTTTTCAAATTCTTTTTTATTGAATATTTTATTTACATTTCAGATGCCATCCCCTTTCCCCATTTCCCCTCCCTAGAAAACCCCTATCCCATATCCCCGTCTCCTTTTTGCCTATATACAATTTTTAATGTTAACCAATGGCTTTATAAATTTGGTAATGCTCAATATCAATCAGAAGTGTAACCTAATACCCAACCTAGATATAGCAACTATCTTTGACTGGCAGAGACATGTGAACATCTGCCTCCATGTCTGGCCCCCTCTCTCTTTCTCTCTCATCATCTAGCTCCTCCTCTCCTTCTCCTCCTCCTCTCCTTATTCCTCCTCTCCTTACTCCTCCCACCTTAGCTCCTCCTACATATCACCCTTCCTATTAAAATTAAACTTTTCTCTCAAAATACAGTTACAACATAACTATACCAATTTATGTCAGTAAGGTGCAAGATAGACCTAATACCCAGTCCATCATTTTGTTGACTAAGCAGAACCTCTGTCATCTCTCCTAAATAAAAGACTTAGTTCTGAACCTGGCTTTTTTTGGCTTTAGAATGAATGTCAGCTGAAAACCATCCTTTCAAATCTTTTCTCTCAAAGTAAATAGCAAGGATTGGCTATGAGACTATAAGTTTTCAACCCCATCAGAAATCAAGAATGACTGAGTTAACTGAAATTATGGGAAGCACAAAGCATAGCTTCTAAAACTTAGCCAAATTATAGAGACCGCTGAACACCTGGACAGTCCCTATACTACAGAACATTGGAGCATCTGATCTTCAGCCTTCTGGCCCAGGATCATCTGACAGACCTAGTGATGCAGAATTATTAAGGGCTGATTACTCTGTCTTGACAGATATAATCAGTCGACTATTCTGCAAGTGTGTCCTTTTCTGGACAGTGATTTGTCTGTAGATGGAAAGAGGCAATTCTTGCCTAGTGGCTGACTCACCACAATTGGAATAACTCCAAAGATGCTCAATTTCTTCTTAGAATCCAAGACATGAAGCTGTCAGGAGTAGACAGATTTCTAATCAAAATGAACATTAATACACAAATGTTTGTAACATCAATTCTGTGGATTTCTGATGTTTTGAAAACCAACTATTTATGTAAGGCAATCAGGCCTGTTGTCTGTTAACTCCTCTCAGCTATTTCTAAATAAAATATAGAAAACACCCAAAAAATAAATTCAAAGCATGAATTTGCTATAGTCCCTTAACTCACAGGCTAACCATCTCAAATAAGTTAAAAAAGTTAAAGGACTGGGTCTAAGCCTTGTATTCCTAAATGTGTTATACAGGCACAATGCCTATGATAGTGACAATATTCATCTCACTTTTATATTAATAAGAAGTTTGTACCAATGAAAACCTTAAATTTGAAATCAAAGTAAATTTGGTACCATTTAAGAAATTATAACTTCATCTTAATAACAATTATGCATATTTCTACCAGTAAGGTATGGCTATGCAATAAATCCTAGCTAATCCTCCCTGTTTCACCAAAACCACTACTTTTCCCTAGAAAGAGAGCCCAATATTAACCACCTCAGTCCCCAAGCCCAGGGAATAGGGGCGCTGACTCTTTATTAACTTCTTCAAGCTGATTATGGGTGTTCAGATATTAGAAGAGGGGTTGGGGGAAGAATAAATTGATAAGCCTCTGATGATGTGTCTTCACTGCATCCATCTGGAATTCCAGGACATCAGAGGTTTGAGCATGTCTGTTCAGCTTGCCTGATGAGTAGATACACTAAGGCTATGTATTCTGCAATATACCATTCTCAGAACAAATTTTAGTATCAAGATAATTGTTTGTTTGAATACTGGAATCTAGTCTTCTGGCGGCCTGCTTCTGTCATGTCTAATCCATATAATTCTGGGAGGTTTTAGGAGGGTGTGCTCCCACCATCCTCCCATTTTTGCCTTCTTGCTCTCAAATTTCCCAACATCAGGGAATCCAAACTTTCAGACACCTATGGCCCTCCACTTCCACTGATGCCTAACCCCTTACCTCATTTCCCCCCCCCAATTACTATGAGGATGTGCTCCTACCATCCTCTCATTCCCGCCTCCCTGCTCTTGCAATTCCCCAGCACTAGGGAATCCAAACTTTCAGGTACCAAGGTATTGTTTTCCAGCCTTTACTCTAAGGTAGACTGTCTTTGCACTGAGGTGAGTTTCCTGTATGCAGCAAAATGCTGGGTCCCGTTTATGTATCCAGTCCATTAGCCTATGTCTTTTAATTGGGGAACTGAGTCCATTTATGTTAAGAGATCTTAAGGAACAGTGATTGTTGTCTCCTGTTATTTTTGTTATTAGAGGTGAAGTTATCTTTGTGTGGCTATCTTCTTTTGGATTTGTTGGAAGAGGGTTACTTTCTTGCTCTTTCTAGGGTATAATTTTCCTCCTTGTATTGGAGAGTTCCTGCTATTATCCTTTGTAATGCTGGGTTTGTGGAAAGATAATGTGTAAATTTGGTTTTGTCATGGAATATCTTGATTTCTCCATCTATGGTAATTGAGAGTTTTGCTGGGTATAGTAGCCTGGGCTGGCATTTGTGTTCTCTTAGTGTCTGTATGAAATCTGTCCAGTATCTTCTAGCTTTTATAGTATCTGGTGAGAAGTCTGGTGTTATTCTGATAGGTCTGCCTTTTTATGTTACTTGGCCTTTCTCCCTTACTGCATTTAATATTCTTTCTTTGTTTTGTGCACTTGGTGTTTTGATTATTATGTGACGGGAGGTATTTCTTTTCTGGTCTAGTCTATTTGGGGTTCTATAGGCTTCTTGTAAGTTTATGGACATCTCTTTCTTTAGATTAGGGAAGTTTTCTTCTATAATTTTGTTGAAGATATTTATTGGCCCTTTAAGTTGGGAATCTTCACTCTCATCTATACCTATTATCCTTAGGTTTGGTCTCCTCATTGTGTCCTGGATTTCTTGGATATTTTGTGTTAAGAACTTTTTGCATTTTGCATTTTCTTTGACAGTTGTGTTGATATTTTCTATGGTATCTTCTGCACCTGAGATTCTCTCTTCTATCTCTTGTCTTCTGTTGGTGATGCTTGCACCTATGACTCCTGATTTCTTTCCTAGGTTTTCTATCTCCAGCGTAGTCTCCCTTTGTGATTTCTTGATTGTTTCTACTTGCATTTTTTTATGTCCTGGATGGTTTTGTTCAATTCTTTCACCTGTTTGGTTGTGTTCTCTTGTAATTCTTTAAGGGATTTTTGTGTTTCCTCTTTAAGGGCTTCTACCTGTTTACCTGTGTTCTCAAATTCTTTGAGAGTGTTATTTATGTCCTTCTTAAAGTCCTCTATCAACATCATTAGAAGTGATTTTCAATCTGAATCTTGCTTTCCTGGTGATATGGGGGAATTCAGGACTTTCTAGTGTGGGAGAACTAGGTTCTAATCATGCCAAGTACCCTGGGTTACTGATGCTTATGTTCTTGCACTTGCCTTTTGCCATCTGTATCTCCTTAGTGCTACCTGCCCTGTCCCTTACTGAAGCCTGTCTTTCTTATTATCTTGGTTGTATCAGAACTTTGTGGGGTGGGTGTAACTACTGGGATAAGCTCTGGGGCCCAAAATCTGCTCAGTGCTCAAGCACAGACAGGATGCTGCCCAAGTTAGAGCTCTGGGAGCCCCTTTCCTCTGGGTTCTTAGAGATTGGGAGCAGAGCTACCACCCAAGATATGCACACTGCTCTGGCCCAAACCAAAGGGAACCAGTGCTCCAGGCCAGGAGTGACTTCCTGGGTCCTTGTGGTCCTTCCAGTTACTCCCTGTTTGGGGCGGGCCTTGCTGTCTGCTTACCTAAGATACTGCCTGAGTTAGAGCACCTGGGATCCCTGCTTCCTTTGGGTTCTTAGAGATTGGGGGCAGAGCTGCCACGCACAATCTGCTCAGTGCTCTGTCCCAGACCAGAAGGAACCCCCTATTGTTTATTTCATGTACTCTGTTTTAATAGTTATTATTTTCTGAGTACTATTTTGTTTTGTTTTGTTTAGTTTCCTTCCCTAACTTCTTAGTTGTAAACCCAGGTTGCTAATCAGGTAACTTCTTTTAAAATTATTTATTACTATCCTTTTACCTCTTAATACAATTTGTGCTGCATTTTTCTGTCTTGATATAGTTTTACTTCTTTCCAGAAAATTTCTAAGTTCCCGTTTATACCTTCCTATACACTAATGATGTAAGAATCGGCTGTTCAACTTTTCATATATTTGTGGATTTTCCTGTTTTCCATCAACTATTGAGTTCTATTTTTTATCTCAACATGGTCAGTGAGGATGTTTTATACAATTCTAATATTCATAAGTCTGTTTGAAACTTGTTAGATGAGTGTTATCTTATAGAATGTTATAAGCATGCTTGCAAAGACTATTGGGCAGAGTTGATCTGCAGGTGTTAGTTATGTACAATTGGCCTAATTTTCTTCAAGGTTCCTGTTTTCTTATTGATCTTTTTTTTACTTCTTTTCATAAGTGAGATACCAAATGTATTTTATAATCATTTCTTTCTTCATATTTTCTGACTTTTGCTTTATATATTAGAGGCTGTTAATACTTCACACACGTGTGCGTGCACACACACACACACACACACACACATACACACACATCCTCTTCCTCCTCATCCTCATTCTATGGTGGTACACTGATCCTTTTACCATACTGCAATATTGTTTTATGTGACATTTTTTCCTTACAGTCTGTTTTGCCTGATATGCTGATTTTTTAAAATAAATGCTTACTTTATTCTACCTGTATTTTGCCTGCACGTATGTATGTGTGCCACATGTGTTCTTGTTGCCCTCAAAGATCAAAAGAGGATAGCAGATCACCTAGAACTAGAGTAACAGATGGTTGTGAACAATTATGTGGGTAGTGGGAGTTGAATCCCATTTCTCTACAAGAGCAACAAGTGGTCTTAACCACTTAGCAACCTCTCCAGCCTCTATTCACAATTTCTTAAAGGTCGCATTTAGTTTCAATATTTTAAAATACATTCAGCCAATCTATCTTTTAAATGTATATCTAATCCATTTTATATTGGAGACCGTTATTGATGGGGAAGGAACTAAAATTGCTGTTTTGTGTTTTTTTCTGCATGTCTTTTATCTTTTGTGCTCCATTTCCTTTATGTATTCTTCTGTGTTTCCTCAGTCATTTAGTGGCATGTTTTATCCTTTGTGTATTTTCCACATGTATGAATATAATATACATATATATTTGTGCTTGCCATTACAATTATATGGCATATCCTAAAATCAGAATCATTTATTTCAAGCTTACAACTTAAGCCTGTCCCGTATATAAGTTGTATTCCTACTTATCCTGCTACCCTTACCTATGCTGCTGATGTGATATTTGTTATTTTTAATAACATATGCTCAAATGTATAGTTACATTTTATCTAAATATATTTTCCCAGATGTAAAAGTGACTTTTTCACTGTTGTTGGGGTATTAAAAGACTATTTTCATGTATGCATATATCTCTACATGGTATTTTGATTGATTATTTTATTCTTTTTCATTCAGAAGAGTTCCTTTAGTGTTTACTGTAGTGAAGGTCTCTTGATGAACTTTTGATTTTGTTGACCTGGGAAAGTATTAATTTCTCTTTCATTTTTATATAAAAGTTTTCTTAGGTGTTTTCAATTAGAAATATTTTTCCCAGAATTTTCATTAGATCATCCTATTCCCACTGGGTTGCAAAATTCATCCTGAGAAGTCTGCTCACCGTTTAACAGAATCTCCCTCTTACATGAGCTGTGTCACTTTTTCTTGCTGTATGAGCATTCTCTTCTCCTTCCTGGCTTTGGACAGTTTGGTTATCATTTGTTTAAGTGTATGTCTGTTTGACTCACTCTAGGGGAAATTCTTTGAACTTCTTGACTCTCCATGCCCATTTCTCTCCCCACCCCCCAGATTTCAGCTATCATTGATTCACACTTGTGATTTAACACTTTATTTTCATCTTTTTTTTTTGTATTTCACAATATGCATATAGTTCTGTAGGATTCTGTCACATAAATTCCTTTTCTTCTTTCTGGGAGTTTTGCTGTTTTGTCTTTATGATTTCCAATGTTCGGTCTCTGAATTACTGATTATTTCTTCTTTCTGGCTTAATTGGCTGTAAAATTTTTTCAACTCAATCACTTCAACTTTCCTTTACCTCTAGAATTTGTTCTTCTTTTCTTTATCTTCTGCTTCTACAATTATTCTATTTGCCCCCGTGCTTCACTTTATCAATTTAATTTTGCTGTCTTAAAAATCATTAAGAATTGAAATTATGGTTAATTTGAATAATTTTTCTGGTAATTGATATGTTTCTAAGTTTTTAGAGTTGGTTTCTAGATGCTTAAGCTGTTCCTTCAAGTAGCCTATATTTGTGTATCTTCCTACAGAGGTTTGCAGTTCTTATACCTCCTTATAGTGTTTCTGAGAGTGGCTTTGTCTTTTTCTGAGCCATCAGACAGCTGTATTTGTAGGATGCCTCTAGTGTTCACTGTATAGATGACTCTGAAGTCTTATCCTCAAAGACTTGTTTCTGTCAGCATTTCGATGTAATGAAAATAGAGACAGTTTCCCCTTTGGCAACATCATTTCCTTCATCCAAATCACAAATAGTTACTATAGTGAATTTATCTTTTATAGTCCTTACTGTCTCTAGGTAAACACAGGATGTTGGGATCATTTTTCTGATGACTTTATTTAGTGCTTTGATGTTAGTTGGATGGGTGGATAAAGAGGACTCCTAGTGAGTAATCACTATGAACTTGTCTACTCTAATTTAACATGACTTGTGTCACTGAAGACTAGAATGCAAAAACATTCATTGTGGTAGGTAGTTAGATAGCTATTAGCAACTTTAGAGGCCAATGAGGAGGCATCCCTCACCCCCACCCCCTTATTGTCACCTTTGAATTCTGCACACATTTCCCTGGTAATATGAGAAAGGGAAAGGTCACAGTTGCCTTTCATGTGATTTAAAATGCTACTTTAAAATGCTATTTGAAAAGATGAACATATTAGGGCTTTGCTAAGGCCTATTAAAGCCAAAGTACTTCCTTATGGTCAAAAGAATGGAGTTTGCATTCTATTTCAGCCTCTGGGTAGAGATAAAATAGTCTGATCTACTTATCATGTTCCCAGGGTCTAAACCACCAGCCTGGGAACACATAGGGAACCCATGGCTCCATCTGTATGTGTAGGGGAGGATGGCATTGTCGGGCATAGGTGGGAGAGGAAGTCCTTGGTCCTGTGAAGGCTGGATACCCCAGTGTGGGGGAATTCGAGGGGTGGGAGGTGGGAGTAGGAGGACAGGTTGGGGCACATCCTCATAGAAGCAGGAGAAGGGGGAGTGGGATGGGGGTTTCTGGCTAGGTGGGGGAATGAGGAAAGGGGATAACATCTGAAATGTAAATAAAATATCCAATAAAAAAAGAGCTAATACAGTACGTGCTATCAATTACTTGGTCAGGAGACCACCTCTTGGTAGGTCGACTCATCTTTAGATGTGCTAAGGAGATGGGAAGAATAATTGTCCCCTAAATGAAATCATGGAGTTATACACCTAGCTCTTCTTCCAATGTAGTTGTTCATAGATCTTCACTGTTAAACCGGCTCACTGTTCTGAGTACTAACAATAACAACAACAACAAAAAACCCCATATCTTTTCCTTTTTTCTTCTTCTTATCTCTTTTAGAGATACTGTCCCAAAGCTAACTGATCACCAAGGTTGAGCTTGTCTGCTTTATTGGATTCTTACTCAAAAGGAATGGCTAATTCTCATCCTTTTATCTATCTTCTCCCTTCTATAAGCATCAGAGATCCATCATTTACTTGTACTCTGGTTTATATCTCAAATGCCAATAAAATGGCCCTTAAGCTTCCTTCTGTGTCCATTTTATTTATTTATTTTTATTAATGAGACTAAGATCATACAAAGGAATTCCCAGTTTCCCTGGTACCAATTGTTTCTAGAAATTTCACAATGGCAATTGCTCTGTGCATTGTTAAGTCTGTATATCCAGTGAGTGAGGAGGGTCCTTCTATTCTGTTGTTTTGCTGCCTTATTCCATACTTTGAAAAACTCAGAAATACCTCTAATAAACCTTAAGTCAGGCTCCCAAAATGTAATTAATTTGTTATGAGAAGGAGTTAGAGAGGAAAATAATTATCTCATTTTATTACATTTCTGACTAAAAAGGTTTGAGGGGGGATAACAGTAAAATATATAGAATAATAAATACATTTAAAATATTACTGGAATCAAAGAGACAAAAGGAAGAAAAAGAATCTCACTAAAGTTGTATGAGAGAGTTAAATTAGATCTGGATTCTTGGAAGCCAATGTAGACTAAGCACCATGGAGAGCAGGGGGTGACTGGCTCTTCACTGACTGGTGAAGATTTTGGCTCTGTAATAAAAGACTTGCGCTTTCTATCTTAAAGAAAAAGTTCTTCATTTTAAGATGTGTTGATGTGTTAGGCATATCTTTTAGAAAAACAATATGGATTTCGGGACAGGTATTGCTTTCACAGCAGTTTTATCAGAATGCAGAGATTCTGTTAATAAGACAATATACAGTAGCCACACTCCAATGAGATAAAGTGATTCACATTTTAACTATGGTCTTTGACTATGAGGAATTGTAATACACACCTCTGAGATTGCTATGTCTCCCATAGGTAATCTTTTTTTTTCTTTTTCCATTTTCTTTTTTTTTTTTAGATATTTTATTTACACTTCAGATGCCATCCCCTTTCCCCATTCCCCCCCTTAGAAAACCCCTATCCCATGCCCCCTTTTCCTTTTTGCACTTATAAATTTTTTTAAAAAATAATGTTAATCATAAGCGTTATAAGTTTGGAATTGTTCAATCAGAGGTGTAACCCACTGACCAACCTAGATATAACAACTATCTTTGACTGGTGGAGATACATGAATATCTGCCTCCCTGTCTCCCCCCTCTTTCTCTCTTTCATCACCTAGCTTCTCCTCTCCTTCTTCTTCTTCTCTTCTTACTCCTTTTCTTCCTCTTAGTACACCTCCTACCTTAGCTCCTCCTACACATCACCCTTCCTGTTAAAATGAAACTTTTCTCTCAAAATACAATTAGAGCATAATTATGCCAATTTGTACCAGTGAGGTACAAGATAGTCCTAATACCCCGTCCATCCTTTTGTTGACTAACCAGCACCTCTGTCATCTATCCTAACTAAAACATTTAGTTCTGAACCTGGTTTTAGGATGAACATCAGCTGACGACCATCCACTCAAATCTTTTCTCTTACGGTAAATAGCTATAAGTTTTCAACCCCGTCAGAAATCCAGAATGACTGAGTTAACTATAATTGTGGGAAGCACAAAGCATAGCTTCTAAAACTTAGCCAATTTATAGAGACCTCTGAACACCTGAAAAGCCCCTATACTACCGAACATTCGAGCATCAAATCTTCAGCCTTCTGGCCCAGAATCATCTGACAGACCTTGGTGATGCAGGATTATTAAGGACTGATTATTCTGTCTAGGCAGATATAATCAGTAGACTATTCTTCATGTGTGTCCTTTTCTGGACAGTAATTTGTCTGTAGATGGAGAGAGGCAATTCTTGCCTAGTGGCTGTTACCACACAACTGGAGTAACTCCAAGGATGCTCAATTTCTTCTTAGAATCCACGACAGGAAGCTGTCAGGAGCAGACAGGTCTCTAATCAAAATGAACATTAATATATAAATATTCGTAGCGTCAGTTCTATGGACTTCTAATGTTTTGAAAACCAACTATCCATGTAAGGTAACCTGGACTGTTGTCTGTTCACTCCTCTCAGCTATTTCTAAATAAAATATGGAAAACACCCTAACAATAAACTCAAAAATATGAATTTGCTATAGTCCCTCCCGTAGGTAATCTTTAAGGTACAAGATCCACAGCATGTTCCACCTTTGCTAAGTCTTCACGTGGTAACTGGTCTAGTCATTCTACCTGTGTCATGGAGACTCAGATCATTTAACCATGACAGCCATCTATGATGCCCCTCTTATACAGGAAACTCTGATACGGAATACTGATCCTAACCAGAGATTTCCAAAGTAGAATATATTCAACATTTAAAGAGAAAAAGAATGCTTGTGTCTAGAACCGAAAGGATATTATTGATCAGAAATGGCAACATGACTTAGTTCCTTGTTAGAAATGTAAATTTTCAGTCTCATCTCAGAAGTACTATCCAGAAATTCTGAAGGAAGGGTACAAGTATATCTTGTTGGAATTTTATCTAGATAATTTTGGTTCACAGTAAAGTTTGAGGACTGAAACTTTAGGCAAAATTCTATGGTATTTGATTCTGACCAGTAAGAACAGTAGTTGATAACTTTTGCTCCTCATTGGAGTCATATTCAGATTGTTTTGAGGAATATTGCCTGGTTCTATGTACAGAGATAAAATTACTTGACATGCACACAGTGCAGAATCAGAAGAAAGATCCTCTAGATTTATTATAATTTGTAGAAAATTTTAATAATTACAAAATGATACAGATTATTGATTTTGAGGCTGTCTACACATTTTGGGTTTGAAAAGATACCTCTTCTTTATGTTGTAAGAGTGACCCTCTTCTTTATGTTGTTATAAACACTTTCAAGTTTGACAAACGTATTTACATGATATTTCCTGGTTTTCACAAAGAGAAGTGGTAACAGCAAATGTGGATGGACTCAGAAACTTTCTAAATGTATAAACTTTGATTCTGAGATCCAAACATTTGCCTTGCCTCTTTGTGATGGTAGAGTTTTTAATGTAGACATTTGCATTTGGATAAGAAAGACATTTGTCCTCTCATTAGATGCTGCACACACTCCTCCATTTGATTATTTTGTAATCTGGCTCAACGAGGCAGTTGAGAAATCAGACTGAGATACAGATAGGCACTTGTGAAAGTCCCTCTGAAATAACTTTTAGTTTAGACTTAATGGTTTTCTAATTTGGGAGCCAATCATCTGGATAAATGCCAAATTAACTGGATAATTGCTCAACCTTGCACCTCACTTTAATTGGTCCATCAGTTACTTGATGTTGCTTGAGTGTCCTGCTAGGATCAGATGTCTTATCCCAAGCAGGGCAATGAAATTTCCTTGAGATACATACTGCAGTAGTGGCTGCCAGCATACATTTTGTATGACAGTTAAAAAAAAAATTTCAGGACAGAGGCAGCTTCTGTTTCATTTAAATCCTGTAACATTTATGTCATATTCAAAAAGTACTGGTCAATTCACTTTCTCTCACAGGTAGCTTACTTGACTGCACAAAGCAAAGATTCTCTAGTATCATAATTACATTGCCCTTTATGGTCCATGAAGATTGGACAAAGTATTCAGGTATTTTGTTCTCTGTTTTCTGTCCTCAACTGTTGTGAATGTTGGGCACCTCTATGCTATTCTCTTCTCTGGAAAATTTACTTTGGGAGATTTGCTTCATTCTTCAACCTATCTCCTACTACCTAGGACCCCATCTCTATCAGCAATGGGATAGGCTAGGGGCTAACTGAAATGTTTACTTAAATAAAACCAGCATCCCTGTCTCCAGGTAAAAATAATTGTGAAGTTCGATTTGTCTTTCAAACATCTGTAACATCTGTAACTCACCTGAGCTAGTGTTCTTTCTGCTTACTGTTTCTTCTTGCCCACTCTTCTCATCTTAGGAACTGCCCCTGGAGAACACTCCCTTAATTTTTATAGCTATATGATCAAACCTCTGCTCTAAGAATTCAGGCATTTTCTATATCATAATTCTATGTGTTCTACATCTATAATCTATAATCTATAACCTATTTTGCACAAACACTGTATATCAAATAACAGAGAGTCTCACGTGTTGGAAATTCATTGAGCAACACAGATCCTTTGTGAGCATGAGTAGAAATGTTACATTAGAATGATTATATTTTAACTAAGAAAATATGCAATGTAGACAGTTGCATATTAGGTTTTTTGGGAGGGATGGATTATACAGACAGATTTATCATTATTGTTATTGTTATTGTTATTATTATTATTATTATTATTATTATTATTATTATTATTTTATTGACATTCTAGTCATTGCCCGCCTCTTATTCCCCCCTTGCACAGTTCCTCATCTCATTTCTCATCCTCCTTGCCTCGTAGAGGGTGCTCCCCCCACCAGACTCTCCCCTTCCCTAGGGCCTCAAGTTTCTAAAGGATTAAGCATATCTTCTCCCACTGAAGCCTGACCAGACAGACCTCTGCTATATTTGTGCCAGGGCTCCAACTGATCTGTATATGCTCCTGGTTGGAGACTCAGTCTTGGGGTCTGGGTTAGTTGACACTGCTGGTCTTCTTATATGGTCAGTCATTACAATCAAGTTTCCCAGTAATTTCTGGGTTGTAGTCACTTAAATTCTAATCTATTTTCAGGAGTAAAGAGAGGAGTAGAGTTATGTTTATCACCCAGGGTTTATATGCAGCACCACTAGGAAGTCCAGGGATTATGATCCCCCCAAATTGTATCCATGACGTAAGATAATAAAGGACACAAAGACTTGGAGGATGGGCAAAATGGTTCAGCAGGTAAAGACACTTGCCTCTACACCTGATACCCTGAGTCACATATGATACCACAGAAGGGATAAAGAAAACTGTAATTTAAAAAGTTTAAAATATTTGGTAACAGTTCCCTTAGGAAACTAAAAAAAAAAAAAAAAAAAAAAAAAAAAAAAAAAAAAAAAAAAAAAAAAAAAAAAAAAAAAAGATAAGTTATAATTGGCCAGTTAAAACCCAGGAAATCTCTATGCAATGTTAATGTACTGACCCCAAGGTACAACTCTTCCCATGCCCTGTGAGTGAAGCACCCAATACTTCCATTAATTATTTAGCAGTTTCAATCCATTAGAAACAGACATGTTACTAATACATTAAATATCCACACAGAATGCATAAAGCCAGACCATGGGAAAAGCCTATTAAGTGTATACTTCCTAGACATCTCTTATTCATGACATCAGGGCTATTATGTAGCATTAAAGGGAATCTCCTCTATAGCACTGAAGAATGCAAGTATTGTATTACTAGTTGAAACCAACATATTTTTTCTTTTCTAATGAAAAGTATATAATTTCGATTATCTTCATTTTTTTTTAGTTTAGTTTCACAATTCTAATACAAGTAATAAGAAATAGAGCACAGAATCCCAAAGAGTCAGAGTATTATTATTTTGTGAGGAACAAAGTCTCTTCTGGAATAAAAGCCTATTATAGTTTACTGAAGTTAAGCAATATCAATCTATGTTGAATTTTCAAAGATCAAATGTCTTATCCCTTGAGTAAGACTCTGTGGAACTACTCAGCCAACATACAAATTCCCTTAAATTAACTCAAAATATATAATGTGACAGATTTGGAAAGAAAAAATGGGCTCTAAAGGAGAGGGCTTTCAAATCTGTCATTTCAAAGTTTCTGCAACTGTTCATTAATATGATTTCATCTTTAAGTCTTGAGCTAAATTTTGTCTATACGTGCTTTAGTCACATGAATTGATTTTTTTGGAAAGATATTCAGGATTCTATATTTGCAGGAAATCATGTCAGGTTCTTTCTGATTTCAGGCCAATTTACTCTCCCTGGGACATTCTTGGTCTTTTTTCTGTCTGAATTTTCCAATCCAGCTTTGCTGTCTAGTCCAGCACATCACCCAAGCTCTCCTTCAGCTGCTAACAATCCTCCTGTTTTCAGTGCTAGTTTGGCCCATGACTTTACTGGGATGACATTGTGGTCCTCATGGTAAATGTGGCTACAATAAGAATAGATAGCTATTTCTTAGGAGCTTTCACCTTCCCTCTCTAGGCTCTGACCTGAAGTTATCTGTGCTTTCAGAAATCTTGATTTGAGGTCCTAACACCCAAATGAAATGGTACTACGAGATGATAATTTGGGAAGATAATTATGCCAGAAAACAAAGCTTTCATGATCTTTTCTGAGGCATGCTGTACACAATCCATGTGGCTTCCTGAACTCACACAAACTTTTGCATTTGACAGGATGCTCTCCCAATCTAAAGAGTTTGGCAAAAAGAGCAGCTGTGGAGACTTTGCCTTCCTTCCTTCTTCTGTACAGGTTAGAAGAGAGTCAATTTGAGATTATATACTTCCCATGTAAGATCTACATGCTAGGCATGGAAGAGAGCCTTGCAAGAAGAGAGTCAGGATTTAGAGACTAGAAAAGCTATCAGGTATATGAGTTACTTTTGTCTGTGTGCTTTTCTTCTTATTCCTTCTATTATGGCTCAGTCAAGACTTATTGCTTAGACCTTCCACATTAAGGGATGCTGATGAAATAGTTTAGTGCATTCTAGTGCATTTAGACCTTATACTGTTACCTTTCTATTAGTAATACTTAAATTTAAGAACTTTCTATGGGATAGATGCAAGTCACTTTCCTGGATTTAAAAAAGTCCCCACTATAGATTAGATTAACCAATTATTCAACCATTTATTTACTGACACATAAATCTGTTTTATAAAATGATATCTCGATTCTTTCATTCACTTATCATCCATATTCATTCAGTATTTATTGGGTACCTACCATGTACTTAATTATTCATTCAGGACTGAGGATACAATTATGAACTTTGGATCCACAGGAAGATTAAAATGCAGTGGGAAGGGGAAAAAAAAGGATGATCCTATCAAAGTATAATATACTCCTGGCCTCTGTTATTAATGAGATAAAGGTAAAGGGCAGTACAAAAATCAGTAACGGGAGGAAGTGATCCAGGCACAGGACATGTGTCTTTCTGAGAAGGCCATCTTGATGCTTAGAGAATGGGACTGGAAACCTTGAAGGCAGGAACAGTGTATTCTATTGGCCTGTGGGAAAACTGTATCCCTAGCATAAATGCACAGTCAATGAGCACAGTTGCCATGTGGTAAGCATTGGATGTATGTAAGAATAAATGAGGGTGCTAAGTAAGTAAAGGAGTCTCAGAAAATGGATTGGGGAATCAAGTAATTAATAATTAAAGGCAAAAGAGGGAGGAAGACAGGATGGTAGGTAAGTGCATAGGAGAGGTCAGTGTCTAAGGGAAGACACAGCACATCAGCAGACCATCAGTGCTCAGTCTAGAAAGTTCAAACATGGAAGAACAGTAGTCACTTTGCCAGCTGTTCCAATAATCCTTTCTAATCAAAGTCCCCACACACTGAAGTTGTACCAAATCCGAATGGTCACAGCAGATGTATTTCAGAAACTTTTCAACTGAAGGAGCAGAAGGGGTTTGCAACCCCATAGAAAGAGAAACAATATCAACTAACTGGACACCCCAAGAGCTTCCAGGGACTAAATCATCAACTAGAGAGAGTATACATGGAGGAACCCATGGCTGATGTAGCAGAGGCTGGCCTTATTTTTCATCAATGGGAGGGAAGGCCCTTGGTCTTGTAGAGGCTTAATGCCACAGCATAGGCTAATGCTAGAGCAGTGAGGTGGGAGTGGATTGGTGGGTGGGGAGAACCCTCCTTGAGGCAAAGGGGAGGGGAGATAGGATAGGGGGTTTGTAGAGGGGAAACTGGGAAGGGGGACATTTCAAATGTAAATAAATAAAATAACCAATTAAAAAAAAAAGAAATGTGGTTTGTAGATGAATGAAAACCAAATGCCAAGGAAGCTATGTTAGCTTCTGTAAGCATCAAAAAGGGCCCATTTTGAAAATAGCCTCTTCCTATTGTCTGGAGGCTATATGACTTGTTTTTAGAACATCTTCAAACCTATAGCTCTCTTTATACATTCTCTAGGAGTGAACATTCATAGTTAGCAAATTTACTTACTACTTAAGTGACTTTTAAGGGATTTTCTTCTTTTATTCTTTCCATTATAAGGACTCACCTATTACACTAAGCTCAGCGCTGGAAAAGATAACTCCATGTTTATTCTCTGCCACACACTGGTACATGCCAGCATCTGAGAGATTCACTATTGTTATGTTGAGTGTTCCTTGCTCGATTTGTATTCTATCCTGTGAAAGAGAAGAGGAGCATAAAAATACTGACCTTCTACATCTGAGAACTTAAGGCAATTTGGCTACATGTTATGTCAAGAGGGCTTAATGGGAGGAAAGTCATCATAATATAAGCAATTTACATTAACATGATCTGCTTATTTGTCAAGTAAATCTGTGCCAGGTCAGATGGCAAATGGAACCAGCAGCATATCAGTTGGTAAATGGAATTTAAATTGTAGGATTCTTTTGCATCCGTGTTGATTTAATAGTGAAGTCATTCAGATGAATAGGCACTGTAAATAAGTGAACTTGACCTTGAGAGTCAAAGAGCTGTTTTTACTCCATAGTTTTATGTTAATTGGGGAAACGGGTGAAAACAGAATCAAATTTATCATTTAGAGTTTAGAGCTCCTAAATTCTTACCAGCTGTACCTTCAAGGACGGATAGGATTATAATTTTAGATAGGCATATGCAAATTTTCAGTATCTGCTGAGTTTACCAAAAAATATGTATCAATAACTCAATATTCTACCAGGCATGGTGGTGGCACATTCCTTGAATCCCAGCACCCAGGAGGCAGAGGCAGACAGATCACAGCATGGATGGGATTGTCTACATAGTGAGTTCTAGGCTAGCCAGAGATACATAGTAAAACCATGTCTCAAAAATACATCAATATTCTGAAGCTTGGTTGCTGTCAATGGAAAGATTTACACTTATGATCTACTTGTAGTCCAGATGGAGGACGAAAGATAATATATATGACAATAAAACATTCTCATGTGACAAGCTGAAATCATGAAACTTGAGCATCGATTTGTACATCACGAAGAATTTTTTCTACACATTAAACACACACACACACACACTCCTCCTCATTGAACACAAAGCCTTATAGTGAGAATCTCCTGTCTTCGGAAGGACAGCTGTCTAGTTGAATGGATACATTTTTGAAATTTGATTAAATCACCCTTGTTCTCTCTTATTTCATGAAAAGAGGGAAATGCCAAGGGCCTGGGAACTTGCACACTTGCAATTTGTTTGACTTTTGTAACAGAGGGAATGATGAATCAGAGGAGCCTTCTTGGGAACTGAGAGTCACCATGAAATGTGGTTGTCCAAAGAAATTGTTCCTTTTTTCTACCAGTAACCCAGGACAAACACTTTCTCTTTCCCAGGTATACAATGCAAGGAAGAAATGTGAGCCTGAAAGCTGGCTCTCAATGTGAGGACTGAGGAAAATGCCAAATTCTAGTTTGATGTTTTGTAATAACACATAATAACGAAAATTAAATTGGACATAATTGTCCCTCTGATTGAATTTTGAGAGTCACGGTTCATTTGGATGACCATCCTTATCTGATATCAAGACTTTCCCTAGTGAAGTTGGTCCTCGAATGAACGTCACTTTCTACAAACTACAGGTTCCAGGCGTTCTGTGTGGGTTTCTTATTATAAAGCTACCGAAGTGTTAATAATCTGTTGGCTACAAAGGTCTGGTATAGAAGCTTAGAAAGACTTATTTATAATTTCTATTTGTCAATTTTTTTCTACTATTAGTAGCATTTAGTTGCTTGTTATTTTGGAGACAACTCAAAATTATTCTGTTTCCATAGCAATGAGGCCACATTAAACATTACATTATATTACATTACATTACATTAAGACAGAATTACCATCAACTTACTTACCCGTGTTAACAGTGGGTCACCATTTTTTAGCCACCTGTAGGTAGGCTTGGGCCTCCCATTTGCTTTACATTCCCAGAAGACACTTTCTTCCATGGCCACGTGGATATCATTTATTGTTTGAACCCAGTTAGGTTGAGCTATAAATATTAAAAAAAAAAAAAAAAAAACAAAAAACAAGAAGAGGTATATATTCATTGTTTAACCACTTTCTTTTTATTTGAAGCAAGTGAAAATTAAATTAAAATAGGCCTTTTTTTTTTTTTTTTTTTTTTTTTTTTTCGGTTTTTCGAGACAGGATTTCTCTGTGTAGCCCTGGCTGTCCTGGAACTCACTCTGTAGACCAGGTTGGCCTCAAACTCAGAAATCCGCCTGCCTCTGCCTCCCAAGTGCTGGGATTAAAGGTATGCACCACCACCGCCCGGCTTTAAAATGGGCTTTTAATCAAATTACTTTTCTATATGACATACAAATAGTAAAGGTGAGAAGACATTTATGGAGACTGTGTGACCTTTTATGAACACTATGTTTCTTGTCCATATTGTGGATGGTCTTTTAATCATTGAGGGAAGAATCTACAAAACTTTTATTAACCATGATTTGAATTGTTATTGTCTCTTAAGTACTGCTGTTGTTTTGTTTTTTTAATATGAGAAAAGAAGTGCCACCTTGGAATGACCTCATGAATTTCTACCTACTCTTTCTTGCTTAAGATTCCTTTTCACTAAGAAATAATAACCAAGTGTGTCTAAGTTTTTCCATTTGGTCACTGACGAAAGTAGAAAGGGTACCCTCAGACACTAGTTCTGGAGACCCAAGTCTCTGTATTAATTAGAAACTGGTAAAAAGGTTAACATGCTTGGAATTAGAGATGACAGCAATACAGGGATGGGACTGATGAGCAGCCCACCTTGGCCCTTGAAAGACATTGTGAAGCAAAGCAAACCAGTAGTGAGTGAGGGCTACTTATTTCATTTGGGAAAGATAGCGTGAGGCAAATGCCTCTCATTGAAGCCATTTTATACTGAATTTTTCTTTCATTAGAACAGCTTCACTCATCCCTTACTAACATATTTTATTCTGATATATGAAATGGATAATTTTGGAGCCCGTATACGTCCATGATAAACTATTAGTATCATTCAGTATTTGCTGACTCCATATTGGAAGAATGCTAGACACTGCAGTATAATCCTTAAGGTCAATATTTTTCAGTGAGCCTTGAATTTACTGAACCCTTTTAGAAAATCAAGTTCTGTACATAATCTCACATGGAACTCAAAGAAGCATTTGATTCTTACATTTCATAATACTGAACATCACCCCAACACCCATATTGTACCATGTTTTTCATTCTTCCATTGAAGGCATGCTTTATTTTTCTATGATCTCAATAGATATTAACCAATGTTCCATAAACATATTAATAAATATTACTTCTTTCCTATAGCATAGTTTGTGCTTTTATCTACAATTCTTATTGGTAAAAGACCTTTTGCTAAACCTCCTGTAAAAGATAACTACAGTGATTAATTGGAGTAGTCATCTATTCACAGGTAGTTACTTGTTCTATAGGGTAATAACTACTGATGTTAACTTAATAAGTAGAGTTGATACTAGTATTAATCAGGTATGTTATTCAATATCCTTAACATGTTTTTTAGCTGACTTGACCTCAGTATATCTATTTAGTGAGGCTTTAAGTCATGGACAATTTAATTCAAAGATAATGGTAGTGTGAAGGCCAAGCTATGTATCTTACCTTCTGGATAATAAACAAAAAAATAGAAAAACACTCAATAAGTCACTTAACCAACCAGCAGAGGTCTCTAAGTCCTTGAAAAAAAATGGTGTTTCTTTCTTTTCCATCTACAAGCAATTCCATGTTTTCAAAGAGCAAAACACAATTTGGCAAATGCTCTCCTGATGGAGATGATGCATGGCTCCTTAAGAGGGGAGGCCAAAAGGGTCAACTTCAAAAAAACGTTACAACATCAACAAGCATTAGCTTGAATGAAGGGTTATAACCTGCATCACTGAAAGAGCTGTAAGTTGGCTGCTGTCCTCTATCATCCAGCTGCTAATGGGAAGGGAAGCTCAAGAGGTAATATCTTCCCAGAGCTCTACTGGGAGAAGCCAGCGTGCAACTCCTTTAGGACTAATGGCCTAGCCTGCCAGATACACATTCAACCTGCAGCATAGTCACCTCCTGCAGAGACCGGGGAAACAAGGCAAAGAAGAAAGCCACAGAAATCTGTGGAATATTAACAAGAGCAAACTTTTGAAAAAGAGGGAGAGAATACAAAGCAAAACAAGGAAGGACAAATATAACTTATGCAGCAATGTCAAGTTGAAGTGAAAACAGGAAATTTTACAAACATGCAGAGACAGACTTCAATGTCAGCCATTTCCTGGCACACTTGAACTCATTCTTTCAAAACTATAGAAATCTGGAAGTCAAACCTTGCCACTTCACAAAAGAGCTGGGGTAGGAAAGGTAGGATTTGAAAAGAGTTTGAAATGACTTTGCAAATTTCAGCCTAATTAGGTACTTCCATGGGCTCATTCTTTCTCTGGCAATGGGGTTGTAAAAGTCAAGGAACTCAACAAAATAGATAATTGGTCCAGGCTGAGGTGAAACCCACAACTAATTTGCCTAATACTGAACTAATTTGGTGTTTGACAACAGTCATCAGGTACATTCTTTGCTTTCAGAGTGAAATCTCTTCACAGAAGCCAAATTAAATGATCTAAATACATTCCTCTTGAAGTGAATAACTGTACAGGAACCCAGGGAGGTGATGAATGAAATGGCTAGAAGAGGGGAGATAGATTAGCTGGTAAAGTGCTTGATATACCAGCATGAAGACCTGAGTTCAACATTTAGACCTCACATATGTAGGCTGAGCATGGTGAAACACGGCTGTGATCCCAGCACAAGGAGTCAAAGACAGGTATATTTCTGGGGTTCACTGGGTGGTTATCTTGACAGCTTAACTGAACTGATGAGATCTTGTCTTAAATTTCCAGGTGCACGACATCCCAAGGGCTCACGTCTGATTTACACACACACACACACACACACACACACACACACACACACACACACACATAGAAACAAAAGACTGACCAAAGAATGAGACAATTTGTATTTTAATGTTTCAATTGCAGGTCTACAGGTCAAAAACACACATTTTCACTCCCACATATTTATATTGGATGAATCACATATATTATAATTGGGTGGTTCTTCCTTTCTAGAATGAAGTCTCTGCTTGGTAGAGATAGTTTATATGTGTTCATATGCTCACATAAATTGTTGTTTCCAACAATTCTTAAGGATTACTTTTTGAGCTCAAGCACAAAACAGAATTAAAAAAATTATATCAAAAAAGAAATCATTGTTTTGATCTTTTGCATTCTTCCACATTTGAAACAAAAGCATCACTCCTAAGTCTTGTCTCAAGCCACAAGGTCAAATATAAGATTAAACAGCTGTGCTGGGATTTGACCCTGTCATACTGTTCATCTTTTGACAGATGAACAATCTTTTCATTTCAATCTTTTGTTCAATAACTGCCAGAAATGACCTAAATCAGGGTTTGTATATTCCAGCCACTGGAATCATACAAGCCTCTTATCCAATAATAATTTCTATTTCAAACAAATATAATTTGAACTCAAGGGTCAAACAATTCACAGAGGTATCTGCCTGTCTTCATTCCCCAAAACCAGAAATTTCTCACAGAAATAAGGGCGAGCTTTGGCCTTAGACCTTAGAGTTTTAAATATCTAAGAGAAAGGGCATGGTAGGCAAAATCCTTTAAGTAACTTCTGCAAAGTTGACCTACAGACATTTGCATTTATTTCTAATGGCTTCAACAATTTTGGAGATTGAGTCACTTCCAGGAACTTCCGAGGGCCAGCTATAACATTGCTCTTATTTGTAGTAAGCTTAGTGGGTCTGGAAGTAATTATTCAGTTTCACTTTACCAAATATGTATTCATGTATGTATGTATGTATGTATATGTATATATCTATATCATAGGATTTTTAACACTATTCTTAAGATTTTCAAGATAGTCTCAATTTGCCTTAAATCTAATATCCTGAGATTTCCCCAGAACTAATCATCCATCATTTAATGTTTGAATGAATAGTTTATAATTATAGTCTGGTTTTTAATAAGTGACAGACCTCCAACTTACATATATCACTGAAAGTACACTTACATTGTGCTGCAAGATATTGTCTAACTTCCACCTTTGTTCACATGTGATGGGCTGCCAGCTAGTACCCACATTCCAATAGTTGTCATTCCCTCACAGGGTTTCAAAGCGAGTTCTACAAAAACCAAAGGTTCTTAGAAGACACTGAACTTAACCAGAGCAGAGTTGCTTTGTTTTAAACATTAAACATTTGTCACATTTCATGTAAATATGACTTAATGACTTAACCACATCCATGTTGAGAAACACTGCCCTAATATGAGGTCCTGTAGCTCTAAGAAGAGTTTTAGGGTATATAGTTTGAAAACCTATAGTTTTCTTCCTGAACTGAGAGAAAGTTGAACTTGACACTGTAAAACTCCCTCGAACTTTCATATGTGAATCTTCATCACATTGTTTTCTAAATGTCTTTATTTATTTTCACTTTTGTGTCTCTGTGTGTATGGCTGTTGCATGAGTATGTGAGTTTACATGACTATAGACGCCAGAGGTATTGGATCCCGTGGCACTATAACTATAGGTATTTGTGAGCCTTTCTATGTGGGTGCTGAAAACTGAATTCGAGTTCTCTGCAAGAGCAGTACATGCTCTTAACTGCTAAGCCATCTTTTGAGCCCCTGCATATTTTTACATACATAGTAGGCATATTTCTGTTAATAGGTAGTCATATTTTAAACCAATAAATTCATGCCTCTTGTGCTTTTCTACTATTTTTTGTTTTATTCCCATATTCTTGTTTATGATTTTCTCATTTCTTTATAAGACCTAATTGATTCCCCCTCACCCTTTGGTAAGGATAGATAGATGCCTTGGTAGCAACACTTTCACATACAGCAATGACAAACAGACATAAAAAGCTACCATGTTGAGGGATTGGAGAGAAGGCTCAGTAGTTAAGAGCAGTAGTTGCTTTTGCAGAAGACCAGGCTTTGGTTCTCAGCATGCCTGTGGTGGCTCACAATCATCTTTAACTGCAGTTCAAAGGGGTTGGATGCTCCTTTCTGACACTTACAGGCACCAGATGCCCACATGACACACATACATGAAGGCAAAATACCCATATGCATAAAATATAATAAAGAAATCAGTAGAAAATGTGAAGACACCCTAGAAGGCAAGTCATAGAAGGCATATTTCTGTTAATAGGTACTCATTAACATAGAAAACAAACATGATTGCAGAAAGCCATGTGTATATGAGATATTGGATGAGGTCTGTAATGTGCTTCACCCGCTGTCAATGTGACATTCATTAAGAGACTATCACCATTATTTCATATCTTTGGGCTAATGTTTAAACTCATCTGCCATCTGCTCTCATCCAATTTTTTGTAGCCAGTGAATCCTCAGCTCTTGTCAGATAGGTTTTCTTCATCCTTAGCTATAGTAATAAGCCAGCTCCCGTGTCCATATTTTTGCTTTTGCCATCTTATCTTCAGGAATGGTCTCTTTCCCTTTATTGCCTAACAAACATTCTGCTCTACAATATATCTCCTCTAGATTCTCTCTGTCCTGCCAACTGCAGGGTTCCTCATCAGCAGTCCACTTGGGATACATAGCGTAACTATTATGTATCATCCACTCTCTTAGTTTTTCTTTATAGTTTTAACTTTTATTCATTCTTTGAAAGTTTCATACATGTATACAGTATAACTTTTCCCCTCCAGCTTCTCTGAGACTGCCACATCTTACCACAGACTTTGTGTTTTTAGTCATCACTATTTATTTGTTTATTGATTTATGGATGGATAGATGAACTGATTTTACACACTGAGTCAAATGAGTGAGGCTCATGTGTACATGGGTGTAGGGTCAAACACTGGGAATTGGTAATACTATTCAGGGCCACACATGACAATTTCTATAAAAGTACCTATTTTCTCTTTTCCTCCCCGGGATACTATGGACAATTCATGACGTTATAAGTGAGTTATTGAGAGATAAAAATTAAATCACAATATTTTCTCTATTTAAAATGCCTTAGGACTGATACACTAAGGCTGATTTGACCCCTGAAATTAACCTATGATTATAGTCTAACAGGAATTATTTTTTTCTGAACATTCAATCTGACTGTGCTGAATTCATTTTCTTTTCCTGTTCACCATAAATTTCCATTTTTCAACAATATACAGTACTTGCATGTGATTCTTAAAAACATCACTTGAAGTATATCACTTCTAAGGCCAACGCCAACATACAAGTTAAGTGGAATCACCCCCATTTATTAGGAGGCCCAGGGACATTTCGAGCCAGATTGAGAGTGTGATGATTAAGACTCATACATGGACCTGCTCTGTTCTAGGGTTTTCACTTTAGCCAGAGGACCTAAAGTTATATCTGCTCTATCAATGATAATGGGAATATTCACTTGGACCAATGAGGCTCAAAATGTGACCCCAGGACCACCATGGAGTCCCAGAATCCCTGTAGAGCATTCATGTATTGCCCATGTTCAAACCACATATCTGTGTGAGACCAGATTTTCTTCATATTCTTTAAACAAACCAACACATAAAAATACATATGAGAATCTAGTTTTCTTCTACTAAAATATATATTAAAGCGATTTTCAAAAATACAAATTATACCATCTATTTTCATAGCTCTTTGGTTTGGGAAAATAGAACCACTTTTCTTAAAATATGATAATTATGAACATACACACTGGTTTGTGTCATTTAATACAAATGATGTTCTAAATCAAAATCTGTTTTAACTTATAACATGGTAGGTGTTGGTGGATAGAAGCACCATAAATACAAATTTGAGGCTATTAGTGATTTTTTTGTTGTCATTGTTCGAAAAGGACACTTGAAACTAGAAGTGTAAGGTACCCCATTAGATGATTAGATTCAAGCAAAACTTGGGACCATAATTTTAATGAATGAAAGGCATAGTTAGTATGTTTTATCTTTTTCAACATACAGAGGCTAGAATTATGTTCTAGCATATTGTCCTTGGTGTTATCCTTTTTGTTTTTGCAGTTTGCCATTTCATATGGGGTGAGGAGCTTCTATTCCCAATTGTATATTATTTCCTACAATCGATGCTGCACACTCCTTGATAAATTGTAGCAATTGAATTCATTGGTGTCATTAGATGCAAGAAAAGAAACAAAATTCAGGGATGTATCTTATGTGACACCCATGGAGTGACTAAGAGTACCAGTATAAGTTCTCCCTAGAACAATTAAGAAGTTATTGCTATACTGTGAAATCACCTTAACTGCTGTGTTCATCTTCCGGTCACTCTGTCCTTTAAGCTGCTTTGCAGTGTTGAATATAATATTATTAGTTGTCACATATACGTATATACATTCCCCATTCACTGGGAATTAGGAAGTTGTGCACAAAATGCTTCTGTAGTCACTTATTGGTGGCCTCACATACACACTTACACATTATCTGCAGTACCATCAAGCCCACATCTTTTTCTTTATAGACATAGACTGCAGCACACAAGGTCTAGACATAGCTTACAAAATGCTTAGAAAGCAAAAAGGGAGTCAATTGTTTAATCTAGAAATGTTCATGCATGGCATTCATTGGTTGCAGAGAATACCGGGGTGACTGATTGATGAGTTCCTGACACATTTTATCAAAGTGTTGGACTAGGAGCAACAATAGCATTTATCACATGGCAGGGAGCAGTTTCAAGAATAGTCAAATCACACAGAGTTTATGATTCTGGACAAAAAAATATTGCTTCATCCCTAGGCTTCTATTTTATTTGTGAAATCAAAGGAATGGGCCTAATAATTTCTTCCAACAAAAGAGTTATCCAAGTCCTTGAAATAGAGACTTCTTTATTGGGATACAAATTTCTCAGTTTCTTAGTGATAAGTATAAGAATGACTGTTATAAAAGAAAGAGTGCAAAAGGCACTGACTATCAGCCTCTTAGTTCACAGGTCATTATTCAAGATGAGGACTGGAATTCCACCTATATATTTGTACAGAAAAAGAACTGTCTCCTGAGGTGATCAGGTGTAACAGTGAACAAGTTCCAAGAGAATGATATACACTACATTTTCCTTTCCTCACATCTAAGAAATTACTAGACATAGATCTCTAATTTTACTTGGATTCTATGGACTGATGGGTACTTTACGGAACAGTGAAGTGGAAGCTTTCCAGAGCAAACGGAACAATTTCCTGCAAGTAATCTAATCTTGTTCTTCACTACAGCATTGGAAATGATCTCTCACACTGCAGTAATCCTTACCATGTGGTCCCCACAGAAGCATCAGCAGAAGAATTACACCTCAGAAATTAGCTGAAATGCAATCTCATATCTACCAAACCCCACCATGTGCATGGTTCAATATTCTGTAGTTTCTTAAGATTTCCCACTTATCCTGATGTATACAGAAGCTGCAGAACCTCTAGCACAGCATTTGGGATCTAGTTCTAATTCTCAATATGTAAACATTACTCACAGACTCCAATATCTTTGTGAGCAAGTTTCTCTCTGAACTGAATAATTGGAGGAATGAAATGGGAAATCCTTACTGGCTCTGACTCCAAAATACATATGTTTTTATTTTTCTCAAAGTCCCAGTCATGAACATGGCTCACATAGACTGGACAAACGGCTGCTTAACTGTCCTTTCCACTCCTGTGATTTAAACATCTACTCATCACAAAGCAACCAGCATTTTAGAAGCATGAATCAGATGGAGCCATTTCATCATTCAGCATCCTCCCATAGATTGTGAATAAAACCTAAACTCTACCTGGCTTATAAGGTACCACCTAGCTTTCACCTTTGTTTCAGATGTATGTGCTTTCCTTGGTCTATACGGTTTAGAAACATGAACTTCCTCCCTGCATTGCAAGCTTGTCACACAGTTGTTAGGGCTTTGGATCCTCCCTGTTTTCTGCCTGGTATGGGCTTCCCTGTAAGGCTATGTGTTTTTACTTTGATTTCTGCTCAGAGGTCAGTCTTGCCAACCAAGCCTTCCATGACTCCTTGACCTTAGGAGTTTTTCTTCGCAGCTGAGACTTCATCTCAAAGAGCTGTCATTATTCTCTCCTGTATTCTTACTAGAAAATGAAATATTGAGTTTGTTTGTTTGAGCACTTTATCTGTTAACAATCTGGTAAAATATCAACTCCTTGTTGAAGAGTTTTCTAGCATCCTACTATATAGTAGTGGACCCCTACATAATTGGGCCATATCAAGATAGTTTTAAACAAATGCATAACACATTAAAGTCGTATTGGAAGAGTTCTGTCCCAGGAAACACATTTTACCATTGTATATCTGAAAACAGGTTTATACTTTAAGATATTTTTCTGTTAAAAAAAAAGACTGAAAGAACAGATGAAAGTTACTACTCTGGCAAGATAGGTCTGAGCAGAACAAACAAAATGAAGTAACATTAAATGCTGTATGTTTGAAACTCCTCTTAGGCCTTCATCTGTAGTGTGACAAATCGGCACACATTAACCTATATGGGTATAGGTTTAGTACTGGCCATGACCAAGTACCTCTGCCAAACTCACACAGGGGAGGGAAGTGCAATGTAAGTCTATGCAGTAAGCATCTGGAATAAGGTTAAATGCTTTTATAGTGAAACAAGGAAATAAATATCTATTTTACCAGAACTGTTACTACAGAGCTGCCAAATGGGTCAACACTGTGTTACAGCAACAAAATAATGGTTTTTTTTCTCACTTTCGTTTGATTATTAGTTTTTAATTTGTATATAAGGTGCTAGCTATCACCATACCATTCAAGCAAAGTTTGTTTTTGTGCTTCTGTTTCTCCATTACGCCCTCATCCCTGGTTCCCTCTCATAATCTTCTACTTTTTTTCATGCTCATGTGTGAACAATATCTACTTATATACATACATATTTACACCATAAAGCAGCATCTACATATGTCAGAGAACATCTACTTTTTGTCCTCTGTTTGGTCACCTTGTTTACTTTTACACTTTCCACGTCCATCCACTTTCCTGCAAGTTTTGTTTCTTATTACAATTGAATATATAGATTTCTAAGCACACCCCATGGTTCCTAACACCTGAGCAAGCATACCTTAATGTTGTAAGGAACTATCTTGTCAACAAAGGCAGAACAATCCTAGGTAAGTGACCAGGGCTATTTTGTCCCTGTGTGGGATTCTGCACAGTGATTTTAATTATAATAATTCATTTAGCTTGAAGATTAAGGCACCTGGATATTAGGAACATAGCACTGGGAAAACACCAAACCCCTCCTTTCAGGAAAAAAAATAGACAAGTAAAATATGACAGCTAAGCACTTCTGTATAATTAAGCCCCCTCCTGTGACAGTAAAAACAATATCAATGATATGCTGCTTGAAGAAGAACAAAAGAATAAACAGATATAATAGCCAAGTGCTGCGTGAGTCAGCTGATGTAACATCAAGGGTGACTGACAAAGAGGTGATACTCCGATATCTTCAGAAAACAGGTGAAATTATTCTGCTCCCTCATCACGCACTGCTGCAGACAGCACAATTTGAAAGGCAAAGGTTGTTAGGCCCCATTAGCCCCTGATTCTCATCTCTAGGGCAGGATGCTTGGGAAGCACCTGTTTCACAAAAGGCTGAGGGCCAGTGAGAAGGTTTATTCTCCAGCAGGGTGGCTCTGCATTGCTATATTGCTAGGATGAAGACCTTCAATTCCTAGGAAGGCCAATGGTAAAACGTGGCTACAGAAGACGCCATCTTAACATACTTATGCAAGCCTTTCACCTTAGAAGAAAATCATACAAGTGAAAGTAACTCCCAGTGCATCCAGTGATTTAAATAACATTTAGAAACCAATGAATCTGAAAGTATCCTATTAAGAAGAAAGAAAAATGTCGCCCATTTTGCCTACCTAGGTTCCGTTCCAGCAGTTGCTACCTACATAAAAATAATTATCAGAGGGGTGAGAAAATAAATCCCAAACAGCCAGAAGAAAAAAAAGAAAAAGAAAACAAACAAACAAAAAAAACCCCAAAACCATGGTAATTGCTTCTTCCTAAATAAACCTGTAACTTTGGATTTTGTGACTTTCTAGGTAACTATGGTATGTTACCCATTTCAACCCTTCAAAAAAGACACCGATTATGAAAGAAAAAAAGACCAAATATCAAATCCTTCATTTGGTATAGGTATAAAGACAAATAAATAAGAAAATGGGGTTTCTTCCCCCCACCCCCCCAAACTACAGTTGTCCTTTTCATTTTATGGAGAATTTTCTAGAATCCTACCATAGCAGCTGCTTTAGTGTTAGACGAGTTTAAAATGGTAAGAGCTGGGGAGAAGAAGGCCAGTGGCAGATGCTGGATACGTTCCTTGTTTTTCAATCTGCTTTCCAATCTCCAATAATGTGCTTTATTTCATCACTGAATGTAGTTTTCAGCTTGACTTAGAATAAAGGACTTTGGAAGAAGAACATATAGAAATAGGTGCAACTGGCTGGGTGTAGTGGTACATGCCTTACTTAGGAGGCAAAGACAGGTGGATGGATATTTATGAGTTCAACGTCAGTCTGATCTACATTGTGAGTCCCAGAACAGCCAGAGCTACAAAATAGAGACCTTCTCTCTCTGTCTCAAAACAAACAAACAAACAAATTAATTAATTAGCTTGGAATCTTTCAAATTTATTTTATAATGCATTTCCAATGAAACTCTTTTTTGGGACTTCACATCAGTAGTCCTGAAGCATTCCAGGTTCTGCTCAGTACGAGCCATGTGACACAGATTTTACACTTACATTTGGATCGATACAGATAATTCGATCAGAACAGGAACAGCTTTCTTCACATAAAAAGAAATCTATGTGAGGAGACATTTTTTATGCTCTACTCTGAGGTCCATACTGAGAACTAAATTTGGATAGAGTGCATTTTGAAATGATCATGATACCACCTTAAACTGCGACCAAGAAGGTACACTTAAGAAGGATTAGGATGAGGCTTTAATCAAAATTCAAATGGAGCATAGAGCTTCAATTAACACACACACACACACACACACACACACACACACACACACACACACGTATAACAAACTTACTTCCGGTGTCAGTCTCATAGCTCAATGGGAAGAGGAAAACAGGAAAACAGTCTCCTTTGGGAGTGTGTTCACACTATCGTCCGTGTCTCAAACACATCAGCTTAATTCTTTCCTCTCTACTCCTTCAACATCCTTGCCCCCGCCTCTACTTTCCACACCCAGAGTCATCTAGGGCATGCTAATTATGTAGAAAAGTGAGTCTTACACAGCCCTCTTCTACAGAATCCCTGAAAAGAAAATCTCCCACTGCAGAACTGCCAGTGCATGATTTTAATACGAAAAGTTCTGTAGCATGACAAATAATAAGTGTAACTGAAGACTTACCGTAAAAAGTCAACTGTCCCTTTGCTACATTTTTGCCTCTGGAGTTTTCAGCCACACACTCATATGAACCAGCATCTTCCTGCTGAAAGTTGGGAATTTCTAGAATTCCATTTGACTTATGTCTTCTGGCTTTCCTTGCTATTGGCTTTCCATCAGCTCTTCGCCATAGAATAGTTGGGACTGGGCTAAGAGTGAGAATAAAACAGGATGAACCAAATTAAAGAAAGCTCTGTCTCATTTTTTGTTTTTTTGTTTTTTTGCAATCTCCTGATAACTCCTTCCATCGTTTCCCCAGCCATGAACACGTTAAAGCATTTCCCACAATTCGTTTCGATATTACCATTATTTTTTAGCAGCATTTATATCTGTAGCATTATTCACATGTTTTTCATAAAATCAACATTGTTAACATGAAAAATGCATTCAACCTCCTACACACTATTACCCTTGAAAGAAAACAACATTTTAAATATACTCTTTTTTTATTATTTTCTAATATTTATCGGTTTCTAGATTATAATTATTAAAATAAAAATGTTCAGGTACATATGTGGTGGAAGTGAGACAGAAGCAACTTTCAACACACTCCTCCCACTGAGAACAGGTTTATGTCTCTTCCCCTTGAACTTGTCAGGCTTTTTGACTACTCTGACTAATGAATAGACATGCGTGATACTGAGTCGATTTCTAGATTCATGTATTATGAAACAGACAGCTTCCACACTCTGATTTTTGGAACACTTTTTTAGGGGCTGTGAGACATTTGGCCACTATAATACACAGAGGATGTCTCAATGGGTGGTTTCACCTAACGACAGATCCATCCAACCTTGCCTCCATAGATGCCAGAAATGTGAAAGAAACTTCTTTGGGGGTCTCTACACCACCGAGATTCCAGCAGCTGTACACCATGAAACCCTCAAAGACAATACAAAAGCACCACCAAAAGAGACCAAAAGTATCACCCAGCAAAACCTTGCTTGGATTCCTAACCCATAAATCATGAGACAATAATAAGATGTTGGCTGCTTGTTTCTTCTAAATTTGGAATGCTACAGTAGAGAGCAGAAGCAATATATTCTTCTAAATATCCAGCAATGTGAGGACCACATTGTAAGCTACATCCACATACAGAACAAGCAATAGTAAAATAATGAGCTCATCCATGCTGGAAACTAAAACCTAATTGCTGGCATCGAGGAGCCGTCCACTCATGGCAGCTTGATCTGAGTAACACAGTGGGTGTCTGTCCTTATTGTCATTTCCATATTGAGGACTTTACCCATTTATAGGTCCATTTGGAAGGTGATTTGTAAGAACAATAATTAAAGTAGCAAGATGAAAAAAGAACAACCTGTGGCGTCTTCATATCTTCCTCTCAACACATCTATCATCTCGCTGTAAGTGTTTGGAACACATCTTAAAGTGCCAGTGATGGCAGCAGACTGCAAGTGAGTGGTTTTGAAGCTCACCTCAGCTCTGAGGACTGCAGCTTCCTGGCAGGGGATGCCATGATTTACTTACTCGTTGTTCACAACAACACTCCCAGAGAAGTAATTACAGGAAAGACTTGCCAATCTTCTCTGGGAAACTTGAGATGGTATTTTAAAAATTAAAGCTATCAACTCTACTACATTTGTTTTAAAATAATTTAAGTTCAGTAGGCAGACAGTGACTCAAAATGCAGGAGGACTCCATCAGAAGCACATGGTGGGTGCCTGTACATCCAATCAGATGTATACTTAATACATGTTGTTAAACACAACTCTACTTAAACTAGTCTTCTGCTTTTAAGTGGACAGTGATAGTGTGTGGTGTTATTTTAATATTTATTTTATTTATTTAATGTATATGAGCATTCTGTCACTGAAACACCAGAAGAGGGCATTAGATCCAATTATAGATGGTTGTAAGACATCATGGGGTTGCTGAGAATTGGATTCATGAACTCTGGAAAAGCACACAGTGCTCTTAACCTGCTGAGCCATCTCTCCAGCCCTGTAATGGTGTATTTCAACAACTAGATGTGCAAATTCAAACACTTCTGTGTGGACTTGAGGAGCCCAATTTGTGTCTTTTGTTTTTATTTTAGCACAATTTAAGCACTGTGAATATATTTTAATTCATAGTCCCTTTGGAAGTGTGAGCAATGTGAATTTTGCTTTCTCCAGGGAGGGGTTTTTAATGTGTCATCTTGCAAACATTCCTGGATATAGATCCTGATCCAGTCGCCTGTTCTTACTGTCTCCCCAGTTATTTTATAGATTCACAGAAAGACTTTAAAATTTTAAGATCAACCGCATTACGATGTGTGCAATCTGCTTTTCTTCTCAGCAATAAATCATTGTCGTGTCTTACATGTGACTTTACAGCTTTCCTTTCATTTCTGTCTAGTGTTCGGTTCTGCAGCTCTGTCACAATTTATATACCATGGTACGTTTTTAGGAGATACAAAATTACCAATGTATTAAACCTCATTAAAGTGTTCCCAAGTTAAGATACCACTGTGTCCCACATTGTCATAACTTGAAAACAATCATTCCATTGGAGTTGAAAATGCAAATAATGCCTAAAGTTTCTGTAAAACACAGTAATTGCATTTAGAAAATGATATACACTGAGACAGGTCTGGGTAAGGACTTGTGTTGTGGCTTTTATAAATATTTAGGCTCAGAAAAAAAAAACAGGCAAGATTAGGAATGGCTAGATATGGCTAGAAGAAAATATAGACACAGCTCATTAAAATCCACAAGGGCACCAGTGCTCACCCTTCTGGTGATGGTTTATATTGCTGATGTTAAACCAGTCCTGTTGGTTACTGGCATATAAAACTGCTAGCAGATCTGTGTTTCCTTTTCAATGCCCCCTGGCTGATCATCTATGGGAAGGGCTAAGTACTTTCCAAGTAGGATCTTTTAAGTGTAAACCAGATGGAATAATAAACTTGTGAATAATTTCAGACCACTCTAAAATAGACTCTTAGACATCAGCTCTTCTCTATCTCTAGTGGGAGCAGAAGGGAATCCAAATGAGAGAGAAAGAGTTGTGTAATTTGAAAAGACATGGAAGAAAATTTTTATGGGTCCTCTGTAAGTGGGACCAGAATGAAAGTCTCTATTTTTTCCAAACAGTCAGTTTGTCTGTACTTCAAATGAAGGCCATTGTTTTCCTGTCATTTCTGCGTTAGGGTTAGGGCATGTGTATTATAGGTCATAATAATGCAATGAAATACTTTTTTAGAATTGCCTATTCTTTCCTTTGTGGTCATGTCAATTGTGGCGACCCAACCCTTCTGCAGCCATTACCTGTCGTTCTCCATAGGAAGAGGGAAGAATCAAAGATGTACATACAGAATTACAAAGAGAAAGACGATTTGATTTTTAGACAGCTCAGAAAGCATAGCTGTGAGCACTGAAGGCAATTCTCTACCTGCCAGAGCCGAGGGGAGGAGGAACTTACTTTCCTAAGGCAAAGCATTCCAGCTTGACTGTTGTTCCTTTCTCAGCTGGGACAGTTTCTGGAAACTGTACTTCTATTTTGGGCTCATATTCACCCATCACCCCTGTGAACAGACAAAGAAACCAAGTCTCAGAGGTTCTGGCAAGCTGTAGACAATTGTTTTCTTTCTATATAGATACTCCTATATGCACCCTTAATTCCATCCCCTAAAGTAGGCTCGATTCTAACAGCATGCTACCCAAAATTCTTGTCCGTTTTCTTTGAGAGAAAAATTCATATCACAGCATTTACACCACCTTTAGAGGGTTACATTTTCCACAGTTCTTAGACATACTTGGGAAAGGACACATGGGGTTGAGGAAGGAAATGAGTTGATAGGTTCCTAGTCAGTAGGAACTTGGAGAAATGTCACAGAACATTAAATTATTTAAATATCACTTTTAAAATACATCCTTTATGGTGTCCACATAGTGACTTCTCAGAGTCATTTTCGGGCCACGGTGTTTATTGGCGTCTAAGGTCAACCTGAATGCATCTGAATGGGTACACTCGAGGCAACATCAGAAGCCCGTGTCCCATATTTTCACCCCATAACAAATGATATGCACCCACAGGAGGCAGTTTTTACATGTGCTGGTCCTGTCAATTGAGTAGTGGTTACCCTGGTAGTCACATCACAGTCCCCAACTAGAAAGATGACTTGCGATGACAGTTACAGTGACAGCCCCAACAGACTGCATCTATGTTTAATGACTAAAAACGTCTCATTTATTCCCTATCGATATCATCTTGGCTCATTGGTTAAGGCTGCCTTAAGGCTTTACTTCTTAATCCCTGGACATTTCCCACAATAATTGATTCAACAGTACTGATGAAGGTTATTTATTTATTTATTTATTTATTTGCAAAGCGAGTGGTGTCTCCACTCTCTTTTATCTCTCTTTTAGGCCTCCCTTAGTCAGAGGAAAAAGAAATGCAAGGTTTCAGAAGAGTAGAACAAGGCAGGGACGGGAACAGGGAACAGGTGCAGTAACAAAGGGAGCTGATTTTATTCATCTTGTAAACACTTTTCCTGGGCTGGTTTAGAAACAGTCATCACAAGGTTCTAATCAGTCTGTGAAGAAACAAGTCAGCACTACAAGTTGCATTTTTACAGTGTTGCTAGGTTCACCGTGAGGTCTGCTGTGGAAGGGTGAACTTGAGTACAGTTCTGCTGTGGCTGTTCGGTTTTACTTTTCCTAGAACAACATGGAATACCAGCTTTAGGAGGGATTTTGAGATTAATTTCCACAGTGTTTTTTTTTGAAAAATCTTTTTCAGCCTTATTTATCTTATGTGTATGAGTATATATATGTATGTATGTATGTATGTATGTATGTATATATGTATGTATGAATACCACATGAGTGACTGGTGTCTAAAGAGGTAACAAAAAGACACTGGATCGTGTGCAACTGTACTTACAGATAAAGATGAGTCACCAAGTCCACGGTGAAAACTGAACATTGATCCTCTGCAAGAATAAGTGCTTTTAACTGTTGAGACATCTCACCTTCCTGGGTTAAGTTTGACATTCCTGAATACATACTGCTCTGCATATTGGGGAGATCACTGTTAGGGGCCTTGTAGAGCAAGCAATTGAGGCGACTCTTAACCCTCAAAAGGTACAACTGCTGGTGATATCTATCTGTCCTACAGTAGAGCTGTAATCTCAGAGGGGTTAACACCTTGTTTTCAGTCCCACCAAGATCTACTTCATGGTCAAAGTTAAAACTCAAAAGCATGCATGTTTACCTTTTAGTCTGCACTTTCTCCACTGCAGGGTATAAAACTGTCAAAGTAAATTAAAATACACCAAAGCCACATTTGACTTGTTCACAAACAAAGCTATTTCTTTCTTTCTTTCTTTTTTTTTTTTTTTTTTTTTTTTTTTTTTTTTTTTTTTGTCAAGTCTCTGCCATAATTTCTCATGCACCTCCGTTTGATTGCCTCCCTTTGAGCATTTGCACAAAGCTGACTGAGTAATGGCGCGGTGCATACTAACAACAGCATTCACACGCAGCTGCTGAACTTGCTAACAAACCGTCTGCACGGTTGAATCATCATCCCATAAATATCAGTAGTATGACTCGGAGTGCAGTGAGCAAGTTAACACCTTTTAGTGCAGCGCATGTGGATGTATACTTGGAGGTTGGTGTTAATTGAGAAAAAAATTGCTTGAGAAAAACAGGTCTTTGTCCTCCCAGGAAATCAAGATAGTTGGCATGGCAATATTCCACACGTTGGATGGAGATGAGACAATACCATTAAAAATACAATGGGTAAGGATGTCTTAGAAGTGATTGGCTTTGTCCCTGTGTTATCCTTTTTTCTATATGTACCTCATCTTTCTTTAATGACTCTATGAAGATGACCGTGAGAAGTTTTTCTCATATAAACTTGTTCTGGGCATCAAAATGAATATGGACCCAGTATTCAGATCCTCACATGTGTTTTTCTTCATTCTAAAAATTCTATCTATTAGAGTGTGGATTTGAAGTCCACACTTGTAGAACTGTAACATAGAACTCCTCCTGCCCTCTGAATTACCTGTTCTCTAGCCCATTGTAGTTTGTAAGTGACTGGACCTTTTTTTTTTCTGCTTCATTTCTTACTATTTCTAGATTACTTAAAAAAGAAACAATTTTTAGACATAACCTTGCTTATTAACAATTCACTGATTTTAATGACCAGGTCCAACGATTCTTAGAAAGTGTGTGTAAATGTGCCACTGTCACCATAATCTGGTTTCTGAGCATTTCCAATAACCAAATAATATCTGTGATGCCCATTTACTGTTAATACCCAGCTGGTATACACTCCTGCCCAGCCAAGCCTGCAGCAACCTCTGACCTTTCAGTGCATTTACCTTCCCTGGGTAGTTCATATTAATGGAATCATATATCTGCATGCTTTTGAAAATATTTATTTCATTTTATTTTATGTGTAAGAATGTTTGCCTTCATGAACATATGTGCACTACATGTATGTCTGGTTCCTTTGGAGGTCAGAAGAAGCTACTAGATATCCTGGAAATAGAATTACAGATAGTTGGAAGTTGCCATGTAGGTTCTGGGATCTGGATCCTCTGTAAGTATAGCCAGTGTTCAGAGCTGTCTGCCCTCTCTCCAGTCTCCAAGTGGTCTCCAAGTTTTTCCTGTCAGGCTTCTTTTATGCAGCATGTTTTCAAGGCCCGTGATATAGCACACCACGTTCAGTTTGACCTGTTACAAAACAGGATGCCACTGTGTGCATATACCACATTTTATTTGTAAAAATTTGCATTAGTTTCACAATGGTCTTATAATAAAAAAAAATCACTACAAACTAAGTATCTGAAAGGAACATATTTTCCCATAGTTCTGGAGGTGTTGACAGGTCTGAGCTCTAAGGCTCTGGGTATATACCTTTGCTTCTTTCTGGGATCTGGAGGTAGCTGTCAATTATAGATGGTTCTCAGCTTGTATTTAGGTCATTCAAATCCCTACCTCTGTTTTCAAATAATTCTTTTCTTGTTGGGGTTGGTCTGGTGCTGTTATCTATTCAAATGTTAAATACTGGCCCCCAAGATCTGGTTGCCTTGCCCCAAACTAGGAGATCCTCACTTACATCAAATGATGCTATGTAAACCTTGTACCCCAAGCTAATTGGTCAATAAAAAGCTAATGCCTGTTTGTGATTGGGCAGTAAAGAGAGAAAGGCAGTACTTGAGGATTGAGTGAAGGAGCTCAGGAGAGACCAGGAAAATAATAAATGTCATGAAGAGAGGAGGAGGCTGCCATGAGAGGAGATAGACCCTGAGCGCATGGTCCCAAGAGAAACAGCATGTAACAAGGGAGATGTGCCTAGGATGTAAGAATAGCTCCACATCTGCCCAATCTAGGCTTTCCACTTGTAAATATAATACCAGGATTGTGTGTCTTTTATATGAGTTATCTAGAATTATAAATCTTACTATAGTTTCTCTGTTGATTAAAGTCCCATGCTATTCTGGTTGACCTTATTTTAATTATCTGTATTTACAGTGACCCTAGTTCCTAAGGAGGCTGTAGTTTGAGAATCAGGTTGGGGGAAGAAGTAAGGGGCAACATACTGCCACACTGACTGATGCACATTTGACTAGCTGCCATATTCAACTATTGCCAATGATGCTTCAATTAGCCATGACAGCCTTTGTGTAGACATATACTCATCTGTCTTATGTGCTCTATGACTTTCATATATGTGACTCTTTGTGGATGTGTGTCTTACTTCAAATGATGCAGCTTCCAAGTAGTTTTTTTTTTCCTGGTCACCCTGCCTAAATTCTATCCCCACCACTGATTTCTGTCAGCATTTCCTTTCCTTCTTGTTACTTATCCCCATATAAGACTCTCTCATTTGTTTCAGAAACCGTGATTCAGATGAGGAAGCACACCACCAAGTGACATAGCTGTGCTTTTTATACTTGTATTCCCACCTTAGATTCTCAGTCTTTTAATAGGTGTTGGTAAATAACCACATACCTAAAACATCTTTCAAAGTTTATGGCATCTCACAAACGGCGAGGCTGGTTCTGTTTGTTTGTTTGTTTTTTTGTTTTGTTTGCTTGCTTTTTGTTGCTTTATCATTATTCTAGCTACTTATAAGCAATGCTTCTCCTCCATTGTGATTGTATCTTGAGGAATGAAAATCTTATATTTTTTTTCTGAATCATTCACAAACCCTATCTCAGTAACATGAATATGAATCAAGCGAGATGAACAGAGATGTGTGACAAGGAGGAAGAGATGAGAGGCATAGAGGCATTTTAAATATGGACTACACTATAAGAGACACATACTGTTCTCCAGCCATGGGATTCTTTTACCACATACTGTAAATTTGTAGATTTCCTTTACTGATATGAACTGTATAGCTTGTTTTTCTGGTCATATGGGGGACGTTTCTTGGTTTATAGAGTGATCCATATTTATAGCTATGTAAATATGAACAAAGAATATCAGTAAGAACAGATTGATCTGAATACATAGCAGTAGTTACACTACATAAAGATGATTTTCACTGCTGCTTATAGGAGTGTCAGCGCATATAATGTGTAACCTCATTTTATTATCATTTGAATAAGGGAAGCACTTTTGTTCAACTATATTGTGAACGATAGTTTTAGGGGGACACCTGTCAAAGTTCTCCATCTAATTTGGGCTACATCTGATAAGGCTGTATTTTATTTGGCTGTTTCTTTTACTCTAACCAGTGTGGCCTTACCCTTTCACATCAGATCAAATCCATTGCCTTTCTTTTTTGGGGAAAACAAAAGGATGCTTAACACAGAAATAAAATTTTTTTAGGACATTTCTTTGACCTCCTGGAAATGGTTGAACTTAATTGGTCTACAGATGGTCTGGTGGTTTACAGTGCAAGGCCATTAATGGAATTACTCCTGATTCTATTTTCCATCCTCAGAAAGGTGGGAGATGAAAGTTTAGGCATATCCACATAACCAAAATAAATATACCATGGCTTAATCAGGAAACATCATCTCTGCCACATCATTTCCCTTTGTTTATTCCTTCATTCATTTTACTTTACATTCATTCACTTTACATCCTGATTGCAGTCCCCCTCTTCCTTTCCCCTCACACAGCCTCTCCCTCCTTCCCCTTCCCCTTCTCCTTTGAGAAAGGGGAGACCCCTCCCAGGTATCAACCCACCCTGATACATCAAGTCACTGCAGGACTAGGTGCATTCTCTTCCACTGAAGCCAGACAAAGGTGGCCCATTTAGAGTAATGGAATCCACAGGCAGGTAACAGAATCAGGGACACCCACTGCAGTCTGAGGGGCCAGTATGAAGACTAAGCTAAACATCTGATATATATATGCCTAGGTCCAGCCCATGTTTGTTCTTAGGTGGGTGGTTCAGCCTTTTGGAGCACACATTTCTTCTACATGGATTATATGATTTTCTCATTGTGTCCAAGTGTAAAAAGATACATTTTTCCTCTGTATATTTACATGAGGTTGGAAAAAAAAAGTCTTGGCTTATGAAATGAATCTTCAACGTTTTCAGTCTTTGGAACTAGAGACTCACTATAGCACTTATGGGAGTCACATTAAGTACTTGAAATTCCTTATGTCAAAGTTCCCCATTGGGATCTGTTTATCTTACAGTAGACCTTAATAAATATAAACATCAACCCTAAACTATTCAGTGTGCCTGGCAAACAAGGTTGGAGCTCACTGCAGTTAACATTGTCCTGATACTTGTTTTTATGACTTTTATGAGACTACTGTTTTGGAGTAGGTTACCTGGTAATATTGCATACTTAAACAAGGATGGATTACTTACTGTGTAACTAAAAGTTGACTTCATGAGGAAACCTGGCTAGAACTTCTTGGGTGTTTGTCATAGTCATTCATCCTGTGATTGAAAGCACTTGGTGGGCTTTACCAAGCAGAACAAAACCAAGATCTGCAGCTCCAATTTGTTCCCAGATGCTGCTGCTGATGGCTTGAAGAACACATTTAGAGTGCCACTACGCTAATTATGAGCAAAAGAAAGACGTTTTACCTGACATTAATAAACCTGTCCTGTGAGCAAATTGTGCTAGGAAAACTAAGAATGGAGTTCTACCAGCCATGAGGCCATTGAAAGCCACAACTTTGTTGATGACCTTGTGGGTAGAGATTGTTCCACATTTAAAACCTAGTCACTTATTAAAGATTGATGCCCTTATAGAATTTAAGGACTAGATCACAATTTACAGAATATGAAAGTGAAACCTACCACATGCTGCTCTTGTTTACGTACAATTTGCAGAGCGCTGTGCTGGCAGAAGGAAGCCAGTTTTGCAAAACTGTGTGCCTAAAGATTTTTTTGCCAACGCCTGCCTTAGCTGGGATCTGTGCTTGCTAAATTAAACCACAGATGGAACGAGCATTTACTAACTTCCACTGAGTGGGATTTTCTACCACACAAAAAAATAATAATTGCCAAAATTATTTTGGAAAATGTTCCCACATTGACTTTCTTGAAAAACAAGTCACATGGTATGCATTCCATTAACCAAAAAAATATTTGGAAATATCTGATTACTCATGCAAGTTCCCTTGGCTGAGTATGCCATTGTGGCCTTTAAAAAAAGCCATGCTTTTATATTTTGTTAGTATGAAGGAAAATCTTATGTAATGTCTAAGGATTGGTCCTAGTTTCTTTCTGTTGCTGAGATAATACCTATAGTCAAAAATGACTCGGACGACAACCTCTTCATTTGGCTTACACATCTCCGTCACAGTCTTATTATGAAGAGAAGTCAGGCAAAGCACTCAAGCAGAAACAGGCAGGAATCATGGGGAACATTGCTTACTGGCTTGCTTTTCAAGGTGTGTTCAGCCTGCTTTCTTATACAATGCACAACAACCTGCCCATACACAGTGATCTAGGCTCCTCCCACATCAATCATTAATCCAAAAATGCCCCTCCCCTATGCTCATGGGCCAGTCTGATGGAGTCAGTTCTTTAGCTGAGGTCCTTTCTTTCCGGGTAACTCTAACTTGTGACAAGGTGACAAAAATTAACCACCACAGAATCTCATATACCACTACCCCCAAAACCAGCAGAATTATTTATACTTTATTGAGTGTCTAAACAAAACTATGTCCTCACTGCTAGAGAGAGGTAGGGTAGGATATCATGTTTTACTATCAGAATTTTGGAATGGTTTCACAAATTCATAAGAAACGAAAATAAATGCATTATCTGTCTTAAGTAAAATCTGTCTCAGTATATACAAAGACATACAAAGTATGGATTCCTGCTTTGCCAGGAGAGTGTATGGTTATCTGAATGCATGGAGTAACTTGCTGTGACAAGTACATGAAATTGGTTATAGGATATACTGAGCTAATATTGTCTCCTTTGAGGATACTCACAAATACTAAACTCTTCTTATTATGTTTAATTAATTCTCTCTCTGCCTCTGCATGTACTAACACTAATTAAAATCAGTAGAGGTACTGTTGATAGACAGTCTTTTGCTATTTAGTGATGACATCATGCTATCAGAAGTCAGCAAGGGTTTTTAGTGAAAGCTCTGAGAGCACAGGATTCATTTGGACTTTGTGGACAGAAGGTCTAAACTCTCTCCTCAACGTAGTTTGGAAACAGTTACAGACAAATGTCTATCAATGGGCAGGTAAGTGTATGCTAATAAAACTTTAATAGTAAAGACAGGTGGTAGGCCCAGAAGCCATAGTGGGCTGACCCTAAACATTGAGAAAAAATGAAGGATAGTGATATTTGAAAAAACAATCTAATCAATAGACTATTAGAACTAACAAGAGGTTCCAAAAAGCTTAGCAAATTTGGAATGACTTTTAAAAATAAAAGTACTCTTTAACAAGCAATAACAAAATAGATAGTATGCTTAAAACAAAAAAAAATTTAGAATATAGTAAGAATGATAGAAATTTTTAGAATTTATCCTAGAATAGCCAACTTCTTTATGCAGAAAATTTTAATATTATCCATTGAAACAGGTCATGGGCATGGCTTGTCTGAAGAGTCTGTAAGCACGGACTGTCTTCTGCTGGCGACACTTTTCTCATTTTAGGTGTTCAAGTCTTCTTGGAAGATGATTATCAAGATTATGCAAGCATCCCTCAAATATAAGCTTTCAATCTATACTCAATTCCATTCGTTAACATTGGCATATCACTGAATGTGAATCATCAAATAAAGCCTCACTCTTGCTTCACACTCCAACTAGACATCTTAACTATATCATTTCTGAGTACAGAAAACCTTCCACATTCTTACTGGCAAGCTTACAAAGGGTTTACTTGTTCAATATTTAGTGGTTAAATACATGATTAGAAGTAATGGGAGCAGCAAGATGGCACACCTGGCAAAAAGGGCTTGCTGCCAAACCAACTGATTTTGATTATTGGACCGACAGGATGAAGTAAAAGAAGAGATTCCTTAAAATTGTTCTCTAATCTATATATCCCCAGCCCAATAAGAAAATAAGTAAATAAAGCCATTGGCCAAAGCAACACACTTCTAGGCAATATACCTCTAGTACATTATTTTATCTCCAGTTTCTCCATCTGTTATGCTTTTGTTGAGAATCCGGTTTTATAATTCCAGTAAACAATATCACTAGGCACTTTGTTAGTTTGGAGTTCCCTAAGGTTATGTTCCAATGTGCTGAAAACTGGGTCTTTTGACTTTACAGTGTAGTGTCCACCATGAACACTAAACAGATGCTTCCTAACTGACTAGCTAAATGACCATCCAAGACCTTTGGCTTCCATGGACCTGAAATGGAAGCGGCTGAAATAGAGGTCTAAAGCTGACTGCCAAGTTCCTAAGCTTGTCAAACCTTCAGAAGATCCACAGCCATTAAGACTCTATTAAATCAGATTAGGAAAGACAGCTTAGAAAAATGTCTCACATCCTTTAGTCATTTAGATGTTCTCATCAAACATGTTTTACACCCACAGATCCTCAACTGTGATGTTGCTAGAAAATTAAAAACAAGACACGATTGCTGTGACAAAGCTGCACCAAAGTCGCAATTAAAAAATGAGACTTAAATAAAGCAAAGAATTTGGGGGAGAAATACTTAAATAATACAATTTATATTTAAATGGAGGGTATAGCCTGTTGCCAAAATGCTGAAATATCAATAAAAGACTCGAAGTTGGTCAAGTACACACTAAAAGAAACACTCTAATGTCTTTTTAAAAACTATGACCTCTAGGTTAATTAAGTGGCCCATAAATAAAGCTGATTTACTCATGAAGACAAATAGTGGTTGCTAGGGCCCTCATGAGGCTTTAATGCAGGTTGGGGAAACATTAGGAATACTTGCTGTGAGCTTTAGCAAGATCATAATAGAGAAAATGTGATATGGAAACAATAAATATCTAAGAAAACCTCCCTTCTTTTTTTCTTTAAAAATTTGCTTGTGTTTTAAAGTTGGAACTACTGGATAGGCTGTGTTCTTTTGTGGCACTAGAAATTTTAATGTTGATAGAGATGCCATACTCATACCATAGCTCCTGTGTACAGAATATGAATATACTTTGCTGTTTTCTAAGATTTGCATTTGAGAGAAATTGGGCTCTTCTGACACAATGAAGATCGTTTGTCTTGTCTGTAGTGTTTTATATGACCTGATCTTTGAAAAGTCTAAGACTGAAGAAAGTTGAAAAGATTTTCCTAGACTCCCCTAAATGGCAAGAAGAATATTAGATATAATTTAATATGGGTATCTCACTTATACTGTAAAGAGAACTAGGGACCATAGAAGTGAGCTCACTATCTCACATTGGTTGTAGGTACATCTGTTACTGTACTCTACAACTCTTTCTGCTCTCCCTTCTCTGTTTTAGTCCTACATATGTTAGTCACATTGATTTTTGTCCACTTTGGCTCCTTTTCTCTTTTCTGTTTTTGAATGGAGGAGATGCTGAGATCATCATCATTTGGTCTATCTTTTATTAGGTTAAAGCATGATTTAAGGTAAGAACATTAAACACTTCATACTGAGCCTGACAAACACTTTCACAGCTGAACACTATTAAGTCGGCGGACGGTGAAGACTTAAGAAAACATGGTTAGGAACTTCACTTACACTTTGAGAACATAAATATACACTTTCAGTATTTTAAAAATGGAAATTGTTATTTTTCAAGAATTTCATACAAGATTATTATATTTCCACTATTTCCAGCTCGTTTTCCTCTTCCCATTCTGCCCACTCCCTTTCAAATTAACGATTTTTTCCCTGTCAATTATTATTGTTTTACACACACACACACACACACACACACACACACACACACACACACACTACTGAGTTCACTTAGTATTGATCCTAAGTTCATGGGTTTTGGGTTGACAATTTGCGATTCAATAACCTACAAGGAAAAAGCCACAGGCATTCACTTTCAATATTTTAATTTTCTGATAAAGTATAAACATTCAAAGAAGTAAATTCCACATAAAGACACACACACACACACACACACACACACACACACACACATATATATATATATATACCTAAGATATAAATAAATATAAGGATTAAAGAGAACAAAGAACTTGAAAACCTCTACAGTTATATTTGTTGTTCCCTATTCTTCTGTTGTATCTTTCCATGTAGAGTTGTAATTGGGGAAAATAGTTAAAAATATTTAACAATAAGTGTGCAAAAACATGGGCACAAAAAACAGAAGCAGGCTGAAATCATTTTGCTCATCAATTGTCTTGGTACTACTGAGCAAAACAAAATATGTGCAAACCAATCTCCAGCCAGTTTCAAGGAACATAGATAAAAGCACAGTGGAGGGTAATGACTGAAGATATAGGAATTAGCCATTCTGGTTATCATCAAATTCTATTATTTTTTTCTAATATGTGTTTTACATTCATCTGTCACTTTTCATGGAAAATTTGGGATTAAGTTTTTAGACCTGTGCAGAAAGTATATAATACACTGGGCTCACTGTTATTAATGACCAGTATTAGGGGCTAATATTGATCAATGGACCAATGTACCAGTACTAGTAATAACTCAGATGCCCTTTTTTCTAATTAAAATATTTTTCTTTCTGGATACCTAAGCAATAGGCACTTGTTAACAAAAAAATAACTTATGTTATTTTTCACAGCAGGTGAAAAATATGTAGAAAATTACTGTGAACTCTGAAATAAAATTCTATCATATTTGTCTAACAACTTTCAATTACACACATATGTACATATATACAATTTATATATATTATATATGTTATATATTATATTTAGTATATACATATGTCATATACATGTGTGTGTGTGTGTGTGTGTGTATTTGACTACTTGTAGAACAAGCTTTGGTTACTTAGAAGAATCTCAAATACAAAATTAAAAGGCTATATATTAAGGAAAGAGAAAAAGAAGGTACATGACTCTAAAGAACAATTAGGACAGCTTTTCCTGAAGCTCAGTTAAACAGCAAGGTGTATAGGGGCCAGAAATCTATCTAATAATGCCTGCCTCATTTCTCAGCTCTTCAGTAACCCCTTTCCCTCCAAAACAAAGATGTAAAATTTAACATCTTTAAATGCTGTTGATCTGTGTGTGGTTATGTGCTCATGTGTGCAGGTACACAGAAAGGTCAGGAGAGGGAGTCAGGGCCCCAGAAACTAAGTTAACGGTGGTTGGGAGTTGCCCAACATGGGTCCTGAGGTTCAAGCACAGGTTCTCTGAAGGAGCAATACTCTGTACTGAAATTTCCACGTGAAATAGCCACAGGAAATAGCCAGTTACTGGGAATTGAACCTGGAATGTCTGGAAGAGCAGTCAGTGCTCTAAACCACTGAGCAATCTTTTCATCCCCAATGTAGGAGTTAGAGAAAGGACTGAAGGAGCTGAAGGGGTTTGTAACGCCATAGGAAGAACAACAATATCAATCAACCAGACCCCCAGAGCTCCCAGGGATGAAACTACCTACCAAGGAGTACACATGGAGGGACCCATGGCTCTAGCTGCGTATATAGTAGAGGATGGCCTTGTCTGGCATCAATGGGAGGAGAGGCCCTTGGATCTGTGAAGGCTCAATGCACCAGTGTAGGAGAATGCCAAGGCAGGGAGACGGGAGTGGGTGAGCAGGTGAATGGGGGAACACCCTCATAGTGGGATGGGATAGAGGGATTCTGGGGGGGTGGACAAGAAAGGGGATAACATTTAAAATGTAAATAAAATATCTAATAAAAAAATCCAGTTACTGATGGGTCTTGCTTCTACCCAGAGAGTCTGCTCCTCTGTCGTTCTGTTTTATTTCCTTTTCAAAAATTGACTAAGGATGAAGTAAGCCAGAAAAATGCACTGTGAAGTGCTAGGTTAAAGAAAGAGCCAGTGCAAAAACCTGTGGGATAATGAGCTAGGAGCACAAGTCAATATAATGAGATGAATGTGGGACACCACACCTGAATCCTGTCAACACCTGAGCCAAGATTCATGGTTCACTTTTTATGACTCTATGGTGACCTTTCGGACTGGAAGCAGTGAGTCTAGAATTGCCTCACTCAAAAGCCATGACTTGAATAGTAGGAAGATGTAGTCATTAAGTTGTGTCTGCTCACAGCAATGCAAAGCATCCATTGTGGCAATTAGCTTAGTTCGGACTTGAGCTGCCTCTGCCTTACTTGTGATATTTCCAAGTCAGAAAAGAGGGTGTGAAATTTTGAGTGTGCTTCAGTGATCAAAATGACTATACTAATTCTACATTCCTTGCGTATATCAGCCTAACATTGTCATTAAATTCCAGTTCCTATAGAGTGATAATTTCATAGATTTTTTTTATTCTCACAGAATAGATTTTATTAAGGATGTCATCTTAATTTTGCAATATCCTTTTGATTTATATCTCCTGTGTTCTCTCACCTTCAGACAGGAGCTAATTAAATAACCTGTTTTGTGCTTAGTAATGGAACTTCATATCCATTTTATGTACTCCAGTCTAAATGAGAAAGATATTATAAATTTTTACCATGCAACTCTCATGCAAATTAAGAGGGAATGGGCATTAATTGCTGAAGAGTGAGGTGTTTAGCCTGTTAATTCTGTGATAAAATATTCTAACGCAAAGCATTGGTCATTTCTATGGAGATGGACTTGACAAAAATTTTAGAAATAAATCTAAAAACCAAGCAAAAGGCAAAGTTTCTGGCAGCTTGATGTATATGTGATGATGCTGGAGTTTCCGTGTTCCTAATTTTGCTTCTCACTTCCAAAGGCAGCAGGTTTCTATCATGTTTGTCTTCATCTACATCTTTCTGTATCCAAGTAAATATTTCATTATATCCATGACTTGACACACCAAGGCAGGTAATCCCCTTGATAAAATATTTTGGCATACATACATTTTATTTAGAGCCCCCCCAAAGGGCTGTGTTTTAAAATAATCTTGTATAAAATGCCACTGAAGGGGGCTAGAGAAATGGCTCAGTGTTTAGAGCACTGCCTGTTCTTCTAGAGGTCCTGTGTTCAATTCCTGGCAACTATATGGTGGCTCACAACCATCTGTAATGAGATCCGATGCCCTCTTCGGGTGTGTCTGAAGACAGCTACAGTGTACTTATATACATAAATAAATAAATCTTTAAAAACACACCATGGAAGCAAATCCTATTTTCATCTTTGTTTCTGGAAAGGTGGCATTGTGCCTTTTGACAGAGCTGGTACCTTGCCATTTTTTAAAATTATGTCTCATGTAGCTCCATCTCCTTGCCTACTTTTTAAACTGATAATTTTTTCATTTCGTGGATACAATGCAACATAATAATGTGACAAGAATCCAGCACAGTAATTTCATCACAACACTTTGTTGTGTTGAAGTCAGGATGCTAGTATTCATCCTCAGTCTAATGAGATTTGCAAAGTCTTTCCTTGAGTAGGGCAAGGATGAAAAAGTCAGTAACAAATACATGTCAGATGAATACTATGACAGAGAAATTGACCAAAACACTAGAAAACAGGTAATTCTTTCTGCTTCCAATAGAAAACTCTTGCACCAGGGCTTTGTCGATAATAGGAAAACTAGGATCCTCAACTTTGTAAGTCTTCCTGCTAAGCCAGTTTAATTATTTTAGCATGTAGCTTTCATATAGCGTCAGTTGCTAAGACAGACAGGTATGTTTCATTCTTGACTTTTTCATCTGTCCTCTCTCATATACAGTGCATTGTTAAATTCTGACACATTTGCACATTATAGTGCAAACTCTACCTCAGATACATTTCTGTCCTTGCTATTCTCCTTAGCCCAGGTTACCACCATCCATAGGTGAATTTTCACAACACTTTTCTGAGTAGATACACATTGTCTATACCAACTTTCTGGAATTTTCTTTTGTTCTAGAAAGCAGCCAATTAGTCTTCCTAAAAAATTCAGCTACAAATGCCAAAGTGCTTCTCATTGCTCTAGAACAATTGCTCTCAACTTGAGGGTTGTAACCTCCTACAAAGGTCACATATCATATATCATCCATTCATCATTGTAGAAAAATTACAGTTATGAAGCAGCAATGAAACAACTTTATAGTTGGGCATCATCACCCAACTATATTAAAGTGTCACAGTGTTAGGGAGGTTGAGAAACACGTCTGAGAAATAAAATTCAGTCTTTTCTCTCTGGTCTGCATGATTGGCCCATGATCCTTTTAAACTTCTTAAATCATCTGTGCCCTGATTAGTAAGTGTGATGCACACTCATGTTTTTCTTAATCCCAGAAGATGTAAATTTTTCTTGGTATTTCTTCTTTACCTTAGGACCTTTGAATGTGACGACAGCTCAGCTTGGACTATTCCTCTTCCTAATCATCTCAGGACTGGCTTCTTATCATGCCAGGATAGCCTTAATGCCATCTTCAGAAAGGATTTCCATAGCAACCCTTTCTTCGGTAGATATCTAGCCCATAAAACTTCTATTTTATCACAATATATTTATGTATTATTGTTTTTATGAATTGTTTTATGTATTGTTTTATGTAAACTGAAACTTGCACACACATAATGCTTCTTGTTGCCATACTGCCCAGAAGAACATAGGAAATATTAAATAGGGGCCTGTTTTTCTATTTACTGGAACACAGAATCATGGCTTTCACATAGCTAGTGCTAAATAAATACATGTTAAATGAATGACAAAGTGACTGAAAACTGAACTATTCATTAACAATTTTCAGTGTGGTCTGTATTATAATGACGTTTAAACAATCTCTAAATAGCTAATTTGATTGTTAATACCCTGATCTAAAAACTTCATGTTTAAACTCACTTGGACACAAAGTTCTATGGTAATCTAGAGAGGCTGAGTAGGGTGGGTGTATAGCTCAGTGGCACAGCACTTGCCTAGCATGAGCAGGGACCTGAGTTCAATCCCTGGCATTGTAAGAAAATAGATGGTCAGAGTAATACATTCGGAAATGAGACAGCAATTTCTTCTTATATGACGTTATGTAAGAGCTTCAGATGATAAGAAGAAGCAAGACTCTTGAGTCAGTAGGTGGAATGCTATACTGGAAACTTACTCAAGTTTTAAATGAGATAAGTAAGCAAACTAGCACATAGTAAATGACCAACCACTCCTGTTATTAGTATCTAGACTGATCATTTTTTTCTTGTATGATAAAATCTTGTCATTCCTGTTAAAAGGCATATGAGAAGTTTTTTGTTGTTTTGCTTTGTCTTTTTTTTCTTTTTAGACTAGAAACCTAAACCTGTCAACTGTGAATCTTCAAGTCTTCACATTGGTTCTTCCTAGAGGGCTTAATTATACTTTGTTTTCATTTTTCTGATGAATATTTAACGAGACATTTCTATCTGCTACCTTCTATACTAGACAGCAGTAAGCAAGATAGTTCAGGTATATTTAGTGACACACACTGGTAAATTCAGCATGCTAAGGAATTCATGTCTGAGTGTGTATGTGTGGTGGTGGAAGGGGGTGTATAGTGATGGATTTCTCTGGAGTTTAATGAGAAGTTGCCAGATGCCACATGGGTGGAAACAGCAGATATGGAAAGATGGATTTCTGGGAAAAAAAATGTTGTATTTCTAAAGAAACAGAAAGACAAAGTCCACATCACCTCCTGAGTCAGACTTTTGGACTAAGACAGGATTTTAGGAATATATAAAAGCCCACAGTAGAAAGAGTCATGGTATCCGCACACCTTGGCTAACAAGAATGTCTTTAAAAACCACTTGGTTACATAGCCTTTGATATCTGGACATTACATAAAAATCATATGTTTTCTTAAAATATTCTCATAATGGGGTAGGGAATTAAAATTTTTGTTTCAAATGAGCTATCCACATTTCTGAATTTCTTTGTGGTAGAACTATGGCTTCACTATTGTAAATCTAGATATTATTAGGATAATTTAAAAACACTTTCTGGACCACGAATACTAAATTATACAGAACTGATTAGTGAGTTAATTGTTCAACTCTTCACTTCATTTTGCCTGTGTATACAATTTAAGATCCTCTTATTTATATTTGCCTAAGTCCACATACCATCCCTGTTGAGATTAGCGATCAGACCTCTAATTAGTTTTCCAAAATGGGTTTGTGGGCTTATTTCTTACTCAAGTGGAAAAAAATAACAGGCACCAAATATAGAAATTATTAAACTTTTTTATAGTATTATATGACAAGACTACAGTATCTTTTCACACCCTGCCATAATCCCCATAAACAGAACTAACAACAACATTGTGTAGACAACTCACCATCATTTCTCAGGATTAGTGGTGTGGGTGGTCCCAGGACCTTGTGGTTGGTCACAGTATTGGTAACTACACAGGTATAATTACCAACATCAGATTTTTCCACTTTGGCAATATACAGATTCCCAGTCTCTTGAGAAACGAAGCGACGGTTATCCTGATAGGAAGGGTATTCATTGAAGATCCAGGCATAGCTCAGTTCTGCAAGAACAAGAATCATCACTGTGAATATGTCATTGGCCCTGGAGCTTTGTTACATTTAGAATAGAAATGGTCAAGGTAGAAACTTAGATTGTTGCCCTTCACACTGCAAAATATAAACAGGAGGTAATCACAGTCACTTAAAGGCTGCTTACTGTTAGCCCATAATGTTTTATCTTAACAAGTATAGGAGATGCCCTGGAAGTGGACTCAGAAAGGCCCCACCTTTATAAGCCAAAGGAATAAGCATGTGTCAAGCACTTTGTAGCAAGTTCTAAGGGAATGCAAGTGTTAAAGACCCTCAAATAACCTTGACATAGTAATGTGATATGCTACCAAGGACACTATTTAGATCACTCTTTTTATATAATAATAGTCATTATAGTAGATTAGATTACAGGTTTACAGAGAACTTTGTGGCATTTGATGCATTCCATCCTTTTCATTAACTTTTTTTATGAAGGTTTGACACAGAAGAACAAAGCAATGAATCTAAATCTTTACTTAACTAGAGACAGAGTAATAGCTGAAATTCACTCAATTCTATTCCTTTTTCCTCCCACTGTCTGCTGTAAGTCTCTTGTTCCTTTGAAGGTTGAATACTTCTCTACAAATTTAATATGCTGATAATTAGGTATTACAGTCATTATTCACCACATACACACTGGTGGTTTAATTCCATTGATACAGGAAATACAGTTGAAAAAGTAATATCCATAAGAAAATGAATGTGGAATAGTGGTCAGAGAAGCATGTTTGCAAATACTCACTTGTAGCAGGATACCACCCTCCCCACACACTTTACAATAAAGCTCGGTAATTTGGGAGGAACTAACGTGGGAGGAACTAGGAGAGGAAGAGGAGGAGCTAGGAGGAGGACAGATATAGCAGCCATGGAGAACCTGGGTAACAATTTATATCTTAAGGTTAGATATTGGGAAACAACTCTAATTATGTGGGCAAATTGTTAATGGAGCATTTTTAAATATATAAAGCAATTGGATATCTTTAAGCATGAGAGTCTTCATTCTACCAGCAGTTGGAGGCATGGCTGGTATTATCTGGGGTTGTGTCAAGCATTTTGGACACGTGGTGGATTGACAGCTCTAGCCACCACGTTTGTGTCTCATGGGTGCCATGGCTGGTGTTTCTGGTCAGCCTGAGCCATGGGTCTGAGCTGAACAGTGGCAGGAGCATGCTGCCACTTTTGGCCTCAGGCCTTCTCTAGTCAGGAACATGGTGGCTGCTTGAGAACAAGCCAGATCAGGTGCCCCTGTTTATTAAATATTAACTGCAACACTAACTCATCCCATGAGAGCAGTCCTATCTAGAAATATTCCTTTGACAGTTTTTGGTTTTCATAAGGATTAAAACATTTTATGACTGAGTATATGAACCCATGATTTCAAATTCAAAGAACCCTAAATCTCAATGAATTTATCTGATTGGCTATAGTCAACTATCATGTTCCAAGGACACCAAACTTCTTCAGCTCTAGATAATTCACCCTTCCTCTATGTGAAGTGTGAACCACAGATATGTTCCATATTGAAACAAGATATACTGGCTATAGGCCCTGATTATACAAGATTTCATTTATTGTTAAAAATCACTTTGTTGGAGGAAAAAAGAAAAAATCAAAACGCACAGGGAGCCCCTGGTTGAAGAAATTCTTGGCTGAGTTACTATAGGTCATTCTTTTCTATGATCCTGGTTAAATTCTAAATGCATGAATGGTCCCTGGTAAATGGCAGAAAGGCCACTTGAGCTCTATAAAGAGAAGACTAATTACTGTAGAAGACATCTTTGCTGTTTAATCCTTCAGTGAATCCCAACTGTAATTGACCTCAACTACTGAATATGTAACAAGAAACATGCTTTGCCTTAATAAGCCATTGTTGACATACAAAGCAAGGGTCGTGTAGATTGCTCTCTCTTTATCCCAGAATTACAGCATTTCCTCATGCATTATTTTGGAGAGCTATAATTATGTTTCTATGAGAAAAGCTAATCACTCTACGCATGTTCTTGTAATTAGAAGTAACCCCATGCTGATGTGGAGAGGATACTGAGCATAAATAAACAAGTTCCAAGGTCATCAAACAATTTTTCTGATATAAAACATTCTATCCTGAAGAAAAGATTGTTAAGACTCAGAAAGTAAATGAATCTTACAAGGCTCAGAGAGTAAACAAATACCTGAGTATCAGGAAGTTCCTGAAACTTAATATATCCATAAAACCTTTTCTCAGAGTTATATAACTATGAAGACTTCTGGGAAGAAGTAACTCTAACCTCAAGTGATAGAAGGAGCTTTAGGGGTATTATTTTTCTGAGTTGTCACTCATGTGGGGTAGTCTTTAAAAGGAAAACTAATCTAGATTTTGGGACCATAGTCTCTTTGGTCTGTTATTAGTGCCATATCTGAAATAAGTAGATGTTTGATTATATTCTAGGAAAAGTTACAAAAGAATGCAGCAGCCACTCAATATTTATAAGTATTTGTTTTTCCAGAGGACCTACGTTCAATTCCTGGTATCCTCATGCCAGCTAACAGCCACCTGAAACTCCGATATCTTCTTCTGACATCCATAGGTACCAGGAATATACATGCTATATAGACACACTTGCAGATAAAACACCCCCCAAAATATTTTTAAAAAATCTAAAAAAGATGAAAAATGAAACTTACACAACATCCAGTAAGTTGGTTATTCTCAAAAGCAAAAACAAACAAAAACCAAAACATTACAACAACAGAAATTCCTAAATATTAAGATAGGAAAAGACCAAATACTACGTCACCATAAACATAGGAAACATAATCTACCAGGGACACCCTTCCAGTAAGAAAAGATTTGTAAAGTCAGAAAGACAGGCAATATTGTCTGTACTCAACCCCATAATCCCATTTTCAGCCAACCGTGCCATCTCTCAGTATCCCTGTGTTATCACATGGACAATTAGAACAGCATGTACTCTCTAATAAGTTATTTAAAAATTAAATATAAACTATCATCTCCAAAGTCACAAGTAGACATTACAAAGTAATTTACAAGTGTAAAATTAATCATTTCACATTTCTCCAATGAGAGTTGAAATAAAATATATACAACTATAAATTTTTTTTCTGGTGAAGTATTTTTTTTTAAGCTCTTATAGTGGCTAGTAGCCGTAAAGTACTCTGAATTCTGAGGGATGAATTTAGCAACCAGAAAGCAGCTATTTAAGAAGATATATGCTTTTGTAGTTTATAACTGGAGGGAAAGTACCAAAGTTAAATCTCTGTTATGTAAGGGGAAACACTTAAACTTTCTCACTTTCAACTTCTTAATCAATAAAATTTTGTTAATTTAAACTGGTATATAGGTATATGTACTAATAGTTATGTAAAACTCATTGAAATGTCTGTCTGTGTGTGTGCATATGTGTGTGTGTGTGTGTGTGTGTGTGTGTGTGTGTGTGTGTGTGCATGTGTCATTACTTTGTAATGCCTACTTGTGACTTTGGAGATGATAGTTTATATTTAATTTTTCTTTATAACTTACTAGAGAGTACATGCTGTTCTAATTGTCCATGTGATAACACAGGGATACTGAGAGATGGCAGAGTTTGCTGAAAATGACCTAGCATACTCGGGTGGGTAGCAAGGACAATTTGAGTAGACATTAATTTTCTGAGTAGACAATTTTCTGCTGCCAGGACAATTTGAGTAGACATTAATTGGCAACTAAAACAACTGGAGACAAGTTTTGAGAGACTGAGGACTTGCACCATTCTGAGTTTGCTTTTTCTGCACTTTGCTTGCAAGTTGGGATGTGCACATTTAACCTTCTGGCTTATCTACCTGGTGTTTGCAGCCATGTTTACTTACAATGAAGGACTCTTATCCCTTTGGAGCCATGGGCTAAATAAATCCTTTCATCTACAAGTTGCCTTGGTCATGGTGTCTTATCACAGCAATAAAACGATAACTAATATAAACATTATAAGAGAGTTTATTGGACTACTTAGTAAGGCCTAGCTTTTAGGTTTCAGAGAAGAGGAACTCTATTGGTTACTGGCCTGGAAGCCATTCCTATACTTTAGGACAGAGTCTGGCTACATTAAGTTGTATCATGAGAACTTAAGTGAGAGAATACAATGATAATTGACTAAATTAGTATAGAGAATGAAATTTCTAGATGTGGCAGTATTAAGGCTGTGTCATGTTTACTGTTCACTGCCCTGATTCCGTCTGCAGTAAGAAGGTCAGATAAAAGAGGAACATATATAAAAAATGTGCAGTTTGTCCTAGAAATAAATGTATTTAAAGTTTCAGGTAAGGCTGATGCTGAGAAAGCAACTTAAATAGATTAGCACTTGTCGTGGTTTGAATATGCTTCACCCATGGGAAGTACTACTATTAGAAGGTGTACCCTTGTTGGAGAAAGTATTTCACTATGTAGGCAGAAGTGACAGTCTTCTCCTGGCTGCCTTAAGATCAAGATGTAGAACTCTTGGATTCTACATTATGATGTTTATCTGGTGTTGCCATGCTTCCTGCCATGATGATAATGGACTGACCCTCTGAACCTGTAAGCCAGCCCCAATTAAATATTTTCCTTTATAAGAGTTGCCTTGGTCATAGTATCCCTTACAGCAATGGAAACCCAAACTAAGATAGCACTATTAAAGCAACTGCCATCCACTGCATTGGAAAGGTACAGAGGTATCCTGAGAAAACACCCCATCCAGGAAAGGCTATACATACTATAAAATGCAGGTGCATCTAAAAGGACAGAGTCTATATAGAGAGTGTTGCTGCTCAAGGTGCTCCTTGCTCTTTGAAAAGAATCACTTAGCACAATGTTGCTTTAGGATCACCAAATAGTCAAGTGGAATTGTGGTCCACAGGAACCAGGATACATAGAAAATGCAGAAAATTTGACATCATCATCCACATAGTACTTGCTTTGTAGGCAAGAAAGAATTGAAGGGGCAGTAGAAGCTTGTGTCATGATTCCAAAAACCAACTAAGGTGAGGAAATGTTTGAAAGGGTCAAAGTCCCTGCAGGAAGATCCTGAGGGGCTACTTAATGAAGCAGTGATAATTAAGATTTGGTGTAAATCTAAACTTCAGGATGTTGGATATGCCTGGGCTGTTGCATATCCATTGAAGAAAGCACAGGCATGGAGTGGATTTATCCCAAGGGAGAGGCTACATGTGTTACAGTCATGAAAGATGGAGTGATGGGAGTACCCAAGCTCTTCAGAGCCCAGATGGCGTTCCCAGCCAACTATATATAGACTGGCATGGGGAACTCTCTGCGTTCTCCAGCCACAATTACTGACAAGGCAAGGCTTGATTAAGCTGCCCATGTAGAACTGCAGCTTGTGATCCTCATGCCTCAGCATTCATCATAGGTGGGATCATACAGCAACAGTTCTAGCATGTCATAATTTCTTTCATACTTTATTACAGGGACAAATTCTGGTGTATCACTTGACTCCACAATTTTTAGGAACTCTAATTGGGAAGTCATAAATCATACTGAGAGGAAGAATTTACTTTCAAATTGAATAAAGGGCAAAGGAAAGCTAAGGAGGAAATTATGATGAAGATGAATAATGAGGGAGATAAAGAGGAGGAGAATGAAACAGGAGGTTGTAATAACTGTCAAGCTGGAGTAAGAATATGATGCCATAACTACTTTCCATGTTTAAAAAGAGACCAAATCCAGATTGCAAAATGGAATGTCAAAGGAAATTATAACATGTATAGGAAAATAAAAAAAGGTACTCAATTGGGAAGACAAATATCTTGCTTTCAGATCTTTAGCTAACTGAGACCTCAATTTCTCTCTTTCTTACTTTCTCTTTTTCTCTGGTTGTGTGTGTGTGTGTGTGTGTGTGTGTGTGTGAGAGAGAGAGAGAGAGAGAGAGAGAGAGAGAGAGAGAGAGAGAGAGAGAGAGATGTAAGCATGAACATGTGTTTGTGTAGAATGGAAACAGAAAGAGACTGTAAGAAAGGAGGAAGAAGGTGTAAGAAAAGAGAAAGTACATAAGGTAGATTAGTAAATATATGTGTCTAGAAATTAGAAGTAGACCTGTATAGGTACAGACAGAGAGTAACAAGGAAGCAGTAGAGAGTATAGAGTAGCACGAATAAGAATGCAGTATGATGATATTTACATGTAGAGTTGTGTTGTCACAGCAAATCCTGTTTCCTTGAAGAACCAAAAATTAATTTAAAATTTAAAGAGAAGGGCATCAAAGAGCTGGTGCTAAGGAGCCTAACGCCATCATTTTAACAGCTGTTCTTTTGGAAGTGCTGCATCCTAAAGACAAAGAGAAAAGTCTCAGCTGGAGAACAGGTAAAATCACGGTATACGGCTGAATGTTAAACCCTCACCAGGACATCTCCAGTTGATAAATTAGCTTCGTTTTCTTCAAAGCAAATATCACTACCTGAAATATTGTGTTTGTGTCTGCATTGTGTATTGTATGAAATATTGTGTTTGTATCTGATAGGTTCAGAGCCATCAGGAGGACTGCAAGGAATATAATCCAATAACAGCACAATATCAAAACAGGCAGAAAAAAAATAGTAAAGCTAAGTAGCACCAACAGATCACGTTGCATTTCTAGACTTAGAAGATATGAAAATACTGAGGCCAAAGAAGGTCAGATTGGGATATCAAAAATGGCCAAGCAGAAAGTGACCTAATGTTTCTGGCAACAGTCCTGCTCCAGCACTTTGCTTGGACAATAGACAGCCTTGGCATTTAAAAGTAAAGAACACTATTGTTAAACCACTCAATAGACAATACAGATTTCCCTGAAGAACCAAATCTATTTTTACCAGAGGAAAACATTAATCCATTGGGTTATATAAAATGCTATCAACATTCCAAAAAAAAAAAAAAAAAAAAAAAAAAGGAAAGCCAAGAAAACAAAACAAAATAAACTCTCATGTGCTGCAATGAGCAAAAAAACACCATATCCCACTCAGTTTGATTTCCTCGGGGACTTCCATGCAATATTTATACTTACTCAAACTTGACAGATTTCTTTTGATAAGTTTTCACTCACTAATTGCTCTGGAAGTGACAGACAGTTTCTGTCCCATTGGCAATTTGTAACAACCGAGTAAACAGATATTTGGAATGCAGTGTATCAAACGATTGTGAACCTTCTGATGCTCAGCAGAAGAGACTGAGGCTAGTTATGATGTGGTGCTAATTAAGGCAGAAGGCTCTAGCAATGGGTTTCTGGTTTGGAGCTTCCAAAGTTACTTAAAATTAACTCAAGTCTTCATTTTCTGAATAAATCTTTTATTCTTATCTGTGGACCAAGTGTATTGAATGTTTGGCTACTTTTTTGTTGTTTGTTTGTTTTAGAAAATAAACTAATTAGGTGATATTTCAGATATAGGTAATCATTGAATAGAGCTACCACGAGTGGATTCTTTATCCTGATGGACAGACACTCTTAACTTTTCCTGAACCGTTTCTTTCCAGAGTCATATGCTTATTGCATTGACTTCTATTCCAACAGTGGCAAATGTATCATATTTTAAAAGTTGCCTTTCTTGAATCCTCAGATTTTAAATGTGAAAAGTTTGTGTTTATACCTCTTCTACTTTACACATTCAGAAAAGGAAACCTAAAGAAAGCCATGAATAGAACAGGATGGCAATTTGGTACCCAGCCTGGACAGGGATGTAGCATGTACTCAAGTGTATGAGAGTAGGCTTTGTTAGGCAGATATATTTTATTATTGTTGTTATTGTTTATATTATTATTTTAATTACTACTATTACTAATTATTTTGGAATTAGAAGATGTCTATTTTTCTTATCAGGAAGTTGAAAGAGTAGAGTGAGATGATCTTTCCATTTCTTTTCTTTTTCTTTTTTCTTTTTTCTTTTTTCTTTTTTTGGTTTTTCAAGACAGGGTTTCTCTGTGTAGTCCTGGCTGTCCTGGAATTCACTCTGTAGACCAGGCTGGCCTCAAACTCAGAAATCCGCCTGCCTCTGCCTCCAAAGTGCTGGGATTAAAGGCATGCGCCACCACCGCCCGGCTCGATCTTTCCATTTCTTCCACCATTATAATTTCATAGTTTTTATGTAAACTTCAACAAATCTTACAGCCCACTTGTCAAAGAAATAAAGTAAGGAAAGAATCTCCACAAGAACTGTACACGTAGTTATTGTGGAGTCTAAAAATTGTACCAGTGGGCTAGAGAGGTAGCTCAGCAGTTAAGAATGCTTCCTGCTCTTCCAGAGGATCCAGATCCAGTTCCCAGCACCCATGATAGGTGGTTCACAGCTGTGTGTAATTCCATCTTCAGTAGATTTGATGTTGTCATTTTTTTGTTTCTCTAGGCACAAATGTACATGTATACATGTGTACACACACTCATACACACACATACACAAATTTAGTTGGTTGAATTTGGGTTGCGTTTTATAGAAAATCTGCTAGGATTAATAATACTCAAGAGATTTTTAACAGTAGGGTTATATCCTCATTGTGTGTCAGTATTATCAATACCTGACCTACTTTTTGTAAACTGTCTGCGAGGCTGAATTTGAACTAGACGTGATGCTATGAAAATAGGTATGAAAGATATAGTTGAAGCAAATTTGCAAGTGAAACAGCCAGTGTGAACATCTCCATTAGTTCACTGCTTTGTCAAGCAGTTGCCAAGTACTGAGTATTTATATTTATAAAAGCTGTACTCTTGGCACAAGAATGGACAACAGTGTTCACAAATGCTTGGAGGTGTTGAGGGAGATGAATTGGGAGAAGTTAGTAGTTTTCCTGAATAGGAGGCATAACCGCAGGGGATGATCCCTGAGTTGGCTGTGGGAAACATGGACTGAGTCTAAGCTTTAGTGCTTACTTAAATACAGTGTTTAGCTAAGTACTTTCTATTCTTGCTCTTCATCTGAAAACTAAGGAAATAAAAAGAGTATCTGTCTATTTCAACTGAGACATTCATTAGTCACCAGATACAATGATGTGCACCTTTGAGATGATGTGATCATATCTTTTCTTTCCTTCTATTAAAATACCACTTAGCTCAGGTGTTAAGTTGTTTATCTTTTTCTGAATTTGGGCAAAAGAAACTGTTGTAAACCATGAGTTTCCTAAAATAAATAAATAAATAAATAAAAATAAATAAATCCATAACTCTCTCTCCCAGAAAAAGAGAACTGGGCCAGAAACCCCATGGGTTAATTAGCTCTGATGATCATGCATGCTACACACCTATCAAGAAAGTCCAACGAGGATGTTGTATGAGGAATTTGTGAGTTACCCACAAAGAATGCTCTAGGCAACCTCTACCCATACTGAGCAAGTAAAAGATAAATTTAAAGTAGTATGTGTTTGGGCTCTAATAAGTAATACTTGAGAAAACATGAATACTGAGGAGGATACAGAGAGGAGCTGAAATCTGCAGGTATAGAAAGAGGATCAATGTTATACCTTTATTAATTAGAAGATAGATTTATGGGTACTTAACTCCTGTAATGTGACAGTGACAACCCTTCACAGCAAAGGTCAATGAAACTTTAGCTGTCACTGACAGGACACCTTATTTAGAATGCTCTGTGGCATAGAGAATTTGGTACAGATGGTTCTATGCATCAGGAAAGACAGTTTAGGTTCTGTACACTAATATAATTATTTATCAGTGCTGGCTGGCACAGGAAAGGCATGCATGCCATGAATCTGTCTCTTGAACTATAAGGTGCTACCCCTATAACCATGGGTCACAGTTATATTTGATTTTGTCATACATATTTAGAATTATTCTCAATACAGTGCTATAGCTAACTGAGTCCATGTTTAGTCTTATTGACTAAAAAAAAAATCTCAAATGGCTCATCACCTTCACGATATAGGCTAACTATCACTCACTGGAAAAGCCCAAATATGAAATGGCCCAGAGTCCATTGCCAGAGCCCAGATGCCACTAATAGAAAATTCCCCACAAAACATTGTTTTATCCACAAAATTATTTAATTATTGTATAAAGTTACCTGTGTTCTATGTGAATATATGCATATGACTTACAAGTGAGTTCTTATATTGAGAATTAGTGTCTTATCCTGATGATATTTCATTATGTATGTGCAAATAGTCAAGAATTTCAAAGAATAAAATACTTCTGATCCCAGGAATTTTGGATAAAGGTCATTCAACCAGCACTGACTTAGAGGAACAGAACAGAACAGAACAGAACAGAACAGAACAGAACAGAACAGAACAGAACAGAACAGAACAGAACAGAACAGAAGTGGCGAGGCAGAGATTAGATTAGTGCTAAATCTCACCCAACCTTGTGGCAGGATTTCTAAAATTAAGCCTCTGACTAAGGGGCTTCTGCTCTTTTCCGCATGATATTTTTAGTACATGTGACTTACTCATCGAGATGTGGCAATGGGGGTGTGGGAAGGCAGATGGCCAAAGTGCCACTTTCTAATGTACAAGAGTCCTTGAATACTACTCTGGATATGGCTTAAAATTTCCTCAATTTTATACATTACTTATTTTCTTGTCATTATTTTGCTGGGAAAATTGAGCATTTTTTTCTTGGGGGTGAGGGCATTCCTTGGAAATTTGTGAGTGGAGTTAAGGGATTTAACTTGAAAGTAATTTAACACATTGATATGATGGAATGAAATATGAGATTCACATGAATTGTAATGACAAATGGAGAGGCTTCAACTAAATCTTACACTTAGAGCTGATTGCCTTGCAATGTACTCCTAGACTCCCAGGGGAGATTTTGACTCTCTTTTGCGTTTACAGATATATCTGTGAAAAAGTATAAAAATGTGTTTTTATCTCTAGCTAGAAAGCCCTGGGTAAGCCGAACAAAGTGTGTGTGTGTGTGTGTGTGTGTGTGTGTGTGTGTGTACAGTGGTAAAAACTTGTGCTGACACTATGGAAATGTGGTAAATTTACAGAATGGAAGGTTATTCAGATATTTAAGAAATGAAATTCATAGGTAAATGGATGCAGGGAGAAATAATCATTCTAGCTGAGGTAACCCAGGTACAAAAAGGCAAACATTGTGTGTTTTCTCTCATTTGTGGATGTTAGCTTTGAATTTTCAAATTATTGTGTTTCATCTGGAAAACCCATTGAGGTCAGGAAATTACTACAGTGCCATGAAGAGAGGCTTTCACGAGGGAAATAGAATGCACTGGTATAAAGGGAGTATAAAGGAGTAATGGAACAAGAAGTGTTAAACTGGGGTGGGGGAAAGATAAGTAAGGCAGGGAAGGAACTATAGGGAAGAAATAATAACACTAAAGATGTTTTGAAAAGGTCACAGGGAAATCTAGTACTCTGAAGCTGCTACACACACACACACACACACACACACACACGCATGCAGACACACATACATGAACATGCACATGCATGCACACAGACATGTGTATGTGTGATGTAGATGTTGTAGTCTAGGACTGACACTTGCATTGACTCCTGACTTTAAAGACTTAATTAAATATATGATCAGTCATTTCATCAGAGATGCCATTGGCGGAGATGAATCCTAGTGAGGAGCTGGCATAAAGTCTCCAATTTTCCAGTCTATACAACTTCCTAGAAACCACGTAAGGCCATTATGATTCCCAAATAACTGAGTTTTCAAACATGCTTTAGGGTATAGAAACAAAGAGAGAAAATGGTACTGTCCCTCTACTTAATAATTCCACTGACATTATAAGAGAAAATACAAAAATACATTATATGACTCTTTTGATGGAGTAAAAGTAGGGTTGGTATGGAAGCACAATCAGAATGATTCCATCTGCTCAATGTGGTCCATGCAATCAAGCTGATACAGCGTTAGTAGATTTTTATGCATGCATAGCAACAGTGGGAGATGAAAAATGTTACCTTCATCTATTTGTTAAAAACATGGTATTTTAAGAAATTAAAGCTAGCCTCCTATTTTATAGAGAGCTCAAAGACACTGGTGAAGTTCATTACAGGGCATCTTGAAGGATGAAGATAGCTGGTGTTTAGAAGTAGAAATCTTTTGAAGCATGGATGCCCTTTGGTAGTCAAATATAAATGCTTTGAATACCATAGAAACTACATACTCATACAGAGATGCCTAACAAAGTTCAATGTCAAACTCAGATATAACACCACTCTTTATCTGGTAGTTGAAAACAGAAGAAACCAACTGAGAGACAATTTCTTTGCTCAACAGTTCGTCTCCCTACCTCAAAAGTCTCTCTAGGTTTCACCTAATTTTCTTTGGCTTTGAGAAGAGCAGCTCCAATGAGGCTCCAAGTCCAGGGATCTGAGTTCATGAAATATTTTGCTCAGTTCATCACCCTATCACTCCACAGCATTGATCTATTGGTAGTATATATGTTTCTTTGCTGTGGTAAAAATGTTTGACAAAAAAAGTTAAGAGAAGAAACACTTGTTTCAGTTTACAGGCTGAGGGTTAATCATGGAGAGAGGTGTGATGATTGGTGCATGAACCAGCTTGTCACATTGCTTCTACTCGTAGGAGGTAGAGATATGAATGCTCAGTGCTCAGCTTTCTCTGTTTTTTATTTGGTGCAGGACTACCACCGTTAGGATGAATCTTCTCACCTCAGTCTAAAAAATCCCTTGCAAACATACCCAGAGGTTTGTCCCCTAAAGGACTCTAGACTTTTGCTGACTATAATTCTTTTTTGCAAAGAGCCATGTTCTGCTACAAAAAGTGATATCTGTCAACAGCAGCAGCAACAGCAACAACAACAACAACAACTAACTGTTGCCATTTGGTTTTGCGCAAAATCAACTAACATACAACTTATTTCATATACTAACATCTTATTTTCCCTGTATTTGGATGGCTTAGTAGTTTATTCCTTCTTTATCTAGTGGATTTTAGTATTGCATACAGAAAAGTATACATATGGGAGGAAACACATGCTTTTCTTCTATTTCTCTGATTCTGTGATGCTTAGTAAAAAACAGTTGACTTGAACTAGAATTCTGAATGTCAGCTTTCCTTAGCAATGATATCACTGTTCAACTTCAGACCAAATGTGATACAAGAGAAGGAAGTTCCTTGTAAATAGGAGGGCATGATACTTTCATTAAAATGTTGATAGTACATTGAAACCATTGAGGTCAGAGGAAGGTAAAAATTCTATAATATTAGGAGCTGTAAGTTTGAATCATGATGCTTAAAGTCTTTTCCATTAAAAAATAATTCTTCCCCCCACTTCCTTTTGTCCTCCCCTCCTGCTCCCTCCTCCTCCTCTATTTCATTTTTTTAAAATTTTTTCCCAGGTAACTGATGCCAATTTCTTCTGAAAATATCTGAATCATTGACTATCTAAGAATGAGTCACTAACAACCAGTAAATATAAAACTGAAAGGAGAGGGTGAGGCCAGCTTACATCCCATAACTGAGGCGGCTAAAGGTCACATGGTGATGATCTGTCTACCAGATTACACCAGTGATCAGATCCCAGCTACACAAAGGTTGCAGCTAACTTTAGCCTAAGAATTTCCATGCAAAGAGGAGATTACACTGCTTCTCATGACTGAGGTTCATCTACATAAAGTTACTTATTAAAAGTACTTCTGAAAACCTATAACTCTGTTTTCTTAAGACATTCTATCTTAAGATCTGGGATTTGAACCCAGGGTTTTATACCTTGTAGGAAAGGAAGGTGCTTCTGAACTTCATCCTTGGTTCCTTAAAGATACTTATAACCATGATGTCATTTATCATCTTTATATTTAGAAGTGGATAAAATAGGAGATAGGCAAAGAAACATATAGGAAAGTAAAGAGAGTTCACAAAGAAATATATAGGAAAGTAAAGAGAGTTCACAAAGAACTAATAGGATGAGATATGGGGTTAAAACAGGCACCTCTTGAGAAGAAGCAATACATAGGGACATGTTGTAGCATAATCAAAACCCCTCTTGTCACTTTAAACTTAGTAATTTCTGAGGACAAGAGAATTATTCAACATGGAACCAAGAGGGATACTTAGAGTTGATGATTTGGGATAAATGTGGAAATATCAATTAAAGTATAATTATTTACACTTTCAAAGGTTCTAAACAGGAATATGACTGAGTAGGCTTCCAAGCAATAGTAGCCAACTCCCATACAACTCATTAACACAAAGCCTTTTCAGCAGATTATTACAATTTTACACCATCTTCAATTAAAGATGTGATCTAAGATTCAGATACTTAATATTCAAATTCTGAGCATTTAGTCAAAATTTTCAGTCTCTCAAAATCTCTCTGTCTCTCTGTCTCTGTGTGTCTCTGTCTCTCCCAGTCTCTCTCTCTCTCTCTCTCTCTCTCTCTCTCTCTCTCTCTCTCTCTCTGTTGTTTATGTGCACAAATCAGGGTTTTAGTCACTTTTGGTCAAACTAGAAGTGTGTTTTACTACTGTGCTATATCCCAGCCTAATTTTCTCTTTCTTTGCAGTTTGTCTTCAGTTGTTTGTCAAGGCAACAAGTCTTCATTTCTGTAAGGCCAGTAAGTAGGATGAAGACGAGTTGTAAGTTTGAACAATTATTACTTTATTGCCCAGGGCATTTATTGGCCCAGCAAGGATCATATGACCTAAGATGTCCAATCTGACTTGAGAGAACTTTGAACCTTCTGACTTCAATATTTGAGGTCATGAACAAGTGCTTCCATGCCTAATGAACTCTGACAAGGAGGTGGTTCGAAAAGGCAAAACAAAATCTCAGCTGATAGCACAAGGAACAAACAGACACGAGTTGGGTTCTTCAAGGAAATTAACTGAAAAGAAACATTCTTATTTCTCCATTTATTTCAGTACATTCATTTACAAAAAGGCTTTAGTGTCAGCCCAAATCCTAGGCTTTGGTTCCCTGTAATCAAAGCATCTTGACCAATACAAACCTATGGGATGTCTTCCTTTTAGATACATCATACCTTCTCTTCCATATTTAATAATAACATTTTGCCCCTATTTATATAACTCTGCATCATTATTTATATAAGGATGTCTTTTAGGAAGTGCCCATGGACTAGGCTGCCATTTACCTACTTCCATTTAGAACAGTTCATTTTAGGATGGTCTCTTAGACATAGTAGACTCCTATCACGACCCTTCTAACTCTCCAAGGCAGTAAAGCAAAGACAGACCTGAATGAAAACTGTCGATTACAAGAAAACTTTCAGGAGAAAATAGTATCTATTATTGACATCTCTTTATTTGATATCTAAGAAAAATCATTTTTATATTTACCCCTGTGTTGACTATAATAGCTTTCCTGAGATTTGAAGTTAGATGCAGCTGGCCCTTTAACCTTGCTTTGCTCCAACTCTGAGTGGAAAGTTACATTCTATCTAGGACTCAGTTTTTCTCTTTTAAGTAATATAAATAATAATATTGATCACATAGTGTCATTGAGGGGGTTAAGTACTGAAAAGAAAAGACTAATTATAATTAGCTCCATATCCAGGACATATTATTTTTTCCCAATAAACACTAAGGGTTATTATGATCAGTGAGCAGGAAAATGATGACTAGTATAATTTGATGAATTACATACCCATTTCAGTGCATTTTAAAAATCAATTCTAAATCATGTACTTGTGTTAGTGGAACAGTATGGGATGTTAATTTGGCAGAGCTATACACAACACTGATATGTCAGGACAGGACTTTATTTTTCTGCACTTATATTCACTTATGTTAATGCATTTGATTCATGTATGAGATAATGCTGTCTTCATTCCAAGCATGAAAGTGGACAACAGAATGAAAATGTGATGCATCAAATGTAACCTTAAACAAGTCAGTCAGAAAATTACATCTTCTAACCATCTGTACAATGTCTATTTTACTGATCCACTGCTGTAGCAAAATTATAAGATTATTATGTTCTCTCACCTACTAGAATCCTATATATGAAAGGATTTGGTGCTGTAAAGATCAATAGAAGTATATCATATAATTAAAAATGATGATATTGGAACTTAACTAGGTGAATTTATACTTTGTTCATATATTACAGATTATATTTCTGGAACCCACTAGAGGTAAAAAAAAAAAAAAAACAAATCTCTCTAGCACTTTTCTTTGTCAGAAGCTGGGTGAATACATACAGAACAATTAAATACCTTTTCTTCCTTCCTCTCCTCCCCTCCCCTCCCCTTCCCCCTCCCCTCCCCTCCCCTCCCCTCCCCTCCCCTCCCCCTCCCTCCCCTCCCCTCCCCCTCCCTTCTCCTCTCCTCTCTTCCCTTTCTTCCTTCTCCTTTTCCTGTTTACTACCAGTACTGAAACCTATTACACTAGACTTTTGCCAGTTGCACATTTCTTGCTGCATGGGGAAAGGCAGCATGGGAGGAAACATGTTCCACTGGACTCTCCAATCTTCTCCAGATCACTTCATCTCTCTAAGCTGCAATTTTCAATTTTCTCACATGCAAGGAAAAGATAATAACCCCTCACTTCATAGGCCTGATGGTCTAATGGGACCATACATGTGAAAACAATTTGTAAACAATAAAATACCAAGCCCGGGTGAGAAATCATTAAGGGGCAGGGATTGCAGAATGATTTGGACTTGCCTACAAAGCCCCACCTAATTGGTATTGGCTGCCAGCATGCTGGCTCAGGATTTAAAGGATGTGCTAGAATTCAGAAGGAAAAGGAGCTGTAATTGATCTGTGATGACTGACAAGGAACAAGAGTGGGCATCACCATGCGTGTGAAGAATATTTAAGGCACTGCCTACGTAATGAGTATTGGCTAGAATAGAGAAAGGAGTGCCCTGTATAGGAAGGGAGGCCCAGCATCTTGCCACACAGTTTCTCACTTCTCTAGTCCTGGAACATTCTATAAAGTGACGATTACTTTAAAATTTAGTGTGTTGTCATGAGACTGGAATAAATTGTGTATGTAATAGAATTCGGGAAAGTAAAAAAGTAGCATTCTGTGGAGACAGATGAAGATTATTAGAGAATTTAAAAAAATTACATATGAAGCCATTGCTTACCACTAGAAAATACGTATTTTATATAGATGAAAAGAAAATCTAATTGTTCTTCTACATTAGTCACAAAACAATACAAACCTGATGTTCTTAACTGGGTATCGTAAAGATATTTTTCCCACCTTCGATTTCTAGCTCTTTATCTGTCACTTTAAATTGGCTGTTTGACAGATGTTCAATAATTGACACAGCTTATCTTTGCCTCTCAGGCGTCTTTCCTACACAATTGCCAGCATTTTCTGTTGCCATAGCAACTGTAAACATTAATGATTATTCCAACATGCCATGGGGATTTAAACACATTCTTAAAAGTTCCCTCAGGAAAGAAAAAAATCTATCTATCTCTGGCAAGATGGAAACTATTATATGATTTAAATTCCCAAGTTATTATACTTATTATGGATAAATACATAAATCTACTTCTGTAGTTTTACATAAATAATTTTCCTTCTTTTATGACGAACCAAAGATGTTTTAGAGAAGTCAGAAATTTGTTTTCTCTAGTGTAAAGTGGCGAGAATTCATCTAGAGGTATGGTAAATAAGAAAAAGGGAGGATATTTATTCCCAATGTAACCATGTCAGCACTATTTCACACAATCTGGGGGCAAGCTCAAGTCCTTCCAATCTTCAAGGTGCAAATGTTCCAAGAGTATGTGTAAGGATACCTGTCCTGTCCATGCATATGGTCAGCTCTAATAAGAAAAACATAGATGGGGTTACTACTGTCACTACTTTAAAAGTGAATATTGATCTAAGTATAAAACTGAAAATAGACAGAGTATACAGAGCTCTTTCAACAGAAAGTTCAGGCTGGTGGCTTGATCTAGAAAATCACTGTCTTCTGTTTCCTATGCCACTATATAGTGTTTAAAGAAGGAATTACTAACATTAAAATTGAAAGTCCTGTTAGGCATGATGGTGCATACCTTTTATGCTAGCGCTTAGGCATCAGAGGCCGGCAAGATCTCTGTGAGTTTGAAGACAGGCTGTTTAACACAGTGAGTTCTAGACTGGCTGAAGTGCATAATGAGGTCCAACACAAACAACAACAAACAAAACGAACCTTATGTAAACATCTCATACTTGCACCTTTTGTGTAAGACAGTAAGCTAGGCAGTACTGAGCCCCAGTTTCTACAAGGTAATAACAGGCTAAGATTACTAGTGGCTGGAGTATTTAAATGGGAGTCTTGATTTTCACCTGTCTGCATTACCTGATCGTGTGAATACCTTTCCTTTAGTACATGTGAATACACACTAATTCCAACTTTCATCAACTGCAATTATTTTGTGTCCCTTGATCTTTCGTAAAGTAGGGAGTGGCAGATGTTCATGCTCTCCTGTGGTAGGTAAAACACGAGGTAAATTCTCCTTTCTATTCCCACCGGTGATAGCTGAACTCTGGAATCTAATGTGCAATGAGGGAAGAGTTTAAATGCAAAGCAAGAGTCTGGAAGAAGCCACTAAAATCTCATCTTCCTTCATGTCTTACTTTTTCCCCTTCTTAAAAAAGTTACTGTGGCAACACACACATACACATCTATATATCTACATATCTATCTACATATTTACATATCTACATATGTATCTATATATCTATCTATATAACATCTATCTATATATATAATATCTATCTATCTATCTATCTATCTATCTATCTATCTATCTATCTATCTATCATCTATCTACCAGGTCAACTATTTCAGTGGTTTTAAATGTGATCACATCCTTGTCCTGTCATCAGGGTTATCTATGTCAGGAATATCTGTATAATCCAGTCTTGTATCCACGAATTACAGATTTTAATCTCTTATTCAACAAATACTAAGTATATTTCTATTGTGTGTCATGTATTGTAGGCACTAGGATACAGGAAGAAACACACACATTAGGGGTTATGCTGTAGCAAAATCAGGTTATAAGAATCCGGCTCATGAATCCAATATAGTAGATCCTATGATGCATCAAATAGTTCTTTTTGTCTTGAAATAAGACTTCAGAGATGAGATGTGGGCTATAATTATACCCTAACAATAAGATGTTGACTGGGCACCATTTGGTTTTGGTACTATTTCCTCCCCTATAGCTACAACTGGTTGGTTTATCCCAATTTTTCTAATTAACCATTTTTCTCTAATTCTCAGAAGTACTGGTGTCTTCAGAAACAGACCCCTGTTCTACATTGGCCAGAACATTTTTTCCTATCTGGTGCCACTTTCTTGACCTTCATTTACTATAACTTGTTTAAGGATAGGCATATCACTCAAACTGGCATATGAAAAACAGTTTTAAAACATCTGTTAAAATTGCTTTTTTGGTGGGTTACTTAGGCAGCAAGAGGAAGCCTGAGAAAAGCAATGTTAGGGGATCAACAGATTCTAAACCCAGACCTCTTCAGACACCAAATCTAGCTGTGTCTTGTGGGAATTTTCTGACAACAAATTTCCATGTTTTTAAGAAAGCTTCTTTTAAATGGGATTTAATATTACCAAAAGCTTTCAAATTAGGAGAACAATTAGAGAATAGTCAGTATAGAAGACTATCATAGAATCTTAACAGGAGACTTCTAAAATGTTTTCTATCTTCTTACATCTATAGAAAAGAAAATGCTTCCCCTGTCTACCACAAGTCCCGCTTCTTCTCCTTCTCTAACACGTCCCTGGTCCCTCTGCTTTCATCATTCTGCAGATGATTTCTTCCTAGCCTCTTTCTAATCGAAAACTATGTTGTCAGAAAGTCCAGGCTAAGATTTAAGCTATAACCCTACACTTGCTGATGTGGAACAGAATTATGTGACCTTGGACAGTTCATTTGAACTCTCTGGTTCTTAGCGGTAGTTAGGTCTATCCTGGTCAGAACACCATGGTAGGAATGTCAATCAGGTTGGAACTCCTTATGACTATCTTTATAGCATGTTCCTTCTGCTGTATGCTGGTCAAGATTCAGGAGAGATATAAAAGGGTAGAAGAGAAGTTTTTCTTCATTAAAGATTTGTTAAAGCACTCAGTGTTTATCAGCTTTGTACTGGGATGTTGTACAGCTTTGTACAGTAGGATGCTGGTATATGATAAGTTTTCACAGAACAGACACATGGTAGTATATCGCCAACAGTCTGGTTATTCTGTTAAGGTGGGCGTGTTGCTGCATCTGGGCCAGGGCTAAGGGCTCCAAAGTTATTTTTAGCCAACTTCAAAAGTACAAAACAACCATCTGACAGGTCAATGTTAGCTGCAAAGGACAAGATACCTATAATTTTAGCATCCCTCCAGCCCTTCAGATCACAAATTGCTGGGTGAACATTGATTAGCTGACCCTCTTTGATGATACCTGACCCCGGGTGCACTTGTTCTGCTTGTGGTAAGAGTCTGCACTTTTTTTTTCTCTACATAAGCTTCTTAACTGAGACCTGATGAGCAAAGGGGTGAGTTCTGCCCTCAGTGGAATTGGCTTCTAGATAATCATGTGCCCCCTTCGCTAACCTCTAAGGAATGGATGCCAAAATCAGTATAGCTCTTCCAAGAAACTGGAAAGTTTATATTTTTTCTTTGCAGCATTTACCTTTCCCCCCTAAGAATGATGAAGAGTTGAGAAGACAATGTATAATGACTCAGTGCAGAGCGCTATAGTCACATACTCTGAATAGAGAACAAGAACAGAATGGACAGAAGGCAAGTAATGATAAAAAGTGTTTAACAATGCAGGCTCTGGAATCCTGCCATAGGGAAAGGTTAGGAGGAGTTGTCTGATAATCAAGGAAAGCAAATACCTGTGGCAAATAACAGGGGGGGGGGGGGGGATGGGGAGAAAGAACTTGTGCATATTTCATACTATGAAATTTGCCCAAATTTTAGTGTTGTAAATCTCCAAAGGCATTTCTTAGAATTATTAAAAAAAAATCAATTAAGGCTCTCTTGGGATGGCTACATGGCTCAGTAATGAAAGGTTCCTGTCCCCATGCTTGACAACGTGAGGTTGATTCCCCAAGACTTTCAAAGTGGAAGAAGAAAACCGACTTATGAAAGTTGTCCTCCGACCTCCACATACGTGGTATAGCACAAGTGCACACATATACAGACACCTAACAGACAAAATAAAATGTCTATAGCTGCTCTCTCCTCCAGCCAAGCAAGATGCCCAAAGAAAAGAAGGCCAAGGGGAAGAAGGTGGCCACGGCTCCTGCTGTCGTCAAAAAAACAGGAGGCCAAGAAGGTGGTCAATCCTTTGTTCGAGACAAGGCCCAAGAACTTCGGCATTGAGCAGGACATCCAGCCTAAAAGAGATCTAACACACTTCGTTACACGGCCTTGATACATCAGGCTGAAGTGGCAAAGAGCCATCCTCTATAAGCGGCTCAATGTACCTCCTGACATTAACCAGTTCACCCAGGTCCTGGACAGGCAAACAGCTACTCAGCTGCTTAATCTTGCCCACAAATATAGGCCAGAGACAAAGCAAGAGAAGAAGCAAAGGCTACTGGCCCGTGCTGAGAAGGAAGCTGCTGGCAAAGGGGACGTCCCAACTAACAGACCACCTGTCCTCCGAGCAGGAGTCAGTACAGTCACCATCTTGGTGGAGAACAAGAAGGCTCAGCTGGTGGTGATTGCCCGTGATGTAGGACCCATTTAGCTGGTGGTTTTCTTGCCTGCCCTGTGTCGAAGAAGGGGGTGCCTTACTGCATCATCAAGGGAAAGGCCAGGCTGGGGCGCCTGGTCCACAGGAATACATGTACCACTGTTGCCTGTTACACAGGTTAACTCGGAAGACAAGGGTGCTCTGGCTAATCTGGTGGAAGCCATTAGGACCAATTATAATGACAGATACGATGAGATCCGCCAACACTGGGGAGGCAACGTCCTGCTGGTCCTAAGTGTGTGGCTCGCATTGCCAAGCTGGAAAAGGCAAAGGCTAAAGAACTCGCCACTAAAATGGGTTAAATAATGTACACTGAGTTTTCTGTACATAAAATATAATTACAAAAAATTATCTTCTATCTAAAAATAAAGTCTAATCTGTTTTTAACAAAGACATTCTCATAGAATATGTCAAGGGAATAACAATGACTACTGAACTCCCACACAAAAGGCATGCTTGTTGTCACAACGTCCCAGTGGTTGAGACTTCAGGAACTGAACATCACTACCTCTGAAGTATCCTGAGATTTATTTTGAGGAATCTGTGTGATAAAAGATCTAGATGAAAAGAGTAGAAGAAAGAAGTCCAAGGAGGCACTGGAGCACAAGCATTAAGAGCATAAGCCTGGAGTAAAGCAAATGTAAGTTCTAAAAACAGCCCAGGTATCAGTCATCTGCTCTCTCTCGGTCTCATGTGGAAGATGGGGATAATAATTGGGCCTTTTTCTCCCAGAATTGTTCTGAGGATTTTATTTCCTTTACTGCTCTCAATATGTCTACGGCAAGGTTACAATTCTTGGTTTCTTAAGCTGTTTTCAGAAAGGCACAAACCAAGCTGGTGAAATGGCTCAGCAGGAAATCTGCTTGCTGCCAAGCCTTCGACCTCAGTTCAACCTCAAGGACCCACAAGGGAGCAGGAGAGAACTGCAAGTTGTCCTCTCACCGCTACACGTGTGACATGGCACCAGTTAGCAGTGTCCCCCAAATCAAATTATATACAAATGTAATATCTTTCTGATTATACACTTTTTTATTTTATTTTATTTTATTTTATTTTATTTTATTTTATTTTATTTTATTTTTATGGCTGGAGAGTTTGCTGGAAAGTTGAAAAACTTGGTTAGGAGGGAAAGTCATAAGAAGATGTGACATTTATATCTGAGAGATTTCATGAAATCAACTCAACTCAATGTTTATTCTTCCATAGATTGTATATTGATACTTTTTACTGAAGTTCACTTAATATTTAGACAATTAAATCTATTTCAAAACCAAGATTTTGTTACAGTGTGTGTTCCTTATCATTTGCCTGTTTGTTTAAATTTCATCATTTATTACAGTTGTCATTTCCAAATAATCTGTATTCATCATGTGCCATCCACTACCATTTATGGTTTTGCTTTTCTGAAAAAAAAAAAAAACAAACCAACATGATTATTTTTATGGCCCTCACCATCTATGGCAGATTAGAGAGCTGGTCCTGGGGTCATGAGAGTGGGAGGATTGGCCATGTTCTTCATTGTCTCCATCACTCTAGCGAGCATGCCCTGCCCCTTACCTGGGCAGCAGATTAAGAGATGGCCCTGGTTATGGGGCTTTCAGTTAAGCTCTCCCTGAGTCCAAGTGTGTGAAAGGGGGAGAGAGGACAGCTCACCATTTGAGATACTTCTCAGGCCAAGATCTAGGGCTTTGAATTGGTCCATCCCAACATCTACCCTATCAATGAACTACTGGAGTTCATAAAGGGGCCAGTCTTATAGATGCAAAACTACAGGATCTCCATGACACCAGACAATGTAATAGCCAAGTCCTCTGTGCGAGCTTCCAGTATTGTTAGACTAAATATGAGTCTTCAGCCATGGGGTACCTCTATTTACTAACATTAACATTATCCATAGCGTAGTAAAAGGAGAGGTGTGTTGATGAAAGGCATCTTCCTGTCTTTAACAATAGATACGTTTTAAATGTCTCTTAAACAGATCTTGCTCATTAGATGGTGCAATTTTCACTGAAACTCTTGCACAGACTTCTCTATGAGGTTTCTTCAGAGTCATGTTGTAATTGGAGTTTCTTCCATTCAGTGATCCTAAATGTGTGCTTTACAGGTATGGGGCTGGTCAGGGGATGATAGAGACAGGAAAGGCAGCTCCTGTCTTAAGTGTGCTTGCATTATACATTTGTCATAGCAATAAGAAAAGTAACTAAGCATATCCTCAGCTGTACTGAAATTGCATTTCTATGACTCAGAAAGCATCATCAAGACAGCTCTCTGCCAGCCTGCAGCAAACATTTTATGTTGACTTAACTGCTTAGTACTAGAGCCTAATATAGCCCTGGTGGCTTTAATATTAAAATGTTGTAAATTGCGACCATGAAATTTCTCACTCTGAATAAAACACCATTCTCTCAAATAGGAGCCTTCTGTCATGGAGTGCTAAACACTAGTAAGAAAACAAAAGCAACAAGAAGAGGGATGACTCTCACTGTTTAGAAACTTCAGGGAAGAGGTGAAAAATGAGCAGAGATCTAAATGAAAAGTAGCAAGCCTTGAGTCTGAGGGGGAAGTGATTTCAAAACAAGAGAACTTGCCCAGGGCCATACTTAGCAGAGACAAGCAGTACTGTCCTTGTGAAGTCGTATATGGATGAAACTGTTGAAAAGATTGGGACTACAACCAAGGCCAGTTTTATGAAGACTATTTGATAGTTTGGTTTAAAGGAGAACGAGATATTTTATAAGGATTTAAACATAAGGAAGTCATGCGGCATTGACTATGGTTAGAATGTTCACCCTAGTCTATTTGATAAACAAAGGCTAGGGAGAACAGAAACACGAAGTAGGGAGGCTGGTTAGGAAGGGGTTGTAAGAATCTGAATTATTTGGTTGAGGCTTGGAGTAATAGAAGGAGAGGAGTGTTTTCAATCAGCTTATGTTGTGAAGATTTGGGAATATTTTGAAGAAGCTATCATCAAGTCTTCCTAAGGGTTAAAGGGAGAATAGGGAAAGATGGTTACTACACTGTCTCTCAGATTATAATCTTGATCCAGTGAGAGACGGTAGTTCTTTCCTGAAATGTGGAAAATGACAAGAAGATAAGATTTAGAGGGAAAATATCAAAATTCATGTGTGAACTCTATTATATTTAAGATAACTTAATAAATAGCATAGTAACTAGATAGGTAGCCAATGTATATATGACTCACTAGGTTTAAAAGGGAGGACTAAAGATAGACATAAATATGTATGTATGCGTGTATGTGTCTGTGTGTGTTTGTGTTGTTATATAAACAAATAATAAATGTAGCAGAGGACCAGCTTTTACTTTCCTTTCATTTGTTTTAATACAACTAGTAAGGTCTTTTATTTTTTTTTTTTTTTTTAAGTAATAAAAATGAGTTTAATAATTTATTTTCATTTTATGTGCATGCAATTTGCCTGCATATGTATTGGAGCCCATGGAACAGGACCGTACAGACAGTTGAAAATGCCATGTGGGAGCCGGGAATTGAATCCCAGTCCTCTAGAATAGCAGCAGTGTTCTCTAACTGCTGAGACATCTTTTAAGCCCCCCAGGTCTTCTGTCTTAAAATTATTTGTTAGTGGAAACAAGCTTAATCCTGTAACAGTTAGCATTCAAACACCATTGACCAGTTCTCATTGTGATATAAAAGTCTAGATTTAGTGCCTATGACTAAATGACAGAGTTCAATTCCCAGCACCCACACCCTGTGGGCCTCACTAATTCTAGCTCTAGGAGAAGTGAAACCATTCCTGACTTCTACAGGTACCTACACCAATGAGTATATTCTTCCCTCTATCTTTTCTGGAAATTGTTTGTATGATTGAAAAATGGGAGCTAGCTTGAGTCATTGTAGTACATGATTATGTCAGAAAAAGAAACTTCAGTTAAGAATGGAGATATAATAATCATAAAGGAAGTTCTGCACTGTCTGTGAACATACCCTTGCTCCAGAAAATGGAGTCAAAGACAGGGTCTACTCCAAATCAACATTAAAATGTTACTAATTTCGTTTTTATATGTGTACCATGTATGTGAAAATGCCCGTGGAACAGAAGAGGGTGTCAAGCTTTCCTAGAATAAGAGTTAGAGGCTTATGTGAGTGCGGGGTACTGATCATACATTCTATGGAAGAGGAAAAATTTATGAAAAGCCATTTTCCCAGTCCCTAGGGGTAACTTTTTTTGACTACATTTCTGGACAGGGTTAAAAAAAGCAAATCAATTGGATTGAATCTCACCCAAGTCCACAGTATCTCCTTTAATGTCTTTGGAAATTTAAATGCTAACAATTAGATAATTGTTAATCACTTACAGCTTTGAAAAGTCCTGTGCTATTTTCTTTAATGGTCGGTTCTGCACTGAATGCAGAGTAAAAAGGAGCAGGAATCCCGGTTAGTCTCCTTGTCATGAGCACGGATACAAGAAAGTCTCACTAGTAGGAAAAGCCATTCTGTCAAACATTCTACTATTCTTTAATATTCTTAATTGATATTGGAAATACTTAACATTGAAAAATATATACAGGGCAATTTGCTTTTGAATAGAAGAGAGAGGAAGCAAGTATAACTGAGGAAGGGATTAAAAGAAAAAGAATGATCAGGGCTTCCTGGCAACTGTGAGTTCAGTCGCACGCTTTTTTTTGGGACAAAGCTTATCATGAGCCATTTATTTGGGTTTGGATTTCAGGACTGTTTGAATGAGAATTCAGCTTTGTGAGCAGGCAAGATGTTATGGTTAAAATGACCATTAATACCCAGTTAAAAAAAAAAAAGTGACTGCATTTGCTTCTCCACAGGCAGAAACTATTGCCACTCAGCTTTTTGTGCAAACTCTGGAATGTAAGTTTATAAAAAGTTGCAAGAAACTTTTTTTTTTTAACATGCTCATTGTACTCAGTTAGGGAGTTCCACACATACCTACATGAATTTTAAGTTGATGTTCATGTGTCCTGAGATAAACACATGGGCAAAAAATTAAAAAAAAAGAAAGTCCTTGTATCACTTTTGAGGAGTATTGAGCAGAGCTTAGAGTACTTTGGAAGATAATCACAATGATATGAACACAAAAAATCTGTCCTGTTCTGTTGGCATGCGCTCAAGTGTATGTCAGTGAATCAGATGCCAAGTGATGTTCAGTGAATCAGATGCCAAGTGTGACACAGGGTAGTCAAATTCATTTGATGGTCTCATTGAGCATAAGAAGCAATCACCATTGGGTCATATGACAAACTTGTTATTTTCCTTTGATGAAATTTATGCTAAGTAGGTCTTCTGACTCTTCCCATTCTCTGTCATCTCACAGATGCCTTACTTCAGTTGTATTGCTGGTGGACTCTAAAATTTTAGGAAGACTTATCCTGCATTTTGGTTTTCTATGGTAACTTCACAAAGGATATGTCAAGGGGAACTATGGACATCAGAAAACTTTGGAGAATTAAACTCCCCTCTCCCTTCTCTCTCTTTTCTTTGTTCTTCTGTTAAAAAGTACTATACATTAAAACAAATTGTCAATTTTTTATTTTCTAGTCCTAAAAACCACTCTTCTTTTTGCTGTATCTAAGGTAAAATGATTTATAAAAATCCAGTCCAAATAATAAAAATACTTAAAAATACTTTTGATTACTCCAGAGAATTTCTTAAGCCATTAATTGTTAAATAGATGTTGACAACATAGTCAGTGTCAACATATAGGACAATTGCTTCAACAAGAATAATTCTTTTCAAATAATTGGGTTTCTCTCCAGGGATCCAACATAAGAATTAGAAATAATCTCTGGAATAAAAATGTTAGAATCTGTGTGGGGGAGGAATTAGTATATATATATAAACGTCACCAAACTAGGGAAAGAATGTCATTAGTGCGACACTCACTCATCACTTAGCATTATCGGAGGGGAATATCATTTGAGAGAATAATCTTCCTGGGTTTTTAGATTTTAGGAAACCCCCTATGAGTTTACAGGCTGACATATGTCTTTCTCTACTGTCTCATATGACAGGCCCAGTGGCACATAAAAGTTGAGAAAGCAAGGGGTTTTGGTGGTGGGGGATTCTGCCTTATGAGGAACAGCCATTATTAATGGCAAAAGTCTCGAGTAGTTAATGCACAATGTCAGACTTTCCAAACTTGCACACAGTCCCCCTTGGGAAGCAGTGCTGACAGATGTGTTGAAGGGGCGAACTACAAGTAGAAAAGGTAGTCAGCAGGGGATCATTAGTTCACTTTCAAGAACTGGGGCTCTGGGTGATAAGAGTAAACCGCTTACATGAGCAAGCATAAATTACATATCCCAGGATCCAACACCCAAAATGTTCTTTCATTTTTTTTTCCCTACCACAAAGCATAGGTCTCAAGGCAAACACATTCTATCAGTCTGTCAACAGACTCTCAAAACTATTTTGTCTATCTACAAAAAGGATCTGATTCTTCTGTTCATCTTGACTTGTGATATCCTTTTATATTTGCAATTTTCAGTTTTCTTCTTGGAAAGGGAATGAAAAATATGGCAGGCGACCAGAAACAGAGTACAGTCTCGCTCAAAGGACACTTGTGCATGGCAAGAAGAGATATTTTAAAGTGAGGAATAGGGAGAATTAATTTTATTTCTCCTTTTCTCTCCCTCTCCTTTCAGAGGTGAGAATTAATTTTATGAGTACCTTAGTTTGCTTCTGTAACAAGACTCATTGTCATTGGGGGTTTTGATCAATTTCAGTAGAGCTGCAGGAAAGCTTATGTTCCTTTAAGCTTAATAGATTTACTTCTGAGATCCAAATGAGGAGGTGAATGTGGTCTTAACAGTGGGTGTCTCAGTGAGCTTCTTCAGCAAAGCCTTTCTTAGAAAAAACTGAAAGAATAGCCTTTTTACTGTAGCCATGCTGAGCGCTGGCCCTGCACTTAATTGACACTTGATTTTCACTGTTCAGGTGCTCTCTGGAGTTATACAAGTCAAGAAATCTTGTATTAATTGCATTTTTTAGCTATTTAAGACCATTGCTTGCACATAATGCTTTGCTGGACCATCAAGGAAGGTGTTCAGATGAAAGCAAATACAGAATACTATCTCCTAAACTAACACTACATATTGCCATTGATAAACTGCTTGCAGCCTCTTGGATCAAGTAACTGTCCTTTTCCCTTTTAATTGTATGGGTTTATTTCTAGTGACAAATTCACATTTCCTCAGTTAAGTATGAAAAAGGACAATAAAAGCTTTATCAACTAGAACTTAAGTTTCCTAAGCCTGTAAACGAACCAGGGTCCTTAAAAATCATCTACTTACCCAGAAGCAATTTTCTTAACTGGGTTGTTTTGCCATCAGAGAACAGAGCTGCATAGAACAGTGCCTGTCGTGCGTGGGCGTGCGGCGTAGTGCGTGCATGCATGTGTGTGTGTGTGCGCGCACGCGCGTGCCTGTGGGTATGCGTGTGCGTGTGTGTGTGTGTGTGTGTGTCATTCACCACAGAAAGCCAAGTTGTATGAGAAATGCCGAGTGCTGATTTAATGTACCTCACTGAACACTCACCCCGGAGAGATTCTGAATGGCTCCAGGCAGAAGCAAAGCGGATTACTGACAATCCAGGCATTTTTAGTGATACCCGTCTCTCAATGAAGAGAGAAAAGGACAGCTACTTTAAATTGGCTATACAGAGTAAGTTTTAAAAGAGCTATATGGCTTGTACGGGAGATCAGTATGCCCAGTCACCATGGCAAAGGCTAGTACTAGATGTCTGGTTATTTTATTTTTAAAAGGTTTTGGCAAACCTCACTAAAGACGGAGATTTTTTTAATCAGCCATATTCTTTTAAGAAGACATTAGAAATAAAAATGTTTTGACATACAGAAATAACAAGAAAAAATCATGCATACTGAAACCGTGAATGACTGTCTTTTGTTCCTTTTTGCCCCTGTGACTTCTAATAATTGTGGGATTCCCTTTCGTTTAGCAGTTCCTGGGAGTGTCTTTTTACTTTCAGTGTGCATGCATGACTGTATGAGTGTTCACAGTGTGGTTTTGTTTTGTGTGCACCTGTACATGTGTCTGATTCATGTGGAGTACCAAAGTTGACATAAGTGTCCTCTCCATGACTCGCATCTGTACTTACTGAGATGGGCATCTCTTCATTATAACAGAGCTTCTCAGTTCAGCCAGACTAGCTACCCAGCTCTGGAGTCCTGAGTGTTAGGGTTACAGGAAAGCACTTCTCCTGCCTGGTGTTTTGCATGGTCTCTGTCAACACAAAGTCCAATACTCAGATTGCCCGTAAAGTGCCTTCTGCACTCATTTTCCCCAGTCCCTATGCTTGGATTTTTAACTTATAATTTTTTATATTTAAATCTGAGATATGGTTCGAGTTTTATTATTATCTTTGGCTGGGAAGAGTGAACTTGCTTTGGGTTATAGGTACTCTGAAATCCCCTCATTCTACACAATATACACATATTTAAAGGGTTGGTAGTGAACTGATAGGAAATAGACAAATTACTGATATTTCCATGAGTTTCCATCTCTAAGATGGATTCTCTGTGTTTGTAAAGTATTTAAAATATTGCCTGACATGTCTGCAGTGTGTTCCTAACATTCACACGTGACATCATTGCTTCTTTGGTCTGTCTTTGAAAAGTTTGGGTGCCAGAATAATTAGTTAATATGATAAGCCTCTGACTTGTCTGTTTCATCTTGTCTTTGCTCTGACACAAATTATTTGGCAAAGGAATTATTGTAAAATTGAAAGATCTTTCTCATAAACATATATTTCCTAAGACACTTGAAGGAAGTAAATCCTTGACAAGTTTCAGTTCCTTCTATGGGAAATTATCCCATTCTTGGATAAATCTCCTCTAGTAGATTAATAGTTATACAGATGTTAAGATGGTCATAGAATAATTTGTGTAGTATTCTCTTTAGACTTTGCCTTTTATATAAAATTGTTTGTTCATTTTCATCCTGATGGCGTGAGTTTGTATTTGATTTGGGAAAGAGCTGCCTTGGTATATATTTTCCTATGTCTCTCAAAGTTTCACTTGAATATGTCATGTGTACTATTTTTAATTTTGAGAATTTGTCTTTTATGTTCTTTCGGTCCATGTCTCTTGGGTGGTGCCTTTCCCTCCCCCCCTCCCCCCCCGGAAACTTTATTAGGCAAATATTTGTTACAGATTTTGACTTTTTTTCAGAACTGGTTTTGGAGGTTGGGTAGCACAGCTACTTGTACATTGTTGACCAAAGACTGATCTTCCTCTATTCAGGAAAGATCATCTATTTTTACAATGCAGCTTCAGGAAGAACAAAAGGGAGCAAATGGAGCTCCAAGAGATGAAGTAGGCACCTAACTAGCCAACCAGATCACCTTCAACTGAATCAATACTGACAATGACTGCCATGGTGGATGTCACTTGGTGGTGGATGTCATAGCCATTTCACTCCCTCATCATTTGATCAGTTCTTAACAATAAATTGTAGGAGATGGAGTCACGTGAGAATAAACTTTTCATACATTCTCCAAGTGTTGATATATCTATCTCAAGTCATTTTTAAAACATTGTTTTCTTGACACTTTGGATAATGACAACATTTACATAGGTTGATTTGTTGTAATTTGTTGTGATATTCTTGTACAAAAGTCATCTATAACTAGTTGTTTATTTAATTACATTATGGAAAAATAAATGCTTATCAAATATTTTTTAAAATGTTTTTTTTTTAATTTAAAATGACATCAATTATAGTAAGAATTACAGAGAAACAGGCTAAGCAGACCTGGGGCTATAGCTCAGTTTTGCCTGGAATAACCTACTGCTAGCTTTAGTTGGCAGTATCATACAACTACAAAAAAAATTTAAATAAGTCCATTATATTAAAATGAATAGCCTTATTGCAATATTAAAACTCTTCATATCTTTACTTTCATTTATTTGATCTACAAAACTAAATAACAAGTATGCTCTAGAAATTCCTCTTTGTATATCTCAGTTAGTAGTTTATCTTTGAAACCCTATGTGCTAATAATGCAAATAGAATTCTTCATGGTAAATAGGATTTTGGCATGAAATTACCTTTTCATAATTAAGTGATTTTATAATTGCGTAATGCACTCGTAATTTTATCATTAGTAAGATTTGTATTAGAAAAACTATACAAACCTGTTGTTAGTAAAATAAGTATTCTATGCCTTTAACTTTTGGTTAGAACATGCATATACCCAACTCTGAGCTTTCTGGGTTTAATGTAGAAATTAAATACTTAGCTCTTTTGTGGTAAGGTACACAGCATTACTTATTTTCTCTAGTTTTTTTCAAGCATGCCTTGTTGTGTTCACCTTTAATTTTCTTTGATTGGATTACACCTATTACTATGGTTTAGGTTCTGGCAGTTGTCCCCATGGTCCTATTTATGCTAGGTAGGAACTTTAACACTAGACTATGCTACTCATCATTTACATAAATGTTTATACAGTTTTCTAACGTTGAAAGCCACATCTGTTTATATTTTTTCTTTACTTCTGGACCTTTATTTTTTCTATTCATTAAAATAAATGTTAATAGTGTTTTACTGAAAGAGAAAAAAATTGCTATTCTACCCCTCAAAATGGGGACAAACTGCAATGGACTTTTAAGTAGGTCATAGCACTAAATAACAGGATACCATGTATATGCTGAGTCTATGCCTTTATCAATTACTTGATGACACATAAATTGGAACTTTATTCCCCCATTTCCATATTTATGAAGTTTCTGATCATTATATTCTCATATTGAATTTTGTATTAAAAACTTATCTAGTAAGTCATGCTTATCACTAATTCAATTTCTGTAATGTTCATTTGACTTTTTTACTGACTCTGCATTGCAGACTTTAATTCTTTCTAATCTTTGCCAGGCTCCTTTTAAGCCTCATTCTATATTACTGGCCACTTTTTATATTAGCATTTTTGTTTCATACATAGAATCCATGTTTCTAGTCTTTTTTTTTTTTTTTTTGTACTAAGTTGAACATATAACAGGGACAAGTCTTCAGTTATCCTGCATCTTCTGGTAGCACCCTCTTAACATGTAGTTCTTGGTTGTGTTTTGTATATTGAGTCAAAGTCTTATATTTCCTTTCATCACAGATTATCTCCTAATGTTGCCATGGATTTTTAAAAATTTCACTCTTTATGAACACATGTTATCATTCTTTCTAGGTCTTTAGTTATCCAACCATCAAAGGACATGCCATTTTGCTTCCACAAAATGGGACTACACTGAGCTGCCAGATTTCTGATGTTAGATCTTAAGTTTGAAGTACTTTGACAAGACATTTTCAATTACAACATCTGGCCATTAGCAATTTGGTAAGAGTAGAGAAGCAATGATGGATTTTCTATTGCTCCATGGCTTCCTTTCATAGTAAACCACAACACATAGTCTTGAAAACCATTCTAATATGCTATGGGTAGTGTCTTTTTAAAAAAAAATTTGTTATTTTTAATGTGTGTGTGCAACATCATAGAGGCCAGAAGAAGGCATTGAACTCCTTAGAGTTAGTGTTACAGGTGGGTGTGGGGGCCCAATCTTGGTGTGAGATCCAAACTTGAATCACTGCAAGAACAGCACATGCTATTAATCACTGAGCCATCTTTATAGTTCCCAAAATTGACCTCTTGGAACAACCTCATACTCTTGCCTTACATACTCTTTTCTTTTTCTTTTTTTTTTTTTTTACTACTTCCTTAAACTTCATATTTAAACTTCATAAATTTCTTACAGGAAAGCCTTGCCACCCAGATACATTGTATTTTTCTATTTCACAACAGTTATTGACTCTTGTCCTTGCTCTATAACAGTCTAAGAGCAAAACATTTCAATATGATTATTTGATTACCTTTATATATCACAAAGTGTGAGGGACTATTTTATGTTGCTTAGTTTTGTATGTGCTATGTCTTCTACATGTCTGGTACCCCGCATTCTGCCAAAATCTCAGACTTTAACTTAGTAAGGTATTCTAACCTCTTCTCTCTTGAACTTCCTAATTATAGCTCATCACAACCATGGACCACTGAGAAAGCTAAACTTTACATTGGAAAGAAATTGAAGTATATATTGTCTCATATATGGGACTTAAAGCTGTCATATCTGCTGTATTTCAGTAAGTAGGAACATAGACTAAAGCAACATGATACCTAAATGACGTACAAATTGTTTTAGGATTCTTTATGTTTTAAATTTAAAACACTCCCAGTGTAAAGTATGCCACACTCAATTGCAGGGGCTTACAGATCAAGTTGTTGTATTGTTCCTGGAGGTGAGTTGGCTTGAAGGAATGAAACAGCATGTACATTCCAAATTGCTCACAAGGGTACAAAACATTTTGAATATGTCTTTATTTTCAACAGTTATTTAATTTTTATGTGTATGACAAATTTGCCTGCATATATGCATGCATGTACAATATGTGCATGTCCAGTGCCCCATGGAGGGCATAGAACATGAACTTATGAATGGTAGCAAATCATCATGTTGGAGTGCTGGGAACTGAACTCAGATCCTCTGCAAGAACATCAAGTGCTCTTAAGTGTGAACTCATCTTGCCAGCCCATTGTCATCTTAAACACTACTTTATTAACCTGTAACAACCTCTCCAGCTGTGTCTGCCACTATGGATTTATGAATTCCTGTGGAGATTATTATGACACATCCCTTTTTCCAGAGGTTCATTTTTGACAGTGAAGATTGTGATAATATGTTTAACCTGCAACTAACTAATGGAAAAAAATGTAGTACGTTACAGTGTGTAAAAGGGATAAGTTTTTTTTTTTTCACTCACTGTGAAAGGGATATCTGTTAATTTGTGAATAGTATCTTCTTAAGATGCCATGATGTGATTCTCTGAATCAGGATCTGAATTAAAGACCCTGGCATAGTTTATAATGGCAGAGAGAGTAGGTCCCTTTATAAGCACTGCACTTTATTTGGAATTTTCTATTTATTCCTACCTATATACAAGTGTCAAAATCCCAAACCAAAATGGAAAATGATAAGCTCAAATCAGCTAAGTTTGCAGCCAACTCTGTTGGCATGCACATGGGCTCTAACTTAAAAGGCTGAAGTAGGAAGATTGCTAATTCAAGGACAGCCTTGGGTACATGTTGAGGTCATATTTGAAAACTGTTTTTACACATATCGTTTGTTTTTGATATATAACCTGTTAATTAAATAATTTTGAAAACAAATATTTATACACTATATAGAATCACAAGCCTTTACCCCGGACATTTAACTTGCTGTTAATCTTATCTATGTGATATTTATGTATAAACATGTCATATTGAAATCTATTTCTTTGTATGCTAATCAAAAGTAATAATGAAATAAGGAAAATTGGTTATCTTTGTATTTAAATCTTAGATTCACAATATCAAGAATTTTGACTGTGGAAAACATTTCATCTTTGAGCACTTATCCAGAGATTATTTCTAAATTCTGTATATCCAATTAACAATTTCTCTAATTCACTGTAATATCATGTGATACAATGACTGGACAATATTAGTTTGCGCTGAAAATGTGTCAAAAGGCCTACTCATTTCTTTATTCTTTCTCTTTTTTTCAGCCAAGAGTCATGGGGTCTATTTCTACCAAGCATTAAACAAGAGTGGTTTCATGGATCCCGCTATAACTATCCATTCCTTATTTAGAGATGCTTAGTCAGGCCATGTTGTTGAAGGCTTCCATTGGTCAATTTGTTCTGTTCGCTGGCTCATCCATGGTTAGCACTCTACTGGAAACTAATACGTTTCACATCACCAGATTCTCATGTCCCAACTAGTACCTGTGATCCAAACCAATATCATCCTTGATGCCTTTCTAGGGTGAGAAGCCCTGCATAAGAAACATTGGCAGGTGTAGAGCTTCCTGAAATGATCAATCTGTTGGTCATTCAGGTCATGGTAAAAATTTTTCATTTTTAAATTGCAATTTAGATTTTTTTAAAAAATAAATGCATTTGTGGGTTTTTGTATTTTATCAATGGGCCTTTAGTTCTAAAAATCAAACTGGAGACAATCTCTATTTTTTTTTGGTGGCGTGTGGTATGTGGGGATGAGTAAGCTTAAAAAGAAATAGAGCATTCTTAATTTGAGCTTCAATCTATAAGAAAATATTCTAAAAGTGCCTATGATTTAAATACAAAAAATAATGTCAAGAGAGAAGGTAGATAATTGAGGCAATCACTAATTAAATAGAATCATGTTTTCTTCCCAATAAAGGACATGAACTTATTTATGTAAAACAAAGAAGAGGCAAAAAGTAGTAGAAAAACAAAGCATTTTTTTTAAAAAATATTTTTTTTTTTGCATTTCAAGGATCTCTCTCTATTAAATTGGACTCAATAGCTAATCTGTTAAAGTTCATGAGTCTGTCTAAGTGTTATAACCGGCACTTGCTGTAACTATCCAAGCATCTTAAATCCCTGTTATCAGAATGAAAAAGCAGAATGAAGGCACAAAGTATGAAAACTGTTACTCCTGTACATCTCTTAGAAACAGGCCAGCAGGTAACAAAACAAAAAAATGGAGGCTCAGCTTATATAAGATCTGGTAATTAACTTATCTATGGACACAGATTTTTTTTTCAAAATGATAAGCTTTTCTTTGTTAATAGTATATGAACAGTTGTTGCTATCTCCCAGCACTCAAAAGAAGTCATCATGAAACATTCTAGTGTATTAGAAAGATTGAAGAACAATTAATTCAAAGAGAACAATAATGAAAAGAGCATAACAGAACATGTGGACCATCTTTAGAGATAACAGGGGTGTGTTCCTCTCATTGTTTCGCTCTTGTTTTTTTGTTTGTTGTGTGTTTGTTTGTTTATTCTACAGTGAAGATATAAGTTATTCTTCTAGACCTGTAAGGCCTCTCTTTTCTCCTTGACTTTTGTTGACTCATTCTTTGAGTGATACAACCTCATATCTAAGAATTACAGGGCCTGCACATGGTTGTAAATGTACAGATAGTCCCAGTAGCTCATATTCGTGAACATGAAATACTCTACCATGTCATTTTGGCATGTTATAATGTACATAAAACACCTAACTCCTGAGCAATGCACCTCTTAGTTTCTTCTATTCTATTTCAACAATGAAGTGAAGAGGAGAATTAATGAATATGGAAGAGCTGCATTTGTGAATGTTCAACCTTATGACATATTGATTAGTTCCTAACAACTGGTCTCTGTCATTGGCAATATAACAAAAGAAGGGTTGGATATGGCTTATTATATTCAAATTATAGAAGCCCAATTTCACATTGTTGACATAGTGTTGGACACCATTAGACTTGAGGGGTATCAAACAAGATTTTGTTAAGATCATTTACCATTAAAAATTTAAAAATACCTCATGTCAATAATTATACAGTCTTTATTACGACTATCTATCACTAAATCTTTACCTCATTGAATTAAGATGAATACTTCTTTAAGAGGATATATAAGGTCTCTTGTTAAGAAACTAGACATGAGGATAAGATACATACTGAATATAGATATATACTGCAAGCATTGGTCTACTTAGGCTTGAATGATCTTCACATCCTTAAGCAATGGTACTGATTGGGTATTGCAACATCATGGCTAGTGATCTGAGTACACATGACAAGAACCTATTCTTTCTCTATGATGAAAGGAATTCTTCTGAATTATCCATTCCCAGTGGCTCGGCCTAGCTCACTGGCCAGATGTGGCTTTAAATTTTTTCAGGAAATTAAGGCATCTATCAGGAATATCAATATTCAGGTGACATGAAATAGCTAAACTAAACAGAGCTGCCTTATGGTTTTCCAAGTAACAATGAATCATGATTTAAGGCCATATTTAAACACTGTAATTTTAATATCCTGATAAAACTAACAATTATGGGGCACATTCCCTTTCTACACACACACACTCACACCTACACTCAAACAAATGCATTTCATGCAAATATATAAGGACACAGAATAAGACAAGCAGATTGTGGACCCTCCCCCACCCCCCCCCCACATTCTGGCCTACATACACATTTAACTGTGATTCCATTATGACCAGAAAAGAAACATAATTCAACACACTTTGTGTAGTTTCTTTACAGCTTTCATGACATTGACTAATGTTAGCATCATAATCATTTAAAAATCTTCTCATATTTTGCTCACTTTAAATGTCATAAAAATAAGTGGAAGACAATATTCTTTAGTCTATCGAAAACACTTCAACATCATTCAAAAATCTTTGAAATTACATAAAATATCCCTGCAGCTGGGATTGTAACTCAGTGGCCGAGCAGTTTGCCCTGGGTGTTCAAAGAGTTAGGTAAAATTACAGTAAAACACACCACACACACACACACACACACACACACACACACACAATCGTGATTCCTCTTATGTTTATATAATACCTGTTTTTTTTAATATAGGAAATGAAATAGAATGCCGACACAGTTAATAGAAAATGCAAACATAACAATGTACACTGACCTTAACAAGCATAAAAACTATGGCAGAATTACCTCAACTGTCATTAGAGTCTTAGAGAGCAACTATCAAATCTAAGAGAAATGGCTAAATCAGCATTTTAATAAAGCTACAACAGAGCACAGCCAACTTTGTGTTAATAATAGATGTGAACCAAGATGTATCAGTCAGGAGACTTAGCTGAAAAATCTGCCTTCTTATGAGTTGTTACATGGGGGTAAGTAAAGAAATATGTGTGTGTGTGTGTGTATGTGTGTGTGTGTAGTTTGTTTATTTTATGCTTAAGCAAATAGAAATTACCAAATCAAATTATAAAATTGTGTTTCTCTGTTTAGTTGAGTGAGATTAACACTGTGTTTTCTGTATCTCTCTACACTATAACACTTAAATTTAAAGGCAAAGTGATTCCATTATGCTGGATTAGTACTGTATTAAGAACTGAGAGTCACACTTTAAGCCAAGTCATGGGAAAACATTAGAGCCTGCAAGTTCACTATGAGAAAGAAAAGAAAAAAAACAAAAACATAGGTAAAAGTAGAAGGATTGCTTTCTGAGAAATGTGGTCAGTTGTTCAAATCATGGGACAGCAAATTCAAGAGTCCATGAGGCTTATGCTAATTATGTGCTATGATTCAATATGCAAGGATCAATAAGTAGATACCATAGATATCAATAACACTGGAGTCAAAAGCCAAGGTATTGTGGTTTAAGTTTTAGAATGGAGACAAATTGGGTGCAAGGCAGGGAGAGGGTCAGACCTGAGAGAGCTTGTTCATCAAGTATGATGACCTGAATTTAGAACCTTGGCATCTATATAAAGCTGGGCATAACGATGCATGTGCCTATAATTCAAGTACTGTGGTGCAGAAGACAGGAGGGTCACCGTGGCTAGCCTTCCATAGCCCAGCTTCACTCAGTGAGAGACTATATCTTAGGGAATAAGGCAAAGAGTGTTGGAAGTGGTATATCCAATGTCCTGCCATAGCCTTCACACATGAACGTGTACACATACCCTCCTTCCCTGCACACAGCCATACATACTAATGAATCCAGTAAACCATTACAGCATTTGATAAGACATGAAGACAAGAAGCAACCTGAAAGTCTATTGTACAATGAAATGCATTGATATTGAAGCAAATAAATATATATTTGGCAATCTATAATCTAAGTTATAAAAAATTGCCAAGTAATGGGCACACTCATGGGAAGTGGGAATGAGCTATAGAGAGTCAGGTAGCATGACTACAGTGTAGATGTCCCCTGTGATACTCTGGCTTCAGAGGATATTAAATTCTAGCAGAGTAAGATTACTCCTGCCTCAGAAAACATGTCATCCTAGCTTGGACTGAGCACATAACTGGATGAATCTAATCCTGTGAACAGCATGTGTGCTGAAGCTGAGTAGATATGAGAGGATAGTAACAGAAGCTGAAATGAGGAAATGCAGCTCACAGAAAGTACATAATCAGCTAAGTCCACAGTAGGGTAATAGGCGAGAGAAGAAGGGCTACATCATAGCGTTCCACTTTTCCATCTTTATTTTGTCCTTTAGTGATAACAGAATAGTCCATCTGAAATAGCCACAGTGGGGGAAGGCATGCTGATTCTTTTAGAGCTCTGAGGATAATCCATGTGGATATGTCCAGATCAAGGAGAACTTAAGAGAATCCTGAGAAGTTTGTAACAGAAAGGTTTTCCTGGGGCAGTTGCCAATTTTTATAATGTATAAACATTGGTTTTATAGCCTTGCTATTTATTATATCATGTATGGAAGTTTGGCCAAGGATGTCAGAAAGGATCCATGTCTCTAAGAAAATTTAGATTTAAATGACTTAGAATGGAGTCCAAAGATTCGTAACATGGAGAGAACAAAACACGCTTCCACGTACTATTTAGATAAAAGGTGATATGTCTGGTTATAGTTACTTGACATTGACCATTGTGTGTCTTCACATAATTGCTTTGCTTTATCCTCTGTATTGGTAAACTGCATGTGCTATTATGAGCATCAAGAGATATAAATGTAAAGTAAGGGCAATATAAGTGCCATGAAGAACTCCACAGATGGTCTGTGTAGGTCTATGTGTCTGATGTATTGTGAATGGAATCTAACTTTCCTGGGGGTATGACTGTGTGAAAAGATCCAACAAAGAAAATACAGCAAATATCTTTAAAATGAAAACAGTCTGGCATCAGAATCAGCTGATTTTATTCTTTTTTAACCTCTTGGAAGCCAAACTGTGAGTGATGGCAATTTAGCAATGGATGCCCAATCACAAAAACACATTCCTGAAGAGGAATAATAGGATATGATGATTGTAGACATATTTTTCTGATCTTTAAATGAAAGAATACTGAAAGCAAAGATAAAAACCTAATCATATTATTCCATACTTTATTTAAAGTCTTAAAAAAATTACATGTGACCTATGATGTCCTTGCATGATTATTTCCCATGGTGTGGATTCAAAGGAGACCACAGATTGACTTCAAGTGTCTTCTCCCTTCACTCTTCACCTTATGCTTCAGACATGGTCTCTCACTGAAACTTGGAAGTCTCATTTGACTAGACAGACTAGCCAGTTAGCCTGCAGGATCCATTGCTCTCCCCCACAACCCAGTGTGAGGTATAGAACACTCCACTGATCCCCCATTTATGTAACTATGGAGACTGAAGTTCAGGGTCTGAGACTTACATAGGAATCACTTATCACTTACACACTGCAGCCACCTTTCCAGCCCTAAATATATTTTTATATAAGGAATGCTCAGCGATTCAGCATTGAGTGATGTGGAATCAAAGGGTTCCACCCCAGCAGGGCTGGTCCTACACTGGTTTGTAGAACATCATCAAAGGACAGGATCTCAAATCTAGTGCTGCCTCAGAGTTAACCTCAGTCCGGTATACAATTATATATACTGGAGGGGTGGGGGAGACTCAACATCCGTTCTATGGAATCAGATTATCTTTGAGAAGTGGTTGGCCATTTACTGCCATCATGGATTAACGAGATAACTCTAAAGCTACTTGTCTAGTCTAGCCAGAATGGAAGGTGTATGCCGGGCGGTGGTGGCACATGCCTTTAATCCCAGCTCTTGGGAGGCAGGAGGCAGGCGTGATTTCTGAGTTCGAGATCAGCATGGCTACAGAGTGAATTCCAGGCCAGCCAGGGGCCTATACAGAGAAACCCCTTGTCTCAAAAAAACCAAAACAAACAAACAAAAAAAGACAGAATGGTAAGGTTGTATTGCATGTGAACCAGAGAAACAGCTCGGGTTTCTCAAACTTCAGTGTGCATGTTGAACAGTTGGGAGATCTCATTAAAAGTAAGATTTGTTCAACTGGCCCTGAGTGGGGTCTGAGCATTTGCCCTTATTATAAATTCCCAGGTGAGATCTCTGCTGGTTTTGAGTAGCAAGGACCTTGGTGGCATAGAAAAAGACCAAAATCTCCCTTCAAAAAATAGTTGATAGATTTCAATGATGAATAACTGGGGACTTAATACATCAGAAGGAATCATCACAAAACATCTCATTTAATCCTATTTAATGAGAGCTTGGCTAAAGGTCATGAATTTTTGTGCCAAAATGATACACTGGGTAGCAGAATTAACGGGAAGCTTTCAATTCACTGATGTTGTTTCTAATACAAAAGAGCACCCAAGGACAACCAGAGTACATGAGGGACTCATTTATTTTTCTGTGGCTACATTCCCATTAAGCTAAAAATCGATGTAGTGGTTTACATGTAAATATATATGTACCCCATGTATATGAAAATGATACTACCACAGTGACAAGAACAGTGGAAATATATGCTTCTCAAGAT